>NW_023458557.1:11774940-11886889 GCF_013731165.1 Rhagoletis pomonella | reverse complement strand
AAAATGCGTATAATTTTCGTCACGAAATTGATATCATAAATTTTGTGTTTCTAGTTCAGCTTTCGTCACTCGAAAATTTTACCTCAAAGAGGTGTTTTATTTGATTTATGATTACTTGCTGATTGTTATTTTCTAGTACATTATTAATTTTATTTTCAATAATCTCCCAGTCTCGGTGGTCTGGGTTACCAGCGATCCACTTCCATACGGTTCCTATAAAATCAATTGACCGTTTATTCCTTTTCCTTATTCTTAGTCTATCAAAGTAGGATTTTGCCTGGGACGTGAGGAGAAGGACATGGTGTACCAGGTTTTGTGTGGGCAATCGCTGCTTGTTCGAGTTTGTCTATTAGGTTGTCAAAGTTGTCCAAATCTATCATGTGGATCAGTTTGAAGGTTCCAGCTTGTATTCGTGCCCGTCCTGTATGAGCTGTTACGAGTTGGGAGTGAGTGTAATCAAGGATCTGCACTTCCGCTACTACCAGTGTTCAAATTGATCTAAAGCAGGATAAGTAAAACAATTATTTATTAAATTTTTGTGAACAGTTTTATCTGACTTATTTAGAACTGTGCTGTTGAAGTTTTGCGCAACTATATCTTCCTTGTATCGTGGCGTTAGTTTATTTCCTAGTCTTTTATTTATATTCACATAAATTTTTTCCCCTATCACATAATTCTTCATGGGGGTTTTATTTCTATTGTGGTATTTAAAATCTACTTTCTGTTTTTGTTTTAGTTTCTTAACATTTTCTTGTCTATTCGTTTCTAATTGTTTCGGGTCGGTTGTTATCCTCTGACCGAAGAAGAGTTCAGGTGGTTTCTTACCGGTTGTTGAATGGATTGAATAATTGTTCTCGAATATGGATTTGTCTAGAAGTTCGGAAAATGATTCATGAGCATTTTGCAATTTCAAACAACGTATTATTTCGGAGAGAGTGGAGTGGAATCTCCCGACTTGACCATTTGAAGAACACGTATAGGGTGGAGGTTTGTGTATCTCTATATTGAATTGATTAGTTAGCATGAACGTGATTGGATTGAAACTAAAGGACTTCTCATTGTCGAATATAATTATTTAATGACTAGCTATACCCTGCCACGCTTTGCTGTGGCATATTCCTGTTACATGGATGATAGATTATTAACGAAACAAAGCATACGTTTCATATGAGTTTGATTTTGTAATAAGTACTTGTGTGCACACAATATTCGTCGTGTTTCCATTCTCTGCATTGATATCAAGGATATCTGGTTTGCCGACACGGGAACACGCAACATCTAAGAACCAATCTGCATCTCACTCTAAACCATACTTTTCCAAAGGATAACCTTGAGCAATAGTGATTGTGATTCCGAATGTCAATCGAATTCGGAACTGCAATCTTTAAAATTTAAATGGTGTATGTCGGAATCATGGGAATTCTTCACCTTTGAAAGGCCACGTAAAAATCTTTACTTACACTACGTTCTTCATCAATTTCTTAACTGCGAGTCGCGTACTGTTGCGGAGGTTTAGCTGATTAATATTCCGCAGCGTGATAATTGGTACACCTATGTGGGGTCATCCCTGGAAGATCAATCGATTTCAAAATTTCCGTTGGATAATTAACTGATTCGTCTTCTTCCACAACGGTGTTTATCGACGTATATGTTATTGTTTAAGCGACTTATGCATTTCCCGCTTAAACAAAGAACAGCCAACACACAGACCCACTTGTTTTTAAAGGCACTTCGCTCGTGTTTAATTGGGTATGCATTTTTTACGCAATTCTCAAATATCTATTCGCTGAACTTAGTGAAGTGATAAGTCGCTGGCATTTTCAGCTATGGTCAACGCTAACCCAGCTTGGCTATCACACGGTGCTTTCAGCATCACCCACACTCCACTCCCGGGGTAATTTTTGGCATGGTATTAAGCTACTGCTTACAAACCACACTGGGGCTCAGCACGAATGCATCCCTGGATAAATCCCAGCTCATTTCCCAGCAGCCTAAGGCAGCTAGGGCATGACTCCTCCAATGGAGTCCCACAATGAATACACGGTGAAACGGTCACATCTTGCGCTACCGCTTCATCAGCCTACCCGCATATCTCTCTCTCTCTCTCTCTTTCTCTCTCGCATATCAGGTATATGCAAGAATGATAGAATACAAGATTGCGCCAATCGAGCTGAGAGCAACTGGCCGTGACGTCAAAATATACCAGAATGAGAGAGCAAGACGAACTCGACAAGGAAAAGAAGAAGCATCGCACAATAGGCAGTGTTGCCAAGTTTTGAATTTGAAAATGCACCAAATTTTTATTGGTATATTTTATGGACTTTATATGAATACATAATTTTATTGTAAGGATGCCGATTCAAATTAATAAAAATCAATGTTTCTTGCACAACGGTCGATTTCTTCTGGCATGATTGAAGGTGCTGCACATATTTCGTTGTCGCTTATGATTGTCACTGTGCCAAGAATTTGTTTAAATTTTTGTAAAATTGCTTACCACACTTACGATTGCTATAAATTTTGCTTCCATTTTTTTAAGATTTTCTAATTTGACGTCTTCAAACTAAAAACAAAAGCACCAAAAACGCACCAAGCATCAAACTCAAAAATTTTTGCGTTTTGAATACTCACTAAATTTGGTGCGAAAAGCATCAAGTTGGCAACAGTGAATGTAAACAAAAGTATTTTATGACGCCAGCGATTGGGTGGATGCTGTCAAATCGACGAAGAGAGGGTTAGCGGTCCGCGAATGGCGCGACCTTTATTTTCTGGATCGTGAGGTATATGAAGTGCGTGGCTGACTTCATGTGAACCTATAAACTATACGGACTCATTGAGCTCGATACACAAACACTCGCAAAGGTAATCCCTACCTCCTCATCTACCCTAACTCGACCACAACTGTAAACCTGCGCTCGAATCGTCACATACGATATCGGATTACTCGTCACGTAAAAACAATTTTTTCAGATTATGACGTACGTGAACGTAGTCTTTGTCTCATTCAGCTTATACTGCCTGACGTATCACGTAATTTTCTTTCGTATGGTTTTCGATCGGTGAACGGATGTTACGATTTGAGTCCTGGTCTCCCGCTCTCCCTCAGCTAAACAGTTGTCACTTTGAATGCCGGATTGAATAACATTAGTGGTGTTCACCAAAGTGAGCAAGTGGCCTGACAGTCTGGTAAAAGAGCAGACCAGCTCAAGCAACGACTGTTGTCAATACCACTCTTATTTAGTTGATAGACATCCTTATTCTTCGCAGCAAGAATAGCTCGTTCACTGAGCCTGTAATACCTTTTCTTAATTAAGAAACATTCTTTCCATCAGTTCTCCTTTTGATATTCCTTAGTTACAAAAATTATCAGGCAATACAATTCGTCTTAATCTCTCGTTAGCTGGCAGCTTTCCGTACCCAATGTCCAGTACTTTTCGCGAAAATCCCTTGGCTGCAGTGTATATATGTATGTTCGTCTAGCCAAAATGTTGACTATTTCTGGTAAGGACTTATCTAGTGTTAGTCAAGAAATTACAGAAAATGTTTGGGTAAAATCTCCTGAGGGCAATATCAATACATTCCCGAATGGTTGGACGTTTCCATGCAAATCCCGCGACAATGGATCAAGGACCTCAAGCAATTTTTTATGTGCCATCGTGCACTGATCTCAAATAATTAGTTTAACCCTTCGTCTGACACATGAGTCCAGCCAGGCCTTTTCCATTTTAAAATTACAAAAAAGGGTACTTTAAATATAGCTAGAGGCTTGAAATTTCAGGTAGCTTACTAAAGTTTAGTGAATTACCAATCTGTAAAAAATCGTGTTGGTATCATATATATAAAGCTAGATATATAGAGATGTTGATTAATACATCACATTCGTAACACATAGGTCTGGCTGGACCCACATATATTCCTATGTAATTTTTACCTAAAATGAAGGAATGCAACCGTTTTTCAAAGTTTTATTTTGAATTTTTGAATTAGCATGGCAAGAGATGATTTGCATTTTTAACCGACTTCCAAAAAAGGAGGAGGTTATCAGTTCGTCGGAATATTTTTTTTTATGTATGTTACCGCATAACTTTGGACCACGTCAACCGATAATTCTTTTTGCATCGGAAAGGTAGTACCTCAGAGGTGGTCCCATACTAATCTGGTTAAGATCCGATCAGTGGATCATGAGCGTTTGGCCTGTAGATGTGCAAACTGGTTTAATTTTTTCGAAAGGTATTTACTAATCAATGCCCTCAGATCCGCACCCTCCGTTCGATTTTCAAAACTGAGGTACCAAACTAAAGGGCTTAGGGTGTGGATGTTCAAGAAGGTTTTACTTTTTCGAAAAAAGTTGCCACCTGTTAAGAAATTGAGCTCAAATTAATTAATAAGTTAAATCAATTATTAAATATGGGTAGCAATCGAAATGGTTTTGAAAAGGTTTTATAACTTAACTATGTATAGGAGGGTTGCCACATGTAAAAAAAAATTATTCAATTTTAATTATGTAAAGGAATTTGGCAAGTGAATAAGGTATCGCTATATGGGTGTCATATAAAAGAGGTTTAAGAAGGTAGTAGTTTGGAAATATCTTGGATAGGGTTGCCACCTATTTAAGAAGTCTAATTGAACTATTTTATACCCAAGTTATATGAAATATGAGCGATGGATGTCAAATGAAAGAGTTACAAGAAATTATTGGGGGATTCACAACGGTGTCGTAAGTGTCGTATTGTTGTATGTCGTAAACTTTAAAAGCACCACTGAGAAATGGTTTAGATTAATCATTAGGAATATTTTTAGAGGTTATTGAATAGGTTTTCACCTGTTTAAATAGTTTAATTAAATGTTGGCGTTTTGACGTCATGCGGGTTCACTAGTATATGTAGTTTTTTAAATGAGAATTGAAGTCGGTTTTTTTTCAAAAAATTACTTGTTACCTAAAATGATGTTACTCGGAGCTCGCTTGTGCTATGCTAATCCTCTCTTGACCACAGCGCTCAATTTTGCGATGGTGTTGAGGTCTGGGATTTGTGCTGACCACTTCATTACAAGAAAATTTTTCCCAAGCAGCCGGCGGTGTCGAATATTTTCAGAATCCTTTGGATCTCGGTCCTGCTGGCAAACAACTTCTTCCGCAGGGTTTGCGCTTTTGTCTACAAAGTCCGGCAAATTTATTTGGAGGATATGTTCATTATACCTTTTATATTAACCCAAGACACTAAATGCCAGCAAGCAAAACATCCCACGCCATTAAGCTGCCATACAAAGAAAAACATGTAACATGGTGGCCAGCACAAATCCCAGACCTCAAAGCTATCGAAAAATTGAGCGCTGTGGTCAAGAGAGGATTAGCATAGCACAAGCGACCTCCAGTAACATGAAAGAGCTTTGGAGGTGAGCAAAATTATAATGGGGTAATATTCCAAGCGAAATCATAGAAAACTCAGTAGAGAGCATTCCCGGACGTATGAAAATCGCTATTAAAACAAAGGAGTCTCACCAATCCTCTTGATATATACCTCCTAAAAGTTCAAAACTGAGTGAAGATAGTTGCCTTGCGTTTTTGCTGTGAATCACTTGTTAATTTTTCTATTTACTGGGCTTTATACCCTAGATAATAAGGAAAAATTGCTGAAAATTTCAAAGCAATCCGCTTATTATTAAAAAAGTTATGTTACTGTAAGTAATAAAATGTCGAACATGCACCCGGTTTTGATCGCCAGTGTATTTAAATAATAAAATAAAAAAGAAAGCCCTTAAATTAAGTAAGTATTTGAATAACATACAATAAATAAGTTTAATTGAACAAATGTTGCACATAATTTCTATATAAATTCATACAATTTGCATGTGGGTCCAGCCAGACTCATGCGTACCGAATGTGCCAATCGAAACATGTGTCTGACGGAGAGTTAAATTTTTGAACTACTTTTTCCATACCGGATGTTCTGGAAATATTGCAAGTAGGAGTTTCGATGATTTATATGTTCAATGGCAGCTTAAGAGCTGAATTAACAATGTTTCCACCTGGTAGCAATTCCGGGCGAAGCGATGGCTAAGTTTATGTAATTGTTTGAACGAACCGTTGCCATAAATAATCAATCTTATTTGGCGCTGTAAACGCCTAAGCCATTTTGGTCGAGGTCGACAAAGAACGCCAGTCGTTTCTCTCTGTGCCAACTGACGACAATGGGAAATGCCCCGTGAAGCTAAGTTCTTATCCATTTGGTCTCTCCCTCTTCCTCTGCTACCACCTGCGGATTTCGAGTTTAATACTTTCAGAACTGGAACGTCGCTTCCCATTCGAACGACGTGGCCAAGCCAGCGGAGCCGCTGTATTTTCATTGGATACACTATGTCCATTTAGTTGTAAAGCTCATACAACTCATCGTTCCATCGTCTGCGGTACTCACGTCGCCAACGCGCAGAGGCCTGTAAATCTTCCCTAAGATCTTTCTCTCCAATACTTCAAGAGCCGTCTCATCGAACGTTGTCATTGTCTAAGCTTCTCCGCCATATACCAGCATGGGCATGATGAGTGACTTATAGAGTGTGGTTTTTGTACGTCGAGAGAGAACTGTACTCCCGAATTGCCTACTCAGTCCAAAGTTGCATTTGTTGGCTAGAGTGATTCTGCATTGGAGTTCCATACTGACATTATTATCTTTGTTAATGCTGGTTCCCAAGTAAACGACATTCTCTACTTTCTCGATATTACAACTGGCAACAGTAATGTGGGTGTCAAGGCGGGACTGCTCTGACTCTTTGTTTGATGACAGGAGATACTTCGTCTTGTCTTCGTTGATCACCAAACCCAGTCGCTTTGCTTCTTTACTCAACTTGGAAAAGGCAGGACAGACTTCGACGTTTTTGTTACCGATGATATCGATGTCATTGGTATACACCAGAAATTACACGCCAGGAGATCACAATAGTCATAGTAATCATAATCATAATAATATTATCTGATGTTATTTAAAATTTCTTTACTCGCAATATACTTAGACCAAAAACATAGTGGAGCGGCGAGCATCGAGCAAAGCGTCGATTTCAGACGCATATGTTTCAAAGGGATAGCCATATATCTAATACTTCTATATTGATAGTAACGTATCTTCACTATGTGTTTTATTCCGCAATCAAAGTGAGACAGCCTATCAAATAAATGTTTGCTTGTGTTAGTATAAACGTATATTTGTGAACTATTACAAACAAACCACTGTCAGGTCACTCCAGGAGCAGTTTAAATTACAAATATTAAAAAAATAGAAAAACAAAATAACCAAAAATTTTTCCTTGAACGTGATTGGGGCGAGATTTGCGGTAACCGGCGGATTTGAATAAGCAGCAAGAGATGTATAAGTTACACTTGAGGCGATCACCATAACCACTCTTAAAAGATAGGATGAGAGGATCCGTGCCTTCCTTTCCAGCTCCTTAGCCAGCATGTAGCGTCTGCCCTTTTTCCCTGATACGGCTCATTTTTAAGTAAATAGTATGACATACTGACGCGTGCAACACGATTCCTTTTTCTTTACATTTTTGTTCAAAAGTAAAACAACATTTTTTTTTGGCTTTAATTAATTTATTATTATTAATTTAATTTTCTAAAATATTGACGATTACTGCACCGCTCCTGATTTTTTATTCTTTTCAAATGTCATTCTGAGTACATTGGTTGGTTGGTTTTCTCGTTCTATCATTACATATCTGCACTCTATTGTTGGCGGATGTACTTTCAACGTACTGCCAATATAGAAGTATTACATATATGGGGAGAGCGTATAGTGAAGAGCAAAGCGTACACACACTTTTTTAATTGAAGCCTTGCTCGATGAAAGCTCTTCGCTTCACTCGCCGCTCCACTATGTTTTGGCCTATGGCGCTATGGCGACCGAACGAAATTGTTTATAATTCAAATTTAACTGTTATATAATTTTAAGTTTTCATTATTTCATTTCACGGGATATTTTTATGTTTTCGTTACTCTTTTTATCATTTCTTCATTTGTATCCGTAACTTTTTATTAATTTTTTTCCATTGCGTAATTTGTATACCAACTTATCACTTCGTTTGATAAGATATCGTAAATTATCTTTTTCCAAACTGTCCGGATTTGGGTAAGTAGAAACATTAAAAAAATTCTCTAGTAAAGCTTTCCCAATCACTTTCCGTTTCGAACCAGTTATAATACTTCATTTAATTTCAATATTTTGAGTTTATTTTACATATTGCATAATCCTATTTAGAATATTTGCAAATCAAGATTTCTCAAATACCTTTCGTTTGGTACCCATATTGTAACATTTGATTTATTTTATCAATTTAATTGAGTTAAATTTTCGAACAGGTAACAAACCTCCTCAAACATATTTTCGGCTGTAAGTCTTCTTAAAACTATTTAGTTTGGTACCCACATTGCAATATTTCGTTTATTTAATCAATTTAACTGAGTTACAATTTTAAAATCGGTTGCAACCCCCCTCAAAAATATTTCCAGCAGTCATGTTTTTTAGACCTCTTTAATTTGATTCCTATATTGCAATAAGTCATTTATTTTATCGAATAAATTTAGTTAAATTTTCAACAGTTAACAACCCTCCTCAAAAATAAAACTCTAAAGTTTAATACCCACATTGCAATATTTCATTTATTTTATCAATTTAACTGAGTTAAAATGTTCAAATAGGTTGCAACCCTGCTCAAAAATATTTCCAGCAGTCATCTTTTTTAAACCTCTTTATTTTGATATCTGTATTGTAATAAGTCATTTATTTTATCGATTAAATTTAGTTAACTTTTCAAACAGATAACAACCCTCATCAAAAATATTTTCGGCTGTAAGCTTTCTTAAAACTCTAAAGTTTAATACCCACATTGCAATATTTCATTTATTTTATCAATTTTACTGAGTTAAAATTTTAAAATAGGCGGCAACCCTCCTAAAAAATATTTCCAGCAGTTATCTTTCTTAAACCTCTTTAATTTAATATCTATATTGTAATATATCATTTAGTTTATCAATTAAATTGCGCAAAATTTTTTAACAGGTGGCAACCCTCCTTTAAAATATTTTCGACTGTAAGCCTTCTTAAAACTCTTTAGTTTGACACCCACATGGCAATATTTTATTTATTTTATCAATTTGACTGAGTTAAAATTTTCAAATAGGTGGCAACACACCTCAAAAATATTTCTAGCAGTTATCTTTCTTAACCCTCTTTAATTTGATACCAATATTGTAATATTTCATATATTTCATCAGTGTAATTTAGTTAAACTTTGAAACAGGTGGCAGCCTTAATGATACATATTTTCGGCTGTAAGGATTCTTAACACTTTAATTTAATACCCACATTGCAATATTTCATTTACTTAATCAACTTAACTGAGTAAAAATTCTCAAATGGGTGACAACCCCCGTCAAAAATACTTTCAGCAACTATCTTTCTTAAAGCTCTTTAATTTGATACCCATACTGCAATAATTTATTTATTTTATCAATATACAGTGAAACCTCTCCTAACGGACACCTCTATTAGACGGACACCTCCCTTGGGCGGACATTTTTTCCTATACCAAGTTTTAAGTATAAATTTCGGAACAAATTACTCTCTCTTAAGCGGACACTCTCTTGGCCGGACGCGGACAGTTATTTTGCATAAAATTTACACAAAAACTCTATTGGGCGGACGCGAACCTCTTATCAACGGACATTAAGATTTCTTTTCATAACAAATCAAACAAAAACCTCCGTTGAGAGGACGCGAACTCCTCATAGGCGGACTACTAAATGGAAAAAGGGGACTTCCCGCACAAAATGTGTTTGTTATGCACACATTTAGTTTGGTTTGCGCAGTGGTTTAGGTTCGTTATTTGAATTGTCAGAAACCCTTGGAGACTGATAAAAACATGAAAACTATTGATGAAAAAGGTACTGACACTGAAAAAAATTAAAAATAAAACTTACGTCAATCGACAATTTCCCAATTTTTTATGTAATGAATCTATGATTTTATGTAGTTTATGGACTAAAATGTAATATTTATTTTGTTTTGTTATTACTTAATATGTACTTACGCACATAAATGAAATGTGCACTTTTGAAAAAATACATGCACATTTTTGTTTGAACCATGTAATATCAATATCTTTTATTCAAATAAGAAACAGTGACTATTCAGTTAATTAAAACATTAAAAAGTTCTAAAATAGGCTTCCCTCCATTAAGCGGACACCTCTCTTGGGCGGACAAAAAGTGACTGACGGTGAGTGTCCGCCCAAGGGAGGTTTCACTGTATTTGGGTTTAAAAATTTTCAAATAGGTGGCAACCCTCCAGTTTTTTGCGATATCATTGGTTCTGGTATTATACCGAACAATAAAAAAAAATTATTCAAATCGGTTCAGCCGTTCTCGAGTTTTGACGACCGTGACATACGAACACAACATTTTTATTAATATAGATATAATGATATCCCGAAAGAAATTATGATTTCTCTAAGAGGTTTCTTTATATCTTCGATTGCCCGTGATTTTATTAGTTTTATGAGTGCGTATTTTGAAAATTTGTCTATGGCAGTCAAAATGAGTTGTTCGTTTGTGTGACAGATATCAACATGTACGATATGTCCGGGGTATTTAGGTGTTGGAGTAGTCTGTATAGCATGTTTATTGGGATGGCGGCATATTTAGGTACTAGGTTTACAGGTTCTGCACTGATTTACTGCTCTATAGATTTTGGCTATCATTTTCGGACAGTAACATTTTTGTAGAATCTGCAACTTATTCTCTTCACTATTTCGGTGCGCACGATTATGTTCATTAATAATTTCTTTATCGTGGTCGGTAGGATTTTTTACATCTCTTACCTTTTCCCTAGTAAACCGTATTCTGAATCTATTAAAATGAAGAGCGTAAGTTTTCTGTATTATTCCCAGCGTTCTCTCATCTCTTTTGAGACCATTAATGACGGATGGATTCAAATAGTTTTTAAGGATGCTGGCTAATTTTTCTTCGTCGTAGGCTACTTCTGTTACAGTGTGACGATGATACGTGGGGAACGGAATTTCAAATTTATACTCAGAGGTATTACCGAAGTTAAGAATAATTTGGTTTTTGAAGACATTGAGCGGTTCATCGGCAAATTGTATTAAATTCTGGGAGGAGCTTTCGTCACTGTTTTGTGTTGCAGTCATTGAGTTTATTTGTGCATTGAGAGGTGGGCGAGATAGTGCATCTGCTACTTTATGCGTGGTACCGGGCTTATATTGTAATTCGTAATGATATTCTTCCAAAATTGCTTTCCATCGCTTCATTTTGGAATTGGAATTTTTGCTGCATAAGGCGTATGTTAGTGGCTGGTGATCTGTAAAGATTTTTACTTTCGCTGTACCGTAAAGGTAGTTTCGGAGGCATTTAAGAGCCCAAACTATGGCGAGCATCCCCCTTTCGTTGGTGGCATACGCTTCCTCTGTCTTCTTAAGGGTTCTTGAAATGAATATTATTGGTCGGTTTCCTTGCGTTAATACCGCACCTATCGCGTAATTTGATGCGTCGGTCGTGAGGTGAAATTCCTTGTCATAGTCAGGATATGATAGTATTACATCTTCTGTCATTCCATTTTTGGATAAAATGAAACCAAGGAATTCGACTTCCGTTTTTAAGAATTCACATTTGTCGATTTGCACTTTCATGTCTGCGCCCTGAAGAGTTTGAAAACTGATTTCGAGATTTTTAAAATGGGATTCGGTGTCTTCACTAAATACAATTATGTCGTCGATATATACGTAGCATATTTTGCCTATATGCTCACGCAGAATATCGTCGAGCGCACGCTGAAAAATGGATGATGCGTTTTTAAGGCCAAACGGCAGTCTCACGAATTCGTATTTTCCGTGTCTTACGGAAAATGCCGTCTTTTCTACATCGCTTTCTTTAAGTGGGATTTGATGAAATCCACTTTTATGATCTATAACGGAGAATAATTTGCTCTTTCCTAATTCAGAAAGTACGTTACCGTAGTACGTAGGATACCGATCGGAGATGGTGACGGTATTTAGTTTCCGATAATCAATGACGAGGCGATATTTCTTTTGGCCTGAAGCATCTATTTTCTTTGGTACTATCTATACCGGTGAGTTATAAGGGTCCGTGAAGTCGGATTATGCCGTTGTCGAGAAGCTGTTTTATTTGTTTTTCAACTTCGTCTTTAAGGGAAATCGGGTAAGGGTAATATGCCGAGTATACTGGCCTGTCTGTTGTAGTCCTGATTTCACCTCTTACAACAGTGGTGAATGTAAGCTTTTCGTCCGGTTCAGCGAATAAAGTCGAATATTGTTTTATTATCTTCTCGATTTGAATTTTGTCCTGCTCCAACATGTGCTCTGTTATGATACCGATGGCATTTACAGAATTTGAAGGTTGCTGTTTAATTTTGATTTTATAGTTATTGCGGATAAGCATATAATTTTCCTTTGCATGAATGATGGCGGATAGTTCTTTAAGTGTATCGTTCCCTAATATTCGATCAAATGATTTAAGAGATGGTAATAGAAAGAATTTAAGATTGATATCTTTTTGTTTAAATAGATTGACCAATATGTGGTGAGTTATATTAACGCTGGCAGCAATTGAGTTTGCATAGGAAATTTTCTCATTAGGTATTGGTTTTTATACATGTTTCGGCAGTATGTAGTTTCTGTTCGAGCCAGTATCTACGAGGAATTTGAGTAATTCACCACTAGCCGTTCGGCATTCGAAATAGGGAAGTGGTGAATTCGTTAACCTACAAAATGTATATCTGTAAAATCTTCGAAGTCGTTAGCCGATACGTTATTTGCCATATCTGACTCATTTAAATATTCGTCTAGTGTTTGTTCGTAATTGTCGTCCTCGATATTTAGGTATGGATCGTCTTCAGCTTCTGAGCTATTTATATGATAATTTCTTTGCAATTTTGCTGGGTCTTAGTCTGTCCGCCTATTGGTCTTTTCGATGCGTATCCCTGGGCAACGGGTCTATTCGCGTAGTTAACCTTTGCCGTTCATATGCTTTGGTCAACTTCCATAGGTTGCGGTGGTTTGGAGGCGGTTCGTCTGGGTGGCGGTTGTTGGGTGTAACTGTTTCCGTATCGGGATTGTTTATTTGGTTGAGGGTTTCCATTATTAAGTGGTCTTTGTAATGGGGGTATTCTTTGAGGTAATTGTGGTGGATGGGTTATGTGGGGATAAAAAGGATATTTATAATTTGTCAATAAGTTTGGATTGTATGTTTTGGACATTTGAAAAAGATTTGGTGCTGGGAAGGATGGATGGGGCAAATAGGTACAAGGAGTTTGCATGTTGGGGTATATGTTACGGGAAATTAGTGGTGACGGGTTTGTGCCAAAATTTTTCTCAATGCCACTCGTATGTTTGGCATACTGAACCCTAAAGTTTTGATTTTCTAGCTTCGTATAGAGATGTAGAGCATGCGGTAGGTCCACGGGTTCTTTCATTCCCAGTAATCGCGGTAGATCACCTTTAAGTCCTCTAACGAAGGTATCCAGAGCCTTGTCATGATATGTGCTTGTACGGACATTCATGGATTCTCTACCGATATCCGTGCATGATATTTTATTCAGAATTAGGGACAGGTGTTCGTAAACTGTTTGAAATAATTGTTCTACCGTTTTGTTGCCTTGAATGAGCGTGGTCATTTGGTACTCAAGTGTACCAAGATCACGTTTGTCTCCATAATGCAAAGTCAGGCACCGAGAAATGCTTTCCCAGTTTAATAGAGTATTATAGGGATCCAAAACATTGTCTGCAATACCAGTTATTGTTCCTGTTAATATTAATTATGCCGAAATACTTGGGTGTGCCTCTAATGGGCTCGTATAATTTTAATATTCTCTCGGCGCTCTTTCTCCAAGAGCGATATATTATTGGGTTCCCTGAAAAGTTTCTAAGGCAGGGAACTACGTCAGGTACCTTGTCTTGTTCGCTTAGATTACCCCTATATTCACTATTGATCACTTAGTCCGTATAAATTAGAGGGCTGGTCTGTGTTGTGGATGTCATGCCTTGTGAAAAGCACACACTGGTCACTATCCTTGTTATTAAAGCTTCTAGCTCTGGTGTAACGTTGACTTGTAGGGGTGTTGTTAGGTTAGCATTGTCGGGAGAGTTTGTGGGGATGTTGGGGTTGGGGCTCCCTGCGTAAGGTACCGATAGGTTGTCTAGAACTGATGGGCGTATAGGGTTGTTATGATTGGCCATTTGGTATTTTGTTTATAATTCTATTAAAAAAATTTCAATTATCAGACTGAGAAAATTATAACTATTTATATTCACAATCTCCGGAGGGTGCCCCTGAAGGTGGTGAGTCGCAGAGATGATTGATTTGTTATAACAACCGGAGGGTCCCCCCGAAGGTGGTGAATCGCGGTCCTTTTACTCTATTAAGTTATAGGATGTACGTGCCTCTAAATTATAATTACCAGCAAGTGTTTAATTCAATAATGGATGTCTAACACTTCTTCCCAACTTACTATTTTAAATTTCATAAGAGAAATTACTTAATCTTAAGTGTAAAAAATTTCACAATTTTAATTTGCATTTATTCAGTTCTTTTTTCCCTTTAATTTATCTTTGGACTTTTCTTTTTGTATTTTTAAATTCACATTATTCACTTACAAACAATAGATGACGCGCATGGCTGGAGGATGTAGTCCGGTTTGGAAGTCTTATTATGGATCCTCGCTGGCCATTTTGTGCTGCGCGTTTCTCTTCCTCATGCGTGGGTAAGGCATGTTGGGTTCTTATCCAGGGCGTGTGATCTGAAGCAGCAATCCTCTTTTAATGTATTGTATTCAGCAAAAACGGCAAGCCTGTTGGGGTTAACTTATGTCCTTTCTACGCGCGACTGAGGTTCCAAGTATCCAGGGAGTGTGATCTGAAGCAGCAATCCTCTTTTAATGCATTGTGTTCAGCAAAAATGACAAGCCTTTTGGGGTTGACTTAGGTTTTTTTTCACACGCGACTTGTCACCGCGTCGGGAGCCAGTTAACGAAAACCACGTTAAGTTTTACTTTAGGGGCGAATCGCTCCTTCTTTATTGAGTTAGAAAAACCAACTAAACTAAACCCAAATCGAAAACAAATATCGTACTTGTTTCTGGCAGCAGCGTTGGCACAGAAACACAAAGTGACAGCGGAAGGCGTCGGTAGCAGCAACGGTGGCGTGATATTGTTTAGCGCTGCTACTGTCTGGAAGACGCGTAGTCAGCAAAAATTTCTTGCGCGTGTAACATATTGGGTTGTAGAATATTTTAGCCTTCCCACAGTCTGAAAGACGCGTGGTCACCAGAAATGTCTTGCGCGTGTATACTTATTATTTATTAACTCATAGATATATAGTATGTAGGTACGAACTCATTTCGCATTTCAGCTCTGCGGCTACCGAGCAATATATGAATCAGGGATGGAATTCCATAATTTCAAAATGTGTCTATTGGACTGCAAAAATAGTGCCAAAAAGGAGATGAAAGTACCACAAAATTGAAATTGCTTTCTTTTAAGGCTTTTCAAGAACCACATATTTATTTTTAGCAAAAGTATCTATTTTTAATGTACTTCATTGAATTTTTAGAGTAAAATCATATTAAAGTAACTCAATATTCGAATTACGAAGGGGCAAAACACTTAAATATAACTATTCGCACTTGTTTACATATATACATACCTATGTTTGAAATAATAGCAGTGCGACATTTTGACCAGTTTTGACTATTCTTTACATTGAATGATTTGTATTAATTTTGTATAATGGCCCTTATTTTAAAATTTAAGTGATTTTAATTTTCAAATATATGTGTAATACATCGTTGTTTAAAGTGCAAAACCGTTTATCATCATTCTGCAAAACCGCGTAACTGACATTTGCTGCCAAAAATTAGATATTCTCACATAATCTCTTGGCCCAATCCTTATCCATTCGTCCTGAAATATACTAGCCAGAAATGCGATTGCTTTATAAAAAAAGAACCATTTTGAAAAATGAGTGTTTTTACTCTCTAGAATAGCGATGGACATAATTTGCACATACGGGCAAAATGCCCAAACGTGCAAACCGCGGGCAAATGTGCAAACCGTTGGGTAGATGAGGTGAGGTAATTATGCCCGGGGGTGAAACAGAAAATTTTGCGCGAATTGCATCTGTATGTGTGATCGGAATGAGAGAACAAGTATATGTGAGTACTCATGAATTTGAGACCCCATGGCTGCCAACTTTCCTAAAAGCACCAAAACTTGGGACAAATCAAAACATCAAAATTTTTTTTCAGTAAAATTTAATATGCATCTATACTACATTAGTGATCGGTCCAAGATATAAGTATTGTTGTATTTATCAAAAACCAAAATAAACAGTAACGCACTAATAACGATTTTAAACTTTTAAGGAACCAATTGAATTTTCACTTTAATTCAATCAAGATATTTATTGATGTGTATACATCTTTGGTTTCGGTAGGGGTAAAATTTGCGAAGCTGTAACGCATATCCCAGCACAAAATTTCGAAGGGCTTAGCATGTGTATTTCAGCATACAATTTTTATTTTCATTAGAAGCACCCTGTGTTCTCTTGCCAAATGTTTGCATACATTTAGGCATATGCATAGTAAGAGGAAGTGCGCTACAATTGATTATTAGCCGTCATCGATTCGCCATCAGTTAGCAAGTGGCGAAACGAACGAACTCAATGAGGTACAACCAAACTTGCTATCGTCTATCCGTGCTAGCTAACTTTGTTGTCAAACTAACGTTGTCAAAGATGTGACAAAGGAATAGTTTGAGGCCAGCGAAAATTCTGAAAGCGAAAACTAATTAACCAATGATAGTGTACACACATTTTATAAATAAAGGTAGTCAATATATTTAAATAGTAAATTATTGGGTAATATATATATTTTATTAATATAACCTATCTTTAATACAAACTATTTCAATTTTACATTCGATAAACAAATTTTGAGTAGATACCGATAATGTCATGTATTAAAAGAATTAAAAATGAAAATGAATAAATAAATTAAATCAGCAAAATGAATAAAATTAAGTGAAATTAATATTTAATTTCTAACCTAACCTACATTTGTATGTGTGTAACTGAATCGCCTTTATATATAAAAATATTATCCTAATTTTCGAGCTTGACTCCCTAATCTGTTATTAGAAAAAGAGATTAGCCATGCAAAATTATAATTAAAAATATCTCAGATTAAATCGATAAATTTTTGGTGTCCAACCCAGTTTTATCGATTATACTTGCGAAGAAGAGGAGTAAACAAAAATTGACGCTAGTAAGGAAAATAGGTTTGTAAAGGTATTTTTAATAAAATATTCAGTTAAAATATATTTAAATGGCCTAATATGTGTTGCAAAAAAAAGTGACCACGGTGGCACAGAGAAGAAGTTTAACTTTTCCTCGAGTTGAGAGAATAACAAGCAAAACCAATTTGATAGCTAACGAGCTTTGATTGAGATTATATTTATATGTAAACGTACTTTTATGCTTTGCCGTTCTCATATGTATACACATCAAATTTCATGAGTACCTAGTACTCACGCCTTTTTTATTTATTTATTTCTTTGCAAGAGTAACAACTAATTATTAATTATTACACTTATATATATTAAAGCACTAGCAACCAGGGCCTTCGGCTTATCGTTAAAAAAAGGTATAGTTATCTGATAGAATAGTTAATATGCTAACAATACATATTGGCAAGCGCATGACTGTAGGGTACTCATAATTTTTCGAACTGACAAGTGTGTGCAACAACTATACGGCTATCATATGCCTGCGTCTAGACTCATGCAACGCATGCGTGTGTCAATAGGTATTGGTTATGTAATAAATGAGCAATAAAAGAAGAACGTTAAAACTAAATGCGTATTTTACACAGATTGATAAATTTATAAGTAATGTTAATGCTAACGGCATCGCTGTATTTAAGGTATGATGATGGTTTGGTGTTGTTGAATATGGAGGTTCTTATTTGTTTGAGTCCCGCACATACGTCCAGAAGATGAACAACAGTATTTTCAGTGGAGCAACAAAAAGAGCAGGCTTGTGTAGCTGAGCCATTTAAAAGGTGTGCATGTGTAGTAAGTGTGTGCACAATTTTAAGACGGACAAATGTTTTTAGTTTGGAATTGTATTTTTTGTAAGTGTGATGATAATCAAACCAATCTCTTGCGAATTCTTCTTGAATATATTTTTTGACGAGTTTTTTTATGTCTTTATCAATGAAGTAGTCGAACATATATAAGGGTTGTTTGCTGGCTTCTTTAGCACGTTCATCAGCTTTCTCGTTTCCCTGAATACCGGTATGACCTGGTATCCACATGATTTTTATGGAATCCTTATGTTTTAGAAGCATATAGCGAATTTTTTCAACCAGTGGGGTGTTGTTGATGTGGCTGAACAGGGCTTCGAATGTGGATTTACTATCACTGCATATAACGTATTTATTTCCCCTGAGGGAGGCAAACCGTACCGCTTCATGTAATGCAGCTGCTTCATCCGTAAATACCGAGCAATACTCTGGCATAGTACCGACGGCAATTGTGCCACCAAGCTCGTTTGCCACTGCAAAGGTAGTGGTGGTGTCAGAATTCGATCCATCTGTAAATATAAACTCCCATTCATCTCTCAGAGGTTCAATAGATTCGCAGTAGAGTTGCCTGTACTTATTCGGGCTGGTAGAGGCTTTTGGATGATTTAATAAGTTGGTGATGAAGACAGATGTTGGTGCCAACCACAGTGGGTATGTCTGGATTGCTAAGAGCGAAGGCGTGGAAACGATGTTGAGGTTCTTGGCTAAGGTTAAAACACGCGATATCACTGATATTAAGTTGGTTTTGTTTGTTTGGAGCCATTCTGTTTCAACGTATGAAAAAAGTAATTTGTTTCTGCAGTGAAACAGTTTTGGAATTTCCATCATTGACATGCTTAGTACTATTTCCGAAATGGTTGGTAATCCCGCTTCAGCTAAAATGACTTTTGTTGGAGATGTGGGAAATGCCCGGATGCTTCTCCTGGCAACAGCATGATATGGTGCTTGTAGGCGTTTTATATGAGTTTTGGCGCAGTGTCCATATATTGTGAGTCCGAAATCGATTTTAGAAAGTATTAACGCTTTGATAATATTTACAAGAGTTCTTATATGTACTAGACAATGTTTGGATGACAGGTATTTTATAATGTTAAGCCTAGAGAATAAGCTTAGTCTAACATATTCGCAATGCTCTTTGAAAGTGAATCTCTTATCAAATATAATACCTAATATTTTTAAACTATTAGTATGGGGGATTGGAGAGTTGTAGAGGAAAAGGGTGGGGAAAACACATTTATGCTTTCTGCAAATATGGAAGGATCTGCTTTTTTAAACAGAAAGATTCGCTCCAGATATTTTTGACCAATTTGTTAGGTCCTCCAAAATGTTGGAGAAGATAGATTTGATTATAGTTAGATCCTTGGTTTTTGAAAAGATTTGAACGTCATCAGCATAAACAAAGTGTTCAATTTGGGCATAGGAAGAAATTATAGTTCTAACCGCGTTGAAGGCAATCGTAAATAGGGTGACAGATAGCGGCGATCCTTGGGGGTTGCCATTAAAAAGGGGAAACATTTTCGATTTCTGACTATTTGCACGAACGAAAAATTTGCGATTGCATAGGAAAGATTTTACGATGTTGTATATTTTTCCCCCAACTTTCCAGCGTTGAAGTTCTTGTAACACGCAATGAGCTCCGATTCTATCATATGCCTTTTCAAAATCTAAGCTCAGTAATGACACGTGACTTTTAGATGCTAAGGCGTTAGAAGTAAAGTGTTCAAGTAACAGAAGAGGATCTATTACGCTTACGCCTTTTCGAAAAGCCAATTGATGTGGGTTTATTAGATTATTTTGTTCGGCAAACCACATCAGTCGCCGATAAATGATCTTTTCTAATACCTTTGACATGCAAGGTAAGAGAGAAATTGGTCTGTAGCTTGAAATATGCGAGCTGGTTTTGTTTGGTTTTGGGATATGTATAATCCCAGAGGTTTCCATTCTTGTGGGTATACGCCTTGGTCTAAGATTAAATTATATAGCCTTATAAGCCTTGATTTCAGAGAAAAAGGAATCTTACGTAAAACGGGGTACGATATTTTGTCTGCACCTGGAGTTTTACCTGACATAGAGGAAATAATACATTCAAATTCAAATAATGTTATAGGAGAGTCAGCACTTGAGGCAAGCGAGCTAGGAAAGCGGTTTTGGTAATTTTCGTGTTTGATCTTTACATTTAACGTATTGAATTCTGAACTGAAATTTGAAGAGTTTGAATATTTTGACCATTTTTCTGCAAACTTATTAGCGATGCTCTGAGCATCATAAATCGGGCCTTCTGGAGAGTGAATAAACGCGATATGATTCCGTTGGGGCGAAGATGTGAGTGTTTTTATATCTGCCCACTCTTTTTTTGGGCTAGAAGACGGAGTGATTTCCGACGTAAATTTTTCCAGAGATTGGCGTTTTGAAGATTTGAGTTCACGTCTGAAAAGGGCATTAGCTTTTTATACCCGAGCGCACTTGTGCACAAGGGTATATTAATATTGTTCACATAACGGTTGTTTGTAACAGCCAAAACGAATCGAGATAGATATAGACAATAATATATTAAATAATAAAATAAAATATAGTCTGTCCGTCCGTCCGTGTACACGATAACTCGAGCAAAAATTGAGATATCTCAACGAAATTTGGTATGTAGGTTTCCCTTAATCCAAGGTAGGTTGGTATTGAAAATGGGCGAAATCGGACTGTAACCACGCCCACTTCCCATATAACGGTAATTTCCAGAAATACGAAAACTGCGATATTTTAGTAACTACTAAAGATAATTCACTCAAAATTGATATTTACAATAATTTTTTACGAAAAATAAGAATATTATAAATTTTTGCAAAATGGGCGTAGCCACGCCCACTTATGGTTACATGTGTATATCTTGGTAACCGCCGCACCAGTTTCTTCCAAACTTGGCACAGTTGTTGCCCTTGGTACAGCATACAAAAAGCCGAAAATTTTTAAAATCGGACGATAACCACGCCCACATCCCATATAACGGTAATTTAGAGAAATACAAAATCTTCGATAAATCAGTAAATATTGAAGCTAATTTATTCAAAATTTACGCTTGAAACAATCTTTACCAAGAAATACGCTTTTGCTAAAATTTTGGAAAATGGGCGTGGCACCGCCCACTTATGATCACTTATATGTATATCGGTAACCGTTCTACCAATTTGTACCAAACTCGGTGTGGTTATTGTGCTTGCCACAGATAAGCAAAACGTTGTAAATTATTGAAATCGGACTAAAATTACGGCCTCTTTTCATATAACGGTAAATTTCAGAAATGCTTGAAAGTTCAATATTTCGAAATTGAAGGACGCTAATTTACTCAAAATTGATACACCCCGTCTTACCATCTAGCGGTAGCTTTCGGAAAGGTGAAAAAACATATATTTAATACTTGCGCCGGGTATTTAATGTTCGGCTCCGCCCGAACTTAGACTTTCTTACTTGTTTATATTATACATAGTTTTCGTGAGTTCTGTTCCTTTTATATTGACACCACAATTTTTTCTTTGTATTTTTTACTATTGATAAAAGGTTCACCCAGTATGGTAACTTAGCATAAAAAATTTTTGCGTTGGTTTGT
Organism: Rhagoletis pomonella; assembly: GCF_013731165.1. Taxonomy (NCBI): domain Eukaryota; kingdom Metazoa; phylum Arthropoda; class Insecta; order Diptera; family Tephritidae; genus Rhagoletis; species Rhagoletis pomonella. Next base: position 11,865,131 of record NW_023458557.1, on the reverse strand, counting down.
GCGATCGCAAGGTGTGCAACTGAGCGAATAAGCGATTTGATTGCTGATGCTTCTGCGTTAATGTTCGTAGAATATGGTTTGTTATTGGACAAAGTTATTGACGATCTAGAGAATTTTTGCCAATCTGCCTTTTCTGCTATGAATTTGGCAACGGGCTTGACTTGATGGAAATGGGGATTGCTAGGGAAGTTATGATAGGGAAGTGGTCACTATTGTGCAAGTCATCCAATGTTTTGGACGATAGTTTTGGGGCTATAGAGGCGGAGGAAAGGATAACATCAGGGTGTGAAAAGGTTTTGTGGGTGGAAAAATGGGTGGGGGAACAATCATTAAGGACCACGAAATTTTTGGAGAGTATAATGTCCACGATTATTTTTCCCCTTTTGTTGGCCGAATCAGAGCCCCAAAGGGGACTCCACGCATTAAAGTCTCCTAATAGCATTATTGGAGTTGAAAAAAGATTCAGAATGTCGGTTAGTTCTCTGTTATTAAAACTTTGATCTGGAGGAATGTAGCACGTAATGATTGTGACCTTAAAACCAATGTCCACTTCTACGCAAGCAACTGAATATCTGAAGTGATAGGTATTTGTTTATGGATAAGTGATTTCTTCCCAAATACAGCAATGCCTTGTTTACGGGAGGTATTTCGTGGACTATTATGAATATCACATATTTGTTGGGTGGATATGCTGATTTTCTGGCAGGGATATGTGTGTCTCGTAGAGCTATAACTTCGGGAGTGAATTCTTTAATTAGTAAATTTAAATCGGAGTAGTTGTTAGGAAGGCCATTAAGATTCCACTGAAGTATTTTCATGATTCATTATTGTTCATTTCATTTGTGTCACTAGAATCTAATGTGAAGGTTGGAGAGGAGTTGATGTACGAAGAGAGTTGCGGTATTAAATCAGATGTGAGAGAATTGATTTGGGAGATGAAGTCATAAGAGAGAGTATTGGTCATTGTTGTATCATCGACTGATTCAATTGCATGTAAGTTGTTATTTGGTGCTGTTTGGTTGTTTTCTGTATTTTCTTTGTTTGCATTGCTTCGTTTGTCGCTAATGCTATTTGTGGTTGATTTTGTTGTTTGTGTGTTTTGTTCGCTGGTGTTATTTTGGTTATTTTTGTTAAGTGGTTTTTTTGCTACTTCGGAGAAGGGAGTGGAGTTTTCATCAATTCTTAGAGGAATTTGTTTTCGCTGAATTTGGATAGCTTCACGCATTGAGCATTTGTTGTCGGTCTTAATGGTGATTATTTGTTTCATTTGAATGAACTTAGGACATGATTTACTTGACGCTGAATGATTGCCAGAACAATTTGCACAAAAAGAGCGTGAGCAAGGAGATGGGTTGTGCGGAGGGAGTGAGCAAGTGTCGCATACAGGGGTCTTAGTACATCGTTTCACTGTATGACCGAGCAGTTGACAGTTTTTGCATCTCATCGGGTTAGGATAATAAGGTTTAACTTTCGTGGTGTACCATGACACTTCAATTTTATCAGGCAGATGGTAAAGATCGAAGGTGAGAAGCAATACTCCGCTTGGAGAAGGCTTGCCCTCAATGTATTTTGGGAACTTGTATACAGATGTAACACCCTGTTCTTTCAAATTTTCAACAATTTCATTTTCAGAGACGTCGGAACACGGAGCGTAAATAGTGCCTTTTGATGAGTTAAGGTCGTTGTGGAGGTCAAATTTCACGTGGCAGATGCCAAAAAGATATTTAGTTGAAATAAATTTCTGCGCGACACAACTGTTCTTTACTAGCAAAAGAAGATTTCCATCTCTTAGCTCAGAAATGTTTAAAATGTCATTGCTTATGTTTTTCAAAGCTTTGTGAACAGCGAAGCACGAATATTTATTGAGAGGCTTATTAGAGTCCACAGCACTTGCCACTATGTATTTTGGGTTTTCTTTTTTCACAAATGGCAATGAAGGGAAAAGTTCTTTTGTGATATCTTGTTGTTTTTTGCGTTTACGATCTGGGCTTTCCGATAATAAGGCATACCTATTATCCCCTAAAGGGGGCCCCCTGGGGGACATGATTGTTTTTGTTTATTTCTTTGCTATGTTCAAATGTATTCAACACACGGGTGAGAAATAACAACGACAGTTGGTGAAAGGTGGATACCCACAGAAATGCAAATAATCGCAGAAAACTGAGAATACACAACCAAGCTAGCCGAGAAAGATAACCGAATGCGACGGCGATCAGTCGATAACAGGCAATCAAGATATATATTTTATTTGAAACAATGTATTTATACACATATGTATGTACATACTTATGTGTATAAAAAGATTTTCGTATCCAGAATAAAATGCACTAAATAAGCATTGAACCTGGCGGGAAAGGTATTCTAATAGTATTATGTAGTTGTCGAATATTTTTAGGTATCTTCGGCGCAGCTAACATAAAAAAACCTGCATGTATGCATATCTATATATTTTTGATGATTTAAAGATTTTAATTTTTAATGATGCAAACTGAAGTGTATTTATATACCTACATATATAATGCTGCAAATAATTATAAACTCAAAGTGATTTTAAATGCAACGCAAAAATTTTAAAACTAATTGGTGGATTTACATAGTCTTATAAAATTATAAGTCCGAAAGAAAAAAATTAAAAAATTACATAGTATGTTATACCGTTAATACGCACCGAAAGTACAGAAGTCACAGTTGTTTTTTTTACTTCCTTTTTCTATGCTAGACAACAACAAAACCTTTAAACAAAGCCAGTTCTCGCATCACTACGTGAATATTCAAAGACTCTTGCAAGTAGTCGCTAACCAGCTTCTGATAGCGCGATGTGGCAACCATGCTGTTAATTTACATACATATTCATCAGCAGGCATTGGCAGAGAATGAGCCACGCTCAACTACTGGCCAACCGTGGTGAGTAGTGCTGCCATTTTAACGACTTTTCCACTCAGCTAGTTTTTAGCGATTTTATTCATAATGATCACAATTTATTACATTTACATTTTGCAGTCCAAAAAATCAACATTACATCCAAGGTGTATTAAACAAGGTGTGATTGACAACTCAGTGTGGCTCTCTTTTAAGGTACTAAAATGTCAAAAAACACAAACAAACAATTTTTTCCAATTTGACATTATAGGATCGTTCTTACGAGAGAAATGTCAAGTCCAATCACACTTTGGTAAATACATTTTGATTAAATCAACAAGCTTGACAGTCACGAAAACGAAGACGAAATTCTTATGACCAATTTTTATACTTTATTTAATGCCACAAAATCCCAACACTGGTTATAAAACCATATAACGATGTTCCAATTTTGTTTTTGTTAAAAAACTGGTGGTTTTTTATAAACATATGATCTCTAATTTTATCAAATAAAGTTTAACTGCTAAATTATAAAAGAAACTTTTTTTCATAAGAGTTTACAGAATTTAAATGATTTAGCAGGATTCTAGCGATTTTTGTTTATTAATCTGGCGGGACGGCAGAAACAGAAATGGCAACACTGGTGGTGAGTACCGACTTGTTGGGCGCATATTAGCCAGTAATCGGACTTATACCACATTGTGTAGATCTGCCACTTTTTTTTAGCATCTAGCACATCTACCACTCAAGGTCTGAAATGTACCACATATTCGCGTTTTTGAGCACTTTTATTTTTGCTTGACATAAGTAAACAAATCCGAATGGGAGGATAAAATAAACTGTAAAATAGTAAATTTTCTCAGTAATCAATTTTTCAACAGGAAACGCGATTTTATTGTGTTAAATTGCAAAATAAATGATTTATAAAAAGAATTAATAGCGAAAATGTTAAAAAACGGTGATTTTTGTGAAAGTATTAGCAAATTTAAGTGCATGAAAGGTTTCTGAGGCGTTTTTTACTTTTACTTGAAAATTGTAAAAATCGGCAAATCCCAACTAGCTGTTTCTGGAACATGCCACATTTGTTCGCTACTTCGTGATATGATAAAAAGAAAAGCTGGCTGCACTCCGCAAGGTTGCAGAAATCTCTTAAAATATGTTCGAAAAATATCTAAATATGTAAGGAACTGCTTTACATTGTCAAGGAAAATAATTTCCAAAACTCAACGCAATTTTTAGCAACTTCAATCTTGTACTTTATTAAGCTAAAATTAAATTTTTTTAGAGTCTAATTAAAAAGTTTGCCATTTGGGTGAAACATTGCAGAATTTTTTTAATTTTTGTGCAAAGTTTGATCCAAACCCAAAGATCTACCAAATTTTTTTGAGATCTACCGCATTTTTTCCAGATTCTACCACACAGAATTTTTTTAAAGTCCGATCACTGATATTAGCTGTTTTGTAATTCACAAATTTTCAAAGGGGGAGGGGGGGCGGTGTTGTTCTTGCGCAGATAATTTTTCTTTAGAAGTTTGCTTGGAAAAAAAGGACAATTATGCACAAAACAACCTTTTTTTATGACGACCGACTGAGCCTAGTGGCAGCGCTCGGCTCTCTTATTTACGAACACATGTGCAAGCAAGATCGTTAACACGTTATTGTTCGCCAGTATGAATTAGCACATACTATTTTTTACATATGTATAATCAATTTAAATTTATTGAGAAGTTAATAAAAAAAAATTAAATTGGGCGGCATTTCATGATGTTGATTTATTTTTAATAAATAGACTACAAATATAGTTAGAAATTGTTCCTCTATAAACAAAGAGGTGAATATAATAGCCTTTGGAAATATACATTGCATAAAATGGATTAATACACGTACACGGCTATTGCTTACCCTTTCGGTTTTAAATTTTTACCCCGCATCAAGCACCTGCTTGCCCGCGCTGCTGCGCGCGAGCTGTTCTGCCGCCCATCCCTACTCTAGAAAATAAGTTATGCAACCTTACATACGCGGTTTTGCATTTTGTTGATACTTTTTTTTGTACTTAAAACGACGATACGATTGCTTGTTATATACTGGCGAAACTTCTGTAATTTATGATTGTACCAAAACAGAAGGAATTGTGCCACAAGTGCCCTTGTGAATGAAAGTGCCAAAAATGGAACTATTGTGCCACTTTTCCATCACTAATATGAATGAAGCAAACAGTGTTGCCAGGTCTTCGGCATGAGAAAACGTCCCTCATGGTCTGAAAAAACGTCATTTCCTACCCAAAAACGTCTTTTTTTAAATAAATGTACAAAAATTTGTCTTATTAAACTTTTATTGCATACAAAGGTACATACGTACGTAAGGTATATTAAAATGTCATATCGACAGAGCACATTTAAAATTCATTGTAAACTGGTTTGAGATCGTTAATTTAAAAATACACTTGTGATCAGCTGATTAAGTCATCAACATTTTGATCGATTTTGGCGGTCTCGCTTTTGTTTATTTAATGTTTATTATTTTTTCATAAAAGCCATGCTCATTATATGACAAACAGATTTTCAACTTTTTATTCAGTTTTTTTAGAATTTTTTTGAGTACGCAGTTTAATAGCCCATCAAAATTTAAGGGCAATAATGTGCAAGTTTAAAGGGGCTAAATAATCGCGTTGATTTTTAATATATATATTTTTTTTCTTGTAGACATTTGGTTAGGGGCTCGGTTGTCGAAAATGGTAAATTACGCTCTGCTAAGAAGGAGCATAGAATTCTTCAGCCTTTTTGCATTCATTACGTTTTCAATAAAGTCTTAAAAAAGTTGCCTACATTTTTCTGACGTTTTATGCTGCAGAGCTTTTTTGATGCTCTTGTGAACGTGCGTGTTGCCATAGATCGGCTCTTTCTGATTTGGCTTTTAATGTGCTATTGCAAACATTACAACAAGCCTCATAACTTCAAGTGTTTACACAACCAGCCTTTGAACACGGGATCCTTAGTCCAAGAATCCAAAAAATGCGCATAGGCTTGGTTTGCATCATATTTAAGTCATATGTGTCCCAAAAATAAATATCTTTTGAAGCAGCTGCAGCAAAACACAAAGATTGTAAAGATTTATTAAGAAAATAATTCAAAATCTGTTCTACTTACAAGATTTAGTAACAAAGAAAAATTACGTCAAAAACGTCAACAGGATACAAAAAACGTCCAAATGACGTTAAAAACGCAACCTGGCAACGCTGGAAGCAAACGTGCTTCGGGTACCTACATCAATTCGTATATACATATGTACATATGTTTGTATGGATATATGATGATGAAACAACCGGGCGTCGTTGATATACTGATGGACATATTTATGTATGTACATACATATGAACTTATGGACAGCAATGTCTTCATATATGTAGATACCAAGAACAAGATTGCAGCAGAATTCGTGAGAGTAATTTTGTCGTGACGTCATCGTAGAGTTGGCAACTGACAGCGGAGAGAATAAGCTGTAAAAATCAGTGTTGCCAGTTAAGCCGTTTTCCGGCAAGATTTAGGTGGTCGCGATAGCAAACAGCCGGAGAAAATTCGATTTATCCGGCAGCCGATTTGTTAGCCGTTTTGCAAAAAAAAAGTTAGCCGATTTCGCCATTTACCGTATTTTATTAAAATTCAGATATATTTACACATAAGTTTCCATTTTTACAAATTTGGCGAAACTGTTATTTCGGAGAAAATTTTCATGTCGGACTGCATTAATTATATAAAATTTAAAGTTTTTTCTAATCCGAAGTCTTAAAATACTGGGCCGATTTCAATGATTTTTATTTTGTGTGAATATACAGCGACCCAAGTGACTGGGGCGAGACATTTTAGCTTATTATTCTCTTATGAAAGTATAGTTGATTACCTTCAAACACCATTTAAATCCAAATTTCATATTTTAAGCAAAAATTATGAAAATTCTAAATTTTTTTTTTTAAATTTAAAACTTTACTATATTGAAGTGCAAATTTGAGGTAGCTGACACTTACCGTTGATTTTAGGAAATTTTTCGTTGATGATGTTCCAAATTTTTTCCATATAAAATATTTTAGAAAATACTTTGTTGTATGGAAAAAATTCGTACCACCGTTATAAAAGAAATTACAAATCCCCGTCTATGTACCACTGTATTGTGCTCGCATGTATGTGCCTTTCCATGATGGAGGCACACCAGGTCACCTTGCTGTAAGTGTAAGTCCTGAAATTCCTTTTGAAGACAACCTGTCTGTTGTTATCGTCCCTGGGGAAAAGAGCCAGGTGGAGCTGGGTACCTAGCTTGTCCCTGTTCCTTGATGATAACACCTTGCCTTTGCCGAAGCCCTCCCTAGCAAGGTTAAGGAGGGTTCATTTTGCGACCTGTTCAACTAAGAGGTGCAGTGGCTCGAGTTCCAGCATTACCTCCAGCGCTGCCGTCGGGCATGTGCGCATTGCTCCCGTAATGCAAACACATGCCAGACGTTGAAGCTTAGAGAGTGTCTGCCTCACCGTTGCTAAAGTAGTCCTGGAATACTAAGCCACCGCACCGTAAGTCACTATAGGTCTCACTATCATGGTGTACATCCATCTGAGGATCCTCGGAGTGCACGCCCAGGATTTGCCCGCCAGACGTTTGCACACCATCATCGCTCTCGTGGCCTTGGAGGTGACCGCATCAACATGGGCCTTCCACAGAAGCTTGGAGTCCAGGGTTAGCCCCAGATACTTACCCTCTGGGGCGACATTGATTGCGACCCCGTCCAAGGTTAGGTTCCTCATCCCCTGAAGATTTCGTTTCTTGGTGAAGGGGACTATAGCTGTCTTAGAGGAATTGATATTTAAGCCTACGTCTGCGCACCACCTTTTTGCAAGGTTTATACCTCTTTGGACGATGTCACAGAGAGTACTAGCGAACTTCCCTCTAGCGATAATCACTATGTCGTCCGCATACCCTTGGCACCGGACGCCCTCGTCAGTGAGTAGCTGTAGGAGTTCGTCCACAACTAAGCTCCACTGTAGAGGAGATAATACTCCTCTTTGCGGGCACCCTTTTGTTGTTTGTATTTGGACGATGCTATCACCGACTTCAGTTTCGGCGATCCTAGTCTGCAGTAACCTTTCTATCCAATGCCGTATGGTTAGCTGAACGTTATGTTTCTCAAGAGCTCTGTCAACTCCCGAACGGGAGGCATTATCAAAGGCAACCCCGATATCGAGGAAGGCACAGAGCACCACCTCATCACACTCAAAGGCCCCTTGGTCCGTGGATCTACCCACCCTGTACGCGTGCTGGTTGGAATTCAGAGGGGTTTGTTTCAGAGTGCTAAACCTGATCTCATGGTCAATAATTTTCTCCATTGCTTTTAACATAAAGGATGTGAGACTTATCGGCCTGAATAACTTGGCAAGAGAGTAATCTCTCTTACCTAACTTCGGGATTAAGATGACCCCCTTTGCCACACCTTGGGAATGTGGGCCAGCGCTAGACTGTCCTTCATAACATCCACAAGATGTGGCAGTAAGAGCTCTCCGCACTGCTTAAGCAACATTGGACATATACCATCCACCCCAGGGGGCTTGTACCGTTCGAAGGAGTCCAAAGCCCACCGCACTGTTTGCCGGTGTATAAGGCTTTTAGCCAGCTTCCAGTCCGGTGGGGATGGCCTGTACGCACGAAACATAGCTTCCCCAGCGGTGGGGATGGCGTCCGGTAAGTGGGCCGACAGCAGGGCGAGTGCCCTTTCCTGTTCTGTACCTAAAAAAGTCCCATTAGGTAGCCTTATAGCCAATCTGGTGCCTGTGTTGTCCCTTGCCAAAGCTTTATGAAGCCTAGCAGCTGCAGGAGTGGATGCGATGTTTTCACACAAGGTCCTGAAGCTGCCATACAATCTACCTTTCTATCCTGTACCTCTATTCTTGGTAGGTTTAGTCTAAGTTCGTCTTCATATTTGGCCCAGTTTGTTTTCCTGCCATCAGCTTTCAAGGTAGTCTGGACCGCTAGCAGATCTTGTGTAACAAACTCTGTAATGTAGAAATAATTAATATTATTTTGCAGCACTACACACGCTCTGGGCCTCTCGCAGGAGAGGTCCCAAATTACCTTATTGTTATTGTGATTGAGGCCCCTCACCTGGCTCCTGTAGGTCCATGGTTCCTGTATTAGCAGTATACCCAGGTCTTCCGTGGCAAACCTGCTCGCAATGACCGCCGAGGCGGCCACCGCGTGACGCAGATTGACCTGGGCTGCCTCTACTGCTAGTGTCTTCATAATTGGGGCTCGTCGTCGATATCCGAGAGCCGCGCATCGCCCTCGCCTCCTCTATCGATTTCGAACCTGCCAATGTCCGCTAGGAGCTCCTGTGTGGTGCGCACATATTCGAGGGCCTTTGGCCCGGAACTCACCGGAGTTGGTGCCTGTGCCGGTTCTGTTAACTGGTTGGCTGGTATCTGTGCCTGTTCTGTCAGCGGCTTGACTGGTGGGGCCGTGGGCGACTCTGTCGCTGGGGCCGCAGTGGAGTCAGTTGCCGCGTCAACACACATGTCTTGCGACTCTGACTCCTTGCTGCCTGTCGTCTTTTGTCGCCACGGGCTCACCGAAACGTAGCTGTACCGGAAATTTATTTGGAATCTGGCCCTCTTAATGCTCACGTACGACGCCCCGTCGATGCCCAGGTAGAGCCTGAGATCGTTGTCCTCAGCGTCGCACGACACCACCTTCCACGCAGCCGTGTGGACACCCTCGTTCTGGGCCGGAATGAGCACCAGCACATACTCATCCGATTTCCCGGCGCATCTGGGGATGAACACCGGGATGTCCTCCCCCCTTTTCGTGCATAGCTCGGGTCCCTTCCACCCCTCAATAGCCGGTGCCTTTTCTGCCGGCCAGGCTGCAGTCCGGTCATCCTTGCAGTCCACAATGAGCATGCCTGATCTGAAGAACACCCCACAGAACACCAGGTGGAGGCACCCTCCCTTTTAGGACCTCGTCCATGATCGCATCCTGGAGTCTGGTTAGGTCCTATGGGCATAGGGCAGCTGCAGGGTATTCACAGGGCAGCACAGCCACCCGGATGCCTTTAAGAGCATCAGAATAGCTGGGCTGCTGAGTGGTTCCTTCCTGAGGCTGACCTTGGCCCGCGTACCCATCCAGGCCCCTAGATTCTGTCTGAGAGGTGTAGGCCCCCGCTGCCGCTTGGGGGACGGTGCCTCCGGTGGTGTAACCTGTAAGCCAGTTCGCTTTGCTGGACCTGTGGAAATTGCTGTAGAGTTACCTTTGGGTTCCCCGCCTCTCCGCCAATTGGCGGGCGCGGGTCTCTGCTGCTGTTTCCCGCCTCTCTGCTTTCCAGCAGGCGCGGGTCTCTGTTGCTGATGCCCGCCTCTCTGCTTTTTAGCAGGCGCGGGTCTATGTTGCTGTTGCCCGCCTCTCTGCTTTTCAGCAGGCGCGGGTAGTTCTCCTGAGTTGCTGCTATGCTGCCTAACAGCGGTAGCAGCTCTATTGCCTCTGCGCTTGCGCTCTTCACGCTCACGTTCCTCTCGCTCTACCTCCTGCCGTACTTCCGCCATAGTGCGGGCTTCCGTACCAGATTTCCCCTTCCGATGGTACCGAAGATACCACTTAACTCCCGACCTCCCAAGACTAGCTAGATGGTGGTCGTCAAGGGCTCCCGGTTGACCGGAGGGGGGTAGTGGAGGAGTTTTGCACCTGCGACTACGCTTCTTGCTCTCCTGTACTCATGCGACGCTGTGGAGGTCTGACTGGGAGACGTACGGAGCCTACTGCCGGAACGGTGCCTACTTCTGGAGCGACGCCGGCCCCTGGACCGTCAACGACTCTCGGAGCTGTCACGACTCCTGGAGCGACGCCGACCTTCAGTCCGCTGCCTGCTTGCAGAGCGATGCCTGCTCTTCAGGAGTGATGCCTCTGCTCCCTTGAGGCCTTCCGAAAGGCGCTGCGCCTTATCCACGCCGCCCCTGCTGGTGCTTGGCTTCTCGTCGTCTCTGGCGTGTTCCATGAAGAGGGCAGCCTCTTATTCGGGCAGGCTTTTAAGGAAGCTACCCTGATGTCCAGTGGGGTAACTTTTCGGATCACATGAAAACGGGTTTGTTTCCAGCTGTAGACATTCTCAGAGCCAATGTTGGGAAAATATTCGACAATGGTTTTTTCTAAACCTTACAAGTTAATGCTGGTAATGCGCGCTATGAAAGCAACCTTTATCAATTTCCTCATTGTTACATACGTTTTTTTGATCTACTTTGTTTATTTATGGGGTTTTCATGTAAATTGCTAGAAATTCTAAGATTTACATGTCAGCAATAAAAAAAATTTCGACGTGCTATTTCGCAGGCCTCTGTTATCTTCGCAGCGTCATTCAATACGGGTTTTAAATCTTGTGTCGGCATCTTCTAGTCGCCAGAATAACCCGAGGGATCATACAGTGACTTCTCGTGGCGTTTTCTGCCTCTTTCTTCATCCTAGATACCACTCCTTTCGTTTTTCCATCCACTGCGGCTGCTCGATTAATGCAAATATCCGCACGCTTGCTCCATTTCAAACCATCTTTCTGTACAAATTTCCCGAAAGCTTTAAAAATTTCGTCGACTTCGAACGACGATTGTATTTTTATGAGAACCCGTTTTTCATGGCAGAAATACACTCGGAGGTTTGCCATTGCTTGCCGAGGGGCGAACGCTGTTAAGAAAAAACACTTTTCTATATTTTTTGCGATGTTGCTTTGACCAGGGATTGAACCCAGGCCCTGCGGAGTGGAAGCGCGCACTATTTACCAGTACAGCACAGTTGCAAACTAGAAAACTGACAAGTTTTCAAACGTTTTATAAGTCCGTTCTCGCGTGCCCCTAAATCCGTGTTGATTCGCTTTTTCACAGTGTGGTTGTGAAGTTCCAAAGAATAAGTAACACACACGTGCCAGAAGCTGGTACGTTTGTTACGAGTACAGCCCTGCCAAAAAAAAATTCGGAACGTTAATCCGAAAACGGGAACAAAAATGGAAGAGATCTGCAAAAGAACCGAAAATGTTTGTGAAAAGGATACGTTTTCGGCAATTTTTCGGAAAATTTTCTGATTCAATTTTTCGTTGACAAAATGCTAACTACGCTTAAGAGCGAAATACACCACATAAGCGGCTTGACAAACCGACCGAAATATCCCTTCGCTGCACGCCATTTGTTTTGTATGGGGTTTGACGAGCCGCTGAAGGTAATTTTAATAAAAATTAAAATTTGTTGACTGGCCCTGATGTTGAAGTCTGATGAAACCGCTTGCGTTGAGTGTGGAAAGTTTAAAGATTTTACCCGCATCACTAGTATACTCTAGCCACTAGCTGCACCCCATGGTGCCGTGGCACCCACTTTGGGAAAGCCGGGTATATAATAACTGTTCGGAACGGGGTGAAATGGGTGCCGGGAATTCCTCTTGAATTCTGCGGCAAACGAGGGTCGAGGAGGTGCCGAATCCCTGAAGTCCTTCGAGGTTAAATTTAACACACTTAAATTCGCTCAATACAATTAAACAAACATAAAAGAGCGCTTAACGGACACTTCTTTATTATATATATATAAATTAGCTGTAACAAAAATATGTACAATGTATTAATAACTAGAGGACCTTACTTGAGTGATCGGAGTTCTCTTCCAAAGTGGCAGAGTGTTGGGTGATCGCAGAAGGCGAAACCTAACATCCGAGGCGGGTAACAGGACTCGATAAAAAGGAACTGGAGTAACGAGTAACTATTCCCGCTTAGATCACAGCGACATCTACAAGTGAAATTCTCTAAGCAATAAACATAGCTAAGGTGAAGGGGGCTAGAGTAAACATGCCGCCCGCCTTGCAGTGTCGCTGCAATAAACTTAACTCGAGTACCAACAATTGGTTTAACTGTTTACAATTCATTTTACTTTAACAATTCATTTTTTTCTTTAAGAATTCATAAATTCATTAAAAATTCATTTTAGATTTTCAGGCCAATCGGTTACTGTTGTCCACTAGTAGATGGTGCCTCCCGAGATCATCCATCCAAACATGTTGTTCTGTGCCGTGGGTCAAGTGGGTGTGGCTGGCATGAGTCCTGGACGTAGAATCATCGCACATACCACCGCTCCTAACACCAGTGATACAGCGGTGGACCGGTAGAATGAAGGGTCGGCGAGCCGAGAATTGTCAAACTCGCTGGTGATTCTGGCGTCCATCGTGCGAGCGGGAGTTACCCGGGAGAGGCCTGCTTGGACGTCGGCGCAGATCTCCTGTCTCTCGTGCCATCCTCGAAGAGTGAGCCGGCACATATCTGCATAGCCCCGTGGCAAAACTTGAAGTTGGCGTGCCAGCTGGAGCGATAATGTCGCCCTGGGCTGCGCTGGGACGACGATGGCGCGCACTACTTGCGTCCTTCGTCGGGAACTTATCTTAACCGCTACTGTGGGTGTGAGGACACAACCCAGTAGCGCTGCGGGCCGTGCACGTAATCCGCTCTCGGCCGTCTCTCACACCACGGCGGTGGGGTTGTTTCTGGGTTCGACGTGGGCATCGGTGTAAGCTTCGGCGCTTCGACCTCGTTGCTGGGGCTCGCTGTATCGCCGACCGGACACCCGACAGAGGAGGTCTGAATGCCTTCGTCGCTCGTTTCGGCTAATGGCCGGATGTTGTACGGACGGAACGGTCGCCTCTGTCTTGGCTCGGGCTCTTCCAGTACGGGCGGCACGTCTTCCTCGCCCCGGGGTGTCTCGCCCAAGTGGCAATGCTCTCATTTTCAAGGAGAGGCGCAATTCTTCGCCGTGTGGTGCAGCGACAGGCAGTTGGCGCAGTGGCGGTGGACGAGGACAGCACTCAGTCCCTTGGCCGGCTCCATCCAGGAGGTGTTGCTGCGGCACACTGGGCAGCGGTATTGGCCCTTGTGAGTTTGGGTGTTGCTTTTGGTTGCACGTACCATTTTGCGTTATTGAGTTCTGTAAAGAGAGATACGATTCTTGTTTTGTTTTTTTTTCAATCTGGCAAAAGCCCAATTTTACAATTGGTCGAGTTATGATTTCGCGTGCCGATCGTCTTTCTACGACTCATACTCGGCTGTCCTGACCTGAAAAGACCCTAATTACTCTGCCAAGTCGCCATTCATTTGGGGGAAGGTTATCCTCTTTGACGACGACTAGATCAACTTCGAGGTTTCGTTGGGGGAGTTCCATTTCACTCTCTTATGCAATTACTTCAGGTATTCTGCTTTCCACCTTCTGCAGAATGTCTGGTGAATCGCTTTGGTCTTTTGCCACCGGTTGACAATAGACATCGGGTGCTCCTTAATTTCGGGTTCAGCGATTGCCAGTAGCGGGGTGCCAATTAAAAAGTGTCCTGGGGTTAGAGGTTCCATTGATTCCGCGTCTTCTGAGATGGGGCTGATTGGTCGCGGATTAAGACAAGATTCGATTCTTGCCAGAAGCGTGGAGAGCTCCTCAATGGTAAAGCGCATGATGTTCGCTGCCCTCCTGAAATGCATCTTGAAGCTTTTTATCCCCGTTTCCCAGAGCCCTCCCATGTTAGGTGCTCCTGGAGGTATAAAATTCCACGTAATGCCCTGATGATCGTATGTCTGGGTTGTGCTGTTGGCCGCTGCAGAGACAGAGAGTTTAAAATCCTGTTGCAATGCCTTATTTTCTCCTACAAAGTTGGTTCCATTATCCGAATACACATTTTGCGGGCAGCCGCGTCTCGAAACGAAACGCGAAAAATCTGCTAAAAATGTGGCGGTGGACAAATCGCTGGTGGCCTCCAAGTGTATTGCTTTTGTCGCAAAACATACAAAAACGCAGACATAGCCCTTGGTAATGCGACAAGCTCGACCCGTAAAACTCCTTATCTCAAAGGGACCGGTGAAGTCGACCCAGTGTTGGTGAAGGGTCTGGATACGTCCGTTCGTTCCGGTGGTAACGCTGCCATCAACTGCTCCCGCGCCTTCTATCTGTAAATAACGCAAACCTTAAAGTTATGAATTGAATTTTTAATCAAGTTTTTCATTCGCACTATCCAGTATTCGGATCGCAAAATTCTCAACATGAGCTGGTTTCCTCCATGCAAGCAAATCTGATGTGTGAATTTTACGAGCAATCTTGAATACTGGCAGTCGTATGGGGAAATTATTGGATACCGTTCACTGTAAGGTAAGTTCGTTAACGCCAGTCGTCCTCCTACCTTCATAACTCAGTTCCTGTCGAAGAAGGGATTGAGAGCGCGAAGTGAACTTTTCGCGTTGATTGGCGTTGAAGCGTTGATGGCCCTGTATTCATCTGAGAGGTGACGCCTCTGTGCAATAACGATGCGACGACATTTTACCTACTTTACTTCATTGGCGATTATTTCGTCTGTTTCGTCGCTAGCGGCCAACTTATGCACCGGATGAGTTTTTCTAAAAAATCGAAATATTCGCGCACTTACTCTCATGCCTCGCGAGAAGTCTGAAAACCGCTCCAAAATGTCCATTTCCTCGGAGATGCCTGCCACATGAGCCCGTACCGTTTTTTGCTCCGGGTCAGTCTGTAATAGATTTCTATTGGTTTGGTGGGGCCAAGTAGATGAATCTTGCTCCAACCACTTAGGTCCATACCACAACAGAATACTTGAGAGTAGATCCTGGGGGGACACGCCTCGGCTGACAAGATCCGCTGGATTATCCGCAGAGTCCACATGATTCCACCCTGATACTCCAACTAGCTCATAAATTTTTGCGACCCTGTTATCTACAAACGTTGTCCATGTACATGCCGGTTTCCTCAGCCATGAAAGTACGATCGTGGGGTCGGTCCATTTGTATATTACTGGCTGCGTGACTTCAAACTGAGGAATAAAAGTATTAATTAGTTCGGCCAGTAAGAATGCTCCGCAGAGCTCTAACTGGGGGAGAGACACCGTTTTTACTGGTGCTACTTTTGTTTTACCCACTAGCAAGTTTATGTGGGGCGCATTGTATGATGCGCGATCGCGTACCCTAATATATAGTGCGGCTGCATATGCCTTTTCAGAGGTATCGCAGAATCCATGGAACTCTACTTCGTCCCATGGCGTAAAATGGGTCCATCGGGGGATTTTTATTTTCTGAATATGCTCATAGTTATCCAGAAAGGTTTCCCAACGTAGCAGTAAATTTCGGGGTTGACTGTCATCCCAGTCTATTTTGGTTAGCCAGATCTCCTGCATGAAGATCTTTGCTACCACTACAATTGGCCCGAGCCATCCAGCTGGGTCGAACAATTTTGCTACGCAGGATAAAACGTCTCGTTTGGTATACTCCTGCTTTCGGGGGATCGGCTGTACGGTGAAGTAAAACATGTCATGTACCGCATTCCAACATTTTTGTCTCACTCATGTCATCAAGCTCCTAGAAATTCTCCTTGTATATGTGCGCCTTGGGTAGTCCTGTCAAAATCTTCTTAAAATTCGGGGTCCACTTTCTTAGGAAGAAGCTGGCGGTGTTAAGAGCTTCTATTACCTCATCTCGCATTTGTATTGCAGTTATGCAATCGTGGGCTCCAGCCAGGACGTCATCGACATACATATACTGCTTCAAAATCTTTGCTGCCAGTGGAAATTTCGTTTTCACATCATCTGCGAGGTGGTGTAGCGTCCTTATTGCCAAATATGGAGCGCAGTTTACTCCAAGCGTCACGGTCTTAAGTTCGTAATCCTTACGTTCTTCGTCCGGGGATTCTCTGAAAAGAATTTTTTGAAATGGGGTATGCTCCTGATGGAGCATAATTTGCCTATACATTTTCTCGATGTTTGCATTAAATACGTATTTGAATAAGCGCCACTTTAAAAGTGAGCAAACCAAATCCGCTTGTAGAATAGGCCCGGGGTATAATATGTCTTTAAGCTGACTCCATTTGACGTGGGACAAGATGCGTTAAACACCACTCGTTGTTATGCTGTCCGGTTTCACGACGGCGTGATGTGCTAAGTAATACGGCCTGTGTGCTGGTTGTTACGCTGTTTTCCTCACCCCTCCTTCAGAACCCGGTCGTGTTCCGTTTTCAACTCCGGTTTCCTGATATAACCAGCCTCGCTGCGCAAGAATTGCCGTGCTGCTTCAGTCCTTGAAAGGCCGAGGTTAATTTCATCTGGGAATTCCCGATGAAAGGGTACAGCCACCACATACCGTCCTTGCTCATTCCTCGTGGTCATCTTCGAGTACCACTCCTCACAAAATGCATCTTCGGGGGTAATTTTCCTTTTGGTGGAAGCTTATTCTAACTCCCTAAACCGAGTTAGCTGGGGGGTTGGAGTTTCTGTGCCATAAGACACAGAAGTAGAAAAACTCCTTGTGGTCGTAGGTGGTACTGGTCCCGTCAAAATCCAGCCAAACACCGTTTCCTGCGCTAGAAGTCATTCCAGAACGTTACGTTGCACATTTTCCTTTATAACCGCTGGGTAAACATCCGCTCCAAGAATTAGGTCCACTTGCTGACTCCTGTAGAAGTTGACATCGGCTAGCCTTAAAGGGGGCATTGAATCAAGATGCACTTGATCCAAGAATGATAGAATACAAGATTGCGCCAATCGAGCTGAGAGCAACTGGGTGCGGGTCACATTATTTTGAGAATGAGAGTGTAAAGAACAATTTTGAAGAAGAAGAGGAAGAAGCGCCAGCCGAAGTGCAGCCTGACCTGTTTCGTCGTCCGACACCTTTTTCGAGTAGTCATCGAACGCATCCTTCACCTTGACCCAGAGCGCCTTCAGTTCCTCCTTTTGGATCTTCAGCGAAAAAGTTGAATGGCTGCTACACGGCAGGTTGTTGAAGCCCGCTTCGAATTCCAACAATGCGTTACACGCCCGCGAAAAATCATTAACATCGGCCATCTTTTGAAAATTAATTTAATTAAAACCAAAAATTTAAAAACAAACGTCAAATGTACCACAGAATCTCGGGGGAATTTACAATGAATGCGAATTATAAACAACGACGACAAAAAAAAAATACTATCGCAATAAAAAGTCGTGGAAAAAGTGTATAGAGAAATAATGTTCTTTAATATATTTAAAACTTCAGTTAATATACACAAACTATATTCAATTTAAGTTTTATTTATTAACCGGTTATTTGTACCAAGCTTATATCAAAAGAGTATTCTCTCAGTGTACCGCACAACCTGAGGGATTCTTATGTGAAAAAAATCTTTAAAATATGGTCCGTATTCGGGCCTTCTGCCTCAACCACTTTTTCTCAATATTTTAAAAATCACGTCGAACACTTTAAAGCTGGCGCGGTATAAAACGTAAAACTGTAGAAAAACTCAGAAAAACTTTGTAGACAGTCTTTATTTAATTTATGCAACAACAAAGAAGCTATGTAAGGGTGGGTAACTCAGCAAATTTATAGGAGTTGACTCAATGACTCCAACTCACTGTAGGGAGTCAGTTCATTCAACTAACTCATTTGACTCTTTGTGTATTACACTCATTCGTATCGTAGACTCGTTTTGAGGCATAAGTGCGGTATAGCGGCCGTTGGGATAAAACAAAAATGAAATGTGGGCGTGGTCAGCTCCCTTCTACTGATTTGAAAGATGCACATTTTTTCGGTGCAAATTAAAAGGGTAGGTTCTAGGGGGAGCGTACAGGTGGAATTTTCAGTATTTCCAAAAGCTTTGATTTCGAAAAATTATGTACCGGATTTAAAAATGTGCATATGGTTGGAAAGATAATTGATAGACCTTTTTGTTTTGATCTGCACATTTTTATATATATTACATACATATTTCGCGAAAAACTAAAAAAAAAAGAAATTATAACAATTTTTTTTAATAAAATTGTACGTTTTTCTAAAAAAATACGTATTTAACTATACGCAAAATACTATTTTTAGAAAGTGCATAAAAATACCTTTAATTAGTTGTATGCTATGTTGCAAAAATTCTTTTGCGTAGGCGGTCTTCGGCCCTTCAAACCATACCCACATTTTGAATGGGATGTCTTGACTCAAGGCGAATTTTTTTGTATAAATTCGCCTTGTCTTGACTCATATTTTGAAACTTAATGCCAGAATTTAGATTTGACATAACACCTGCAATACAAAATACATGTGGTTGTTGTTGTTATATTTTTGCCACCACCTTGTATAAATTCGCCATGTGCAAAAACAAAATACATATAAGACTGCCATACTAAACACTGTGGCGAATCAGAGTTATATTGACCATTTCTTTTGCTACTGCTGCTGACTCTTTTTCATGCTAAACACTGGGGCGAAGTGAGAGAGTTAAATGGACAAATATGAGCCACAATGATTCAGTTGAATCATGTGAGCCCTAGGACATCAACTGAGTTAAATTTTTTTTGGAAAGGGAGTCTGAGTTACCGATTCACTTATGGGAATCAACTCAATAACTCAACTCTGAGTTGAGTTACTCACCTCTAAAGCTATAAAAAGTTCAATAATTGAGGTTGTCGAAACTTCGACGACTTAATTTGATTTGTGCTCAAAACACAAAACAAAACCACCTTTTTTGTAACGGACGCTGAGTCCCGCAATTCGTGGCACAATTTCATTTTCTTTGTTTCTTTTCTCTTTTATATATATATATATAAACACAACGGTGGTTGGATACGTTATTCCCACAGAATTCCCGCTATTCCTCCACCACTTTACCGGTAGAATTTCGCGAAAACCGGTTTCTACGTACCCCGACATCGTTCAGAAATACACGTTTTTTTAAATATATATGTATGTATATATATGGAAGGGGTGGATATGGTACTCACGCACAACCCTATGTAATTTCCTCACCCCTTTCCTAGTCGTTACGTGCCAAATTTGAAAGGCTGTTGGCCACTAATGAGCTGTGCTCCTGCGGTGGGCCACTTGTTGGAGGCCTTGTTGTTGCGAACTTGCTATCGCGGTGGACCACTTGGTAGCACCTTGTTGGTGCGAACTTGCTATCGCGGTGGACCACATGGTGGGGGCCTTGTTGTTGCGAACTTGCTATCGCGGCGGACCACTTAGTGGGGGCCCTGTTGGTGCGAACTTGCTATCGCAGTGGACCACTTGGTGGGGGCCTTGTTGTTGCGAACTTGCTATCGCTGTGGACCACTTGGTGGGGGCCTTGCTGTTGCGAACTTGCTATCGCGGTGGACCACTTGGTGGGGGCCTTATTGTTGCTTGTTGTTTTTGCTGGAGCGCTGGCAGATTTATGATTGCAGTTGCTGCTGCTTAGGCTGGAGCACTGGTAAATTTATGCACTATATTTAAAAAGCCCTCCCTTTGTGTTCTGCTGTTACAAATAAACACAATTAGTACTCCAAATATACTTACTATTCCAATACTTATTTAACCGGTACTCCGGCTGTTGGGATGTCCTTGCCCTGCAACTCTGCTGCTCCTGTTCCACGGGGTAGAGGAAATGGCTCCAACCGAGTTTATGTCACTTACCTCGGATTTAAGGTATTTTCCAAAATTGCCGCGTTTCCACAACGTGTTGCTAACGAATTTTATTTCTTGGTTTTTTTTTTTATGTTTCTTTGGGTGCGTTCGGAAAAGTCAAATTGCTGGGGGTCTCCACCAATGTATGTAATAAAAAACTAAAGTTGGTGGCGGGTTTCACCAATGAATGCAATATGAAAAACTTTAAGATATGTTTAATTGCACACGATTCGACGTGTAAAAGAAAATAAAAAACGTGTTAACGGGGGGCGCGATGTAAATTCTCATTTATGAAGGCAACTTGGCAGTTTATGAAAAAATTTTTATATTTGAAAATTGTTCGAATTCTTCACTTTTATTTTATTTTTAAACAAATGTGGGACAACCACGAAAAACTTCAAGCCTATCCGGCTCGAAGGACCATGTTCGGGACGGGGTGAAATGTGGGCCGGGAATTCCTCTTAAATTCCGCGGCAAACGAGGGTCGAGGAGGTGCCGAATCCCTGAAGTCCTTCGAGGTTAAATTTAACATACTTAAATTAGCTCAATAAAATTAAATGAAACACACTGTTCACTATAAATGTATTTATATACATACTTAAAAGAGCGCCTAACGGACACTTCTTTATTATATATATATAAATTAGCTGTAACAAAAATATGTACAATGTATTAATAATTAGAGGACCTTACTTGAGTGATCGGAGCTCTCTTCCAAAGTGGCAGAGTGTTGGGTGATCGCAGAAGGCGATACCTATCATCCGAGGCGGGTAACAGGACTCGAGAAACAGGAACTGGAGCAACGAGTAACTGTTCCCGCTTAGATCACAGCGACATCTACAAGTGAAATTCTCTAATAAATAAACATACTTAAGGTGAAGGGGGCTAGCGTAAACAATAACGTTGCCAGATATGTGAACAGGCTAAAAAGACTTGACCATGTCTCAGCATTTTGTAAAAAGTTATTCAGCGTTTCGTTTTATGACCTATTTAAAGTTAGAACACTTTTTGGCTTACACAAAATTATAAATTCCAAGCAGCCTTGTTGCAATTTCTCCAATCATTGAGGTCAGAACTTTTAGTATACACCAAATATCGAGCCCTTGTGTCTGAACGTCAGCTTTTTATCAATACCATACGTCTTTGGAACGCTCTCCCTATTAGGTTGAGAACACTAAAAAATTCCCTGCTTTTCAAAAAACAGTTAACTTATTATTATAGCAATGAATGCAATTAATATATAAATTTGTTTCCTCTTTGTGTACCTGAAATTTCTACTTATTATTATATCAATTTTCTTTTATTTTTATTTCTTGCATATTATTATTTACTTTTTCTTCTGTTTCCCCCATGTCATACATTGTATCATATACATATGTTATTTTATATTTAATCAAAAAATTTTAAGCGCTTAACTAGCACCATAAAATAATTGTAAAATTGTTGTGTTAGGCTAAACCAATCAGTGAAATGAAACGAAGAAAGGAAAATGAAAAAATACTAAATAAAACAAACAAACAAATGATCAAAAAAAAAACGGAACCAAACATAACAGTTATTGATGAAAACTGTCATTGAAAAATTTACTAGGAAGGAAATGTTCTACAACTAATACATTTTTATTTGTAATTTTAAGCAAAATTAAAAAAATTACGACTAATTTTGAAATTGTAAAAGTTGTTAGGCTTTTCTGGGTGACAGGTAACAAGATCAACGGAAATAAGGTCAATTGACTTTATTTCCCACCTTGGTGCGAAATAAAGTCAATTGACATTACTACCTTTTCAAAAGCGAAATAAAGTCAACAAAAATTAGGAAATTAAGTCATTGACGCTATTTCCTCATTCAAATGGAAATAGCGTCAACAATGCTTAAAGTATGTCGATTCATAGAAAAAAATGTTGTTCTTACGATAAACATTGCCCCGTAATTGTTGTTTTTTAATAGATGAAAAAGGTTATTGCCAAATCCTCAGTGTTGTGATATTAATCCACACACAATCATGAACTACCACCAATTGATTTTATTAAAAAAATTTTAATTACGAATATGTAAAAACACGATGCGAAAAACTAAACGCAAAGCACAGCTGGAATACGAGAAATATTTGAAGAAAGAGTGTAGAAATGATCTATAACTTGCAAAACATGTTTCGTTTCCACACAAATAAAGCGAACACTACTAAATTGAAGAAACAGTCCATGCTCAAAAACCACGGGGGAACACTAAAAGAATTCTGTGTTTCAAATTAGCATATTTTGAACGAATTCGGAATGTCTAAGGTGGAAAAGAAACCAACCTTTCTATAACTAAACAATTATAGAAAAAGAATTTTCTTACACTGTATTCATGTCTCCGCCAGCAATTTGTGACGACATCATTTAAAAGCAGCTAAGGAGAACGACGACACTATTTATTAGATGGCACATTCAACGAGCCAATGTGCCAAAATGCGGGTATAAACAATTATTGATTATTTAATATCGGAACCGAGATCATATAAGTTAATTGATTGGTTTCACACACGTTTGAAACACAAATGAAACACAAATTATATGCTTTTTTACTGCAGACAAGTTTCTGCCCCAAAACACAGCAGAAATCTTCCAATCAGGGCTGCCAACTATCCTTAGTTATGAGGTGCCATATGAGGATAAAAATGTGCCAAATAGAAAAATAAAAGTGCCAAAAAAGGTGTCATTCCTTTTAATCCTTCACATTTAGCAATAAAATAAAGCTACATTTTCCAAACAAAAGTGCAATGATAAAATAAGATAAACCAGTTGAATAGCCTTTATAAATTATAAAATTTTAGTTGAGAAAAAGAAGTACACGCAAAGGATTTCACAAAAATATATTGGAAAGTGCCATTTTGGCACTTTGTGCCAAATTGAAAAATTAAGTGCCATTTGAAGTAAAATAGGGACAAATGGCACGGTTTAAGCCAAGTTGGCATCCCTGCTTCCAATAACTTACAAATATAAACATATGAAATATCGAGGGCTTGAATTCATTAATACCCTCTATCTGCAATTTGCACAAAAACTAATTTGTGATTTTAGAAACCATATGGGACTTATTACCTGTCGTTATATAAGGTAGCATTAATATCACTGATGACAGTTAAAGCTTAGGTGGATTTTTATATCAGAATCTCATCTTTGTGAAAAGTGTGCAGATAGAGGGTATTATTGAATATAAGCCCTCGATGTTTAAAATATTAAAAATTTTGTTTCAACGTATTCAAAAAATAAATCTACCTGCGTTACAGCACGGCGGGAGACGGGGAAGGGGGCCGCGGTGTAGCGTAACGTGGTGTGCGCGCCGGTCGCGCGGGGTACGCGGGGCGCGAGCGCGGCGCGCACGGTGTGGCGCGCTGACGCAGGCCGCCGCGAAGCTAAGCAGATTTAATGTTTGAAAGAGAAATAATGTCAATAGATTTAATTTGGTTTATAAAAAGGTAATAATGTCAATTGACTTTATTTCGTAACCAGGGTGGGAGATAAAGTCAATTGACCTTATTCCGGTGATCTTATTACCTGTCTCCCTTTTCTTATCTAACCATTGTGTAAAAAAAAATACTTTATTTTGCTTTTTCCCGACGTTCCACTAAGACTTTTAGCATCTTCAGGGTATAGTTTTGTTTATTAACCTGCACAGCAATAAATATAAATATTATATCGCCATCACCCACTGAGTGTATGAAATTTCTGCGTGCTACATTGGGAGTAATTTATTTCAATAAATCGCAACATACTTAAATATGCCAAAAACAGGATATTTTAAATTTTTTAACCATCTTCAAAGTAAATATTTTCAAACTAAAACTTTATTAAACCTCTCTATTGTGATACTTTTTCTATTATTATAAACCCTGAATTCCAATATTTAGATTAAAAAGGGACAACCCCCTTACATGTAGTTTAGAAATAAGGCACTTTCAAAAGTATTGCATTTTGATTGGTACCCCTATTGTAATAAGTACTTCATTGAAATTATTTAATAGTTTGAATTTAACCTTCTGGACTGTTGGCAACCTTTCTATACCTCTTTCGTCTCGAACTCATATTGTGTTACATACATCCATTCAAATTGCCTAATTCCAATAACTTAAGTTGAATTTGAATTTGCAAATCTGTTGAAACCCTGCTTAGAAATAAAGCCTTTTCAAGACATTAAGACCTATATTGTAAAAACTCATTTAACTTACAATATAATTGTAGTTGAATATAGTTTTAAAATAGGTGGTAACCCTTTTCAAATACCTCAGAAGTTTCTACATGTTCAAGCTGAACATTTCTAAACACTTGTTCGCCTGACACTTTAATTTGGGTATAACTAATTTAAATTCCACTTTTACAACAGGTGCCAACCCTCTTCAGAATATTTTGCAACTTAAATCTGATTAAACCCCTTTGGTCTGACACCCATATTGTGATACATATCTCAATAATTTATTTAAATAATTAAGTAGAATTTGACTTTTCAAACAGGTGGCAACCGTCCTTCATGTAGTTTGGAACTTAAACCCTTTTCTAAACATTTCCGTTGACACCTCTATTGCAGTAATTCATTTAAATTAATGGAATTTAATTTCTAATCAGGTGGTAACCGTAGTAAAACACCAAAGTAGTATTCTAAATGTTCAATCTGAAGGTTTCTTATATCTTGCCAATAATTAATTTTTATGATGTATTTTGGAACGAATTTCCGTCATCCCTTGTCAAATTTGGTTTGGAGACAAACCGGTTTCGGCGTTGTGCCATCTTCAGTGTCATTTTTCGTTCTGCCACTGAAATTCGTTCCAAAATACATCATACACCCACCCTGTCGGAAACAACAACAACCAAAAAGGAAATAATTAATTTTTATTTTACTTTTTAAACGGCAGGCAACCCTTTTCAAAATATTTTCAAACTACAACATTTTTAGGCCTCTTGATATCCATTTTTTAATATAATTTTCAAATAAATAATTCCCTTAATTCAAGCTGAAAAATACTTTTTAAACAGGTGGCAGCCCTCCCCTATGAGGTTGGAATCGATTCTATATATCTTCATACCAAGTTCCTGTCCTCTATCACAAATATTTCCTGCGATATATACTATGAAAAATTCAGTTCGTATGGGAGGTGCTACAATCACAATTGTACAATCGAGATTAAAACTATCTTATATTTTAAGTTGGGCTAAATGACACAAGTGTACAAAATTTCATCATGATTGGTTAAGTAGTTAAAGAGTGAAAGAGTAAAAAATAAACAAACTCACTTTCGGACTTATAATATTGTAAGGATTAACCAAACAACGAAGGAAACGAAAAAATTATGAATAATTTAGAAATAAGTGATTCAGTCAGAATGGCTTACGTTACGTTAAACATTTAATTATGGAACTCAAAAACAAAAATCATTACCAGCGCTTGTGGGAGCTTTGTCTAAGCTGAATGTTGACAATTTTCATAAACATAATATGTAAGCTGCAGCGATATCATCAGTATACTATTTCTTGTACATTACACTGTCCCTTTTCTGCATTATTTGTAAACTTTCTAAGGTAAGCCTTGTTTTTGTTCTTTTCTCTACATCAATTATTTTAGTGTTCGCCAAATCAGCTGTATGGCTACATTCCATTGTTGTCCGAGAACTTTAATTAACACATTGCTAAACGACAAAATATAACGCTAGCATACAAATCCAATTGCACTTTATCCACAGTCTTTACAAAAACAAACACCCCTATAGAAACCAAGCAGCGAAACAATGTGGTTTATGAAATAAAGTGCGATGGTAGATAAACCGAAAAATGCGACAAATTGTAAATTGGAACAGCAAAGCAAACCCTGGGTACTCGTCTAAGCGAACATGAAGCAGACATTAAGAAAATAGCACAGCGCTAGCACAACATATGAATAGCTGTGGCCATACATCTGATTTTGCGAACACTAAAATAAATAATGTAGAGAAAAGAACAAAAACAAGGCTCGCCTTAGAAAGTTTACGAATAATGCAGAAAAGGGACAGTGCAATGCACAATAAAGAGGATACTGATGACCATGATTCAATAACAAGGTTGGATATATGTGGTGCATCATTTAAATCAGAGGTTCCCAAACTTATTTTTCTCGTAGACCCTTTTCAAAACTCTACTGGTTTCGGTGGACCCCCTGATGCTCATTTCTCACATATTCCCAAAGCTCATAAAAAATTTGAAGAAATATAACGATGTAATTTTGCATCGCGGGTGAGATCCAAAACTAAATACGGAGTGGCAAACATAAAAATAAAATAGTTTCCTGTGTTCTATTTAATAGAATAATGTGATTACACACTTGCAGGTTTTAAAAAACAGACCCAATAAAAACAAAAACGAGGGTGGCATCATATCGAATTCGAGACGAACTTGAGAAAATAAATTTCTCAAATATATTTTTTGGGCTCGTTTCGAATTCGAGGCGAGCTCGAGGAAATCAGTTTTTTTGAAAGATGTTTTTATTGACGATGCAATCAAGGCCCAATCGAGGCCCAATCAAGAAAAATATCGAAAATATTCTCTGTTAGGAAAATAAAACCAGTACAATTTCTTTACATTTTATTTTAGTAGGCCAGCTTTATTTAATGCAGCAACGGAGCAAAGTAAATATCTGCATTTAAAGTGATTTGTAAAACCTTGGCTATTTCGTGAAATGGGTATTTACATATAGTGGTGCTAATTAATGTTAAAATATTTGCTGCACATTTTCTGATATCCCTAGAAAACGAAACATTCTCTGTTGCTATTGCATTTTGTTTACCTTTTGTTTATTTATATTATAGATTTAATTTCAGATAGCTCGATTTTTAGTTAGTTAATTAGTTAGTTAATTTACTGGGTGTAATAGAGCAAAGACACCGCGACCTAAAAGATCTTTTGTATCTCTATAAAGGAGTCCCTAACCCAATGTGGCCAAGATACCGTAGGCCTCCCCTATGAATCTTAAAAGGGCCTTGGTAGACGAATTCGTTATAACAAAGGGTTCGACCAACGAAGATTTAAAGTAAATCAGTCTTTGTCTGGCTAAAGCCGGACAGTTACAGAAAATATGCTCCGAATATGCTCTGTGATCGCCCCTATTCGGTGTAAGTGGAACCGCAATTGGTTGTGACCAGTCAGACACCCAGAAAGTAAGCTGATGTCAATTCTGTTTTTTAGGACGATATCGTTCCTGTTAAAGGGGTAGCCGAATAGCCTGGCCTGTCTAAGCCCCCCCCCCGCTCCCCAGTACTTACTGCGATCTGAGTGTACCCACTCAGTGATTATGGCTCTCGAAGAGGACCAACTGAGACCACAGAATGGTTCAGGTCCCGAAAAGGCAGAAAGCGATCCTTCACGTGCCAACTCATCAGCGATCTCGTTGCCTTCGATTCCAGAATGGCCTGGTACCCAGCACAATGTTACCATGTTTTTGGCTGCCAAAAATTGTACCGTTTTAAAGCAGTCTCTAACCAACTTAGATTTGATAGTTCTGTTTGAAAGGGTCCGGATGGCTGCTTGGCTATCTGAAAAGATAACTAAAAAAGCGCCATTTAAACCCTTTTCTAGGTTTAATTTTGCGCAGTTTAAGATTGCGACTATTTCAGCCTGAAACACCGTGGGCCATTTGCCCATGGGAATTGTAAGTTTGGTGCTAGGTCCAAAGATGCCTGCACCCGCTCTGTCCGCCATCCTTGATCCATCTGTGTACCAGTGTACATTTCTGAGATCAAGGGCAGGGAGCCCATTTGCCCAATCTTCGCCTTCGGGGATTATCCCTTGGAATTTTCTGCCAAAGCAGACCTCCTTAGTCATGGAATCAGAGATTCCGTATATATCCAACCCTGGTATCTTCCCAAGAATACCTGCATGAGGCTTCTTTACGAAGAAGCCGTCGTTAGATAGTCGAAGTTGCAGCTCCCTCGTGGCTGCTGATTCCTGAATAAAAATATGGAGAGGAGTCCATCCCAGAAGCGACTCTAGGGCCGCAGTTTGACACGTTCTTATAGATCATGTGACGGATAGACATGCCAATCTTTGCAGCTTGTTAAGGCGAAGTTTTTTGCATTGTCTTCTGCCACCACGCTATGGATGCATAGGACACAATCGGACGGACGATCATACGGTAGAGCCACTCAATCAGCCTTGAGCTCAACCCCCATTTCCTACCAAAAAGTCTTCTGCAGGCCCACATGGCTCGTGTGGCTTTAGCAATCGTTCTGTCAAGATGGGAGTTCCAATTAAGTCTCTTATCTAGCGTTATTCCCATCGGAATATTCAAGTACTGTCCCTGCAAGAGTGACCGAACCAAGGTTCGGTTTATATCTTGTTGTAAACGGTATTAGAACAGCCTTTCGAGGATTAATCCTGAGGCCCTCATTGGCACACCAGTTTGAGACCACGCGTAGAGCTGCGCACGTAACGTCAGAGACAGTACTGCCGAATTTCCCCGTAACAATAATTGCAAGGTCATCTGCGTATCCCACAACATCGTAACCACACTCATGTAGTCTGATTAAGAGGTCATCCACAGCAAGTGACCAAAGCAAGGGAGATAGGAGCCCTCCCTGTGGGCAGCCTCTCACGGCTCTGATCTTCACTTGAGTATTGCCCAAGGACGATGTAATTTCGCGCTCACGAAGCATAGCGTGGATCCAACCAACAGTAGTAGACTCTAAGCCTCTTTGGGCCAATGCCCTTGAGATAGACCCATAGGCAGTATTATCGAAAGCCCCCTCGATGTCCAAGAAGGTACACAGAGCGATCTCCTTTGCCTCGAAGGCACTTTCGATCCTACTAACCAGATAATCTAGGGCCGAATCCGTGGATTTCCCTTTAACATACGCGAATTGTGTGTGATGTAAGGGAGTGAAAGTGTTATGTCTCTCCCTAATGTGGAGGTCTAGAAGTCTCTCTAAAGTTTTGAGGGAGAAGGAAGTTAAGCTAATTGGTCTGTATGATTTAGCTAAGTCAAGGGGCCTGTTGCCCGATTTCGGAATAAATAACACGGACACCTTCCTCCAAGCATACGGTATGTATTCCCAGCAATAACTAGCCCTAAATAAACAGATCAGGGGATCAATAATATCCTCAATGCTTCTTTGGAGTAGTGCTGGGAAGATCCCATCACCACCCGCTGCTTTGAGGGGTTTAAACGCTTCTACCGCCCACCGTACCTTGTCCCTGTCAAAGATGGAGCCAGATCTGCTTTGACTTCTCACTCTAGGGAACCTGTCTTCCGAGGAGACAGAGGTAATCAGATCATGCTCCACCAAGGAACCTGGGAAATGCACTTGAAGTAGGTGATTTAGAGTCTCCCTGTTATTGTAAAAGGTGCCATCTTGCCTCCTTAGGAGGCCTACCCCATTGGAAGACTCCTTTGATAAAATTTTATGCAGACCCGAGGCTTCAGGTAACGTTTCAATTGTTCTACAATGTCGCCTCCATGAATCCCTCTTCGAGCGCCTACTAATCTTGTTATAGTCAGTGCGACAGGCCTTATAATCGTCCCACTGATGTGTTCTTTAGGCCCTGTTGAAGAGCTTCCTGGCAGTTTTACGCTTAGAATCCAGTTCCCCATTCCACCAGGGAACTTTACGTTTTATCAAGGTGGAAGAAGTAACTGTGCTGTCATGGAAGGATTCCAACAGAACTCTGTTAAGCAGATCCGCTGCGACATCTATTGCGTCGACTGAGTCAATGGTGGTTAGCAACGAGTCTGCCCTAACCTTTACTAAGGTTTTAAATAGGGCCCAGTCTGTTTTCTTGGGCTGGAAAGTCAAACCTCGGAGCTCAGATCGCCCTGGGATCTCGAAAACTATGTGTTGATGATCCGAGAGCGATGCTTCTTCCGAGACTTGCCAATTCCAAACACAATCGGAAATTGATCTGTTGCAGAGAGTGAGATCTTGTACCTCCTCCCTGACGGCAGTAATAAATGTAGGTTTGCAACCCCTGTTCGCAAATTCTATGTTATTTTGTGACAGATATTCTAACAAGTACTCACCCCTTACGTTGATATCGGAGCTGCCCCACACCGTGTGGTGGGCATTCGCATCACAACCAATAATAAATTGTCTATTTGTGCGTCGACAAAATTCGACGAGCTGCTGCACCTACAATGGTGGTATGGTGGGGACATCACCAGGAAAGTAGGCGGATGCAAGGACAATTTCCTGCCACCCACCGTCGACACCTCGACTACAGCCGCTGAAAGGTCCCTGGAAATAAAAGGAGTAGGAGGTGTGTAATTGAGGTTGCCGTTAATCAAAATGGCGGCGCGGGGGTATCCCCAAGCCGGTCGTAGATTAACCTGCCTGAACTACCCAGTCCTCTTACTTGGCCACCGCTAAATTGAAGTTCTTGAAGCAGGCCTATTGCGAATTTCGCTGGCTAACCTATCAATTGTGGCCTATGCCCCCTTGGCATGGTGTAGGTGAGCCTGTAGCACCCTTAAGGTGCTCATTGCTTCCCCTGAAGCGACGTTTTTACGAGACTCTCCTTTTTGTCTCGTCGGGACCCCTTTTCCCTGGCATCACCGGTCCGTTTTGGTCTTACGGTGGTGTTTTTTACCGGCTTGGAAAGCACGTCTTCTTGTCGCCCAAAGGCGGCATTCAACGAGGGCTGTCGAGTCACACTCGAGGCCACGGATCCAGTCCCTGTTGATGCCACAGGTAGCACAGTTTCTTGCCTGTTGCTTGGCAGTGATTTGGAGTCTTTTCCCCATGTGACTCGCCTGCACAGGTCTCCGTCTACGGAATTGATTCAGGAGCTTCCACCACGGCTGCTCCCTCTGCTGAAATGGACGTGTGCCAGCTGCCAGCATGCCCGGCGGCTCTGCTGATAGATGGCCGCACGTCCAGCTCCGGTTCAGCCGGGGTAACAGCTTCCCTAGCTTCCTCCGCAGGCTCTGTGACCCCCGCCTCTTTCGGTTGCTGCTCTTTAGCTCGCAACAGCAGTTTTCCGTGCCCATATCTGTAGGCGATCCTACCTTTAGCCGCAGTAAGTTTTACCATTGAATCGTGGCCGATTACGATGACCAAGTGGAGAAATTTCTCCTGCACCTGTCTGCGTGACACCTCTCAGCACGCCGTTGAGAGATGGTTCTGGGCTGCGATGACCAGAACCTTCTCGTCGGTTAACTGGGTGCTTTGAGGAAAGTAGCCCCGAATGACATATGTCCGAGGGAAACTACTTTCCTCAACGAGTGAAATTTCAAGACCACACTTGCCCTTGATATGTTCGGCGTGTAGCCGTAGCCATGTCGCGGTTTGTGCGTTCGAGCAGACGACGAGAAACCATCCAGCTCGAGGGACGCATCTCTCAAACTCCGGCTTTACGTCGGTCCCCGATCGGTCAATAACGACATCTGTTTTAGATTCTTGGAGCTGAGCCAGTTGCTCTGCTCCAAGTGGTTTGTTGACGGGGTCAACGGGAGTGAAGCCCAGTTCGGCGCTACTTGCCACCTTGCTGTAGGCAGCTTTCGTTGGCCCCATATGAGCCTGTCGAGGCTTCTTTGTGACAGCGTCACTAGGGGATTGC
Source organism: Rhagoletis pomonella (assembly GCF_013731165.1). Classification (NCBI taxonomy): domain Eukaryota; kingdom Metazoa; phylum Arthropoda; class Insecta; order Diptera; family Tephritidae; genus Rhagoletis; species Rhagoletis pomonella. The sequence goes on along the minus strand of NW_023458557.1, from coordinate 11,833,299 downwards.
TCCTCGGAGCGCACCCGTTTCAGCTTCCCATCGGAAGTTGAGATGCTCTTGGCTATTTTTAGAGCCTCCTCCGTAGACTTGCCACGGTCTAGAGCTCTCTTGACTTCGGTTAGCCCTGAGACAGCAGATCATACACTGATGTCGTCGAGGATAACAGTGTTATCAGTATCTGAGTCCGGAGAAACTTCGGTCAGACTTCCAGCAGCTGAGCTCGACAAAGGTCCGGCTACTAATTCCGGAGCTCCTGTTAAACAGACGGAGTTGGGAAGCCCAATGGCTTCCGAAGACACCTCTGAGCCTCCATTCGCGTGCCCAATGGCTCCGCCGGAGGTAGCGGTAGGCGGCCCACTGGCCACAGACCTAGCCGGACTGACCTCAGCCGTGCAGGCTTGGTCCGGAAGTGGTGGTATTGGAGCTCCATCTGGCACTTTTTTTAAAATTGAATTTTGCATGTGATTCCCACGAGTAAACGGGAAATGGGAAAAGTACACCGCGTTAATCCCGATCCCACGGCAAGTCTGGTTGAAACTGGAGGACGACCGGTATCCAGAGTCCGCATACTAGGAACCAGGCACCCCCCTGGCCATGCATCCTTCGGCATATGCTGTTCCACCTTGGAGTTGGGGTAACTTATGGGAAAGAGAGGCAGCTCAGAAGGCGATCCGAGCCATGATGTGAGACCTATGTCAAACCCATCACCCCGACTTCTCCCCGCCCGACTACCACTAGCTAGCACTATAGCCAGAGACATGACCGTAACTATAGCCTGTTTCCAGCCGCCCCCGCGTGAAGAGTGTAGCCGCACTTCCGGCAGTGCATACGGACGGAAGATACCCCCAAAGGAGTGACGACCGTCCGTACACCTGTCGGCTGACGGCCTAGCTAGATTTTTAAATCCTATAAAAATTGGGTCGAAAAAAATTCCAATCTCAAACCACCAGCGAAATGAAATCTTGCGTTGAAAAATCAATAATCCTCGAAACGCCAACGATTCGAAAAATTAAAAATTATAGAAACGCCAACGATTCGAAAAATAAAAATTCTACAATCTCCAACGATTCGAAAAACAAAAAATTCTCGAATCGCCAACGATACGGAAAACTAGCAATACTCGATTCGCTAATGATAGGCGACTCTCCTACAAATTCCAATTCGCCGATCTATCGTCGCGGAGTATCGCCTCGAAAGTTCTATTAGAGAAAACGAGCTCGCCTCGAATTCAAAGCGAATTCGTTGTGTTTATTGGGGAGTTCGTAAATCCATGAAAGAACTATCTCGCTCTAAGGAGTTATATTTTTTAAGAGCAATAAATAAGCTCCTCACATGTTCGGCTCACTCGTGAGTTTGCATGTGATGTATTTGTCATATAGTTTATTTGTGTTTATGGCATCATTTTTATTTTTATAGCTCCGAATTTTAAAGTGATACGAAAAATATTCGTCACTCGCATTTTTAAAACAGAAAACTTGAAAAAAAACCACAAAGCTTTTGATGCCAAACTTCAAATTCAGAAACTGACAAAAAACAAAAGACCGAATCTAGATAAATCGATGATAAACAAACAAGTATCCAAGAATCTCAAGAAGTGCTCCACCGTCTCATCCTCTACAAAGCAGTATGGGAAAATGGAGTTGTCATTTACGCCAATCACAGTCAGGTGTTTGTACCACGTGAAGTGACCAGTCAGCTGTCCCGTCTTCTCAGTGAGAAGAAGAAAACTAAATAGACCTTCTGAGACTGAAGGCAACATGAGTTTTGCTCACCTGCATCCACTCGATGGCTCCCAGTCATTGCTGAGCGGCGTATCTACCCAGATTCTGATGGTGACTTCGATGGCCGAAGTGGGGAGTGCTATAACTGGTTTCGGATCGAGGAATTCCTGGTCTAAGCTAGCTGTGGCGAAATGGTCAGATGTCTCATTGCCAGGCACTCCCGAGTGATGGTTATGCTTGCCAACGTAATTTAGTCCAGACTTGCATTTCCGTACTATTTCGGAAGCACTTAGATAGAGGGCTGGCCACTGCCTTAGGTGCAGCTTGGCTGTACCTGAAGACACGTAAACTCCTTCCCCTCCACCTATTTTCCACCACGTAGTATATGGCTTAGGGCATTGCAAATACCTCAGCCTGGAAGACCGAAGCATATTCCCCAAGAGAAAAAGTTAAACTTATCCCCATTAACTTCGAAAAAAAATACTCCAGATCCTGACCCTGAGTCAGTTTTGGAGCCATCAGTGATGACTCGACAATGTGTGAGTGCCGGCTCAGTGCTGGAATTAAACCAGCATTCCCCTCAGGGAACTCTCTCTCTCTAGAATCTCTTCAACAAAGGTGATGGTGGCGTACTATCCTGTAGCATTGAGTTGACACAAGTGATCAAATATCTACCGCCGGAAATTTCCGCATCGTCTCACTCAATATTATACCAACAGGTGGCCTTTAAGGCTTCCCCGAGTGTGATGACACAAAGTGACGGTAAGTTCACCAGTGCGTCAAGAGCACTATACATTAAAGTGAAATAAATAGGCTATCAAGCAACCATTTTGGTTCTTAACTATCGTGACCAGATGATTTTTCGTAGACTCCCACTTACAACTCGTGGACCCCCATATTTTTTCACGTCAACGTAGACCCCTGTCCCGTTTCCCGTGGACCCCAGGGGGGATCACTGATTTAAATAAGATAAACACACTCACAGTTATTGTTTATAAAACGTTTATTTATAAAAGGGTTTGCTTATATTATAGTTTTATAGTTACTTAGATATTTAAATATAGTTTTAAGTAGATTTTGCACACGGGCGTTGTCTGTGAGCGTCCGCTTTCCTTGAATTCCCGTTTTCAACCGTCCATTTTTCTTTTGTCGTCAGTTATTTCAAAGTCCCGATTTTTATTGTCGGCGTTGGTTAAGTTTCTTCAAGTCTAGTGTTGAGTTGCAGGATCGCATTCCTGTTTGGTTGCCGGGTTGCAATCTCTACCTTAGCCCGTTCCCATTCCCACATTCGGCTATCCTGACATGGCATTGGACCCGAATGCTGGGTCCCACTTCCTTATATTTTCTACGTGGTCCCTTCGTATCGCCAACTTTTTCGACCGAATACCGTCCATGTTTTAACTTTTCGATGTTTTTATAGGGTCCTAGAAACATTGGTCTTAATTTTAGCCCAGAGCCGAACTGAGCTCGTTTTATTGCCACTAACTCTCCTGGCGCACAAGTAACTTCAGCTACCCTCTTTTCTATGTTTTGCCTAGCCTGTTAGCGAATTTCGTCTCTCTCCTCATTAGATATTATAGTGACATAATCAGTAGAGTTGGGATCAAAAATCAGTACAAAGCCATAAAAATCAGCTCATCTTTAATGGTATTTTTTTATTATTAAAAATATAACAACCAAATAACAGCCCATGTATTAACAAAAAATAACGAATAGGCTTTTAAACACATACACTATTATCAATACAAAAATTCATTACTTTAAAACAAATCAAAGGTATTACGTATGTATGTACAGCTGTGCTCACGAAAATAGTAGTAAAATGTATTGACAGGTTTTGAAATTTTTTTCTTTCCTTACTTAATTAAATTTTTTTATAAAAATATAATTAATTATAAAACAAAAGACAAGTGAGTTGAAGTCTCAAACTTTCTAGAAAATTTATAAAAATTGAGAAAATTAAAAAAAAATTTGTAGCCCATTCAGTTTCAGTAGAAGACGAGCTCGAGTTGGAATCTGTTTGCATATTTTAAGCTACAAATTTAAAACATGCTTATTAAATACAACATTCACATTCAAAGCTACATATATCATATCCAAGAGTCGGTGGTTTGCACCTTTTATACCCAAATTTTTATACCCGAGCGCACTTGTGCACAAGGGTATTATAACTTTGTTCACATAACGGTTGTTTGTAACAGGCAAAACGAATCGAGATAGATATAGACAGATGTATACATAAATGATCAGGATGAAAAAAGAAATCGATTAAGCGGTGACTGTCTGTCCGTCCGTCCGTCCGTCCGTCTGTGCACACGATAACTCGAGTAAAAATTAAAATATCTTAACGAAACTTGGTACGTGTTCTTCTTTCGGGCGTAGGACAGATGGTATTGATGGCAAAATCGGACAATAACCACGCCTACCTCCTATATAACGGTAATTTTCAGAAATACGAAAACTTCGATATATTAGTAACTACTGAAGATTATTCACTCAAAATAGATATTTACAATAATTTTTAGACAAAAGATAAGAATATTATAAATTTTTGAAAAATGGGCGTAGCCACGCCCACTTATGGTTACATGTGTATATCTTGGCAACCCCTGCACCGATTTCTTCCAAACTTTGCACAGTTGTTGGCCTTAGTGCAGCATACCAAATGGCCGAGAAAATAGAATTAGAGAAATACGAAATCTTCGATAAATCAGTAAATATTAAAGTTAATTTATTCAAAATTGACGCTTGCAACAATTATTTACCAAGAAATACGTGTATTATAAAATTTTGGAAAATGGGCGTGGCACCGCCCACTTATTATCACATATATGTATCTCGGTAACAGTTCTACCAATTTGTACCAAACTCGGTTTGGTTATTGTGCTTGCCACATAAAAGCAAACCGTTGAAAATTGTTGTAATCTGACTAAAATTACGGCCGCTTTTCATATCATTTCAGAAATGCTTTAAATTTTAATATTTCGAAATTTAATGATGCTAGTTTACTTAAAATTTATACACCCGCTTATCATGTAGCGGTAGCTTTCGGAAAGGTGGAAAACATATATTTAATACTTGCGCCGGGTATTTAATGTTCGGCTCCGCCCGAGCTTAGACTTTCTTACTTGTTAGAACTAACATTGCACCGTAGCAGTAGTCGTCTTAAGTTTGACATACTGACAGGCGATTTCTCAGTGGATGTTTAATTATAATCTAATCGTTATCTCTTATTGTAATCTTCTCAGTGTTTTTAATATATGATTAACTCACCACCACCTTTCAAAAGATTTATTAATGGCGAAACCAGCTTTTCCTGTAAATCCTGTAAAACCTGCAAATCGTGAAGTTGGTATGGGTTGAACCAAACAGTTTACTATTTTGCAATATCCTAGGAAACGAAACAATTGCAAGCTGACACCTTTTTAATAATGGTTTCAATCTGCTCACACGTATGAGTTGTCAAAAACCATTGTTTTGAACATGCTGACCTTAAGCAAATGCCAGTTACATCAATTTACAAAAGTATTTATTAAATGTAAAAATCAGTACAAACTCAAAAAATCCGTAGATTTTGCGTACTGATTTCGGGCTCTTAAAAATCAGTACAATAGAAAAAAATCAGCACATCTACTGATTAAATCAGCGCATCTGGCCACCCTACTCCTCGTCTAATACTTGAATATTATTTTCCTCGATAATTTTCCGAATATCTGGTCTGTCGCTTGTTCGCATCTCTATTCCTGTAAGTAATCTAAAAGGTGTGAATCTGGTACTGCGGGGAGGTGTATTATTAATGGTCTGCTGTACGCGATCGACGTGCTTGTACCATGTCTTTGGGTCCTCGACGCAGAACTTTGCTAACATTGGTACTACTATCTCATGTATTCGTTCCACCTGTCCGTTTCCGCGTGGTACCCCCGTTGCAATCAAGAGGTGTTGAATCATCTCTTTCTGACAATATTCCTCAAAGAACTTTGCTACAAATGCCGTCCCTCTGTTCGTTATGATTCTTTCTGGGTTTCCGAAAATAAAAGCATCTACGAAAGCATCTACAATAACTAATATGTTATTGTACCGTTTTTGCGTCTTATCCATAGGCCCTACGTGATCTATGTGGTACGTGTGTAGCGGTTTGTCAGTTTTGTCAATAGGATTTAAAAACCCCTGTTTTCTACCTGTTTTCGATTCGGAAACAATGCACTCAACACAAGCCTTTACCACTTTGTTTACCTTATCGTTCAAGCCTGGAATATGGAAACTTTTTTCTACCATATCTTGTGTCTTCTTTCTTCCATAATGACCTTGACGATGCGGTATTTCAATAATTTCTCGTTCCATTATCGAAGGTACAACTAAAAGTTCCTTAGTTGAATCTTTATATAAAATGTCATATTTCAAAAATAATCATCATAACTGTTACTCTCTAAAACCTTTCGTATAGCACGTGTCCGTTCGTCTGCCAACTTAGCTTCCTTAATAGGATGACGTAACGTATCTCCCGCTGATAAACAAATAACACGACTCAACGCATCAACGTGTTTCATTTTGGGTCCTGAGCGATGTTCGATGGTGTAGTCGAATTCCTGTAAGAACATCGCCCACCTAGATGCTCTCAACGGCACAACTTCTTTTCGCATTGTCATCGCGAACGCGTTGCAGTCTGTTACTATCCTGAATTTGGTCCCCAAAACGTACATTATCCACCTCCTTAAGGCTTGGATAATTTCTAGCACCTCTAGCTCATATGAATGATAATTTTGCTCGGAAGTTGTCGTTTTCCTGCTCATGTACTGAACTGGGTGTAATTGTCCACCATCTGAGTCCTTCTGTAATAAAACTGCTCCGTAACCGTATTTGCTTGCGTCTGTATGAACTCCAGTTGTCGCTGAAGGGTTATAGATTTTCAGTACGGGTGTACTCGTCCATGCGTCTTTTAATTGTTGAAAAGAAGCAACTTCTTCGTCACCAATAGAGAATTTTACGATCTTCTTCAAAAGGTTGGTTGAAGATCTCGCAATCGTCGCGTAGTGTGGAATGAAACGCTGGAAATAAGATGTTAGCCCCAGATAGCGTTGAAGCGACTTCCTATCCTTGGTCAACGGCAATTTTTTATTGCTTTAGTTTTTTCGTTGGATACTTTAATCGTAGGGTTTTCTATAATATACCCTAAAAAATTTACAGTCCTTCTTAGAAACTTACATTTATTCCATTTGATCCCCAGACCATGTGCCTCTGCAATCTTAACACCTTTTGCAGCTTGTAAATTCCCTCGCGTTCGTCTTTCGATGGAACTATAATGTCGTCCATGTAGATAACTACTGTGCCTTCTTGTACCACGAAGGAACGAAATTAAACTCGTACTGGCCATTATTCGTAACAAATGCCGGGTATTTTTTAGACTCAGGCTCTAATGGCACTACTCTTAGATCTAACGTATTAGAAACAGTTGCCATTGGGAAGTTGTCACGCACAATCTCCTCATTCAATCTCCTATAGTCACAACAGAGTCTTTTTGTACCATCTTTTTTCCCTGCAAGAACGATAGGCGACGCGTATTCAGATGAACTTTGTGTGATAATGCCCTCATCCAGCCAATCCTTCACTTGCTTTTCCACTATTGCCTGATCTGAAATAGGCAATCTCCTAGGGCGACTATATACAGGAACCTCGTCTTTTAAAATAATCTTCATTTGTACTGAAGAAATACCAAATTTTTTAGGTCTATAACGTCTGATTATTTCTGTCAATTCATCTCTGTAATCGTTACTCAGATGCCCTAAATAATAGCCCGATTGTTTACCCCATTCTTCAGTTTCGATTGATAGGCAGATTTGCTTAAACTCCCGTGTTAGTTCACGAATGGTTTCGCAAACCTTGCTATCCTTCCGAGCCTCACTTGCCTCAAACTCTGGCTTTTCGTCTGTCTCACGCAATATTTCTTGTTTCTCGCCAGTCTTTACCATCGTTTTCAATTAAGGCTGAAATTTAGCTCCATCTTCGCCTAAGAAAATGTCGACGAGTTTCAGGATGTCATTTCCGAGTACCGCACTGTACAATATGTCCTTTCCCTCGCTACGTGAAACGTTATCTTCAAGTTATTGTCATCAATTCCAACCTCTCTTGTGAAACTGCCTATCGTGGTTATTTGTGCCCCTCCGATTCTCGTACACTTTCGTGTTTCATTCGATAACTCAATGTCACCTAGCAACATTAGTGTGTCATACCGTATAGCGCTGATATCACTACCCGTGTCAATTAAGGCAGATATAGTTTTGTTGTTTATCATAAAATCCTTAAAAAGACGATTTCGTGACTGAGTTAGAGTTATAACCTCATACTCAGATATCATGTGCACCCCATCTTTCTCTTTTTTCGTCACCACTTTCTTCGTCGCTTCTTTTTTTACCTCATCTTGTTTCTTCGTCTTACTATTAGTAGCTCTATGCCCAACTTGATTGCATTTAAAACCTTTATACCCTTCAAACTACAATCTTATGCGATATGCCCCTTCATTCCACATTTCAAACACGACAATTCATCCGTTTGCTTGCCTGACTGTGCTTTTCCCCATTCTACGACACCATGCTGATTTCCTTTCGAGTATGTTGACTGCGATTTAGAAATCTTCATCTTCTCGTATACCCGGAGATGTACCTTTAATTCTTCTAAAGTTTTAGCTTGATATAAGACAGATTTGCTCTGCCACGAATCTGAAATATCTTCCACGAAATATTCTATAAAGCTTTCTTCATCAAGATCTATACCGTTTCCTATCTCTATAAGGTTGTATAAGTATTCGCGTAAAGTTTCTGGTGGCTTCTTTTGCCGACTTTGTAACATTCTGTGAACCTCAATAGCTTACAATTTTTTTCCCAATTCTTTATTTGACGCGGCTTTCAACTACTCCCAGTCACAAACGCTTGATTGGCTTCTAGCAAATGCCCTGGCATCACCGTTTAACAGTTGCTTCGCGTATACAAATTTTGGTAACTCTTTCTACTGTAAAGTGAAAGCATTGTCTTCAAAGTCTTTTACCCACTGTCGTACATCTGGATACCCTACACCAGTGAAGTGCCCCATAGAGTCCTCTTTATCCCGCAAAGTAAAATGTGATGGCGGTGCGGTCCATGCTCTTTGAGCGACATCCTCATACTAGAGTTGTCAAACTACCGATAGCACTATCGATAGTATCGATAGTTTAAATTTTTTTAGACTATCAATACTCATTGATAGTTTTTTCTTATACTATCGAAAATATCGATAGTTTATTATATACAAATTATACATACATATAAAGGAAGTAAAGTTAACAGTATAAAGTAATGTAGTACCCAAATTGGTTGAATATAAATCCTTAAATCACTAGATTTTTTCTTTTAATTTTTAAATCGAAATTCTCTTGTAAAGTTCTAATATAGTTTATCTAAATTGCAATGTGTAATTAAAATGTTTAATACAACAATATGTTCGAATTAGATTTTTCTTATAAGAATTCAAGAGACGAATGTGGTTTACTCTTAATTTGAATACACACTATACACTTTCTATTAAAAGCAAATTATGCTCTTGTTTTGATTTCATTTAGCTTTCGTATTTTATTCTACTCTCTACTTCTTTTCACACATGTTATTATCGATCTTATTTGAGTTTTATGTCTATATCTCTCTTTCTACTTCAATCATTATTTGTCTTGCTTCGACACTACTCTAAATCGATTCATAAACTGAACTATTCGTCTTCTTTACACTTCTTTCGATTCTACTTCTTCATCAACTTTCTGTTTGTTTTTCACATCAACATTGCTTCTCACAAATTACATCTTTCAATTTAACAACTTTAAACTTCTTTAAATTCATTTTAGCCGCATATGCAAATCATTAATTTCTACACGCATAAATATTTAGCTAAGGCAATCGCTTCTCAATAAGAGATTTGTTCCGGATTCACCACGGAATTTTGCTTTTATTCTACAAAATCGACTTCAGAATTTCCAATTGGAATTTGCTACATAAAACTCTCGCACTTGTATTTGCAATACACAAAAATAACGATTGCTTTGCTATCTTTTCATTTCTTACTCACTACCACTTTGTGCTACTTCCTCCGCTACTCAGCTGCTGTTGGTGCAGCAACCACTCTGCTTACAACTACGTCGTCAATGTCAATGTCGTGATACTGCTTTATCGCTTTTGCTCGCAAATTAGACAAATTCCGTTGAAAAAGGAGCCCCTCTCCTTTTGCGTGTGATTTGGTACAGCTCTGCAATTCCGTGCTGCACGAATTTGTATGTGCCTTGATTTTTTCCGGGCAACTTGATGGCTACAGCGTGCTCACTTGGAGTTTTTTTTTTCAAATTTTGTTCTCTTTTAACTTTATTTCAAAGTCTTATTAATTCTGAACACGAATTTAGTTGTTTTACGTTTGACTTAAAACGCAAGTTCACGCACACGAACGTTTATGGGATGCTCCACAGACAAAATATAAATGCTTTTAGTTTCATAAGCAACCTCAAACGCCTTTTTAATAGTTACTCTCAATTTTTCACTGTCACTGTTCAATCACGGCTGAGCCCCGGAATTTGTGGTGCATCATTTAAATTAAATAAACACACACACAGTTATTGTTTATAAAACGTTTGTTTATAAAAGGCTTTGCTTATATTATAGTTTTATAGTTACTTAGATATTTAAATATACAAACCGGAACAGTAGTACATAATGTGAATTTTCTTGCAATATTTTCGCAATATATTAAGACTTTTTTGTAATCTAGTTTCGGAATTCACATTTCCAATGTTTATTTCATCAGAAGGCCTTAAAAACAATAATTAATACAAGCAGATAAAGAAGAAAATTGCAAAAAAACGTAGCAACTAGATTGTTCCAGTTTTGCACCCGACAGAAAATTTTACCATTTGCTTAACTTTTAATAAATTGGCCATAACCAATTTGAATATTTTAGCTTTAATGGTCATCTTGGGATACTTTCGCACTGGTTTTAGAAGAAATCTGTTGAGAACGCGCACCGGTTTTCCTCAACGCTATGCCCAAGGTCTTGCATGCGATTGGGCGAATTTTCGCAATTGAACAGTGGCATTTTCAAACAGTTCCTTAAGTTTTCTGTTGAATCAATTCTGGGCTTTACGCAAGTCACTCCATGATTATAAAAACTTGGGATTTATACCTATTTGGCCCCAGCTTCGGAGGATATTTCTGATCAGTGTCCTGTTAAAATTGATAAAATCCTGCGAAAAATATCCTCAGAAATTGCCAAATTCATTTGTTGTCACTTTTCTTTTTACCGTCGATTTTGCCACAGTTCTTACTCCCTAAGGTGTAACACGGCCCTACATCATTAAATGTACACATACAAACCTAATAGTTTAAATATTTTAAAACGTTTAATTTTATCCTCAGAGTTAAAAAATTTAGGGCCGTGCCCTAATTAATAGTAAATTTTGGTGGAATAATGTCGTCTTTTATGAAGAACTTGTAAATTCCCGATTCAAAATAATACCAATCCAATGTTTTTCTTAGTAAAAATGCGTTTCTGACAAAAAAATTGTCTGGATGTCAAAGCAGGCTTTCTCTTCTTTATCTTTGTACTGCAATAACTTGTTCCCATGTCTTACAGGTTAGGTTACAGGTTAGCGAAAATCCTCCTTGATATACCCTCCAAGCGGGTGCCGACTGGGCAATGGGCATCGCTGCTTGCACCGCTGCGGCGGGATGGGCTTGCTCCTCTGCCGCAGTGGTGCAAGCAGGCGGGGCCTAGCTGAAGCCGAGGTATAAACTCTCCTTCCGCGTCCAGTGGCGGGCCGGATGGGTTCGCACTAGGGTGGCTAGGGGTGGGCATACTGAGGCCATTTCTAGGGGGCACCTGGCGGTAGGTATAAAACGCCCCCCTAATCCAGGGTGTCATGCGTCACCGTGCCCATTGGACGGTTTGCAGTCAGGGCGTTTTCCGACTGTATTCTAACGGCGCCTCCCGGATACCTGTCCGCCTCCGGGAGTAACGGTGGACTTTCTGCGGCATGGGGCTCTGCCGTGGTCGACCGTTTTTTTCCCCTTTCCCTTTTTCCGGCCGCCGAAGGGCTTCTGCTTAGTAAGCGGCCAAAGAACCAGATGATGAATGTAACAAAAGAAGCCTCGGAACCCTGCACGGGTAGTGCCGCGGCTGGACACGGCGAAGTTAAGTCCAATAAACCCACCATCTCGGGAACCGCATCGAGGGCGCCGAAGACAGGGCCTACACGGCCCAAACAGATTCGGCCCTCCGCAGAATCTGGAGGGAATGCTAAGCCCCCAGAGGGAAAGCATACTTCCAGCGATACCGGAAAAACTATACCCCTCGAGGGAAAGTCGAGGCCGGTGGGGAAGCTGCGGACGGCCCCTCTCTCCACGCTCATCCCGGGCACATCCAACTCACAGGGGGTAGTTACCGAACCCAAGTCCTCCACGGACAAGACGGGAACTACTCCTGCGAGTAAAACAACAACCGGGGCAAACGACCTGGATCGACGCCCCAGTTGCTCCAAAGCAGCGAAAATAATTCCGCCCTCCGTCAGGGCTCAGCGCGACCGAAGGGCAGCCCCTAAGGTTATTAAAAGACTGGGCGTCATTCCACGTGACCAGCTGACGCAGGAGCAAAAGGCCTCCCTCAAGTGGGCAATGGAAGTCTTCGCCACCATAAGCGATCCTCCGGGAAGGGCGGTAAGGACAAACCATCCACTAAGGGGAACCCACGGAAGGACCTAGGCCAAAAGAGACAACGATCTCTATACGACACCGCGAGTGGATCCAAAAGGCATAGGACTTCCTCCCCCTCTGACCGTCCGTCCATGGCCGTGTCCACCACGAAGCCATTCAGCGAGGCTACCAAAGAGCACCTCACGCCGGCGGTGTTGGACAAGGGCCATCCGGACGGCCACATCAGTACGGATAATTGGAAGTCCGTACTGATGGGTCTATGCAGGGTGTATAAGGGGATACTCCAGAAGTATCCCGGCCCTGCACCAGTCGTCCATGATGCTGGGTGGCATCAGGCGCGGGTAAAGCTGGTGGCGTGGTGGGTCCACGGTTCGACAGCTGTGGCCCGGGACAGACTTAGTTGCTGTTCACAGGGGTGAAATCCCTAACAGGCCGCGAGCCTGGGCCTGGGTCCCAGCTGAACCATCAACGCCAGAGGAGATTTTTGACTTTATCCTACTGGGCAACGAAGGACGGCTCGCAAGTGATTGGAGGATAGTCCGAGTTGGCGAGACCAAGGGGAAGCAGCGTTTTGTTGGCTTTGTCATCACCGATGCTTCCGTCCAGTTCTCGAGGGTTGTGGTGGAGTAATAAGCTACGGCTTTTACTCCATCACGGTAAAAATCCACCGGAAAACGGACCAACAAGGGGAGGAGGCGGGCAACGCCTCGAGCGGACCCGCTCCTCCCGATAACTCTACCGACGAAGGGGCCAAAAACACAGGCAACGCCTCGAGCGGCACCGGCGCCTCCGAGTCGGCATCGGTGGCAGACAGCGCGGGGTCCACAGGAAACACCAAGAGTGGACCTGGGGACCTACCAACGGGTGTACCCGATACCGCGTCGGATACTGAGAGCGACACGAGCATTGCCGCCGCCGAACGGGAGGAGCTAGAAGCGATGGACATCACCGACTCTGAGGATGGTGCAGATCCTACAAATTAATCTGCACCATTCCAAGGCAGCCTCGGCTGCCCTTCTTCTTCACCTCAGCAATAAAGCTGAGGACCTGATTCTAGTCTTAGAGCCTTGGACCGTTAGAAACAAGGTTTGCGGACTGAACTCTGATGCCTACCAGGTTGTAACAGCTCCAGTAGGATTAGAGCTTGCATTCTGATTAAAAAAGTATATTCTTATTTCTTACTCTCCCAATACAGCGATGAGGACACTGTCTGCATCAGGGTCCAGCTGAAGGAGAGCGTGATCTGGCTGGCAACATCCTACATGGCCCACGACAGCCATTTTTTCCACCCTACAGACTGGAAGAAGCAGTGAAGGAAGCAAATCGCAGGAAACTCCCGGTCATAATAGGGGCAGACTCTAATTCGCATAACACGATCTGGGGCTCAAGCGACACCAACTCTCGAGGTGAGTGTTTACTTGACTTTGTTCTTCTATATAATCTCACTGTATGTAACAGCGGGCGCGACCCCACTTTTGTGACCTCTGTTCCAAGCGAATTGCTGGACATCACCCTTGTCTCGAGCGGCTTGTCTGACCAGATAAGGGACTGGCAGGCGTCCAAAGAACACTCTTTTTCTGACCACCTCTATATTAGTTTTAATCTCAATTTTGATCCTGCTCCTTTAACAGCATACAGGAACCGACTGGGCAAAGTATAAAAATACGCTGTCGGCCTCTCTACACAGATACGCTTCTCGCGATAAGTCCTGCTTATCTATAAGACATGATGAAGCGAGTCTCTCAAATACGAAGGTTGTTTCTCTCGGTGAGCTGGACTCATCGTCAAAAATTGATGAAGCAGTTAACTTTGTGGCAAATGCCTGTAATGCTGCTTTCAAAGCCTCCTGCCCAACCACCCTCCCGAAGGGCAAAATGAAACTCCAGTGGTGGAATCCTGAGATTTCAGCACTGAGGAAGACCAGACCAGTTGGGGACATTGTAAGTGAGGAGAGGGTGGAATGGGGTTTAATGTCCTTTCAGCCCTACAAATCTCCTGGCCTTGACGGAATATTTCCCGCTCAACTACAGGAAGCTAAGGACATACTGTGTCCCATGCTTTCTCAGATCTTTACAGCCTGCCTAACACTGACTCACATACCACACGAGTGGACAAAGGCAAAGGTTGTATTCATACCAAAAGGAGGCAAGGCCGCACATGTGAAACCGAAGGATTTCAGGCCTATAAGCCTCACCTCTTTCTTTCTCAAAACTCTAGAGGGGCTCATCGACGAATATATTCGACGGAATATTAAAGCTGACAGCCTCTCCTCGAACCAGCATGCATATTCTAAGGGGAAATCCGTGGAGACCGCACTCCATGAAATCGTAGCGACGATTGAAAAAGGATTGGCCTTAAAGGAATACACGCTCGGAGTTTTTCTGGATATCGAGGGTGCTTTCAACAACGTCTACCCGAAGTCTGTTGTTAACTCCCTCCTCATGGCGGGGGTGCAGCGAGGTCTGGTGGATTTTGCTGAGCTCCTTCTCGTAAAGAGAACTATTCTATCAGAACTGGGGGATGGTTCCATTACAAAGTATGTGATCAGGGGCACCCCCCAAGGGGGCGTTCTCTCCCCTCTACTCTGGAATCTAACAGTGAACACCGATGTCAAGTCATTGCGTATGCCGATGACATAGCAATCGTTGCAACATCTTTAGGTCCTGAGTGAGTTATTGCAAAACGCACTCGGTCTGGTAAACATCTGATCCAAGGAATGTGGACTTAGTGTCAATCCTGCCAAGACAGAAATGGTACTTTTCACAAGGAAGTATAAAACTCCCTTATTTAAACCTCCCACCCTAAACGGGGTGGCACCTACTCTCTCAACCGAGGTGAAATACCTTGCTGTTATTCTGGACAGGAAGCTGGACTGGAAGCGAAACATTGAAGATCGCTCCAGGAAGACCAATAATGAACTGTATGCCTGCAAGGCGGCTATAGGCAAAAAATGGGGAATAAAACCACATATAGTACACTGGATGTACACAGCTGTGATAAGACCCATCCTTTTCTACGGGTCACCGTATAATGGCCTGCGCTAAACAACACCGTATCTAGAGCCAAGGGGGAACGTGTGCAGAGGACGGCTGACATGCTCGTCACGGGAGCCCTGCCCACCACACCCACCAAATCTCTGGAAATAATCTTAAATCTTCCACCTGTGGATCTCTTCGGCAAATTTCAGGCCGGCTGTAGTGCGGCCAGGCTAAATACAATCCAGCCGTGGAGAGACCTCAGATTCGGGCACGCAAAAGTACTTGAAACTCTACCGGATAATCTACGACAAATAGATTATACCACCCCTCTACTTTGTTTAGATAACAAATTCTCCACAAGAATCCCAGAGAGGAACGAGTGGGAAAGGGCCACAGACCTGAACCCAGGGTCTATGGCCATATACAGATGGTTCCAAGCTTTACAAAAGAGTGGGTAGCGGGATATACTCTGGCGAACTCGCGCTAAATCTCAGTTTTCGCTTACCGGACCATTGCAGCGTTTTACAAGCGGAATTAAACGCCATAACGGAGGCGGCTCGGTGCCTTATAACCTCCGCCCCTCCAGGACGGCCTATCTCTATCTATTCTGACAGCCAGGCTGCTATCAAATCTCTCAATTCTAACGAAGCAACGTCCAAAGTAGCTATCGAATGCAGGAAAACTCTCAACCTGCTGGCAACAAAATGCTCCTTGACTATTGTATGGGTCCCTGGACACAGGGACATCCCTGGCAACTGCCTGGCCGACGAGCTGGCAAAGAGGGGGATGGAAATATCTGTAGTCAATTCTGCTCGGAATGCGGTCATACCTCTAACCTCCTGCAAACACAGACTAAAGGCGAAACTCGTTGAGGAGGTAAATATAAGATGGGCTGTGGCAACCGCCTGCCATATTATCAGGCAAATATGGCCAAAGATTGATGTAAAGCGATCCATAGCTGGACCGCTCCTCTCTCAGATTAGTAGTCGGGGTAATCACCGGACACTGCCTGATGGGCACACACGGAAAGAGGTTAGGATACCTCACCAACGATTTCTGTCGCAGTTGCAGAGATGAGGAGGAAGTGGAGACCATCGAACACTATCTCTGCCATTGTCCCGCCCTGGCCAACATGCGCAACCAATTCTTCAACAAGTACTTTGTAGATTGTTTAGCCGATTTGAACTCGGCGAACGTTCTCGACTTTTTGTGCTATATAAAACGCACTCGGTGGTTCAATTACTAAGGGAGGGAAAGATACAAATGGCTTCGGCCAGTGGTATCACAACGGGCTTTTCCAGCCCACATGTGCTCCGCGCTCTGCGCGGGGCAGCCACTCTAACCTCACCTACATAATATCCAGCCACTTGCTTTGGCCGATATGATTTCTTTATTTATAGCGTAGCCTTTCTGACCGTTTTGCAAAAACTTTAAATTCTTTTTGCTTGGGTTGTGCACTTAAAGCACTCACAGCGAAAATCCCACGCGCCTTGATTACAAAATTGCAGGAAATGAGACAGAACTCCTCTTTGAATTATAAAATTCAGCCAATACTAAGAGGGTGCAAAACTGGAACAATACTGTTCATTTTTGTTTGGTCATTTTTTTCTGAGTTTCCATATGCGAACCATAAAATTTTTATGGTCAAACGTTTAGTTAAACATCGGTAAGGCGAAATGCAAGTTTGAATTACCATAAAGTAAATAAACTGGAGAAGTACATTACCACAAACTTAACTTTCCGTTCCATTGTTCCAGTTTTGCTATTCAGTGTAGTTTTAAGTAGATGTTGCACACGCGCGTTGTCTTTGAGCATCCGCTTTCCTTGAATGTCCGTTTTCAACCGTGCATTTTTCTTTTGTCGTCAGTTATTTCAAAGTCCAGTTTTTTATTGTCGGCGTTGGTTAAGTTTCGTCAAGTCTAGTGTTGAGTTGCAGGGTTGCATTCCTCTTTGGTTGCCGGGTTGCAATCTCTACCTTAACCCGTTCCGATTCCCACATATATGTTCACATTTGTGTCAATCGACTGCCTTGTAAGGTTGCATTTGAGAAGGAAAGAGAAAGCGGGTAACCATTTTATTCCCTTTTGTGAAATAGTAGTAGGAAAAGTAGTCTGGTATTGCTTAAATACGTTTTTTGTATAAAAATTGAATTAAATATATAAAGCAGATTCCACTGATCTATACAATAGACAATGAATTACCTTTTTTATGGTATATATGAAACATGCCATATAGATATTAAAAAATGAAATAAATATTCACACAAAAATCTGACGCAGAAAAATCTTAACGGAAAATATTCCCAAATATTCAAAATAATCCATGGTTTCATTAAAATTCCAGTATATATTAGACAAAATAAATGGAATTCAAACAAATCATTTATTCAGAGGGACTATATAGAGAAATATACAACTAGTAAAGCTGCAATTGATATAATGCCTACAAATTAGTCTTTTAAAAATTATTGTATTTGTTGCATTTAAAAAGTACAGGCTCAATATCTTAAATTGAATTACATTATTTTTTTTATATTTTTATTGAGCTTTGTAATGTAACTTTTTGTAATGTTTTTTACTTTTTTCTCCAATTAGTCTTGTTAATCATTATATTGGTTACACTTTAAAAATATGTCTTAAATATCGTAATTTAATTACGAAGTCTAGAAAAAAAGAAGTCTGATGAGGAGATGTGGTGATCTCCGAAATAGTGCTATAACTTCTACCGCTTAGACTTTGTTGCTTTTTCAATTTTTCCTAATAAACAATCGTGGTACAAAGCTCAATAAAAAATATTAAAAATAAAATGTTAACAAGCCACAATAACATTGACAAATACGTAGTTTAGGAAGAGCCTGCCTGAAACTATACAAAAAAGCAAATAAGCAAATGGATATATAGAATTGACAACAACAACCACGCTGTCGAGTTTAGATAGCGGCAAATCAGCTGCACTTGATAGTAGTTGGTTGAATAAGGAAAATGAATTAGCAACAAGAGTTTACGGGATGTACCTAGCTCAGTGGTTAACGCTTCTGACTTTGAACATCGAATTCGCAGGTTCGATTCCTGCTGAAGTCTAGAAAAAAAGAAGTCTGATGAGGAGATGTGGTGATCTCCGAAATAGTGCTATAACTTCTACCGCTTAGACTTTGTTGCTTTTTCAATTTTTCCTAATAAACAATCGTGGTACAAAGCTCAATAAAAAATATTAAAAGTAATTTAATTACATTTGGTTTTCTAAAATTGTAAATTTTGGGTAATGTTGTCAACTATTTTCTCCAATTAGTCTTGCTAATCATTATATTGATTACATTTAAAAGTTAGATCTTGAGTATCCTAATTTAATTACATTTGGTTTTTTAAATATGCAAAGGCTGCACTTGACCAACCCAAA
The DNA here is from genome assembly GCF_013731165.1 of Rhagoletis pomonella. NCBI lineage: Eukaryota > Metazoa > Arthropoda > Insecta > Diptera > Tephritidae > Rhagoletis > Rhagoletis pomonella. Next base: position 11,814,501 of record NW_023458557.1, on the reverse strand, counting down.
GGCTGCAGTGGTAAAAATCCCTGCACCAGCGAATATGGACGGAAACACAAATAATCCTGACCCGCACCAGAAAATAGTTTGATTAATATTTGCACTTTTACTTTTATGGGGTGGTATACATGTGGGGAATACTGCCTGCTTCACTCCTGATTAAATGACCGACACGGTTTATTTAATTACACAATTCATTTTATAAATTAATAGTTATAATTTAGAATAGTAATATTACATTTAAGCACTAGATTTAGTTTAGTTATATTTAAGGTAAATAGTTTTAAGTCGGAACTAGGATTTCACTCGATTAACATTTCCTGTACTTACTGTAGTGGAGCGTTTATGCGGAACTGAGGTCTGACTGTCGCGAGTATTCTATAAAGACTGATTCAAAATGTATCCGTTCGTTTATTAGGCAAGCGTATTGGGTTGCCTGGCTGTCTGATCAGTGATGCCATTTGTGCGTGCTTACTAGGCATTGCCATGTAGTTATTTGTAGTTGACTTCTAACTCGACAGCTAGATGTCACCGTCAACCTTATGATCCTACAGATTCGGCTATCCTGACTTATCGTTCGCCCTCGGACGATGGTCCCATCTCTTCATGTGCTCCGCAACAGTTGAAGTAGACTTCGGACCCTCATGTTCACCCACCTTGCTCACTTCGCACCTGCCCTGACGTAACATTTTCGTCACTTTGTAAGGACCTAAAGACTTTGGTCTTAATTTAATCCCTGTTCCAAATTGTGTCCGCTTAATAGCCACTAAATCGTCGATACGGTACTTTGTATCGGCTGTTCTCTTTGAATTAAATGTTTTGCGATTTTCAGCCAGAATCTTTTCAATGTTCCCTTTGGCTTCCCTACGCACGCCCTCTCTTTCATCCCCAAATTGCTTAACGGCATCCTCCTTTAACATTTCCTGTAACTCTGGAATTCCTAGAATTCGCATTTCAACCCCCGTCAACAGCTTAGATGGTGAAACTTTCGTACTCCTAGATGCAGTGCTATTAATTGTTTGCTGAACTTTCTCAACATGTTTGCACCAACAGCTTGGACTATTAGCACAAAACTCAGCTAACATTGGAGCTACTATTTTATGCATCCGTTCCACTTGCCCATTCCCTCTTGGAACCCCTGTCGCTATGAGAAGATGTTGTATATTCTCCTTCTCACAATACTTTTTAAACGAGTTCGACGTGAATGCCGCTCCTCTGTCAGAGATAATTCGCTTCGGGTTACCAAATACATCTGCCTGTTTTTTTCATTATATCAAGAACCTCGTCAGTTCCCGTTGTTCGCGTTGGATACAGCCATACAAACTTAGAGAATCCGTCCGTAACTACAAAGATGTAACTGTATCGCTTGTTCGTTACTTCCATGGGTCCGACGTTGTCTATATGATAGCTTCCTAATAGTATATCTTCTTTTTGTATCGGTGTAAGAAACCCTTCTTTCTTACCCTTCTTGCTCTCCGATATTATACACTCAACGCAACTCTTAACGATCTTCACCGCTTTTGAGGCTTGATAAGGAATATAGAAATTATTTTATACTGCCTTTTGTGTACGTTTCGATGCGAAGTGACGTTACATGTGCGCTAGCCTGATTATTTCGTCCACCATTGAGCTCGGTACGACTATTAGCTCCTTTACTGGATATTTAAAAAGTACCCCTTGCTTCACACGAAAACTTTCATACTCTTCTTTTTCTATAACCCTTAATACTGCTCTAACCCAGTCGTCACTTAACTGCGCTTGCTTAAGCCTATGCTGCAATGAGTCCTCCATTAAAACACAAGAAACTCTGCCTAATGCATCTACGTGACGCATTTCACTACCTGCTCTATGCTCAATTTCGTACTCGGAGTCCGGTAAGAATAATGCCCACCGCGAAATTTTCGCTGGTACTTCCTTCTTATCCATCGTCATAGCAAACGCATTACAGTCTGTAATAATCTTGAATTTCATACCTAAAAGGTATACGCGCCACTTCTTTAAGGCTTCGTAGCCAGCACCTCAAGCTCATAGGAATGAGACCTCTCTTCCGCTGGCTTTGTTTTGCGGCTCATATACTGTATGGGATGAAAGTCCTGGTCGTCACTACACTTTTGTAAAAGCACCGCACCATACCCATACTTCGACGCATCTGCATGTACTTCAGTCTGAGCTTTTGGATTATACAAGCTTAAGACTAGCGCGTTGACTAACGCCATTTTAAGCTGCGGAAATGCCGTAGCCTCTATTTCCCCTAAACTAACTTTTTTGTCCTGTCTGAGAAGATCCGATAGTGGCTCAGCTATTGTTGCGTAATTAGCAATAAATCGTCTAAAATACGAAGTTAACCCTAAAAAACGCTGAACTGATTTACGATCGTAAGGCAATGGAAACTTCTCTACCGCCCGTGTTTTCTCTGTTGAAGATTTGATAGTACCGTTTTCTATCACGTAGCATAAAAACTCTACTTTACGTTTTGAAAACTGTCGCTTCTTCCACTTTATCTGTAAGTTATACTCCTCTGCTCTAGTCAACACCCTTACCAGTTTTTCTATACCCTCTTCGACATTTTTTGAAGGAATGATAATATCGTCCATATACGTTTTTACTGTACCGTCCTGAACCAAATCCCTCAAAACCGCAAAGATATATCTTGAAAATACTGCTGGTGAGTTCGTAATACCAAAAGGTACGTACCGAAACTCGTACCTGATCACAATTTGTCACAAAGGATGTGTATTTTCGCGAACTAACCTCAATAGGCACATGAAAAAACCCATTGGCTAAATCAAGCGTTGTGAAAACAGACGAGCCCTGTAATTTATTGACTACATCATCTATGAGAGGCATAGGAAAATTATCTCTCATAATATTTTTGCTAAGACGCCTACAATCACAGCAAAGTCGCTTACTGCGGTCCTTCTTCCCAACCCAAACGAATAGAGACGCATACTCTGATGTACATTGTTGAAAGACACCCTTCTCAAGCCATTCCACTACCTGCCTATCTACCTCGCATATCTCACTATAAGCTATTCTTCTTGGTCAGTGATAAACTGGTATATCGTCCACTAACGTAATTTTCATCTCCACCGGAGATTCCCGTTGCATTTCAGGAGAATATTTATTTATCAAGCTTTTTACTTTAACTGATGTCTCCCTGTCCAGATGGTCTAGATCTGGTTTTACTATTTTTCTGTCACGTATGTCTTCAGTTATGCACAGCCTTTCAAACTCTTTTAAAACTTCAAGTTTCTGTTCTTCTTTTGCTGTACTGTGAACTTTCTTACTGACTTTTTGAGTATCCTGTTTTTCGTGAGATTTCACCCCATCTTCTGTTACAAGAAGATTAACTAATCTTAGCACATTGTTCCCTATAACTGCTGCATAGATGATATCCTTTTCCTTGACGACATGGAAGCTGACGTCTAGTCTCAAGCCATCGATTTCGACTTCCATCACGAAGCTACCAATCGTTGCGATTGTTGCTTCGCCAACACCCATTAACCGTCTTCTATCTTGGTCCAATGCGATGTATCAAAACTGTTTCCAAACGTCTTCCCTGACTAAGGATAAATCACTACCCGTGTCCAATAGGGCACCAAACGTAACCCCCTTATAAGAAATGTCTTTGAAAAGTGAACCATTTCCTTTTCCGTATACCCTACGACACCATTCACTACTCATTATGTTTGTCCTGTTCTTTTCGACCTTTGTTTCTTTTTTAACCCCTTTGTTACCGGATGTGCTCGCCGCAGCACGGTGTCCCGTCTGGCCATATTTAAAACAACTATTTGACGATTTCTGACAATCTTTAGCCAGATGCCCAACTTTGTTGCACTTAAAACACTTTTTTTCCTTTTTTACTTCGTCTGAAGTTGTTTGGTTACCACTTGTTCGCTGGTTTTCACCTACTTTAAAAACCTGTTTACCAACCTGGATTTTTCGTAAATGTGTATTTTCTCTTTAAGTTCCTGCAAGGTACGTGCCTGGTATAAGTTACTTTTACTCAGTCTCGAATCAGGAATACCTTCAATGAAGTACCCGATTAAACTTTTTTCATCTAATCTAAGCACCTATCTCCATCAAGCTATACAAATATTCCCTAAAATCTTCGTTTGATCGCTTACGGCGATTTCTTAACGCCCGATGAACATCTATGGAAGAAACGTTAACCCCAAACTCCTGGCGCTATGCTTGCTTCAGCATGCCCCAACTCACAACACTACGCTGACTACGTATAAACATCTTTGCGGCTCCATTCAGCAATTGTTTCGCATAAATATACTTTTGTAACCCGTCCCAACCAACAGCTGTAGCATTACTTTCAAGTTCGTCAAGCCATTCATCGATAGCTTGGTTGCCACTACCACTGAATGAGGTCAGAGAATCTGCGATGTCACGCAAAGTAAAATTGGAACGCCCCAATACTGCCTGAGGAACCGCGCTAACGCATGAGTGAGCTGAGTCTCCATCGCCCGAGTCCGACCCGTCATCATCCCTAACCAATAATCCGTAATGTTCGCAGAGTCTGTCTTGTAGAGTCGCCTTTCGGCCCGTTGTCGAGCACCCTAATTCTCCCAACTTTTCCCTTAAGCCCTCAACGGTCAGTCTAAATATTTCGTCTTGCTCCATTCCGACCCGTCGATTTAAAAAATGTTCAAAAAAATTATATTTCTGTTTTAAATTTATTTACAAAAACACAAATCTACTATAAAACTACAATATTTTAGCAACTCTTTTTGTAGTTAATGCAACTATCTTTACTTTAAAATCAATTCATCAAACAATATTAGCTATAGGTTTACATTAACCAGAGTGTACTGTAGTACAATTGAACAGTAGAACTTCGCTAAATAATACAAAGACAAAATATTTCACTCTAGAATGCTTAATTTCAGGTTTTTATTTCTTGCTCTTTTGTTTTCAACAATTATTAGTTTATATTTAAAATTTTAGACCTTTTAAAATTGTTCCTTAATGTCTTAAAATTTTACTGTTTTTTCGATTTAATTACATTTAACTTCCTTACAAAATCTTTCTTTTTTGTTAACACATTACAATTTAAAGTCCTTGCAAAATTTAAATTTCTTTTAAATCAAGTCTTATTTATGTACATGCATAAATTTTAATTTCCAAGTTCGGTCTTTTTATAAACATCAATTTAACAAAACATGCATCAATTAAAACTCACGTAACTTTCTTAAATATAGTTTTGCCTAAAACTGTACCGACGCTGCTGCTTCTAGAATTTTTCCTTCGAAGAGCTGCTTGCCCGCTGCTGCTGCTTGTTGTTACGCCATCAACCAGTGCACGCAATGATGCTTATTGAAATTGACGCCGACACTACTGTACACTTTGTACAGCGAATTTGCTTTAGTTATGCTGATATTCACCAGCTCAACAAAGTTTTAGAAAATAGTTGCAATGTACAGCTTATTGTATCGACGCCGTCAACTATCTCTTTCGCACTCACTTTGATACTTCAATCAATCAAGCCACGCCACCACTAGACGCTTTTTGTTGCTATACACTGTCTATTTTCAGAGAATCGTTGCTACGGCCCTTTTTGACTGACGCCGTCAACTATCTCACTCACACGTCACCGCAATCAATGACGCCACGCCACAGTTTGGCTTGGTTGGCTTGGTCTTTTTTCACCTATTTCGGCTACGACAATAAATGTCCACTCGCGTACCTTTTTCCAAACCACAGGATAACGAGCACTTTTTCCAGCAACTGGAACCGACAAAAATTGTCCACTGTATGCAAAAGTTCGCAAAATAATTTGCCACGTACCGTATACTCGCAGTATGCCGGCAAAGTGTTCTTACAAACTTATTTACCATGTACAATTCTATTTCTTTGTACGCCACTGTTTTTAGTACACCGCAATTTCCTCATCAAATGTGCAGCTATACTCTTTCGCACGCTAATAGCAACAATGCCCCGCCTACTACAGTAGGTACCCGCACGGTGGTTAGTTCCACCAAAATTTTCCACTACTGGGAAAACAGCACACGCTTCTTATTTGTTGGTGCAAATTTTCCGCACTTCCACTCACCAACGACCGCACAAACTTTTCTATTATATATATATATTTTTTTGATTTTCTTTAAGGTCTTTCTCTTAAGTTTCAAACTAAATCTTTTTTTTACTTTAACTACTTTTTCCTCTTTAAAACTTTTCAATTTTTAATTGAAACAATTCTTTTTCTTCAGAATTTGTTAAATTGCCTAAAAACTGCCTGCTTCACCCCTGATTAAATGACCGACACAGTTTATTTAATTACACAATTCAATTTATTAATTAATAGTTATAGTTTAGAATAGTAATATTAGATTTAAGCACTAGATTTAGTTTAGTTATATTTAAGGTAAATAGTTTTAAGTGGGAACTAGGATTTCACTCGATTAACATTTCCTGTACTTGCTGTACAGTTTGTTAACTACCGGCGCGGTGGTGGAGCGTTTATGCGGAACTGAGGTCTGACTGTCGCGAGTATTCTGTAAAGACGGATTCAAAATGTATCCGTTCGTTTATTAGGCAAGCGTATTGAGTTGCCTTGCTGTCCGATCAGTGATGCTATTTGTGCGTGCTTACTAGGCATTGCCATGTAGTTATTTGTAGTTGACTTCTAACTCGATGTCGCCGTCAACCTTATGATCCTACATACATACTTGTAAATATGCAAGGGCTGCACTTGACTAAACCATAGGTTGCAGTGGTAAAAATCCCTGCACCAGCGAATGTGAACGCATTTGTGACACACAAATGATCCTGACCTGCACAAGAAAATATCTTTATTAGTATTTGCACTTTCGCTTTTATGGGGTGGTATACTTACTTGAAAGTATGCAAAGGCTGCACTTTACCAACCCAAAGGCTGCAGTGGTAAAAAAAGTGCACCAGTGCACACAAATAATCCTAACCTGCACAAGAAAAAATATTTTTTAATATTTGTACTTTCACATTTAGTTGTAAGCAGGGGCGGCGAAACGCCGTGTGCCCGGATGGGTAGTTCTGCTGGTGGCAAGAGTATTTATACAAGTAAAAAAAAAAATTGGTTGCCGATATAATTGAGAAGGTTAACACATTTCGTTAAAAAAACTTATTGTTTCGTGTATAATACATTTAAACATATGTACATTAGACTGCATCACCATAAAAAATTGCGGTGTTTCTACCGGGACTACAAAATTTATTATATTTTAAGACGCTCACCAAAATATTTTGAAAAAATATTAAGATTTAAGCGAGCAGGACCGATTTGAAAATACCTCCAAAAATAGAGTTTTTTATGAATAAAAATAGTTTCTTAAAGAACTTTTTTAAAAAAGTCCCCTCAGATGACAACAACCAATTAGGCTTAAAAAATCTCCATAAAAATATTTAAATATCTTTTCAACGGAATGGTAATAATGAGATTTTTGATGCTGTTTTTTTACTTTTTTCAAAGATTGATTTACGAAAAACTTAAATACCTGGGCCAAAACTATTCTGATTTAGACTTATGGGAACTCGGTAAAAAGGTATTTTCCCACTATTTTTATTTATGTGCAGAATAAGTCATTCGTGTGCCAATTTTGTTTCCAATACCAACACATCTTACTTCGTTCATCCTACCCTTCTCTTTATCCTTTGAATGAGCTTATTAGCAAAGAAATAAAAAGGGTGATAAAATACCTTTCAATGATACCTCACATGTCTAAATCGGAATAGTTTAGGTTCAGTTATTAAAGTTTTTCTTATACCAATCTTTGAAAAAAGTTAAAAAACAGCATCAAAAGTCTCATTATTATGAATCCGTTCAAAATTTTTATTCCTTTAATATTTTTATGTAAATTTTTTAGCTTAAACTGTGTTGTCATTTGAGGGGATTTTTTCAAAAAACATCTTTAAGAAACTATTTTTATTCATAAAAAAACTCCATTTTCTAATCGGTCCAGCTCGCTTAAATCTTAATATTTTTTCGAAATATTTTGGTGAACGTCTTAAAATATAATAGATTTTATAATTCCAATGGAAAAACAGAACCGATTTTTTTTGTATGGGGAGTGATGCAGTCTAATCGACATATATATTTCATGGAAAATATCATTTCATCAAATTTTGATACAATTTTATTTCTGCAGTGAAAACGCGGCCATTCGTTTTGAATTTCGAAAACTAAGTCGTTCATGAGTTCATGGATAAGAATGCAATATTGCTTCATGGTTGAGCTGTTTTTGCTGCATTGTCGAGCAATAATTTTTCAGCTTAAAGCGCAGATACCCACGGAAGTAAAAAGGGAGAATGTGTCAGCTGGCACGATCTATCTAATGCAGGCATGGGCAGAGACTTAGCAGGTGCTAAAAGAGCGTAAGCATCGCGTGTACGTATACAAGCGAGAGCGTAACGATGAGAACGCGACAGCATGCAAAATGAATTGGATACACTAACACATACTCACTTATAGCTCACGCTTGTTTGGGGTAGTGCCCACCTCTGATCTTATGGTATCTGCGTGTTAACAAAAACTCACCACCGCATCGCCGTGACGTATACGTTGCTTCTCTTTCTACCAACAGCAAACTTGATATGTTGCTACGTACTTCTACGTTCGTGGGTAACCGCGCTCCTACGCAAAACAGAAAAGCTCCTCTCTTTAGAGCACGAAGTCCCTGGAGTTGTAATAAGTAGTCTAATGAAGCGTACCAATTCAGGAACAAGTCCCACACACAATTTCACGCAAAAATTTCCCAATGTCTTTCACGGATCTTGGATTTTGCTATATAGGACTCATTATGCACAGAGCCATATCTTTACCTCTATTGAGTTTGCATTCGTCAAAAACACCATTATAAAACGTGACATCATTATAGAACGTGACATATTCTTCAGATCTCCTGTCTCACCAAGTATGAACTTTTCTTAAGTTTTATAAAACGTTGCCGATTCAGTATCAAATCTACTTGTCAGGGAGCAAATAACTTTGTCAAAAATTTCATAATATATCTTCCGAAAATACTCTTCAGGTGTGGTTAGCACAGCTGACAGTCGAAGAGTGCGGACGTGTTTTTAAGTTCGCTCCGTAGTCATTAAATATTGTGATAATTTAATAAAAAAATAAAAAATAAAAAAAAAATAAATAAATAAAATAAACAAACAAACCAAATGAATACAGAAAGCGATGAGTCAAGCTGAAATCCAAGCTCAGAAGCAACGCGAGCAAAATGAGCGACGGCTTTCAGTTCAACGCAACAACGCATATTTCTCTATTCGGTCCCAGAGTGACAGCGAAAGCGCAAAGCCCAATCCATCGACCACCCTCAAACCCCCTCAAGATTCAGGTCAGCGGACTTGTCCTCCAAACTTACCATTGACGACTCCGATGTCTTGGAGTGAAGAGTGCGCTTCACCTGTGCCGTATCACATTTCACGCCCAACGCTTACATCAAATTCGGTAAGCGATAACATATCCCCAAATATAGCGGCAACAACAACGAGTACAGTGACATGTTCTACTACCTCTATCGCGCCAACAACAACAACAAACACACCGGTACCTGCCGACTGCACAGCGGTGTCAACAGCCCGGCCTATTCTTGCTGCACAAGCACAAATTAACTTGAGTGCAAGCACTGGCAACAAAGGTAAAGCGCAAGAAAGGTTGAAAAACGAAACAACTAAAAATGGGGCCATACAGACTGGAATGGACCGCTATGTTACAATAAAAAGAAAACTTAGTCCGCAAAATTCAACGGGCAGTAAGACAAAAATAAACCGCCTTACCTCAACTCAGCAAGTCAGTACGAATAGATTTGCACTGCTAAGTGACAATGCCGATGATGTGAATAGCCACATTTCTGAAGGTGCTGCAAAAGCTACTAATGCCAAACCTCCGCCCATTTTTATAAGAGAAGAGAATCCAAGCGCTCTTGTAAAAAAATTCACACAGCTAATCGGTAGTAATAAGTTTCATATTATCCCACTATCTAAGGGAAATATTCGCGAAACTAAAGTACAAATTTATTCCGAACAGGATTTTCGAACAGTGTCCAAATACCTGAATGACACAAACACAAAATTTTATACATACCAACTTAAAAGTGCAAAAGGTCTACAAATTGTAATTAAAGGTATCGAACCAAGCGTTGAAGCTGTGGAAGTTTTGGAGGCACTTAAGGAACAAGGTTTCAATCCAAAAGCTGCTGTGAATATTTTTAATAGGAACAAAATCCCTCAACCTATGTTTAAAGTTGAGCTCGAGCCTGAAAACAAACCTCTGGGCAAAAACGATGTGCATCCAATTTATAAATTACAATATCTGCTGCATCGTAGGATAACTGTGGAAGAACCGCATAAGAGAAATGGCCCTGTACAATGCACCAACTGCCAGGAGTATGGTCATACTAGGTCTTACTGCACGCTTCGCTCAGTGTGCGTAGCTTGTGGAGAGCTACATGTCTCTGCCACTTGCACATCAAACAAAGAAGACCCGCGTGCAAAAAAATGTGGTAACTGCGGTGGAAATCACACAGCAAACTACAGAGGCTGTCCAGTCTATAAGGAGTTAAAAAATCGGATCAACCAACGCGTGGCTTCCATACGTACTCATAATGTACCGAATGCCTTTGTACCCTCCCAAATGAATCCTGACGTCTTCTTCGCCAAAAGAGCCACGTCGCCAACAGTTCTATCAAACACCGTCAATGGCGTCTCGTTTGCAAATGCCTTAAAATCAGGCTTAGAAAACCGTGCCCCTACAAAAACTGCACCTCAAGTTGCGCCGCAAGAACAGCATCCCCATGCACAATATGGTAAACAATCCAATATCGAAGCTATGATAGCGTCGATGCAACAAAGCATGATGAATTTCATGACTTTCATGCAGAACACAATGCAAGAACTCATGCGAAATCAAAATACGCTGCTCAACCTGCTTGCTACTCAGCAAACAAGATAATGACCTTACTTAAAATAGCCCTCTGGAATGCAAATGGCATTCCTCGCCACAAACTAGAGCTGTCAAAATTTCTTAAGGACAAGGAAATTGACATAATGCTCCTTGCTGAAACACACCTAACTAATAGATATAATTTTGACATTTCGGGATATACCTTTTATTGCACGAATCATCCAGATGGAAAGGCGCATGGCGGAACTGGTATTTTAGTCAGACACCGGATTAAACACCATCATTTGACTGGAATTGCCGAGAATTATCTGCAAGCAACATCAATATGCGTACAAACAAAGCAAGGTGATATTACGCTGTCCGCGGTTTATTGTACCCCACGTTTCACGGTAACAGAAAAACAGTTTATGGATTTCTTCAGTTCGCTGGGAGAGCGCTTCCTTGCTGCAGGTGATTATAATGCGAAGCACCCTCACTGGGGCTCACGCTTGTCCAACCCTAAAGGCAAGCAATTATATAACGCGCTTATATGTAGAAGAAACAAACTCGATTACGCTTCTCCTGGAAAGCCTACTTATTGGCCGGCAGACCCGCAAAAGTTGCCAGATTTGATTGACTTTGCGGTGACAAGGAAAATTCCTCGCGGCCTTATTAGTACAGAATCAGTTGCAGATCTTTCATCAGACCACTCACCTGTACTTTTCACCTTGTGGCATCAGCCGCAAGAAAAAGAGTCACCCTATATGCTCACGACAAGGGCTACAAATTGGTTAAAGTATAAAAAATATATCAGTGCGCATATAGACCTCGATCCAAATTTAGATACGCCGACCGATATTGAAAACTCCATAGCCGCTCTTGAATCTACACTTACAGCAGCCGCTAGCATTTCCACACCCCAGAAAGGTTATGTGCAAAATAAAAAATATAATTTAACCAATAGGAAAATTGAAATGCTTGTCCGACGCCTACGACGGATATGGCAGACTCATAGATCACCAGCATCAAAACAACTGCTCAAGGCGGCCACACATGCACTGACGAGAGCCCTCAAGAACGAGGAACAGTACGCACAGTACCGGTACATCCAAAAGCTCTCACCGACTAGCACAAAGCACTCGTTATGGAAAGCACACCACAAGCTAAATGCGCCAATAGAGACCGAAATGCCAGTACGGGACCACAATGGCAAATGGGCTCGGAGTGACGCAGAAAAAGCAAACACCTTTGCTTCTCATCTAAAAAATGTTTTTAGGCCAAACCCCGCAACTAATGATTTTCAACTTCCACCCGTACCCAATGTGTCAAAATGTGAGCCGCTGAAATTTGTACCTGAAGATATTTCAAAAGTAATTAAGGATCAACTGCAACCAAATAAGGCCCCAGGGCACGACTTAATAACCCCAAAAATGATTATTGAGCTACCAAATTGTGCTGTACTTTGCATCTGTATGCTATTTAACGCAATCACTAAACATTGTCATTTCCCTCACCAATGGAAAAAGTCGACTATCGTGATGATACCAAAGCCCGGAAAGGACAAAACGCAGCCATCTTCATATAGGCCCATCAGCCTGCTACCGTGTATGTCGAAATTATTCGAAAAACTTCTTATGCTGCGTATCTCCCCACATCTGCAAGCCCGCAATATAATACCACTTCACCAATTTGGCTTCAGGGAAAAACATGGAACAATCGAGCAGGTAAATCGCATAACAACCGAAATCCGAACAGCGTTTGAAAAGAGGGAATATTGCGCTGCAATATTTCTTGACGTCGCCCAGGCATTTGACCGCGTCTGGCTAGATGGTCTTATGTATAAAATACAAATGCTACTCCCACAAAGCACACACAAACTGCTTAAGTCATACCTTTATAATCGAAAGTTTGCAGTTCGATGTAACACCACCATTTCTGAAGCCCATGCAATCGAAGCTGGAGTGCCACAAGGCAGTGTCCTTGGCCCGATGTTGTATGTCTTATATACCGCGGATATTCCTACAAACGACCGCCTGATAATGTCCACTTTTGCCGATGACACTGCCATAATCAGTCGCTCCAAGTGTCCTCTACAAGCAACTGTGCTCCTAGGCAATCATATGGAAGCTGTTGCCAATTGGCTCGCAAACTGGCGAATAAAGGTTAACGAGCAAAAATGTAAGCAAGTTACATTTACACTGAATAAGAGTAACTGTCCGCCCTTGACTTTAAACAACGTACAAATACCACGAAGCAATCATGTCACTTACCTAGGGGTCCACCTGGACAGGTGACTTACTTGGCGAAACCACATTGTGGCTAAAAGGACTCATCTCAAGCTGAAGGCTAATTCTCTCCACTGGCTTATTAACTCTCGCTCACCTCTGAGTCTGGAGTATAAAGTGCTTATTTACAATACAGTTTTAAAACCGATATGGACCTATGGATGTGAGTTATGGGGAAACGCGAGCAGCAGCAACATCGAAATCCTTCGTCGTGCGCAATCTAAAATCCTTCGAACAATCACCGGAGCACCTTGGTATATGCGAAATGAGAACATTCACCGCGACTTGAGAATACCAGAAGTACGAACCGAAATAGAACAACGGAAGACGAAATATGTATCGAAGCTTTTAGCGCACCCAAATCATTTAGCAAGATCTTTATTGCGTGTCAACAGGACCTCAAGACTACGTAGGAATGACTTACCAGCCCAGTCGTAATCTTTTCTTAGGGCCAGTTAAGAAAATACTCATCCCAACTAGGGGATGTAAATTAAGTGAATAGATTAAGATTCTAAAACTTATTGTTAGGCTCTTAGGCAGGGCAGATTCAATAAATAAAAAAAATTATAAAAAAAAAAAGGTGTGGTTAAAACACGATTTTCAATTGGACTTATTTTTCTTCAATAAAATTTTGAGGTGGGCAATTACCCACCCTTAAAAATTTCAGGTGGGTGGTACTACCCACCATACCCACGTCTTCCGCCGCCCCTGCTTGTAAGTATGCAACGGCTGCTCTTGACCATAGTAGTTCCGAGTGGACTGTACTAGATATACGTGGACGGACACACAGGGATGCTAGCACGCAAAACTTACTTGCAACGCTTGCACTTGTTGTAAAACGCTACTTTTTGAATACAAATTATGAATAACTCTGATACTCTGCAAAGAAATATGTAAATTATTGTTTTAATTCAAAATATTTCCATTATTTTTGATTTTTTTGGCATACTTACTTGAATTTGCGCAATAAGAATATGAATTTCCACGAAACAATCGATGAAAATATCGGCAGTGTTGCCTTCTGAACTTTTTATACGAAGACAAAACTGGCGAGACAACTGCCAGCTTATCCCTCCTTGTATTATTGAGTCATGCTGATGACATCGCTGCAGGTCACATATTATGTTTTTGAAAATTGTTAACATTCACTAAGTTTTATAATTAAATGTTAAATGTAATGTAAGTCAATAAGTTTCTGGTGTAAAACTTAATCATTTATTTCTAGATTATTAATACTTTTTTCATTTCTTTGGTTGTTTGGTTAATGTTATATATTTATTGATATGCTAAAAATCTTAGCGAAATGTCGGAAAAAAGCAAAATAAATTATTTTTATGTATGTATATAACGGTTAGATCAGAAAAGCCTAACAAATATTACAATTTCAACCAAATTAAACTGTTCGGACAAACATAACAATTTTTAACATAATACATACATACTTTTATCAACTTGCAATGTTGTATGTCCAGACCACCATTTATAGCAAAGGTGTTTATAGCAAAGTTTCTATAAAACCTAGTCTAGATATCAACCTCGTCGTAGGTATTATATCAAAGACATACAGTTAGAAGGCTCTAGAGGTAAATGTCGCTTCACCAGAAGAAGTTAAATATTGCGCCTAAACCTATGCACTACATACGCTACAGCGGAAATGGACGCCACGCCATTTCTTTAAATGAAATTAGTTGCTGCTATATGTATGTATATACTAAACGTGAACACAAAACATTTTGCTTGCGTAGTCTTCTGTTCTCATTTCACTGCAAGTTGAATTATTTTAATATCTAATGCAAAAAGACTTTAAGTACGGCTCGGTCAACTTTGTCTTTAGACCTCTAAAATTTTGGTAATAAATATTTAAGAAAAAATTACTTGTAGGTTTTTTGAACCTGAGGAAGGAATTTGAGCAGTATTTTCATTCCGAGCTCGAGGTTTAAACTCAAACTCTCGAACTAAAGCACCATTGGGCCAGAATAAACCATCAACAATGTTTTGAAAATGGTCGGCGGAAATATAAATTTTGAAGGAAGATATGCTTCTTTCGCATGAAAAATTAAATTTTCTAATAGCTATGTACCGGGGGTTAAGCTTTGATTTTGTATAAGACTTAACATCTTCTACCGAAGTTTCACTAGAAAAGCGCGAAACAAACCCAGATTTATTCGTGGGAACTACGATTAATTCTTTGGGTACCGGAGAAGGTCCACTTTCAGATTTAAGTTCAGTGGCAGCTGTCGTTTTTGCTACAGCCCTTGTAGTGACACCTGAGGAAGATGCAGCTTGAGATAACTCAACACACGGAGAATTAAAACTTATTAATTCCTTATTTAAGCCGGGAGTAGGCAAAGAATCAGTTGGCGGAGTGTCAATGTCTAAAGCAATGGGATTAGGAACAGTGCTGTCGCCTCCATGCTTCCGCTTTGTTGAAGCTTGGGTGATGGAGAGGATGAAGATTCAATGCACTTAAAGTCTTTAAATGCATCTTCATATCGCTTAAGCGTTTCGTTTAAAAGTTTTAACTCCTTACCCAACTCCTGGAAGCGACTTCTTGCACTCCCAAACATTTTACAAAACTCAACTTCGGTTGATCTGCACTTGGGGAAAGACCAACGAACACATTTGTTATCGGTTATGATATCAGCCTCCCTACCATTGAGACCAGCACATTTTACGTGAGCTAAGTCATCACATAACCAACACACAATAGTTGCGTTCCAGATGCTTCACGATTTGCAGGTTTTTACAGGAAGTCGTTCCAGGTGACCACCTCCCATAAGGTTTATTAATGGGGAAAACAGCTGTTCCTGCAAATTGTGAATTTCGTGAATATCGTGAAGCATCTGGAACGCAACTAATGCAACGCTCTAAGTCGATTTTAATGTTGCATTTATCAAAACAGCAGCAATACATTTCAACGCGAAGTAGTAGCTATTTTTATGTACAAGAAAAACTCACAGTGTACGCTTCTAGTACGATAGTAGCAAAGATGAGTATTTTACAGACAGGTATTGTAAGAAAAACTTTTCAAGACACGCAGCAAGTGGAAGTTCAAAAGCTAATGTAATTAGTTAGTTGAGTTCAATGGTTATAAACCGTACTGAGCTAACAGTTTTAAAGCCACTGAGTCAAAAGCAAGCCAAAATAAGCTGTTTGCGAGAAAATTGATAACTTTTGATTTTGAGATTTTAGCAAATGTTATTATAAACTACTTATTAGATTGAAAATGAAAAGCGTGAGGCGCATGTAATCATTGTATATGCTTACAAGTATGGAAAGCGCCACTTTGTTTGTTTACATTTGAAAAGAGCTGAGATCACCTGATTCTCAATTCTCTCATTCTCCGCACAGAGTTACATTCAAGTTTCAGAAAAAACTTTAAAATGTAAATTGAGAAATATTTTGTGTGCAAAATCCGTTGCCATTGTTTCTGTTTTGAACACCATATCGTGCCTGCCGGTGGAAAAAATAGGTAAATTTGCATTTATTTAAAACAAAAACATATAAATTAAAACAAATTTCTTTCCGGAACGACATACGGACAAGTAAGGTGATAAATTTGTATGATGAATATCGCGAAAAATCTTTTGCATCAAAATTTTTATGCTAATTTGCATTTGAATTATGATATCGCAGAGATGCTTTGGAACGTATTTTTTGAAGACAAATTTTTTATAAATCTTGAGATTGTTGATTTATTTTAGCATTAAAAAAATATATGTAGACTAGAAGTATGTAAACTACTTTTATTACTAATAGAAGCGATTTTAATGAATATGGTTACCATTAATAGTAGTATGAAGAAAGATTAAATACAAGATTGCGCCGTTCTGGCGGCGATGACATATCACAACAAAAAGTAAACAAAGTCGAATTGGATGTTGAAAGAAAATGTGAGAACAGCCAATTTTCTTAATAATAAATTTGTGGATAGGGAACGTGTTTTAATTGTGCTAAATTCTAATAGCCCTATTCATAAGAACTAAAGTAGCTTTAAAAAAGGTTTATAAATTGAAAAATGTTTGCAAACGGAAATTTAAAAAGCTTTTTAAAATTTTTATGTTTTATGAATATGCGGCTATAAAAATATATGTTTTAAAATAACTTTAAACAAGGAAAATACGAAAAAAGGTGATTTTTGCGGAAGTAGGTATTAGTGAATTGCAGTGCATTTAAAGTTTCTGAGGTTTCGTTTACTTTTAGATCAGAATTGTCAAAATTGAGAAATTCAAAGTAGCAGCACAATAATCATAGAAAAGTAGATTGCGCCCTGAATGCTCTGGTATCTTTTTTAGTTTCGGTTTGACAGCCAGCTGCTGTGATGATGTGGAAATTTAGCACAATGAAGAAAAATATAACAATTATGTGAAAAAATTTGATTTTTACAAATTTAGTGAGCAGTAGCGCGTTTCAGGAACGATATTTCGGACCAATCGTTAATAAACAACTATTTTTCCTTCCCGTCTGCTTTGGTTTTGGCAAAAAAGTGGATCAGTTCCTGCAGGCGATCAAGTCAATTCAACCACAAAATACTATTATTTGCGAGAACCATTCACTAAAATTGTAACTAACTTTTTATTATTTATTAATTCCTTTTTGATATTCAGCAATAGCAAGGTGGAAAAAAAATATAAACCAAAACTAGTAATATTTGTATGAATGTAGTTATAAAAGTTCACAGAGGATATGCCGGAAAACAATGTATTGGCAACGACATAAAATGTATGGCAATTTAGATGTCAATAGAATAATAACTACGATAAAAAAGCATGAGAGAAGTGTGCGAAGGAGGAAATCTTTTCAATTTGAACAAAAAAACTTTAAATGCCGTCGTAAAACGGTCAACAAATGTCTTATAAAATATTTTTATTTTTACCATGATAAAAACATTATAAGGTAAAATCATTAAGAGACAGTCTGACGTTTGCCAGCAATATAATTTTAAAATTCGAACTCAAGCTCGCACACACATTCTAATTTTTAACCTCAAACAACAATTGTGAACAATTTCATTTTTTTATTTTAAATTTTATATGATTTTATAATGTTTGCAAACAATGCAAAAATGTTTGAATTGAGAGAATGGTGTTACTTTCTAATGTTTTTATCATGATTTTTACTGGGTGTAATTGAAACTCAGGCAAATGAGTATTAAGGAAAAGAAAAATTTGGGCTAATAAAAAGAGAAAGAGATGGGTGCACAAAAAAGTTAAGTTAAATGTTATACCAAAATTCTTAAAAAGTAAATAAATCTATATTTTAATGTTACCGTATAGAGCTCTTTAAATCTATTTTATTTTGTATGAATAAGGCCATAAGCATATACCGGTTTTATAAATAAATCTTATAGCAAGATGCTATATATTTATTTATACACTTTTTGGCTGGCGAAATATGTAGTTTTTCCAACTTAATAAAAAGGCTATTTAACCACATTTAAATCTTTTGATATTGAATGGCGCAACACAACAACTATTTTTGTTGCACGAAACCCTTGAACACCTGCCTGTCATCTATTTCTTCTGTTTCGACATCTCGCCATTTTGCATTTCTTTCATTTTGACGTCATTCGCATTGTCAGATTTTTGAAATTCGTTTTGGTTCGACATTCTGCTATTTCATAATTCTTTCATTCTAATGTCACCCATCTTCCATTTCTTACCTTCCATTGCCGTTCGCATCGTCGAACATGCCTGTCAAACACTGCCGCCATCATGCTTTTCAGTTTGGCAGGCCCGTCCGCTGTTAGAAAGATAATAGACAAAAAGGGGCATAGGATTTCATACTTGTAAGTATATACGATGCATGTAATAGACTTGAATTGATATGAAAAAGAATATATGTATGTATGTGTAGTCTATGTTATGTAGTTTGACTCACGTCAATTAAGTCTAATGCTTTGTATTGCATGCGCTCCACGTTTTTCGTTTCCATTCTCATAAATCGTTTTTAATGCCTTTCGCAAAATTTCAAAATCAAAAGGTATCAAAACAAATTCTATGGGACTGAGAAATATTATTTTCTACTTTTTATTCCATTTATAAAAGTGTGCTATAATAAAATGCTTTTATTTTTATTTTACTATTTTTTTATATTTTTTTTTTACAAATCCAAAATAACAATTATGTTTGATTTTTATCTAAATAATCTGTAAATAATAGTTATTTTCTATTTTTATATCATATGTCTTAGATAACACTGTGAGACAAATTTTGACACATCGCCGTCAGCCTCAATAATTCCAACGTGGAATGAAAGTAGACCACTGGATAAACAAAAATGCCAAAGGGTTTTGCAAAGTTAGTTCGAATTTCCTTTCTATGGCCTCTTGAAGTTGAGATATTTTTGATCTTTTTTTTCAATATTAGTGAGAATAAAAATATTTAGGCAAAAATGCATTACTTGGGCGGGCCTTAGAAAAAAAACCTAAAAACCGTTAAAATATGGGAATTTCAGAAAACCAAAACTTTTTTGGCGGTCGGACCTATGGGACCCCTGGGGTCCAAAATAGGGGCTCGAGAATGACTTAGAATAAGTCTCTATTTGATGAGTTTTATTTGTAAATCTTCTAAAAATAAGACGAACAAATTATATATTTTTTTCCGATAACTGTCTTAGTTATCGAGTTATCGATTTTTTATTAATTTTTTTGTAAATGGGCCTTTTAAGCTATGTGGTTCTAGACGTTTTTGATGTTGATGGGAGCTCGAAATGTTGGCTATCGTAATTTTTAACATTTGACTTGGAATCAGAAGCACGCACTATATCTGCTTCTCTCTCTGACCTATTGATTTCAATATCTTCTAGGTCTTGAAACAAGTTTTTACTCCACCAACAAATTTCCGCTAGAATGGCGTCAGGCCTCTTTTTTCTTTGTATCTGTAATGTATTTTATAAGTATGTGTTAAAAAAAAACGTATGTTACCGTATTTCAAATGGAATTGCAACTTGGTGGTAGCGTTCACCTTGTTCGTCGGACTCGGTGGCCAATTGTCTACTAAAATAGTCCAAATGATGGTGTAAGAAGTGAATTTTTAATGACATGTTGACACCAATTTTAGAGAATGCAGCCATCATTGTTTGTAGAGAGCTTTGATAGGTATTAGATCTAGTTTTTCCCAAAAAACCTTGTATAACTTCTTTAATTGAGCGCCAAGCTATCAACTCGGGATCATTTAAAACGTCATCAAATGATTGAGTTTTCAAAAGTTTTCTTATGTCTGGGCCATTCACAACGCCTAAAAAAAAGTTAAATGAAATCAATATGATTTAAGGATCTCTATTTTAATACAACAAATGTTATATGTATTACAGATTTACCTTCTTTCAGTTTGCTTTCACTGAGACGAGGAAAAATTTGAGCCAAAACTACACTGACTTCTTCTCTCTTTGCTACCGTTTTCAAGAAACTTTTCACAATGCCGAGTTTGACGTGTAAGGGCGGCAATAAAACTTTGTCTTGCGGTACTAATGGTTTTTGAATGACATTGGCGTTTGTGTGGTTGCTCAATGCTCTTTCTTTCCAGGTGGGGTTTGAATACTGGTCACCTTTATACCTTGAATCCCAATCACATATAAAACACATATGTTTTATGTAGCCTGCTTGTAAACCGCGTAGAATTGCAACTACTTTCAAATCACAGCAGATTTTCCATTTGTGTTTGTCGTATTTAACGTTATGAAGAATTGTTTTCAATACATCGTAGTTCTCTTTTGTTTCACTGCTGTATGCAATTGGTATTGACGGTTTCAAATTACTTTGATGGAGCAACACTGCTTTTAAGCTCGTTTTGGAGCTGTCAATAAAGAGTCTCCATTCATCTGCATTGTACTGAATTTCCATCTCGGTCATAAGTTTTTCGATGTCCATACAGTAAGATGATGTTTTCTCATCATTAACAACGAAACAATTTTGTAGAATCCCTTTCTATATGCTGTGACATTTGTCCCAGCTGCTAACAAATGTTGGGTGTTCAGAAATTGAGCCAAAACTTCCGATTTACGTTTAGAAAGACCTTACTTTGCCACTATAAAATCTAACTGGTTTTGGGTAACTAAAATTGGAGTATTTGAAACACTTGCTCCACAGTCATACAATGAAAAAGGTTCAGAGAACGCACTTTCAAGAGTAACACCTGATGACACGTCGGGGCTGAGAGGTTTTGGCACTGGAATGTTTTCGGAGTGTTGTACCGGAGTTTGAGCACTTGGAACACTCAAATACACTTTATTCTTGCTGTTTTTTCTGTTCATACCTCGAACAGAGTTTACGCACGCATAACGATTTGATTTATGATGCCTGGTTGGATCCGTCCAGATCATCGGTACGCCTAATGGCAAACATTTAAATACTTTATGCTTCCAATTTAAAAGATCACTGTAAAACTTTTTGCAAACCACATTTGGTGCCCAGGAAACATTAGAAATAACTGGTTGGTTGAAATAACTTTCATAAGCACACCTGAATTCTTCGGTAAAATATCCATGTTTTGTCATTTTTGGAGTGAAATGGCCACAGACGTAACAAAAGTTATTAATATTACATTCCATTTCTATTAAAAAAATTGCACTTTTTATTTAGAATAAAATTAACTTCAGTGAAACTTTCGCGATATTTTAGACTAGCGTCGATGCTTTTCAAAAATCTACTAAAATTCATCGCATTGCTTTTCTCTGACTCTGCTCCAGTTGTTATAAAAAGCAACTTAAAACAAAAACCGTTAGAATTCAATACATACTGCTTAATTGAAAGGCATTAACGACTGTGATATTCACTTATCTCATTGATGCTATGGGCAATGTTGATGCCCTTTGTGTCAATTCCCCAGCAACTGTAGGTAGTGTACCCACCAAATGATGTTGTTTTTGTTTATATTGAAACAAATGTAAAGTCATGTGTTTGAACAATGAACAAGAGCAAGTAAATAAACAATAACGGGACTAAATACTGGCGACGTTTGTTAACCCATTACAATACGGAAATTTGACAAAATATATGTAAATTACATAAAATAACACGCGAAGAAAAAATTATTTTTTAAAAAATCGATAACTCGATAACTAAGACAGTTATCGGAAAAAAATATATAATTTTTTCGTCTTATTTTTAGAAGATTTACAAATAAAACTCATCAAATAGAGACTTATTCTAAGTCATTCTCGAGCCCCTATTTTGGACCCCAGGGGTCTCATAGGTCCGACCGCCAAAAAAGTTTTGGTTTTCTGAAATTCCCATATTTTAACGGTTTTTAGGTTTTTTTTAAGGCCCGCCCAAGTAATGCATTTTTGCCTAAATATTTTTATTCTCACTAATATTGAAAATTAAGGTCAAAAATATCTCAACTTCAAGAGGCCATAGAAAGGAAATTCGAACTAACTTTGCAAAATCCGTTGGCTGTTTTGTTTATCCAGTGGTCTACTTTCATTCCGCGTTGGAATTATTGAGGCTGATTTTTCTTGCTGCACAGTGTAACAGTTATTTAAGACTTTTGTTTATAAAAGTCATCAATAAAAATCAATCACCGACTTTTATTTTTTAAATCATACGTATAAAGTCATTACCATTTTTTGGCAGTTAAGAAGGTGTTGGAGAAGCAGAATTTACTGCGACTTATACAAATGACTTTTATAAGTATGATTTTAAAAATAGAAGTCAGTGACTGATTTATTTTGATGACTTTTATAAATAAAATTCTTCAGTAACTGTTATCTAAGATATATAATTAAAAAATCATAAATAACTGTTATTTGCAGATTTTTTAGACAAAAATCAAAAATAATAGTTATTTTGGACTAATAAAATAAAAATCAGGAAAAATGTTATTTAAGGAGTAATTACATACGTGGTTGGTGAATATTTTCGTCCACGAGGCGCAGAAATTGTTTAAATGTTCAATTGTTCACAAAAAAATCATTGAAAAGCAGAAAACAAATTTTAAACGCAAATAATTTCATTGTATAGTTTAATGTTTTCTAAAAGTTGACTCAAAAAATTTTTTTTATCAGACACATACTTTCAAAGAAAAACAAAAATTTCCAAAACACTACAAAAATTTTAAATTGTTGATTAAAAAAATCTATTTGGAATTTTGCAACAAAATTTACACAGTGTACTTTTTGACAACAAAACTCGACGCTGCCTGAATATCATTGACAAATATTAATCTTGGTAAATTCGGGGCCCACTTGACGAAGCCCTACCCATATATTAAACGTGCGCTTGACGTGTGTGGATAAAAGTGGCACCCAATTTAATTATGGAACGTATAAAAGGTTTCATATTATCTGGAATAAGAGCTTTTGCTTTGCCCTTTAAAATTAAAAGTAGAAAAGGCAACATCAAATGTATATATGGAATCAGAGAAAGCTATATCATGGACATTCTTAATAGAATATACTCTAACTCTTTAGCGGAAAAAAAGGCAATTTCCGTAAAATCCGTTGCCTGTTTATGACTAAATAATGTAACGTCGACTTTACAAACAAAAGTTGAATTTTAGGACTGATGAAATCATAAAAACTGTCATGCATAAATAAATGTATCATGCACATTAAAAGTTTAACTTTTATGGCTTCCTTTCAAACAGTTTTAGTCTTAAGTAAGCGTTTATAATTACACCTCTTTCAATAACTTAGCAATGGCTAATTCTAACGAAATAATTACTGATACTTGCACAAATACCTTTTCAAGGAATGAAACTGAAAAAACTGATGTATTGACATTTTTCTTTCAATTATATATGATACATATTTATGTTTTACTTATATCATAGGAATCTCTCGACTTTGACGATTTATTACCAATAATTGGAGAATTTGGAAAGTATCAAAAATTATTGGTTTTTGGAATATGTCTACCTGCCTGCATACCTTGTGGATTTTGTGCATTTAATCAAATTTTTATGGCTAATGTCCCGGATGACTACTGGTGTAATGTTCCGGAACTACTTCAAATTTCTGTGGAGAAGCGTAAGCTTTTAGCAATCCCTAAGAACGTGGTAAGTAAAAAATACAGTTTTTTTAATATACCACGTTTCTATGAAGGAAATATTTTTTCGCAGTCTCACAGAATTTATTTTGATAAATTTTGATTCCAAAATTTTACTAAAAGTCATTATAAAAAATTTATGGACATATGTGGGTATATGGATATCGATCGCAAATTTGTGTTTGCTCTGGAGAGATGTTAGGTATATGTTATGTAGCTTGACTATTAAATGAAAGACTTGGGGCCGTTTTCTCAAGTGACCTTTATTTTACAACGCTTTTATCAACTTGCAATGTTGTGTATCCAGACCACCGATTTTACTATAAATATGTCAAAGGTATTTATGGCAGACCTAGTCTAGATATCAACCTCGTCGTAGGTATCATATCAAAGACGTACAATTAGAAAAACCTTAGAGGTAGACATCGCCCCGCCAGAAGAAGTAAAACATTGCGCCTAAAAATATGCACTACATATGCTACAGCGGAAATGGACGACACGCCATTCCTTTAAATCAATTTATGTATGTATGCACATTAGGGTGGTCCAAAAATGCATGTGAAAAAGTAAAGTCGGAATTTTAATGCTCCCTCCCCCTAGGATTGTTCTATACCGAAAAAAGGTATACCCTTATATTTATACCCGAGCGCACTAGTGCACAAGGGTATTATAACTTTGCTCACATAATGGTTATTTGTAACAGGCAAGAGAAATCGAGATAGATATAGACAAATGTATACTAACCGATCAGAATGAAAAGAGAAATCGATTAAGCGGTGACTGTCTGTCCGTCCGTCCATCCGTCTGTCCCTCCGTCTGTGCACACGATAACTCGAGTAAAAATTGAGATATCTTAACCAAACTTGGTACGTGCACTTCTTTCGGGAGTAGGACGGACGGTATTGAAAAATCGGACAATAACCACGCCTGCCTCCCATATAACGGTAATTTTCAGAAGTACTGAAGATTAATCACAAAAAATTGACATTTACAATAATGTTTAGACGAAAAATAATAATATTAAAAATTTTTGGAAAATGGGCGTAGCCACGCCTACTTATGATTACATGTGTATATCTTGGTAACCGCTGCACCAATTTCCTTGGTACAGCATTCCAAATGGCCGAAAATTTTTAAAATCGGACAATAACCACACCCACATCCCATATAACGGTATAATAGCGAAACACGAATTCTTCTATAAATCAGTAAATATTAAAGCTAATTTATTCAAAATTGATGCTTGCAACAATTCTTTTCCAAGAAAATCGTTTGTGATAAAATTTTGGAAAATGGGCGTGGCACCACCCTCTTATGATCACATATATGTATCTCGGTAACCGTTCTATTAATTTGTACCAAACTCGGTATGGTTATTGTGCTTGCCACATAAAAGCAAAACGTTGAAAAATATTGAAATCGGACTAAAATTATGGCCGCTTTTCATATAACGGTAAATTTCAGAAATGCTTGAAACTTCAATATTTCGAAATTTCAGGACGCTAATTTACTCAAAATTTATACACCCCAGCTTACCATGTAGCGGTAGCTTTCGGAAAGGTGAACCACATATATTTAATACTTGCGCCGGGTATTTAATGTTCTGCTCCGCCCGAACTTAGACTTTCTTACTTGTTTTATTTTGAAACTAAAAAATATTTACAGGTCGCTCAAAGCACGCAAAGTTCTCCATGTATTTTATATGGGAATAAACAACTTTTCGTAGAAATGATATTTTTCCACAAGAAAACTCTGTTTGTCTCCAACAGATTCCCAATAATAACACCCAATTTTTTATTTAGCCATTTTTTCATCGCAACTTTAATTTATAGGTCCGCCAAAAACCCATAACTACCCCGAAAAATGCAATGGGGCGACCAATAAAAAGTCGTTAGTATTAAAAAATAGTGAAATAAAGAATTGGGTATTATTATTGAAAGTCGCCTAAAGGGGAACCGAATTTTCCGATCGAAAAGTGTTGATTTTCAAGATTTCTATACTATTTCTAAGAAAAATCTTATTTTTCCCACATAAAAATACATGGAAAACTTTGAGCGACCTCTAAAAATTTTTTAAATAAAAATTAGGGGTATACTTTTTTCGATATAGAACAATCCTAGGGGGTGAGAGCATTACAATTCCGACTGTACAGTTTTTGGACCACCCTAATGTACATTTGTATGTATATACAAAACGTGAGCAAACAACATTTTCCTTGCATAGTCTTCTAGTCTCTTTTCACTGCAAGTTGAATTATTTTAATATCTATTGCAAAATTTTATACAGACAAGACTAAAAAGTAGAAAATATATTGAATAAAAAAAAACCTTTTAGTAGACCACGCTTTTATAAATGGACTAAAAATTAGAAAATAATATATCTCATTCCCATAGAATTTGTTTTGATAACTTTTTATTTTGAAATTTTAGCAAAAGTCATTATAAACAATTTATGAGATTGAAACGAAAATCGTGGGTCGCATGTAATAGACCTGAATTGATATGAAGAGTATTATATGTATGTATGTGGGTATATGAATAACGACCACTGTAGAAATTATATTTTTTTATGTTATGTAGTTTGACTATTGTCAATTAAATCTAATGCTTTGTATTGCAGGCGCTCCACGTTTTTCGTTTTCAATCTAAATGCTAAAATTTCAAAATCAAAAGTTATCAAATCAAATTCTATGGGAGTGAGATATATTGTTTTCTAATTTTTAGTCCATTTATTTAAACGTGGTATACTAATATATTTTTTTTTTATTTAAAGCTTGCGGGATTTCGCCCTTTTTTCCGGATTTTATAACTAAAAAGGGCGAATGGGATTTCCTGTCCAAAAACGGAATTTTTGCATAGCATACCGAGAAATAAAATTTAGTAATTGATAATTAAGAAAAGACTGCCATTCTCTGTGGTAAGTTAACGACGTTCATATGAACCTTATGAGCGGACCTTCATTCACATGAAATAAATTTGGATGGCTTCTGAACTTGTTTTAAATGAATGTAATATAATTAAAGAAGTACAAGTCTTTAGAAAGCATAGCGGTATACACAGTTGTTGATCAGTTTGATTTAAACGATGAGTGGAAAAGTATTTTGAGTGATTCTATTACGCAGTGTTACACTGATCATAAACTTTTTAATCCACCTCATTCAGGTCGTAGGGCTGATCGAGTAATTCACTAAACTGCGTTTAAAATTTTTCTAACAATCTAAAATTCCCAACTTATTCTTAAAAACCATTTTCGCATGACTTCCGGTACTAAACAAATTTAAGCTCGGTTATTATTTAGCCAATTTTAAATTTATATAAGAGTTTGGGAAGAAGGATATTTGTATTATTTAAATAAGTAATAAATTTTTTTGGCGCATTGCAAATATGTGGAAAATTTTTAGAATAAATCTAAAATTTAGACCAACTTTTATTATTTTTTCCACTTCTACAACATTTTTTGGCAAAATTTTAAAACAATCAAATTTTCTCTTTTAGTCACTACTTTGTTTTATTCTTAGTAAAACTAGGTGCCATTTATAAAAATTAATAGACAATTTCGGAAGTTGATTTTTCCAAAATCACTTCGCTAATATTTCACAGAAAATTTGAATCAGTCAAATTGGATTCACTCTGAGGTTTCAATAGTTCATCTAGTTGACCTTTAAATGACCGCGATACTAACCTCGTGAGACCAAACTAACCCCGGATTCCGGTTCAGCGATCCCAAAAACATATAGTATAGTGACCTTTTGTTACGATTTTTGTTCCTCATCTGGATTTTCATAAACGATTCATAGGAAAATTTTCTGGAAACTGGTCGGAAAACGCTGACTGAGTACCGAATCTTTATTTTTTATAAACGCCACATAACCTTCGACTCTACAAAAAAACAGGGACAGGGTAATCATTATTTTTTAAACTTTACCCAAAAAAAATCAACTAGTTGTAATCGTCGTAAAACAATTTTATTTATACCCACGTATTTGTTTTCCTACGTCCCACTGTAACTTAAAATGATTTTTATTTTTCGAGTTCAACCAATAAAGATTAAAACTAATAACACTGTGAGACAAATGGTAGGGGTCAGTGATCGGGAAGGGTTCAAACTACCGGGGAAAGTTATATCGGTAAAAAAGAAGTTATACGTGTCCCGGCGTTTCGCTGGGTCACGTCTAGGAATCGAGATATATCGATTTGAAGTTATCATATATGGGAAATTGCACCTTTGGTGGCCTTTTTTTGACATAACTCGAGAACTACTAGTCCGATTTTGCTCAAACAAATTTAAAAAAATTAAAAATTACAATTCCTTTAATCTGTTCATATAACGTTTTTCTATATAATCAACAGTTTTGCCGGTAAAAATAAATGTATGAAGAAAAAAAATATTTTTTGCCTAAAATATTAAATTTTTTTATTTTTTAAATTCATAAAAAATCCAAAACGGAAAAAAGGCAAGTCGTATTAATTTCTAATTAATTTTTGATTTTTTTTAAATTTGTTTGAGCAAAATCGGACTAGTGGTTCTCGAGTTATGTCAAAAAAAAGACCACCAAAGGTGACAATTTCCCCTATATGATAAATACTAACTTCAAATCGATATATCTCGATTCCTAGACGTGACCCAGCGAAACGCCGGGCCACGTATAACTTGTTTTTGACCGTTGGTTTCATCCCATCCCGATTTTGACTGTCGCATAATATTTGAGTTTTATTTTTCCACTCAAAAGTAATTATTATTACTTGATTTTTATTTTTTCGATCAAACATAATGATTACATTTTGATTTTTATTAATTCGCTCAAAAATAATAGTTATTATTGAGTTTTATTTTTTTTTTCATTTAAGAATAATCATCATTCAAAAAAATCAAAAGCTATACCCTAAACACCCTAAAAAAGGAATAAGCATCAAAATTTTCAGGTGAAAATTTCAGTTAGTTGCGTCTGTATAGCCTTTTCAATTTTATGACTGATCATTATTTTCAAGTGGAAAAATAAAACTCAATAATAATTATTATCTCTGAGCGAAAAAATAAAATTAATAAAATAATCATTATTTGTGATCGAAAAAATAAAAATCAAATAATTATTTCCACTGAGCACAAAAATAAAAATCACTAATAATCCTTATTTTAGAGTGAAAAAAATTAAACTCATAACCAGGGAACGGATTTTATGGAAATTGCCTTTTTTTCTGCTAAAGAGATAAAGTATATTCGATTGAGAATGTCCACGATTTAGCTTTCCCTGATTCCATATATACACATTTGATGTTGCCTTTTTTAAGATATTTGCCTTTTTTTGCCTTTTTTGCCTTTTCTAACTTTAAAAAAGTGATTATAGCATTTACAATTTTTTTTTTTAAGATTAAAAAATATACACATGCCCATGCGGCTTATAGAAGCGCAGGGACCTCTTGCCATATTGGTGTTGGAAAAATTTAAATCCGTTTTCTCAGCTAACGTAGGCTTAGAGACAAAAACGCCCTTATTCCTGATAATATGAACGTTTCAAACGTTCCATATTTAAATTGGGCTCCACTTGTATCAACTTACGTCGAGCGCACATTTAGTACATTCAAGGCTTTTCTTCGCGAAAATCGAATGAAAATGCTGCCAGAGAACTTCAAAATGCATCTTGTGGTTCAATGTTACTACAACTATACAGATTAAAGTTTTATGAGTTAGAAACTCGAAAGGATAAAATAGTCAAAGATTCGAAGTACAAATTTTTCATATAATGAAACTAGTTCATAGTTTTTCTATTTTTGCGTGTAATATAAACATTTCTAAAATAAATGTATTTTTTGATTGTTCTTCGAATTTTCTGTCTTTTTTTATTGCCTTATTTTGCTTTTTTGCGATACCTAGTGCCTTTTTCGCTATTTTGTTTTGCCTTTTTTTGCCTTTTTTGCAATACCTAGTGCCTTTTCCTGCCTTTTTCGCTATTTTATTTTGCCTTTTCCAGCCTATTTCGTTATTTTATTTTGCCTTTTTTATAGGTTTTTAGGTCCTAAAAATCCGTTCCCTGCTCATAACATAATGATTAAATGCTGTTTAAAATTATTTTACTCATAATGATTACCGTCACAGAAAAAAACCTAACTTTTCACATCTTAAAAGTACGGTGACCATATTAACGAACATAAAATAAAGGACATTTTTCCCAATGATTTTAAAATACGAACATACAACTTGTATGATGGTAATTTAGATCAAATATTTGCCAGTTAATTATATTATTAAATTGTACAAGTTGCTCTTCTCGAAAGGCGCTGTAACCAGATTTTCACCGATTCCGAAAAATTAAACCAAATCCTTATAAAGGACTTCGCCATCCTTTGCTGCCACAATGCGTTTATTATAATTGAGCGGAGGTTTATTGTTATTTTTCAGTGGATCTGAAAACTTGGCGTGCAACACGATCCTGGGCACAACTTTCCCTGTAATTTTGTCGACAATGAATTTTACTCAAATTATATTAATTTTTCTGGGAAAATGTCTAAATATTTGTTAAATTTTTTTTTTTTCAATTACATAAATTTCCCCTTTTCATTATTATCAAGGATTCGTGACCCTTAAGTGGGGTGCGAAACAAACTGACGAAGGTTTTCATTCTGTTTCATTATGGACATTTTTATTTTTTCATATTCTATGTTTAAAAATTGACCTTTTAAAATCCAAAGCTAATTTAAAGGACAGTTTAAGAAATAAAGGTCAAATGGCGTTCTTTATTTTGACAAAAATTATAAAGGACAGGGGGTTAAAATAAAGGACTGTCCTTTAAAATAAAGGACGGATGGTCACCGTACTTAAAAGCAACGATAGCTCTCCACCATTTTTGAGCAGAGCCGCATGCGTTTTGACGTGGAAGTATCCATATAAATCCTTTGTATATTGCATATATATGTACATTACGGTGGGTCAATTTGTATGGGAGGGTTTTTAGACTATGCGCGTATATCACAGCAGGATTCTACGAGTAATTCTAAGCAAATTTGCGGAAGAAACCATGGATCAAAAATCAATTTGGAGTTTGCCAAATTGCAAAAATAGATTTCTTAGCATTTTGCCCCAGTGCCGTTAGAAAGTGCTTCAATTTTGTTTTGGACTTATCTTTTACTTCTAAATTTCCCAGAGGACGCAAAGTGAAAAATTCCACATTTTCTTCGAAAACTATTTTCGCAATTTGGCAAACTCCAAATTGATTTTAGACCTATTGTAGAATCTATTATCTATCTATGCTATACGCGTATAGTAAAAAAAAAATTCACCCGCCCTTATGTACATGCTTATGTTTCTTCATATGAAAGCATTTTATGTATAATAGATACATACAGCGCGGGATTTCTGTTATAACTTTAGTACAAAACGGGATATATATTATAATTGGACGGGATTTTATTAACGAAGTTACTGGCAACACTGTTTTCTATAATGCCGAAAGCATGCGCGCACAACCTCCTCGTTTCAACTGAAGCTGGTCTAAAGTAAAGCTTTTCTAGTACCGGTTTTTGACGTATGTACGTTTCTTGGTTGCCAACCAATTTAAAACTGATAATAAATTGTGAACAGCGTAGGGGGCTGTTTGTGGTGCAGTTGGCGGCAGCGGGGCGAATTCGTTTGGAGCGGGCGTTGGCGATCTAGGCGGCTGGAAGCGGAGGATGGGCACTGAAGAATGGTGGCGGCTGCGAACTAGGCGGCTGGAAACGGAGGATGGTCACTGAAGATCGGTGGCCAGCGTTGGACTTTAGCCCGATTTGTTTGCGGAGGCTTTACGTGAGCGAGAAGTGGTGTATACAAGACACCTGTGGATTTTACCGGCGACTTCTGCTCGATACGCTAATAACAACGTGTTTTTTTAATACGTTTATTTACTTTACCGGGGATTAGACTGATTCACAATAAAAAAATACCGAATTTTGCGTCACGTAGGACTTTAATTTAGGTTAAAACAATTCAATAAGTTGGTAAATTTGCACCCGCACGAATTGGATTTTTTCTATCTAGTGACAGTTCGGCTAAGAAAATATGTACATATACATAAAGGGTTTCACAAAATCCTGCTTCTTGCAAGGTGCTCGCGAGCGCGCTGCCAACACCTTCAAACATTGATTGGTGGTGTTCACGCTGAACATTGGGTGTTCACCCAAGAAAGAGGATTTACATGGTAAATTCATGTTGATACAACAAATTCAATGAATGTAAAATAAGTAATTGAGATAAAATAGATTGAGATAAAATTCAAGTATACAATTCAAAAATACAATTGTTAATCTGCTACATCTACAATTACATCCAATGTGTGATATGTAGATTATTTGGTCCTCCTTTCAACATATTGCCCGCCCTAGACGTCTTGATCGGCTAGTGCTTCTTGCAACTCATTGAGCGCCCTGAGTGCTTCGTGCACGAGCAACTTAGTGGCCCTGCCCTTATATTTGGCGGTGCGCAGTCCTTGGGCCGTGCGGCGAATCGTGCGTTTTTCAACCTTTTGTGGCTGATAGCGGTGACCTGGACGTGCAGCTGTTTGACGTGGCTTGTCGTGTCTGCGTCGGCTCGAACTCCGGGCCGGGGCGGGAGCTATTGCAACTGCATGGTTTCTTTGACCTAGGCTGATACTAGCCGGTTGCAAGGGCTTACGATGTAGAAGAGAGTAGCTGGTGGTCGCGGAATCTACACGTGCTGGCGGAGCTGCATTCGCTGGTTGGATGCGATAGTGCGAGGCAGTTCGTGCAATACTTGTGAGCACGAGCCAAAAGATACCGCTGATGTGGTTGCATGCCCTGGAATAGCGGACACCTGCGTAGTGCACGACGACGTGCGCATACTCGACATTTTTGGAAGTCCTCCGAACGTTTAGATTCGATGTCTTCCGTATTGGGGGCGATTACCACTCTCGACCGCGGTGCCGGCTGTGGGGCGATCACCACTTTCGATCTAGGTGCAGGCTGCGGTGCTTGACTCATTTCGACCTGTCATGAGGCATTTGGGGGATGACTTTAGTAAATTGCTGTCGCAATAATATTTGAAAACAGTGGGAGTAAGTGCATAAAGGTGCATATATAATTGGCATAACTACAGTGTTTCGAGGGGCGATGCTTTGGTGCAAGGCGGTGTAGAGGACAGTGGGTTTAAGCTGTGGCAAGAAGTAGTGAAATATTGTAGCTACAGATTTAGTTTGTTTCACTTGGCGGTGGATGGACGTCGGTTTGGGCCAAAAAGCATAATTTGATGATCAGTCTGGTTAGAGTGCCGGTTTGAGTCCGTAAGTCGACTACACGGATGTGTCCGTCGGAGCCGGTGTGTGTGTTTATAATGCGTCCTAGACGCCACTCCGTTGGGGGGAGTGTGTCATCATTAATGAGGACGCATTCGCCGACTTTTGGTTCTTTGCGGGTTTCCTTAAATCGGTATCGTTTCTGGAGGTCCTTGAGGTAATCCTCCTTCCATCGTTTACTAAATTGATGGCGGATAACTTTAACTCGTTGCCATCTGTTGATTAGAGATAAGTCTTCATGGTTCGTTTCGGGGAGTGATAAAAGAGGAGCTCCTCGGAAGAAGTGTCCGGGGGTGAGGGCAGTAAAATCTGTCGGGTCTTGTGATAAAGATGAGATTGGCCGGGAATTTAAGACCGCCTCGATCCTTATAAGTAGAGTGGTGCACTCCTCGAATGTGAACTTATGCGCTCCTACTGTTTTCCTGAAGTGCATCTTGAAACTTTTCACGGCGGATTCCCATAAGCCATAAGTGAGGAGCACTAGGAGGAATGAACCTCCAATCTATGCCCTGTGAAGAATATTTGCAGATGACGTCCTGGGAAACTTGTTGGAGGAAAATGGAGAATTCTCGTTCGGTGGCTCATTTGGCTCCTATAAAAGTCTTGCCGTTGTCGCTCATCATTCTAGAGGGATATCCACGACGTCCTATGAAACGAGCAAACGCAGCGAGAAACGCCTCGGAGGTCAGGTCGGAGCATAGCTCAAGATGAACAGCTTTTGTAGAAAAACATACAAAAACGGCCACATAGCCTTTTACAAGGGTATGCGATCTTAGCAGAGAGGGTGAAAGGCGGAGCGTAAGTGCACCGTTCTGGTGGAAGGGCTGCCATTATTTGGGAGCGCATTTGCTGTTTATGGACAGTACATGGCTTACATTCAAAAATACATTTTTTTATGAGCGGCTTGAGCCGCGGAATATAAAATTCCTGCCCTAAAACTTGTTGCATGAGACGCGTCTCCGCATGTAAAAGTAACTCATGTATAAAGCGGATGTATAAGACCGCGAACCGGGACTTTTCGGGGATGATGACTGGATGTTGCTCATTATAACTCAATGTTGCATGAGCCAGCCGGACATTAACGCGGAGTAAGTGGGACTTGTCAAGGAACGGGTTTAGAGTGAGTAATGTGCTCCGTTTGCTTACTGCGGTGGAGTTGGCTAGTTTTGCTTTCTCAGCATAGTAAAACCAGTCTTGGGTTAATGCTATGAGCCGATGTTTTGCCATGCGAAGTTCATCATGAGTTAGGGAATCGGAGGGAATAGGACGGATGCCTTTTACTTCATCCTTTAGGTTTCTAATAAATTTGAAGGCGAATGCCATAACTTTTAGAGCGCGCATAGCAAGAGAAATTACTGAGGATGTCGGGTCTTCTTCGGCTGCATGGAGTGCTTCGACTCGCCGTATTTCCGGCGGGGTGATGTTGCGGTCTTCTGTTATTGGCCAGGCTTCCGGGGGACTAGTTATCCATTCCGGGCCATTCCACCATAGTGACGACGTCGCCTAGTCAGCTGGTTTGCATCCTCTGGTGCCCATGTCAGCGGGGTTATCGCGACTGCGTCGCCAACTGACGTTACCTATCAGATCGAGTATCTGCGCTGTGCGATTCGAGACAAATGTTTTTCAAGTACAAGGGGGCTTTTCTAGCCATGCAAGGACGATTTCGGAATCAGACCACATTGTCAGTTTTGGCTTAGAGAAATCGAGGTGAGACTGGACCACTGCGACTAATTTGCCGAGGAGGAGAGCACCACACAGTTCAAGCCGCGGTAAGCTGGTGGTTCTAAGAGGTGCTACTTTGCCTTTGGAGATCAACAGATGAGAAGAAGTGTCGGTGCCACTTGTCGTGCGAACGTAAATGTTGGCGCAGTATGCCTTCTCAGATGCGTCGCAGAAGCCGTGTAATTCGACCTGCTTGTCGGGGATATAGTCGACCCATCGGGGTATTTGGATTCTAGAAATTTCTGGGAGGTTTTTTGCAAATTGCATCCACTTTATCAAACGGAGAGGTTTAACTTGCTCATCCTACTGAGTTCCGTCTAACCAGATCTCTTGGAGGAGAATTTTGGCGTGAATCATGATCGGCGTAAGCCACCCTGCCGGGTCAAAAAGTTTTGCTACCGAAGAGAGAATTTGTCGCTTAGTGCTTGCGGCCATCGCTGGAGTGGAATCAATGGTGTACGAAAAGGTGTCAGTTAGGGCGTTCCATTGAATACCGAGCGTTTTTGTGGAACTTGCTTTTTCGAATTCTAGGAAATTATTATCCAGCAAGTCTTCCTTAAGCTGGAATCCCACGATTGCCGCAATACACCAATTATTGCCTCATTTTATGCCCCAATCGTGTGATTTCACAATACATTGACACATGCGGCAATAGAGGCCGATATTGTGCGTACTGTGCCCAATCAAATACGGCCCGTGTGCGGCAATCGTGTGATAGCTCGATTGGCAATCATGGGGCAAAGAAAATTTCAAAATTGCGGCAATATTTATTGTATTCTTGTGCGGCAATTGAAGTGAACAATACACATCAATATTTAGGCTGTTTATTAATAATTTACTTTTATGCTTCCTTATGGGTCCAAAAATCACTGAAATTTATATCCTTGTTTTCGGAAGCAACATAACTTTTAATTTAATTTGTAGTGAAATTATAATTTTTCTTGAAGTCCAATTGTGCTCCAATAGAGCACAATAAAAATTGTTCCAGATTGGTCCATTTGCGGCAATCGTGGTATCTCAGCTTTAGCAATGTTTTTCAAAACTTCATGGTGGTTAGCCGTGATTTTCTTTAATGGGAAGCCTGCCGATTTGAGAGCTTGGATGATTTGGGATAGGGATTCTTCGGCTGAGGGGAGGTCATGACTGCCGGAAAAATGTCATCCACATAAGTTCCATTTCTTAATATGGGGGCCGCAAGGGGGTGTGTGGTTTTCACGTCCTCTGCAAGCTGGTGAAGTGTTCGTATGGCGAGATAGGGTGCACAATTCAAACCAAACGTAAAAGTTTTTAACTTGTAGTCCTGTATTTCACTATTGGCGGACGGGCGAAAAAGAATTCTTTGGTAACTTTGGTCGTCTTTGTGGAGTAGTATCTGCCGGTACATTTTCTCAACATCGCCGTTAAAGACGAATCGGTACGTACGCCACTTGAGGATCATCAACATTAAGTTGGGCTGGAGAGTTGGTCCGGTGTAAAGAACATCGTTCAAAGAGTAACCGGGCCCCGACTTTTTGGAGGCGTTGAAGACGACGCGGACTTTGGTCGTTCTTTTTTCAGGGTTTATAACGGCATGGTGGGGGAGATAGAACGACCAATATTTGCCGTGGGAAGATAATTCCTTAGAAGCCGTTTCTTCCATATGGTTGAGAACGAGATATTCCCTTAATACGTCATCGTACAGAGTTTTTAGATCACCTTTTCTTAGAAGATTTCTTTCCATACTCAGACATTGCTGGAGGGCTGAGGTGCGAAATTGACCTAGGGTGATATAGTTGGGGAAGCTAGGCTTAAAGGGTAGCCGGACTATATAGGGACCATCATCGGAGCGTGCTGTGGTGGACCTATAAAATTCTTCACAGATTTCCTCTTCGGGTGACGTGAGTTTTGGGGGTGGAAGTTCTTCCAGTTCCCAAAACTTTCTGAGCTGGGAATCTACAGACTCATTTGATATTTGCGCGGTTTGGGTGGAGAAGCAGGCTACCTTTTCGGCGATTTGACCACATAAAATCCAACCGAATATTGTATTCTGTGCGAGCAGGTCTCTAGAGATTTTCCCAATGCCTTGCAGCATTATCTGGGGATGAGGTCACTGCCAATGACTAAATCAATATGGGATGGCGAATGACAGTAGCGATCTGCTAGTACGAGATGAGACCATTTTTCTCGTTGCTCGTGAGTTGGTTGGAATTTTGGTAGCATTTTAGTTAACTGGGGAAGCACGATGGCTTGTGCTTTTATTTTGGTTGTCAAATCGGCCGAGAGTAAGACTAGGAAGCACAACTTATTTGAGGTTTGAACCACCCTTCCACCCATGACCGAGATTTCAAAATTGGAGGGTTGGCATGGTAGTCGTAGTTTAATTTGAGCTTTGGATGAAATTAAGGACCGTTCCGAGCCCTGGTCAATAAGGGCTCTAAGCTTGAAGATTTCGCACCTGTGTTCTACTGGTACTATCTTTGTGGGGAGAAGCACCTTGCTTTCGTTTTCAGAGTAGAACAACTGAACTGTGGTTCTGTTTGGGGTTTGGGGTTCGGGATTAGTCGCTTCTGACTGAACTGAACTTTGCCGGTTGGAATTATTGGTAAGAGCGTGTTGAGATGTCGTTCTCTGGGTCCTTGAGGACCCTTTGGGAGTCTCGCTTTGGGTATCGTGAAGCATTGAATGATGCTTCTCTTGACACCGGGAGCAGGTGAATTTACTGGAGCAGTCTTGGATCAAATGCGTCTGGGATAAGCAATTGAGACAGATACTGTGTACTTTCACAAAATTTCTGCGGTTTTGAACTAAGACTGGCCTATTGTTC
This sequence comes from Rhagoletis pomonella, assembly GCF_013731165.1. Taxonomy (NCBI): domain Eukaryota; kingdom Metazoa; phylum Arthropoda; class Insecta; order Diptera; family Tephritidae; genus Rhagoletis; species Rhagoletis pomonella. The sequence goes on along the minus strand of NW_023458557.1, from coordinate 11,776,557 downwards.
GGGGGAATTGGCCGAGAATAGTTCGTACTCGACATATTCGGTCGAAGTTTAGCTGGTCGCCATTGATCCACCCTTTCAACAACCTCATAACGAGTGGTGAGAAACTGGTTCATTTGGGACCACTTTGGTAGATCTTTCCTAAAATTTAGGGATTGTTCCCATAAGGAAACTGTGTTCTCAGGAAGTTTGGATGTTACCAAATAAATGAGAATAGGGTCCCAGCTTTCGGTAGAGACTTGTTGCGTAGCGAGGATATGAAGGGAATTATTTACCGAATATTGCAGTTTCTGTATGTCCTCGCTATTTTCAATGTGAATATGTTTAAGGTTCATTAGAATACGTATCTGGTTCTCAACCAGTATTCTTTTGTTCTCATACCGAGAGCGCAGAGATTCCCATGCCAGTTCGAAATTATCATCCGTCAGTTCGAATTGTTTGACTATTTCACCTGCCTTTCCTTGCGTTTTGTGCCGGAGGTGGTACAGTTTCTGGCCCTTTGTGAGCTGAGGATGGTTTATGTAAACCGCCGTGAACATGTCACGGAAGGGCGGCCATTGCTCGTAACCCCCATAGAAGATTTCGGTGTCGCAAGGTGGCACACTTAAACCTGCGCCCGAACTTTCTTTGGACTGTGATGTACCGGGGGTTGGGTCGCGTTTTCGTTTCACCAGCTGGAGCCGATCTGCAATTTGGGCTTTTGCGTCTTCATATATTATGAGGCAGGACCTGTATTTATTAAAAGCGCCCATTCTAAAGTCTTCGGGGAGGTCCTGGTCATCGATTTCTATGGTAGAGTCATAGGAGCTTTGGACTCGATTCCAGAACTTTTCTAAATTGGTGTCTTTTATCTTTAGCCCTGACTCCGTGTTTTCTTGTACTGGCGTAGACTTGAAACGACTACAGTAATCCATAAAGTTGTCCGTTTCGGATATAAACTTAGTTGGGACGACCGATTGCGTTGGTCTCTTATTTGACTTTCCACTTGAACGGGCTGGACGTAAAGATTCAGTGGAAGCACCTTGGACTTTTTCATCATCGCTCATTTTGTGTTTTGGGATCTGCAATCGAGTTTGGAAACTTAAAGGGAATGAGCGTATTGATGTCGAAATCGGGGTTTAATGAGGAAAGCAAATGGATTTTGGGGAGATTAATAGTATTAAAGCTTGTGTTTTTTTATAATTTATTTCCTAAAAGAGTTGTATCGCAGGAGGAGAACGCTAAACTATTAAAGACCGCGTTCGCGATAAAATAGTGGAAAATTTTAATGAGAGTTGCTTTAAGCTATTATCTTATTTTATGTGTATATTGTATTTCCATAGGACTTTTTTCGCAAGCAAACCACTTTTTATTTAACTGTGACCGAATTTTCACTGAGTACTGTTTCAGTTTTTTACTTTGTAAATAAAGTTGTTCGATTTTTCGGGAATTCACTGTGTTCATTTAATTACCTCTACCGCAAATATGCACCTTATGTATGTATGTATGTATGTATAAACAGGAGGACTGTTATATGTACTTTAAACTATGTATGTATATATACATATATCTAGCTTCGGCATGTATTTGAAATTGCGGGAAAACTTGCTTTTATGCGCTAAAAAGTGGATATATGGGGGG
>NW_023458557.1:11744702-11744940 GCF_013731165.1 Rhagoletis pomonella | reverse complement strand
AGACAACAACAGCACTAGCCCAACACTTAACAATTAGCGGACACGCAACAGACTTCGAAAACACCAAAATATTAAACGTAGACAGGAGGGAGAGGACAAGATTATCATTAGAAGGTCTGCGAATACAACAAAGAATACAGGACGCGATGAACTTCAAGGAAGACATGGATAACATAAATTGCGCATACCGGGCAGCAATTGGACACATTCGACGTGCAGATAAGCGATAAACAGCATT
>NW_023458557.1:11721554-11744692 GCF_013731165.1 Rhagoletis pomonella | reverse complement strand
ACTGATGAACATACATGCTTATATGTATGTATAATATACATATGTTTGGATGATATTATGGCACTGACCCAATAATTTTCGTGTTAAATCATGGAAAAAGTCAAACAGCAAAATCACTCTCTGAAGTTAGAGTAAAAAGTGAGTAACAGCAACACGTACGGAACAAAAAAAGCATCGGGTAAAATCTTGCAACTTCAATCTCCACACAACTCTCCAAAGTCGCTCTCATTTACATGAACCACAGATTACATTCCGAAAAGAAAAACTAAATTTAGGAATATAAACAAATAGAAATGCTCAAACTATAAGCTCAAGAACAGTAATTGATGCGGTCTTTTCAAGATATTTTAACGCCCTTGAGTAACAAGTACCCTGTACGGAAAACACGAACTAGTGAACCAGATTTCTATTTCAGTACTAGTTCTTTTTTGCCAAAAACGAATCAGTCCGATAGTTCCGCACCAGTCCAAAAGCAGTGAAATGTGGTACTTTCACTAAACTATTCTATTTTAAATTTTAAAAGCAGGGAAGGTAATCATTATGAGTAAAATAATTTAAATCAGCATTTAATCATTATTTTATGAATTATTATTGAGTTTTATTTTTTCGCTCAAACGGAAATAATTATTATTTGATTTTTATTTTTGGGATTACAAATAATGATTAATTTGTGATTTTTATTTTTTCGCGCAGAGATTATGAATTATTTTCAGTTTTATTCTTCCACTTAAAAATAATGATAATTTATAAAATTGAAAAGGCCATACAGACGCAACCTACTGAAATTTTTACCTGAAAAGTTTGGGTCTTATTCCTTTTATAAGGGTGCGGCTACCTCTCAAAAGGATACGTCGGTAATCACGCTGGTATAGTTTTTGAGTTTCTTAATAATCATTATACTTAGTGATTCCATAAACAAAGGCCAAGATCCTAAAGGGCAATTGAGAAAGGCAATGCAGTTGCAGAAAAAGAGGCATTTAAAAAAAAGTGTCAAAATAATTACCACTTTCTCACAAAATTTTTTTAAAAATGCAAGCCACCAGAGCTACCTTTTTTTTAAGAAAAGACAAATTAATTTTTTTTATGCAATCCACCACAGCTACCTTAATACAGTCAGTCAATAAAATTTAGGTACATCGAATTTTTTACAATACAGGCACCTATTTTTTTAATATTTTAGTTTTCGGTAATTTTTTATAAAAATATTGTAAATTCTACAACAAAATCCCCAAAAATCAGAGTTCCAGACCTTGTGCAAAATTTAAGAAAATTCTGCAAAATTTCATTAAAATAATTCACTTTCTATTTACGCTCTCTAGAAAAAGTTTTTTAGCCCATTCAATTTTAGTAAAATGAAGTGCAAGTGTGAGGAAGCCAGGATTTACCAAACAACAAAAAAAAATTGCTAAATATCAATGGTAAGTCCTAGCTACCTCAAACTTGCACTTTGTTATATTAAAATTGAATGGGCTAATAACTGAGTACTTAACTTTTTTTTAAAGAGTGTAAATTGCAATACTTGGATGGAAATTCGCAGAGTTTTCTTTAATTTTGCATAAGGTTTGGAACTCTGATTTTTGGGGTTTTTGGTGTAGAACTAACCATATTTTTATAAAAAATTAAGGAAAAATTAAATATTTAAAAAATAGTTGCCGGTATTATAAAAACTTCACTGTACCTAAACTTTATTATTTATCATATTTAAGTTAAGTACGACAAAAACTTTCGAAGTACTTCATATACATATAAGCTTAAAAGAACTGAATTTACTTAAAAATCAATATGCTTAAATTTAGACAAGTAATACAAAGTGAACTAATATTTTTACTTTTAAGCAGAACACACTTTTGTTTTTTACTTACTACTTAAGTTTAATACTACTACTACTACTAATGTGGTTTATAAACTTTTAATAAATGCGTTTAAACATTTGTGATTGTATTGTCCTTCCTTCAACCGATCGTATTTAATATAGAAGGGGAATGTTTCGACAAGCCTGATTAGAAATGTATATCTAAGGTGACGAATTTATAACAGGTTGGGAACTATAAAAAGTGGATGCAGATCGAACTAGATCTCATCTGTCGAATTAGGAACTGGTTTGGAACTAAAGAAAAGGGGATGCAGAACGAACTAGATCTCATCTGTCGAATTTGGAAATGGTTCGGTACTATAGAAAAAGGGATGCAAAACGAACTATATCTTATCTGTCGAATTTAGAACTGGTTCGGAACTAGAGCCAAAGGGATGCAACGGGGGACAATTGACACTTCCTAGGACATCGCAATGTTAAATTCGCCAGTCGCTAGCATGCAAAAGAGAATTGACGCGTACTAGTCATGGTTCCAAACGCACTAGAACCGAACCAGTTCCGCACTAGTTCGTTTCCCTACAGGGTATATACAAGTATCATATTTTATCAATCATACCGATAATTTTATGTACTAAAAGAATTAAAAATTAAAATGAATAAAAACAAATTAAATCGGAAAAATGAATAAAATTAAGGGAAATTAATGAATAATTTCTAACATAACCCACATGTGTATGTATGTAACTGGATCGCCTAAGAATAGCTTTACATATTAAAAGATTATCCACATTTTCGAGCTTAACTCCCTAATATGTAATTAGATAAGATTAGCCATACAAAATTATAATTATAAAATTATCCCAGATTAAACTGATAATTTTTGGTGGCCAACCTAGTTTTATCGATTATACTTGCGAAGAAGAGGAGGAATGTCAAATGTAAAAGTAAACAAATATTGACGCTAGTAAGGAAAAGAGGTTTGTAAAGGTATTTTTAATAAAATATTCGGTTAAAATATATTTAAATAGCATATTATAACAGAGAAGTTTAACTTTTCCTCGAGTTGTGTGAATAACTAGCAAACCAATTTGACAGCTAACGAGTCTTGATTGCGATTATATTTATATGTAAACGTACTTTTATGCTTTGCCGTTCGCACATGTTTGCAGAACAAATTTCATGAGTACTTAGTACTCACGCCTTTTTTTGTATAGATATTCAAGTTTTCTTATTTTTAAGGTATTTAAAAACGACTTCAAGTTGTTCTTATTTCTAAAGTATTTCGAAAATGAATAAGTTTGTAAGTTTTGCTATAACTATTAATAATTAGGTATGATAATTAAATGCAAGCTTATTTTACAATAATTTGAAAGAAAAAAAGTAATTTGGGCGTTGCTGGGTTGGTGGTTGCTGCTGTTGAGTGGCCTGAGTGGCTTTCCATTGCGAACGTGGGCACGCGGTGGGTCGTGAAATATCTTTACGCTGATGAGCCGCGGTTTATTTGGCGGCCACGGCGCGGCCTCAAATGGAGGTTGCCATAGTGAGATAGGCCGAGGTTCGCCCGTGAAGACCTAGTTGACGGCAAAGAAAGACGCGTAAACATAGATTTATACCTGGCCAAGGACTGTCACTTCAGCATCATTCCCCGAAAACTCTTTGGCCAATTTACATACAGTTACACCCGCAAACATAGTTTACCACGAAAGTAAGTTTACGCGTCCTTCTTCGCCGTCAAATATTTTAACGCGTCTTTCACGCCGTCAACTATGTTAAGAGTCTTTCTTGGCTGACATTTTTTATGCGTCTTTTTCGCGGACGACTTTTGAGCCCGGCGCTTTATTCGTGTCTAGTGACAATATGTATATATTTTGCTCTTTTTTAATATTTCGGTATGATTTTGTTGCCTATTTGGGTAATCGGCAGGTGCAAGTTTGAAGGTGTTGGATGAGGCATAGCTCGTGATCAGATAGGGCCTCGAAAATTTTGGTGCGAGTTTCTGGGCGAAGTGCCTAGCGGCGGAGGAGAGGGGGTGGTTTCGTTTCATCTCCCTGTCTCCTATTTCGGGTTTCCATGGTCGCCGTCGTAGGTCGATATATTTTTTCTGTTCGCTTGCGGCCGTGGTGAGGTGATTTAAGGCTCCGGCGGAAGTTTATTTCGGCGGCTGATGTCTTAGTGGATTCATGTTGAGCTGCATTGGATGCAAATGCAGTTTTCAGTTCTCCTAATCTTCAGTATGAATTGACGAAAATAAATATAAAAGCTTGTGGAACAATACGCTCAAAGAGAAAAAATATTCCAAGAAACGTGCCAGCTGATAAAGGTATGAAACGTGGAGACATTTTTACGACCAGCAGCACCGGAATTTCGTTCATAAAATGGATGGATAATAAAGTTGTATTTTTATTGACAAATTTCTTGTCGCCCATACCGAAAACGACAGTCCAGAGTCGGGTTCAAGGTAGTGGTGAAGAGATGAATGTAACATGCTCTAAAGTTGTTTTACAATACAATAAAAATATGGGAGCGGTCAATCTCATGGATATAAAAAAAAAATTTGTGTTACGAAAGAAAAAAAAAATACTATGTACGATTGTTTTTCGACTTGCTAGATATCGCGTTGAAAAATTCGTATATAATTTATAGCAAGCAGCACGAAGCAAAACGCATTGAAGGAAGTCTGCTTTCAAGTCTAGAATTTCGCTAAGTAGTAGCTCGCCCACTTATTTGCAGTTTTTCGTCCCGACAAAGAGGTTTTCCGTCAGATGTTAATGGTACAAGTGAGTAACAGGAAAAGATGGGTACAGTGTGCAAAAAGGAATCGCACAAATAACACATGCTCTACATGTATTCATTTATGTTACATTTCAGAACATAATTGTTTTGATGAATATCACTAATGTTTATATTTAAATTATAAATAAATTTATGAATTAAACTTTTTATTATTCCTACCATAATTTGTGTTTATTTTACAATAAAAGCGCGCTATTATTTTTCTTTCCACACAAACTATTCAAAATGTATACCTTAACGCATATAGGGACATACATATATGTCCCTTTAAAAAGCATATTAATATAAACATATTTTTTTCTATTATTTCAATGTTAAATTAAACCAAAATAAATAGATACAAACCAAAAAAAAATATTTTACTGCTTTTTAATAGTTATAAACGTGTAAATGATAACTGTTAGAACGTGCCGCGATCGAATTCGCTCAGCAGATATTATTGAAATTACTAATCAGATTTGAGTTCGTTGACATTTCTGAATAAGAATAGCTTTATTCCGGTTAATTTACCACAGTTTTAAAATATGGCTTTTTCCGCGTAAACCATGGGTTCTCCGACCACTGGCGGCAGTTTAAGATTTTATCATAATTTTATGTACCGCATGTAATTGCGACTTTACTGCTGGCTGGTTGGCTGCTGTGAGACGTATAATATATATTTAAACGTTTTAAAAGGGGATTTGATGGATAAAAATACAATACAAAATTAAATGTTAAAGCTGTGGAGATATGTTTAAAGCATACAATGTTTTTAGCATTGCCTGCGCTGAGCCATGCGCTGCGACTTCATCAATAGGTAATTTTATCAGTTACCTATCATCTGTAGGCACAAGCCAGGAACAGACGCACTACTTACTGAAATTAAAAGTAAGGACATGTATGATTCTTCACTGAAACTTTCCTTTTTGACGCCTAATAATTTTCCTCTTATTTATAGTCGGCAAGAAAACAAACGTCGAAGAAGCTACGAATCTGCCAAGTAACTCAACATAAAAATATAATTATGTTTAAGAAAGTAAAATACGTATTTTTTATATTCTTTCATATTTTATATGTTATTATATTTAAAAAGAGTTTTGTTGACTTTCATAATTTAACACTTTGCATCAATATACTTTATTGAATGAGGGCTAAGCAATAAAAAAATGTGGTATATAGATAACCTTTTCATATGCATATAAATAAAAGAAGGCCTTATTCATAAAAAATAAAATAGATTTATAGAGCTGTATAAAGAGACGTTTTCATACAAGTTTTGCGAGTTATAAAGCAGTTAAAGTCTTCTTTATATTTATGAATTTGGGTGTAAAGTTTTATTATAAGTAAAATAACCTTTTTTACTAATTTTGAATAACAGTGTAGTTGAAAATTTAGGCAAAACTTAGTATTTATGACAGTTGTGCTTGAAATAACTACATTTCTTTCGTAGAATGTATGATTGCTTTCATTCGTTACACTATAAAAAAAAGGCGTGAGTACTAGGTACTCATGATATTTGATGTGTAAACATATGTGTACGGCAAAGCAAAAAAGTTCGTTTATATATGGAGTATCGTGGGCAGGAAGAAACGAACACGTGTTGCTTCGATGGAGGTTAAGAATAAGAGAGTTTCCTTTATTTCATTCGTCTTACATGCTAACAGCTGATCTTCAGAATTCATGTTTTACTTATAGTGGTGGGATAGCCATATCAATTTATCGATACACTACAACTCTCCCCTTAGGTGTATACAATACGAACAAAAATAATTCAGAATACTTCAATTCAATTACAGAGAGACACGTACCCATGGGTAAGAGTTATGCTAGATAAGTATTCTTGCACCCTTTAATTTAAACAGTTCTAGCGTTGCGACTTGAGCCTTTCTAATGTCTTACGCGCGCTTGCACGAGGTTGGCGATTACTTGATGGAGCAGGACCTTCTAAGATTGGCGTTGTAGGAGCACCTTCTTCGGCAATTTCAAATTCATTTTATATATGGATCCCTTTACTGGGCGGCACTTGACTGCTCCTCTCCTCTCGTTGACGATCCATCTCATTGGATACATTAGTTTGCTGTGAATCCAAGATTTTGACTTCTGAAGTCCCTTGCTTGCTGCCCTCTTCTGAGTTTAAACCACGAATCTGATCTAAATGCCTTTTAATAGTACGGCCTGATTGAGTCAATACGCAACTATAGTTTCTCAGGCCAAATTTTTCTTTGATAATCGCTGGTGTCCAGCTTGGCTTATTTATTGTGGAGTCGTCGCGTACCAATACCTTTCGACCAACCTCGAATCGACAATTCCTCTTTCCTTTCGAATTTAAAACGTTATATTTTTGACTTTGTAAAATTTTGTCCTGCGTCAGGGGCGGCTTAAGCAAACTAAAACGGGATTTTAGTTCCCTACCGAATAATAACTTGGCTGGGGATCCCGTAGCCATATGTTTCATGTTTCGATAGTCTATAAGAAATCGGTTTAAAACGGTTTCAAAATTATCTGGGTCTGCGCCCCTTAAACTAGCTATAATCGATTTTTTAAGCATTTAATGAAGTTTTCGGCTTACCCGTTCGTTTCTGGGTGTCCCGGTGCCGTGAAAATGTGTTGGATTCGATTAGCCTTAGTAAATTTTTCAAATTTCATAGAGGTAAATTGGCGCCCGTTATCGCTAACTATAACGTCGACAAGTTCATATCTACAAAATGTTTGGCTAAGTTTATCTATAGTGAAATTTGAAGTTATGGTTTTGGTTTCAAATACTTCTACCCATTTCGGATATGAATCGATAATAACCAACAAATAAAATGAATTCACTGGGCCTGCATAGCATAGTCCTTGACCAAGGCTTATTGGGTGGTTGCCATGGAATGCATGGACTCTTCTCTGGACTTGATAACATAGATTGACATGCGCTACAGTCTCGTATTAAATTTTCTATATCTGTGTCCATTTTCGGCCACCACACATAGGACCTCGCCAATGCCTTAGTTTTTATGACTCCTAAATGCGTAGAGAAGCAAAAATTTCCTCAATTCGAGGTAAAGGGTACTTGACATCCACTAAAGCCCTATTAATTGTGACTTTATAGTCACCGCACACTCGTAAGTCCCCACTTGGTTTTACTACTGGCACTATAGGTGTGTCCCAATCTGCGTTGTCCACAGGTTCAATAATACCTAGTTCTTGAAGTTCCTTTAATTTAATTTCTACAGTTGGTTTCATGGCTAATGGGACCGGCCTTGGCTTATAAAATATAGGTTTCGCATTTTCACATATCTCCAAGTGTATTTTTCCTAACGCACATTTGCCTAAGCCGCTTTTGAACACTTTCGAAAATTTTGTTTTTAATTTTTTAACAATTTCCCTCTCATCGCTACCTTCGTGAACTTCATTTACCTGCATTAAGTGGAATCCAAACGGATGCAAAAAATTTTCGCCAAATAATATTGGTCGATCAGTGTCGGCTACGGTAATTGCAATTTTCTCTTTTTGTCCTCGATAAACTACATTCGCGATTTTTATTTGATGGCCACCGTAATCTTTGTAAGGCGTGCCTATCAGTGGCCGCAAACTCCGGCCAAAAAATTGTTTAAACGTGCTCAGCGACATCAACGAACAAGGGGAACCCGTGTCACACTTTACATCGTATTTCATACCCTCGATATGTACGGTCAGATAGAAGTATTTAGATGCACAGCCATCTTCAATATTAAAAATGGAGATGTCCTTCTCCATGAAGTAATCGTGACCTCGAGCTGACCTTTCGCCTGAATCTCCTGAAAAAGTATTAAATTTAGTTCCACCTGGACTAGCCGAATGAATAAAATTCATTTTTTTATCTTTTGTGCGACATATACTTGCAAGATGTCCTTGCTTGTTGCCTCATGCGTAATGCTTGTTAGTTATAAAAATGGTTGTGCTTGTTATTCTCACAACTCGAGGACAAGTTAAGCTTTTTCTCTGTGCCACCGTGGTCACTTTTTTCTGCTACACATATTATGATATTTAAATATATTTTAACTTCATATTTTATTGAAAATAATTTTACAAACCTCTTTTCCTTGCTAGCGTCAATTTTGGTTTACTTTTACATTTGACATTCCTCCTCTTCTTCGCAAGTATAATCGATAAAACTTTGTTGGACACCAAAAAATTATAATTTTGTATGGCTAATCTCTTTTTCTAATTACAAATAAGGGAGTTAAGAGCGAAAAAGAGGGTAATCTTTTTATATGTAAACCTATTATTAAGGGATTCAGTTACGTACATACATGACATGTAGGTTAGGTTAGGAATTAAATTTTAAACTTCACTTAATTTTATACATTTTGCTGATTTTATTTTTTTTAATTATTTTTATTTTTAATTTCTTTAATACATAAAATTATCGGTATGATTGATAAAATATTATACTTGTATATATTTGTGACTCAAGGGCGTCAAAATATCTTGAAAACACCGCATCAATTACTGTTTTTGAGCTTGTAGTTTGAGCATTTCTATTTGTATATATTCCTAAATTTACTTATTCTTTTAGAAATCTAATCGGTTGTTCTGCTTCATCTGTCGCTAGGTTTACGCTAAAGCCATGAATACATATGTATTTTGTTTGCAAAATGGGAAACTAAATTCATTTCTTCGGCTTTTTCTATTACTCTCGTTTTCTCTTTGTACAATCTTGTATTAGCTCTGATCCAGTACTCAATGAACTTACAGGTTTTTACACGAACTTACAGGAAGTTACGGGAAAAATGATCGCGTACTCCAAAATCCTGTAATGAGAGCGATTTTTGGAGGGTTGTGTAAAAAACGACGTTGCAAGATTTTACTCGATGCTTTTTTTGTTCCCGTACTTTTTGCTGTTACTCACTTTTTACTCTCACTTCATAGAGTTATTTTGCTGTTTGACGTTTTAACAGGAAATTACACGAAAAGTATTGGATAAGAGCTATTATATCATCCATATATATGTATATATACATATGTTCTTATATGTTCACAGCTATCAACGGACCTAGTTAAAATGTTTTCAGTATTGTCAAAATTTTCGCCTTTTTTATCAATAGACTACTAAACCTATGCCTAAAACCATGCTACGAATATCAAAACCACTTGCAACAAATGAGTTCATGCATATGTATGTACATACAAACTTGAGTATGTATAAATATAGGTACATAGTCGTATGCGTGCACGGAGTTTGCATTATCGCAAGTAATAATCATTTGAACCGCATTTCCTCTTACTCTGCATATGCCTTAATGTATGCAACCATTTTCCATAGCAAGTAAACACAGTGTGCTTCTAATGAAAATAAAAATGTTCTGCTGCACTACACATGCTAAGCCCTTCGAAATTTTCTACTGGGCTATGCGTTACAGCTTCACAAATTTTACCCCTACCAAAACCAAAGATGTATACACATCAAAAATTGCTCGAATGATAACTAACACTTCCGTTATATTTTAATCATTAATGTTAAGCGTTTTTGCAAAAAATTTTAACTTATAAGTTACGATAAAAATGGAACAAAAGGCCCCTATGATGAGTAGCATTCGATCTTCGACTGTGGTCGAAAGTGCTGATCGAACGAATTTTCATTTGGTATTATGACGCTCATTCGGCGAAGAATAGCGCTATTGTAAATTTCGCTTATTTAGATTGTTCACATTAGTAAATTTTTCACCGCGGAGAAGCTTTGTTTACAAATCGAGCAAACTAAATAGTGTGCTTATGCATATTGTCGAGGACATGAGTCCTAATCTCATCGACTTCGATGACTAAAACCTTAAAATAGTTATTAATTCAATTTGTCACTTAATTTGCGTGCGGCTGGCAACACTAAAAATGTTATGTTATTGGGAACCAATTGAATTGAAGTAGTTTTTTATTGTACGCGGTATCACGGGGTGACCCGAGGCCCCCGTCATACTTGTTTTGTTGAATTCACGTCTCGTACGACCACCGCAGCCGCTGTATCGCACTCGCTTTTTAATTTCAATTTTCTCCACATAAAGCCACTCGGGCGTATATTGAATTGTAAAATACAGATTGAACTCTAAACCGTTCTTGAATTGATTAAAACTCTTTTACACTTAAACGTACACCTCGTCTTTCATCCTCATCCTCTGCTACCCAAAAAAGCAACATGGTCCTTTGTCGCTAAACGGCAACACGCGACCTTCAAAAAATTTATAATTGCCAGTGAGCGGAAATCTTCAAAAGCGATCGGCACCAAAGTGTCATGGTAGTGCGAATCACATATATACAAATGTGCGAATGGTGCGGAATTTTTTTTAAATCGAAAAAAAATATATATATTTAATACAAACGACAATGCTAGAATTAAACAAGCGCGAAAAGAATATAAAACCTAAAGAAATTTATTATAAAAAGCTATTTAACAAGGAAAAACTGAGAAAGCAAAAGCCGCGTAAAAAGAACAGCGGCACTTGTAAACGCGGAACACTAGGGTGCCACGCATTTAACCAACAAATAAGTGAATGTGTGAAAGTTAAAGCTACTAAAAAGTGTGTATAAAAAACTCGAAAAATTGGAAACTACGAAGATACATATTTGAAAACAAGCGCAACTGAGTGAAACCTAAAAAAAAGTAAAAATTTTTAGTGAAAAGTACAACTGCCTGAAACGAAAGATTATATAAAAAACCGTTAAGAAAAAAAAGAACACATACCGATATAAGTGGAAAATCCTGAAAAAAAATAAAATCATTTTTACATGAAAAAGTGCTAAAAAAGAAAAGATTATAAATACAAAACTGAAAAATCGCAGATAAGTGAAACTACTTTTTTTGCAAACGTAAACCGAACATAAGTAGACACCTGAAAAGAAATAACCCCAATAAAAATACTCCCAATTGATTTTTTAACCTAAAGTTGGATAAAGCGGAAAATAAAATTACGGTGAAGGCAGTGAAGGTAGAGAGTTAAATATAACAAAAAAAAAAACTATTTTCTAAAAAGCGGTGGTGACAGTGAAGGCAGAAAAAAGGGAAAATTCTGCACGCGAAAAGTTTAAAGTTGGAAAACATACTCCCCCTGGGTCTTGAGTGCGCACGGCACTAACAGCGGAGCATCAGCGAGACAGCAACAACTTCATCAAGATTTCAAAGGTAGCGGCAACACCAACAGCAACGACCAACACAGCAGCAGCGGACAACCAAAGCAAGGATTGGCACGGTACAGTGCCGGAAAAAAGTACAGGTGGTACCCCCCTCAAGTAAGTGCCCAAAAATTTACTCCTTAGCATTGTTGATACACTCATACCCATACCTATATTACATATGTAAATTGCTGTAGCGGTCTCCCTGTACGCTAAATTAGAAGTCGGTGAACCTCCAATATACCGTAATTAAAAATTATATCGCCTCAAGATATCTACATAAATTCCGTAGCATATTTGCACATATATATAATTCCCGCGGGGTCACATATTTCCCCTTAGCCCAAAAATCCGCTAACAAAATTTACGCACTTAATACAATTACATACATACATACGTATATAAACACCAAACCCCGCTCTACTGCTCACTCATATTGAACATAGGTCTCGAAGTTCCGATCCCACCTGAACCTGCCGTTTCGCACCGTACGGGACCTTTTTTATTAGCTATTTACATGCGTATGTGCATAAATTCATTTAACCCCTAAAACTCTCAAATTCTCTGGCGCTCCTACTCAAAAAATTCGCGCGCGACATTCCTTTGCATACTGGCATTACATCAGATATACATATCGTCGTTTAAAGTGCAAAACCGCGTATCAACAGAATGCAAAACCGTGTATCAGCAAAATGCAAAATCGCGTATGTGAAGTTGTAGAAATTATTTTCTAGAGCGTAAAACCACTCATATTTCAAAATGGCTCTCTTTTTTATAAAGCAATCGCATTTCTGGCTAGTATATTTCAGGACGAATCCAATTGTCAGTTACGCGCTTTTGCAGAATGACGATACGCGGTTTAGTACTTTAAACGACGATATGTACATTATATACTCAGCGCCGGTTGTCTTTCCCGCTAGATCTCAGTCGCTGAGCAAAGGCATTGGCTTGAGACACTCATATACATACGTACTCACTATACACACGACCGTAAGCATAACAAACAACTTTGATATTGCACTTAGACGCGCTAAGACAATACAGTTGCTCAGGAAACAAAACCCATAGTAAAGTGCGGCTAACAAAGAAAATAAAAATAAAAATTCGGACATATAATAATAATAATAATAGATTGGCGCTTACACATATGTTAGTGTTTTGCCGAGCTTCTCCTCCGATTTGTGGCGTGCGCCTTTATGTTGTCACACAAAGCGGAGGGACCTACAGTTTTACGCCGACTCCGAACGGCGATTGTATTTTTATGAGAAGCAGTTTTTCATGGCAGAAATACACTCGGAGGTTTGCCATTGCCTGCCGAGGGACGACCGCTGCTAAGAAAAAACCTTTTTTCTATATTTTTTTGCGATGTTGCTTTGACCAGGGTTTGAACCCAGGCGTTGCGGAGTGGAAGCGCGCACTGCTTACCACTACACCACAGCGGCCGACCGGACATATATATACGTTAAATAACAGAAAGGCTCCCTTTATTAACGATTTATATATGCCATATAATACATATTCTCACATAAAAACATGTATATAGTTCCTCAGTTTCTCACAATTTTCTCTAATTACTTTTTCTATCACAGTAAAGTGACCCATACTAATACTAAGTTGCCTACATGGAAATTTATGTACGTGCATATATATTTACTTGGTTTTTTTTCATTCAGCAATTGTCTCAGATATACATACATACGTACTTATAAGGTTGCGCTAAAGGAGACGCATTTTCATAAGCTCCACCCCTTGTTTGCTCTCGCACTGCATATAAAAAAGAAATGTTACTGTACTTGGACGCGCTAAGACAGTACAGAGGGACAAACAAGATTTGATCAACAGTGGGACAAAGTGAATTAGCGACCAGAAAACGAAACACAATTACCCATAGTAAATTTGAATAAATTAATTAAAATTCATTAAAATTATTACAAATATAGTCAAGCTTGAATCTATACTAATTTTTTACTATTCTCCCACATTTAAAGTTCCTAGTTATATCAATTTTAATTTTTTTGTTAATTCTTCTTCCCAGCTCAAAGTTTTTATGCCCGACGCAATGGAGAAGAAATCTCCCACTGATTCTGACTCAAGCCTTCGATACTTCATTTTTGAAAGCAACAGGCTTGAATCCTTTTATTCCAACCGCTCTTAAATGTTAAGTTACAACAACTTGACAAGTTGTGAAATGCTCCAATAAGCTCATATAGAGCAGTATCCCGCTCTGAGTACTTCGCTGAATCTAGCGGATCCATTGAGCCAAAATATAATAAATGCTCAAGTTATGAGAAATGTAAGGCGCAAATTTTAGACGGCTTACAGCTTCTCGGGGCAAATTCCCAGTCCCAAACAAACACCATTCCCACCACAAATTCCACCCCAAATTCGAACTCCCAAGAAGTATTCCTCAAGGTACCACCGTGCGAATTTTCCACGGTGGGTACGAAGACTGGCCGGCGTTCAGAGATATGTTCACGGCATTCTACAAAAATCACCCCAAACTAACCCCAGCCCAGAAACTATACCATTTAAGGCAAAAAACCAGAGGTCAGGCAGTACAAATAGTCAAACAATTCCCTCTCACTGACGATAATTTTGAACTAGCCTGAAAGTTCAATCCACTATCAACAATTGCCTCTCAACCTTCTCAGCACAAGGAATCCCGACCAGCAATTGGGACCCCATCCTTGTATATTTATGTTCTTCAAAACTCAAAATTTCCATGTCGATTTAAATCAGCCGATTTCATGCAAACTCTGCAACTTAAGACACCCCATGAAGACATGTGTGAAATTTAAAGCACTATCCGTATCTGACTGGGTAAGATTCGTAAAAGATAACAATTACTGTGAAAATAGACTTTCTTACTCCCATTTAAAGAGTGATTGTACAAGTAACTTCACTTGTGTATACTGCCAAAGAAAACATCACTCTCTTTTACACTTCCCACAAAAAACCCAGTAACCAAAACCCGATTCAAAACTCCAGCAAACAACGAGTCAGCTGCCGACTCAGACTAATACGGATACTGAAGCGCCCACTTGCTCAAAATATGCGACACATAAACCACAAGAGAAAAATTACGTCAATAAAGTGTCATTTCATTTTTCGAGTACTAACGTCACAATTCTCCTTCAACGGCGATAGTACCTATATATTGTGATGGCGAATATCATAATATTCGCGCTCTGGTGGATCAAGGCTCACAAAAAAGTTTGTATCATCCCGGATACAAAAACTCTTGCGCTTGCCTATGACAGATGCTCTATTCGAGATTTATGGAATGGGTGGAATAGTGGTGCAAAACTCAAAGAAAATGTGGGAAATCATACTCTGCTCAGCAGATCGAGCCCTGAAAATAAAGACCCAAGCCATTATTTTGCCCCAATTGACCCACTTTCTCCCTACTTCATATATCTCTCATATTAACTTAAAAGAGATAAAACGATTAAGGCTCGCCGATCCTAACTGTTTTACCCCAAATAAAATAGATATGGTAATCGGCAATGACCTAATCCACCGAATTTTCCTACAAGGGCAGCAACAAAACATAAGCGGAAGTCTCATAGCGCAGAACACGATATTTGGATGGATTCTGAGCGGCCCAATCCAGGAGAGGATCTCCACCTTTACCACCCAGGTAACCGAACCCCAGGATGAATCGTTAAAATACCTGCTGAAGAAGTTTTCGGAAGAGGAGGAAGGAGCTGTCACTCGACCACCATTCAAGTGAAGAAGACTTCTGTGAGGACCTGTATCGACGCACAACAATCCGAATTTCCAGACACCGTAGCTCTACGTCACTCTCGACTAGCAGCGCAGCAGCAGTACAGCAGCATCGAAAGTACACTGGAGAAAAACCTGACACCTGCAAAAGGTACTCAGAAGTTCTGGAAGAATACATCACCATGGACCATATGAAGCCCACCTCATCCCAGGAAGTCATCAAAGACGGTAAATACTTCTCCGTTTATTTACCACACCACGCTATCATAAAACCAGACAGCAAAACAGCAAACGCACGCGTAGTCTTTAATGCTTCCAGAATATCCCACTCCCGAAACTCACTTAATGACGTACTGTACACTGGCGCAACCCTTCAAAATGACTTAATGCTCATCATTCTCAAATATCGCCTCTACAATTTCGTTTTTAATCGCGACATCGAAAAGATGTATCGCCAAATTCTCGTCCACAAGAAAGATCAAGACTTCGAAAGAATCGTCTTTCGTAGGTCCCCCAATACGCCCATAGAAGATCTCAGGCTGAAAACAGTCACCTTTGGCGTCAATTGCGCTCCCTATCTTGCAATCCGTACGCTACATCAGTTAGCGCAGGATTGTGAAGACGAATTCCCGCTCGCCAACAATATCCTCGTACGTGAAACATACGTGGACGATATTCTCTCAGGCGGGTACAATATACAGTCCACTATAATCTCATTAACCCAAGTTAAAGAAGCACGTAAAACACGGCGCTTTCCACAAATGGAACACTCTGCGCCTGTGTCTACCTCCGAGTACAAAGTAATGAAAACTCGTCACATATACTCGCAGCTAAAAATAAGGTAGCGCCCCTGCAAACAGTCAGCCTCCCCAGACTTGAGCTCTGTGGAGCCATCCTACTCTCCAAGCTGGTTCATCAACTTCACTCCCACCTAGATTTACCCGCTTATGACTTGTACCTCTGGTCAGATTCTTTCATTGTGTTGGCGTGGTTAGAAACCGCCACATACTTGGAAAACGTATGTCGCCAATAGAATTTCGCTGATACTCCAAATTGTGAGCAATGCCACTTGACGGCATGTATCTGGTGAAGAGAATCCTACCGGTCTAGGCAACCGCGGATGCCATCCCCAAGATCTTGCGACGTGCGCATCATGGTGGAATGGCCCAGAATGGCTACAGAAACTTCCCACTTCGTGGCCAATAAACCCATCTCCACATTCGTCACCCCCGGAACAACGACGGATTGAATCCCTGCATTCGATTGAATCTGTTGATGTACTTGATTTGCTCGAGCGTCGCGAGTAATAGCGTTTATGTATCGGTTTATAAACGCAGCTAGAAAGCAACCGACACCCACTTCTCTCCTCCTAACGCACGAGGAAATAAACCAAGCCGAATTACGTATTATCGTTCAGACTCAGAGCCAGTACTATATCCACGAAACCCGCTCATTAAATGCAGGGAAATCTATTAGCAAAAAAAGCCCTTTACTGATCCGATAGCGGATCGAGCTGGAATTATGCGCGTGAATGGACGTTTAGTTTATGCAGCTCTCAGTTACAGTGAACGTCACCCGATCATAATTCCAGAAAGTTCAAATCTCTGTTCTCGACTTTTTCCATTCCACTCTTCTCCACGCTGAAAAACAGCTCATGATTCGAATGGATAATGGCGAGCTTCCTCCTGAATGATCCACCTACACCCTCCCCTTTCATACGACAGGTGTTGACTTTGCTGGCCCATTCCTTGTAAAAACATCTACCCTCCGACGAGCTCCTCTCGCAAAGGCGTATGTGTGTGTATTTGTGTGCTTCTCCACCAAAGCAGTGCACTTAGAGTTATGCTAAAATCTGACCACTGAAGCGTTCACGGCAGCTTTTACCCGATTAGTCGGCCGTCGTGGAATCCCCAACAAACTCATGTCCGACAACGGAAAGACTTTCGTAGGTGAGCAGCGAACGCTGCAAAGAGAATTCTCCCAGTTCCTTAAAGAAGCGGCTACTGATATCGACGAAAAATACGCAACCCATGGATTCTCATGGCAGTTTATCGCACCGTATGCTCCTCATATGGGAAGCGGATGTAAAAAGCTTCAAAAACCCATTTCACAAAGGCAGCAGGAAATCACAAGTTTACTTTTGAAGAATTTACCACCCTCCTTATTCGAATTGAAGCTGTGTTAAATTCAAGGCCGCTTTCCCCTATGTCTCAGGATCCTAATGGTCTGCTGGCGTTAAGGTTTTATCACTTCTTACATGGTGGCCCACTACTCTCTATGCCTGAACCCCACTCTGAAAATCTTTCATTAGTAAACAAGCAGAAATTGAAGGTTATTCATCAGTAATTTAGCTTGCGCTGGAGAAAGGAATATCTTAAAGAACTCAATAAACGGCATAAATGGAAGCGCCTGGAGCCCAACCTTACGGAAGGAGACCTCGTCGTCGTTAAAGACGATCTTCTACCTCCAAACGAGTGGAGACTCGGACGCGTTGTGCAACTTCACCCAGGTCACGACCGAAATACTCACGGGGCAGATATTCGCACTCAGGCCGAAATCACAAAGCGCAACATTGCAAAACTATGTTTACTGCCCTCTTCATAGGTTTTCTCCCTCTCTCATGCGCCCGCTACTCCTAGTACTCTACCCACACCTCAACTTCCAAATGATTATACCACCGCGTAGTACTAATGCTGTCTTCGACCTTTTTTTCTCCACAGATGTCCAGAAACGTTATGGAGCTTAACCATTGCCGCCTCTGCTGCCGCCATCATCCGCTACGTTTTTGCCGGGCGTTCCAAGCGATGACGCCTGATGAACGGTACGAGTCAGCGCATTCCCATAAGTATTGTATTAATTGCTTAACGACTTCGCACTCAACCGGCGCATGTAGTTCCGCCGACAGCTGTCACCGTTGTGGGAAGGCCTACCATACGATGTTGCATCCTTCCGCGTCGCCGCCGCCTGAAGGATCCAAACACGCTAGTCCGCCGTGGACGACCAGCACGTGCCAGCTGAGTGGCCAAAAAACCAGCCAAGCAGGCTCATGGTGACCGCAAAAATGTTCATCGGCGCATCCGTGAGTTGTTCAGCAAGGCTGTGTTGACCCTCGGGAAATTGCAGGAGCTTCTTCACCCCGCACCGGTGCAGGTGGGCCGGCATGTCGAGGACATGAGTCCTAAACTCATCGACTTCGATGACTAAAACCTTAAAATAGTTATTAATTCAATTTGTCACTTGATTTGCTTGTGGCTGGCAACACTAAAAATGTTATGTTATTGTGAACCAATTGAATTAAAGTAGTTTTTTAATGTACGCGGTATCGCGGGGTAACCCGAGCCCACCTTCATATTTGTTTTGTTGAACTCACTTCTCGTACGACCACTGCCGCCGCCGCATCGCACCCGTTTTTAAATTTCGATTTTCTCCACATAAATCCACTGGGATTGTAATATACAGATTGAACTGTGAACCGTTCTTGAATTGGTTAAAACTCTTTTATACTTAAACGTACACCTCGTCTTTAATTTCGACGGAATTTAAATTAATTATCTTGCGCACCCTGCGCTCATTCTCTGCTACCCAAAAAAAGCAACACATATTTATGTAAATTTGTGGAAACTAAAACGAAATAAAAAACAAAGTGAGTTTATAAATACGTGGCCAAAATGAGTACAACGGAGTTCTGGTTCTACGATTCGTTAGAGGATGAGGGTTTAGTAAACTAGCCAGGAGTGGTAAATGTTTAAGAGCCAGTTTTTCTGTGGCAGTTTAAACATAGATGACGTAAACTGACATTTGATTGGCTAATCTTAGTTTAAACGCCCGTGCTGGCTGGTTAAACTAAGTTTAAACCACAGCCGTGCACTGAAAAACTGGCCCTAATAGAGTTTAAGTGTAGTCTTTCGAATATATTTTCACATAAAATATATTTAAGAAATTTGTCGTCAGATTTATTAAAAACTTCCGACTGTCTAAAGAGGCGTTTGTGAGCCAAATCTATTTAAGATATTTTAAAGCTATCAACAGCTCTACGATTTTGTTCTCAGAGATCGTGCGAACTGAGTATTGGGATTTTCTTTCACAAGTTAACCAGCCTTTTGAGCTTGTGTTTAGTATTCACGACGTTAGAACTGCACGCAGTTAATACAATTTTTTTAAAGTTAGTGCCTAGCCGCCAAAAAGTAAGAAAACAAATGCAAAACCATACACTTTTCACAATTTTCTAACACTTCGTTACACCATCGAAAGCGAAATTCTGTTCGGCGGGAAATTCGATACTCAACGAAAATTTCGACACGGTTGCATAGCTCGTAATACGAATTTCACTTTCGATCTTCGATAACCAGCGAAGATAGAAAAGCGAATGCAACTCATAATAAGGGCCAAAGTGTTGTGTTATAATTCGTTCCATGTTTTTTACGGTGTGGCGAATGAAAGCAATCGCACATTGTACGAAAAAACCGAAATTATTTTCGTTAAATCAACGAATAATTTTTGTGCATTTTACCACAATTTCGTAAAATAAAAACAAAGAAATAAAACGAAATTCTTTAGTGAATACTACGAAATTCGTTAGCAAATAATATGAATGCATTCCCAAAATGTACTAAAGATCTGATGTCTCATATTTTCGTAGTATGTAAGAGAACGGGTTTGTACAATCAACGAAAACTTTCGTTGCTCAAAATGACGAAAACTTTCGTAAGATTGTAGGAAAAACACGTTTTTTTCTATCTCTGATTTCACACAAAGACGGAAGAAGTTTATTAAAGACTAGTGCCGTTATTCAAGAAAAAAATATTTGTAATAACTTGGGCTCAGTTCGCTTTATGACCTAATTTAGGTTATGTAAAATAACTTTGTTTTTTGTAGGGTTTGAACCGCGTTGTCCTCTGTTGTAGCTGTGCTTCAAATACTCTCCTCCCCCCTATTGACTTTGCGTCCGCTCTTCCATACTGTAGTTGCTTGACTGTTGATTGTCCTCTCTTTTTTCTAAATACGATTTATATTACTTACTGGAACCAGTGACATATATTCGGCTTCTGTGGAAGAGAGTGCGATGGTTTTTTGATGACCATGAAAGTGCAGGTTCCTTCATAGTGAAAACGTAGCCCGACATAGAATTTCTCTCTTCAACGTCACTTGCCCAATCTGCATCACAAACCCCTCTATTGTCTTCATGATTGCCGGTGAATACAAGTTTTTTATTGATTGTGTCTTTGAGTAGCGTAGCACTCGTTTCGCCGCAGTCCATTGACTTCTCCACTAGTTATTTATAAAGCGCCTGAGAACGGAAACTGCTCAACAAATATCTTGCATCAAAAACAGCAAACTTCCAACAAGTTCCTGATATGGTATACTTTTCGTCTCTCTTCGCTCAGCATTGCGACTGTCAAACGTTGGGTTGGAACTAAAGGCGTTTCTACTGGATTACAATTAGTCATTTTAATAGAGGTGAGCAACTTTTCAATTTATTCTCTTTGACCGATTGTAATTTCTCCTTTCACTTCATCACTCTTCACTCTCATTCCGAGCACCGATGAGGTCTCTCCTAAGTCTTTTATCTAGAAATGTTTACAAAGGTGACATTTCAACCTCTTCTCCAATGCCAGGATGTTTGAAAACATCAAAAAATCGTCGACATACAAAGCAACAATAAGAATTTCTGTAGCATTAATAGTATAGTAGATGCAAAGGTCAGCTGAGCAACGCTTGAGACCGAATGTTATGAGCACATCATTAATTTTGTGATTCCATTGCCGGCTCGCTTGCTTCAAGCCATATAACGACTTTTATAGTTTGCACACCATTGATGGGTTTTCAATGAAGCCTTCGGGTTCTACCATGAAAATCTCCCCATCTAAATTACCGTACAAAAAAGCTGTCACCACGTCCATGTGAGACATATTTAGTCTCAGTCGCGCTGCCAGTGCGAACAAGTAGCGTATTGATGCGAACTTTATGACTGGTGAGAATGTCTCGTTGTAATCAACCCCTTTACGCTGCGTAAAACCTCGAACAACTAGGCGGGCTTTGTACCTTACTCCCTTCTTCTCTGTGTCGGCCTCGGTCTTGAATAGCCACTTACAGTCGACCAACTTTTTATTTGTTGGGTACCTTACTAATGTCCAAGTACGATTTTCCTTGAGTGAGTTCAGCTCTTCCTGCATAGCGGCTTTCCACATATTCGCAAATTTTCGATTCATGGCTTCTTCATAAGAAAGAGGGTCCGGTAGAAAAACGTTTTGAACAGAAAATGATGTCGTAATCGAAGAATTTCCTTTCTGTTCCCTGCCAAAACGTTGAAGTTCAGCTATTCGCTTGGATCTTCGCAGTATCGCTTCGTCTTCGTCGGGAGCGATCTCGTGGTTGATATTTTTCTTAGAATCAACGCTTTTGTCACTGTCTTCGGATGATGCCACCGTCAACTAGAGAGATGACCGATAAACTATTTTTAGCCAAACTAACTTCATTTGTAAAGTTCGTCTGTCCTGGCTCTACAGATACAACATCATCGCTACCAGAGTCAGTTTTGATTTTATCACCCCCTTCATCAGACACCTTATCTTCGTCTGAGGAAATTTCTAAAATATTAGGTATGCAATCTTCAATTACCTCATTTTTCAAGCCACTTTCGAAAGATATAACATCCCTGCTAACAATAACCTTTTTTGTTTTTTTATCTTACAATCGATAAGCCTTAGGGGCTGTCCATATATTACGTAAGGCCTTTGTGTGGGAGGGTGGGTCTAGAATTTTCTTCCTTTTTCTTATATGGGGGGAGGGGGCGTCCCGTAGATTCTTACGTAATATTATTTTTTCTTGTACTCTTATTCAAAATTGTTCTTTATAAAATACGGAAATTCACCCAATTAAAGTACTAAATTGCATTGAAATAAAAACTATACATTACATACGGAGGATATTACAATTTTTTACAAATTTCGCTTTAATTTTTCTATTTTTCTAAAAAAAACGTTACTCTTCGGTGTCTATTGTAACCGAAAACTGCAGTTCGAACACTGTTGTGACCCTCACTTCTACCGTGACTTCAAACAAATTACGATAGGTTTCTTACACGGCGTTTACATGAGACAATTTTCACCAGAAAATAGCATCACATTCACACTTTTTCACTCAAAATGCCATTGAGCCTTCGTCGGGTTTCAGATCGACTTTGTTTAAATATGCCAAACAATTGGCAACACTGCTGCTTGTTCCTTAAAATTATTGTTGCATTTGCTGGTTTGTTGAAAAAAAAGTTGAGTGGAAAAGAAGTACGAGATATCCCTGTGGCTACTGCTCTTTCAGATTGGCTGGCTGGACCGTGTACCAAAGAAACCGACAACAAAAAATGACTAGTATAACTATGTAATGAAGTTTTTAAGACTGACTAGGCATACATCCTATATTTGTTTGATGGAAATATATAGTATTTTCTAATGTTTAATTGAAAAAACATGTCTAGGGGATTTTTAATCTTACGTAAGATCTGCGGCGGGGGGAGGGGAATCAATTAAATCTTACAATTTATTACGTGAGGGGAGGGGTGGCTCAAAACAGGCGAAAACTCCCTTACGTAATATATGGACAGCCGCTTAGGCCCTTCAGCGTATCCAACGAAAACGGATTAGATCGATTTGTCATAATTTTTTTTTCTTTTTCAGCTGGAACGTACACCATTGCATTACAACCAAAA
>NW_023458557.1:11700877-11721544 GCF_013731165.1 Rhagoletis pomonella | reverse complement strand
TTACTTCTTCTGGAGACTGGTTATCAATTGATCGATTCGAAATTCTGTTGAAGACAAACGCAGCCGTCGAAACTGTCTCGGCCCAGAAACCCTTTGGCAAGCCACTATCAATTAACATACAGCGTACTTTCTCCATTAACGTTCTATTAATTCGTTCCGCTTCACCATTCTGTTGTGGGGTGTAGGGAGCCGATTTCTGATGCATGATGCCACTTGTTGACAAATACTCGATGAAACGTTGATTTCAATATTCATAACCATTGTCCGGTCAGACCATTTTGATTTTGAAATCAGTTTGCTTCTAAACGAGTGTCCTTAATTCAATAAATTTGTTAAACGCTTGCGATTTCGTACGAATCGGGTAAACAAACACTTTTCGGCTATAGTCATCAACGAATGAGATGTAATATTTTGCGCCGCCTAGGGAGGACACATACAGCTGTCCACACAGATCTGTGTGAATAAGTTCAATCAACTTCGTCGCTCTTGTGCCTTCATTGGGAAATGGTTTCCGAGATTGTTTACCTTTAGCGCAGGTAACACAATTTTAAATTTTCGTCAGTGTACCAAGCAGTTTACCCATCTCCTGATGATTCGAATGGCCTCACCGTCGATGCCATAATTCTGAATCAGCTTTTGCTGATACAGCCCCTTTCGATACAATCGCCGCCGTCGACATATTACGCTCTGACTCGATATTCAGTTTGTACATACCATCAACTATAGTCGCACGTACCAATATAGTCGCACGTACCAATATGGCAGCCGTTTTTTGTAACAGTATTTTTTCGGTTGCGACTAGTCAGCTGGCTAGCTGATAGTAAATTGGTGCAAATATCTGGAACGTAGAGTACATCTTTTAACACGATCACTGTTTTTGCACCTCTACACGCTGACAACATTTCAACATCTCCAACACCCTTCACTTGAAGTCTGAAACTATTCGCTGTAATTACTTCACTGATAGACGTTTTACGAAAATTCTTGAAATTCTGAACGTTAGATGTCATGTGCGATGATGCACTTTAGTCAACAAAACAATTGTTTGACGACATTTTAGCAACAAACGACGTATAAAGTAAAACTTTCTTGTCACCTTTCCGTGAACAATTTCTAGCTATGTGGCCCTGTTCGCCACACTCGTAACATTTACCTTTGAATTTCTTTATACCTTATTTATATACTTTTTTGTGTGCTTTCGACAGAAGAGCTGCTCAAACGAAACATCTTCCATTAATAAATTTTTTATATTGTCAGCCATCATTTCTTGGCCACTCTTTTCGATGACCATTACCATCGGACGGTATTCGTCAGTCAGTCCCCCAAGCATTAAGGTTGCGACAATATCTGAATCTATTTTAAAACCGACTTTTTTACTTTCGCCTACAAAATTATCATTTTGTTCACATAATACTCCATCGACGGACAGTCTTTTAATTTAAAGATACTAAATGTTGCAAAACGATCCCTTTACGCCCCAGACCGCTGTCACCGAAAGCCTTTTCTAAATTTTCACATGCTTCAAATGTGCTTTGTGATTCGGCAATGTACGAAAAATTAACTGGTTCGAGCAATAAGGTTAGCTCAGATTTCGCTTTTAAATCTGCAGACGTATCAGTTGTTGCCGTGGGCTCTTTTCCGCAATATGTCCACAAGCCTTTTATAACCAAATAACATTTTGCTTGGATTTTCCACGTGTCTCAATTTTAACGCCCCTTCAACCGTTCACCTTGCACATTGTTCAAAGCCATGATCAACTACATAAATTAATCAATAAAATTTTTTACAGATTTGGAGCACCGAATACGAATTCGATGCTTACACGCTGATATAATTAATAAACGATGAGTTTTAGTAATTATTTTTGGTGCTTTGGCCCATAACCCGTAGGAAAAACATGTATCGCCGATTTCACGCAAAAAGGGAAAAAGTTTATTAAAGATATTTTCTTCTCTATATAAATTTCATTTTGCTGTGACATTTCGTCTTAGTGCTATTCACTTAACAATCAGTGACACCTATCGACTATATTTAAAGTTCATAATGATCATTCACAATAGAGTATTAAATTCTAGTTACAACAAAGATGTACGCAATTTTTCGTTATATTTACGCAGATTATATTTTCAGTGGATCATCTTTAGACCATTCAATGCTTTTAATGTCGCGATTGCTGGATTCTCGTTCGAGCCTCGAAAGTAAATGTTGGTATTACAGGAAATTTGCTGATAAGGAAAATCGTTGCATCGCACCGTGTACATTCAACACCACCTCAAAAAAATTATTAGTGCAATTTCGGGAGGGGTATTTCCCCTCCCCCCTTGCAGACCCTCTTCATCCAGTCAGTCTTCCTCCGAGGGGGAAATCCAAGAGCGCCCCGAATAGGCCCGAAGGCCCAGATACGCTCCGTGCTTACCTAACGGACAACTGATGCTGGTTGAGTTCATGTTGGCAGCTTTAGGTCAGGTTTTGTACGAGCTGTTTGAGAAGTGAGCGGGATCATTCCGCATTTTGTGTTTTGCATACTAGTAAGTATGTAACGAACTTTTTCCAAATGTTAGTGCACATGGTTGTCTAAGTTGGTGCTTGCGAAATTTATACTCGCCTGCTGTGCCAGCTTTGTGTATACGTAAGTATCAGTTGCGGATCCAGCGGGGGGTTTGGCGCATATGTAAGTATAATATGGCGTATATGTATTAAAATACCCCCCGTGGGTACGCCACTGACTGACACGTAGTTGAACCCCCAAAACCCCCACCCCCCGCTGGATCCGCCACTGGTAAGTATGTATGCACGCATGTACATACGGGGTGCTTTTGGTCTCTTTGGTTTGTTGCTCTAGTTCTGTGTGTACGTCTGCATGTACATACATATGTATGCACGTTTATATATATATGCACCTATGTTGAGTTGTATGATGCATGCTAGTGTTGGGTATATTATTTTAGCGTAGTCGAAGCTACGTTACGGTCCCCCTCCCACTTCGGCGGATGATAAGTTGCGGCGTTCTAGAGTTTTGGTCTGAGGCCTTCCCTACCTCAGGGCCAGCTTAGGTATTATTTACCAGAGTACTTTGTACACTGGCTCCGTCGGTGTGTTTGTGTGGATGATCTTGTTTATTTTATTTATTCAGAATTATATTTATTCTTTTTTGTAGATATTCAAGTTTTCTTATTTTTAAGGTATTTAAAAAACGATTTCAAGTTTTTCTTATTTCTAAAGTATTTCGAAAATGAATAAGTTCGTAAGTTTTGCTATAACTATTAATAATTAGGTATGATAATGAAATGATAGTTTATTTTACAATAATTTGAGAGAAAAAAATGTAATTTGGGCGTTGCTGGGTTGGTGGTTGCTGCTGTTGAGTCGCCGGAGTGGCTTGCCATTGCGAACGTGGGCACGCGGTGGATCGTGAAATATCTCTTCGCTGATGAGCCGTGGTTTATTTGGCGGCCACGGCACGGCCTCAAATGGAGGTTACCATGATGAGATAAGCCGAGGCTCGTCCTGTGGGGACCTAGTTGACGGCGAAGAAAGACGCGTAAGGACTGTCACTTCAGCATCATTCCCCAAAAACTCTTTTGCCAATTTACATACTGTTACACCCGCGAACATAGTTGACCGCCAAAGTAAGTGTACGCGTCCTTCTTCGCCGTCAAATATTTTAACGCGTCTTTCTTCGCCGTCAACTATGTTATGAGTCTTTCTTGGCTTAAATTTTTTTATGCGTCTTTTTTCGCAGTCGACTTTTGAGCCCGGCGCTTTATACGTGTCTAGTTACGATATGTATATGCTTTGCTCTTTTTTAATGTTGTTTTGATGCCGTGCTGGTTCGGATTTCGGTATGATTTTGTTGCCTATTTGGGTAATCGGCAAGTGCAAGTTTGACGATGTTGGTTGAGACATAGCTCGTGATCAGATAGGGCCTCGAAAATTTTGGTGGGAGTTTCTAGGCGAAGTGCCCAGTGGCGGACGAGAGAGGTGGTTTCGTTTCATCACCCCTAATAATTTTCCTCTTATTTATAGTCGGCAAGAAAACAAACATAAAAATATAATTATGTTTAAGAAAGGAAAATGCGTATTTTTTATATTCCTTCATATTTTATATGTTATGATATTTAAAAAGAGTTTTGTTGACTTTCATAATTTAACACTTTTCATCAATATACTTTATTGAATGAAGGCTAAGCAATAAAAAAATGTGGTATATAGATAACCTTTTCATATGAATATAAATAAAAGACGTACGGCCTTATTCATAAAAAATTAAATATATTTATAGAGCTCTATAAAGTGATATTTTCATAAAAGTTTTCGATTTATAAAGCAGCTAAAGTCTTCTTTATTTTTTATGAATTTGAATTACAGTGTAGTTATGAGTAGCATTCAATCTTCGAGTGTAGTCGAAAGTGCTGAACGAACGAATTTTCATTTGGTATTACGACGCTCATTCGGTGAAGAATAGCGCTATTGTGAATATCGCTCGTTAAGGTTGTTCACAATAGTATATTTTTCACCGCGGAGAAGTTTTGTTTACAAATCGAGCAAACTAAATAGTGTACTTATACATATTTATTTGATTTTGTGCAAATTAAAACGAAATAAAAAACAGAGCGAGTTTATAAAAACGTGGCAAAAATGAGTACAACGGAGTTCTGGTTCAACGATTCGTTAGAGGATGAGAGTTTAGTAAATTGTCCTGGAGTAGCAAATGTTTAAGGGCCAGTTTTTCTGTGGCAGTTTAAACTTAAATTACGTAAATTGAGTTTAAATTGAACAGCTTATTGACATTTGATGGGCTAATCTTAGTTTAAACGCCCGAGAGAGGTTAAATGTAGCCTTTCGAATATATTTTAATATAAAATATATTTAAGAAATTTGTGTACAGATTTATTAAAAACTTCCGGCTGTCTAAAGAGACGTTTGTGAGCCAAATATATTTAAGATATTTTAAAACAATCAACAGCTCTACGATTTTGTTCTCAGAGATCGTCCGAACTGAGTATTGGGATTTTCTTTCACAAGTTAAACCAGCCTATCGAGCTTGTGTATAGTATTCACGACGTTAGAACTATACGCAGTTAACAAAAATTGTTTAAGATTAGTTTCTAGCCGCCAAAAAGTAAGAAAACATATGCAAAATCATAAATTTTTCACAATTTTCTAACACTTCGCTACACCATCGAAAGAGAAATTCTGTTCGACAGAAAATTCGATACTTAACGAAAATTTCGACACGGTTGCATAGCTCATAATACGAATTCAATTCATAATCATGATGCAATAATACAAGGTGGTATCAGTTGTGACAGCTCGATTTGACACTGACTTAGCTCAGTAGAATAAGAAGAAAAACGGGAAGAAATTAGTCCCCATTTGGGGGAAAAATTTCACGTTTTCTTCTAAACAAAATTTGCTTTGCATTCAACTATATTATTAGGCAAAGTATTGTTAAAGAAGTAACAATGTTTCACCTAAGGCAGTCAATATGGCGGAACTAGAGCGAGAAGCTGCCAACCGATAACGCCTTGTATTATTGCATCATGACTCACAATAAGGGCCAAAGTGTTGTGTTATAATTCGTTCCATGGTTTTTACGGTTTGGCGAATGACAGCAATCGCACATTCTACGAAACAACCGCAGATTCAACGAAAATAATATCGTTAAATCAACGAGTTATTTCTGGGCATTTTACAACAAGTTCGTAAAATAAAAACAAAGTATAGTACGAAAATCGTTAGCAAATAATACGAATGCTGTTTAAGCCTTCAGCTTAAGTTTAGAATACAAACCTCACCGAGAGATGTCGCTGCTAATCACTCGCGGATAGGGATGTTCCGATATAAGTAAATACGAGTATGTACTCGATACTTTTGTTTCAATACCAACTACTTTTTTTACTTGAATCGTTTCTTCGATACCTACTTGGTACCGAAATAAAAGTACTTGTATCGAATCGATTTGAGAAGTGCCATATCTTTCGGTCATATATTTTCTATGGAAAATAATTGCTTCGCTTTTATGAAAAATAATTGATCTAAGCAATGGCACCGCCAAAATCTAAAGAGGGGATATATTTTTACAAAGTTCAAGCAACGCCTTGTAGCCGTAACGGGAACCTTTCAAAGGTTTAATTTTTTGTCTAAGTAATCGTATTACTTCTAATGTTACTAATGATCAAATAAACATATCGATACCTCAACTGAAAATATATTGAAAATATTTGAGATAGGGCGCTTTGAATCGGCAGCTGAGGTAGGGCGTTTTTGTACCGAGTTCTGAAAGAGGGTGGTCTTGAAAAGATTTCTGATATAAGGCGTTTTTCAATTAAATTCGGGAATAGGGTGCTTTTGAAAAGTTTTCTCAGATACGGCGCTTTCAATCTGGCTGCCGAGATAGGTCGATCTACCACTCAGGTGTCGCAAAAGGTATGCCACAGATAACGCCTGAAAATTACTTTCGCTTTGTTGCATATATAAGGATGAAAAGTTATCGATATAAGTAGGTATCGATACATTCGGCTCACTCATATAAGTAGTATCGAAATAGGGATTTTTGAGTAAACTCATTTGAGTAGGTACCGATACTTTGTTGGTATCGGAACGTGCCTACTCGCGGACAGGACTCGTTACTTTATCTCCCTTTTGGCACAAGCCCTGTTAGTCGATCCCGCTGCCAGATTCCACCTTCTGTGGAGCCTATATAATAATAATAGATTGGCGCTTAGACATATTTTAGTGTTTGGCCGAGCTTCTCCTCCGATTTGTGGGGGGCGCCTTGATGTTGTCACACAAAGCGGAGGGACCTGTTTTTTATTGCAGAAATACACTCGGAGGTTTGCCATTGCCTGCCGAGGGACGACCGCTGTTAAGAAAAAACCTTTTTTCTATATTTTTTGATGATGTGGAGCCTTTAAATGCGGCAATTCTGTATAGTCTTGTTCTATTTTGTGACCGACAGCCAGCGGCACCTCAGGTGGGTCAACTATTTACTGTATATTTAATAATAATCAGGGCTATCACAGAATCCATCGTAGCTTCGATTTTCGTGAAATCTACGAAAGTGCTATCACAGAATCCGAATGGCTACGAACGTAAATTCGAAATTCGTAGAGAGCCTTCATTGAATCCGTTCGTAATGAAGATTCGTACAGATACTCTACGACGAGATTATGCTGTCGGAACAAAATTTAAAATCACTCAATCTTAAAAATAGTGGAAGAAAGCTGCATTATTTTTAATATTAAATATTTATTATACTCCAAATTTGTTATAGTTTGATATAATTCCATATATTTGTGTAAACGTAGACGTACAATACCAATGCCATACATACATACATATGTACATACACGCATTCATCTGCTAGACGCTATTTAATGAATAAATATTTTGTATGAATCGAGGAAATAATAGTTTAGCAACAATTTATTAGGAAATAAACCTAATTATTTTAATATCATAAAAATTTATTTAAAAAAAAAATGTTTTATATTTAAAATAATAAAATCTAAGCTAAAAATAAACTAAAAAAAATATTTATTAAAAAAATAAACAAAAACTAAATAAAAGAAAAAATTTCCACTGCCCCACTACTCGGACTCGAACTCGACTCTCTCAATTGGCAGTCTAGTGCTTTGCACACTCGGCAATTGCGCCTGATGCGGCAGCGTGAGCAAAATGACATACATAAATGTCTGTTGTTTCCTTTGCACTAACGGATTTCGAATCAGCATTCGAAGCTGGCAACGATATTTTCGAGTTCACTCGGATTCAGTGATAGCAATTTTTTCGTATTCGTAGAGGGCATTTGGATTCCGTGATAGCCCTGAATAATAATAGATTGGCGCTTACACGTATGTTAGTGTTTGGCCGAGCTTCTTCTCCGATTTGTGGCATGAGCCTTGATGTTGTCACACAAAGCGGAGGGACCTACAGTTTTACGCCGACTCCGAACGGCGATTGTATTTTTATGAGAAGCTGTTTTTCATGGCAGAAATACACTCGGAGGTTTGCCATTGCCTGCCGAGAGGCGACCGCTGTTAAGAAACAACCTTTTTTCTATATTTTTGCGATGTTGCTTTGACCAGGGTTTGAACCCAGGCATTGTGGAGTGGAAGCACGCACTGCTTACCACTACACCACAGCGGCCGACGACTGTATATTTACCATTCTCATTTTTCAATAAACTTGAATTTTGTATAATATACAAAAACCCGATTTCTCAATACCTTTGGAGATTAGAGATATCGTGAAGAGTAAGTAAAATATTGTCTTAAAGAACCGGTTCCCCCATTGATCCCCGTTACCGGGATCACGAGGATTTACGGCCCCTAAACTAAAATATACTTAACAAAAAATTTACAACTCTCATCAAGTCCCATTGGTAAAGTTTTATTAGCACGCAGCCGGCCATTTACAGAACATAAATATAAGCAAGTTGTGCTGCTATACCATAGCGAAAACCAAAAAACCACAGAAAACCAAAAACCAGGAAGGTAAGCGAAGGAAAGGAGTGGCCAAATCTTGGAGCGCGGTAAGTTACCCCTTAAGTGACTAAAAACTTAAGTTGAAAGCCACGAAGTGTAAAAAACAAAAGTTGTGAAAGTGGTGTAAAAAGAAAGCGCTCAAAAATCGTGGTCGCAACGTGGTCCGAACCACATATTTGTTGAGTAGCGGCACTCGGCTAGGGAGCGGTAAAAGCCCGCTTTTTTTAATACCCGAGCGCACTTGTGCACAAGGGTATATTAATTTTGTTCACATAACGGTTGTTTGTAACAGCCAAAACGTAGGTTTCTGTTAATCCAAGGTAGGTTGGTATTGAAAATGGGCGAAATCGGACTGTAACCAGACCCACTTCCCATATAACGGTAATTTTCAGAAATACGAAAACTGCGATATTTTAGTAACTCCTGAATATAATTCACTCAAAATTGATATTTACAATAATTTTCAGATGAAAAATAAAACATTATAAATTTTTGGTAAATGGGCGTAGCCACGCCCACTTATGGTTACATGTGTATATCTTGGTAACCGCTGCACCAATTTCTTCCAAACTTGGCACAGTTGTTGGCCTTGATACAGCATACTAAATGGCCGAAAATTTTAAAAATCGGAGGATAACCACGCCCACATCCCATATAACGGTAATTTTCGGAAATACAAAAAATGCGGTATATTAGTAACTACCGACGATTATTCACTCAAAATTGATATTTACAACAATTTTTAGACGAAAAATAGGAATATTATAAATTTTTGGAAAATGGGCGTAGCCATGCCCACTTATGGTTACATGTGTATATCTTGGTAACCGCTGCACCAATTTCTTCCAAACTTAGCACGGTTGTTGGCCTTTGTACAGCATATTAAATGGTCGAAAATTTAAAACCTCGGACAATAACCACGCCCACATCCCATATAACGGTAATTTATACAAATACAAAATACAAAATCTTCGATAGATCAGTAAATATTAAAGCTAACTTATTCAAAATTGATGCTCGCAACAATTCTTTACCAAGAAATAAGTTTATGGTTAAATTTTGGAAAATGGGCGTGGCACCGCCCACTTATGACCACATATATATGTGTGGTATATGTATATCGGTAACCGTTATATCAATTTGTACCAAACTCGGTATTTTTGTTGTGCTTGCCACATAAAAGCAAAACTTTGAAAAGTATTGAAATCGGACTAAAATTACGGCCGCTTTTCATATACCGGTAAATTTCATAAATGTTTGAAACTGCAATATTTCGAAACTTAAGGACGCTAATTTACTCAAAATTTATACACCCCGGCTTACCATCTAGCGGTAGGTTTCGGAAAGGTGAAAAAACATATATTTAATACTTGCGCCGGGTATTTAATGTTCGGCTCCACCCGAACTTAGACTTTCTTACTTGTTTTTAATTAAAAATGTCAAAACAGACATTAAAAGTATGAGCAGGTCTCATTATGAGCCTCAGCGGCCAGGTTATTATGAAGAATGAAGTCGTTTGTCGTCGCCCCGTAGTAAGCGCAGCACCACAGTATGGTAGTCCAACGATGACCTCCCAAATGAACAAAGTGGTGGCTTACAAACTAGAAGAAATTACTTTAATACAAAAAGGTTACATACAAGTATGATTTAACAAAAAGAACTATACTATGTGTAAGAAATAGTCAAACACAAGTACCAGATTCTCTTTTTTTGAAATAAAACTTACAACTAAAAATACTAAGTTTGCACTTTGTTTATACTACATTAATAAAAGCAGACTCACAACCATATCAGATTTCATATCGGGATTAAAAATTGAGAATCGAATCAGTCTCATATTGTATACATATCACGCATATAACTGACCTACAAAAAGTCAGTACAAATCATGTTATTAACAATCTAATTCATATTTTATCTATTTTTATTATTACTAAAACCTTTTTTTTGTTTAAAGGGAACTAATACTTTTTTCCCTACACTCGACTCCAATTTGTATCAAACATCGAAAATTCACATATATACTATCAGGAATAATATTTTTAAAATTTTCTTATTATTATTTATTATTTTTTATACCCGAGCGCACTTGTGCACAAGGGTATTATAACTTTGTTCACATAACGGTTGTTTGTAACAGGCAAAACGAATCGAGATAGATATAGACAAATGTATACATAAATGATCAGAATGAAAAGAGAAATCGATTAAGCGGTGACTGTCTGTCCGTCCGTCCGTCCGTCCGTCCGTCTGTGCACACGATAACTCGAGTAAAAATTGAGATATCTTAACGAAACTTCGTACATGCACTTCTATTGGGCGTGGGACGGATGGTATTGAAAATGGGCGAAATCGGACAATAACCACGCCTACCTCCCATATAACGGTAATTTTCAGAAATACGAAAACTGCGATATTTTAGTAACTACTGAAGATAATTCACTCAAAATTTACATTTAGAATAACTTTTAGACGAGAAATAAGAATATTAAAAATTTTTGAAAAATGGGCGTAGCCACGCCCACTTATAGTTACATGTGTATATTTTGGAAACCGCTGCACCATTTTCTTCCAAACTTGGCACAGTTGTTGACCCTGGTACAGCATACCAAATGGCCGAAAATTTTTAAAATCGGACAATAACCACGCCCACATCCCATAGAACGGTAATTTCGAGAAATACCAAATCCTCGATAAATCAGTAAATATTAAAGCTAATTTATTCAAAATTGACGGTTGCAACAATTCTTTATCAGGAAATACGCTTATGATAAAATTTTGGAAAATGGGCGTGGCTCCGCCCACTTATGATCACATTTATGTATATCGGTAACAGTTCTAGCAATTTATACCAAACTCGGTATGATTATTGTGCTTGCCACATAAAAGCAAACCGTTGAAAATTATTGAAATCGGACTAAAATTACGGCCGCTTTTCATATAACGGTAAATTTCAGAAATGCTTGAAATTTCAATATTTCGAAATTTAAGGATGCTAGTTTACTTAATATTTATACACCCGCTTATCGTGTAGCGGTAGCTTTCGGAAAGGTGGAAAACATATATTTAATACTTGCGCCGGGTATTTAATGTTCGGCTCCGCCCGAACTTAGACTTTCTTACTTGTTTTATAATACTATTATTTTTTTCCTAGAGGACTTTGTCCTATTTAACCTTACGTAGGTACACGTAAATAAGACAAATTAGAACCCTTAAAGAACTCCTTTAGGTTGTTAAATACATTAAAAAATTTATAAGTGCTTCTAGCGGCTGAAAATTGTGAACATTGAAAAATAAGGTGATCGCTGGATTCTCTGACCTGACATACCGAACATAGATCATCAATACCCCTCTGAAATTTACTGCGGTATACCCTTCCATACGTGTGCCCAACCATCAATCTATTTATCAATTTTATGTCATACACCTCTAGGTCACACTTCCTATCATTAAACCAAGGAGGCTTTTTGATGTCTGAAATGTTTTCCGCAAAGAATTTTCCTTTGACAGTACTTATTTCTTTAAACTCGCTTTCCCATTCATTCCAAATTGTTTTCCTAATTTGACACATGGCTTCCCCCAGAGTAAGGTTAACCTCTTTAATATTTCCCTCCCTAGCAACCACTTTGGCAATTTGATCTGCTTTTTCATTTAACTGAATTCCAGCATGACCAGGTACCCATACTATCTTGGCACTGCTACAGTTAGACTTTACAATGCTGTTATGTATCGATGCAACAATGTAATTTGATGAACTCTTTTTTTCCAGCAGACTCACCGCTGCCAAACTATCAGTCACTATAACCCATTTGTTTATATTATTTTTAATTAAAAAGGCGACTGCCAACCTGATAGCTACGAGTTCACTAAAGGTGGAAGAAAAATTTCCACTTAGCTTAAAACTTTCAGATATATTTTACTGCGGATCATAAAAGGCATCCCACATCGCATCATCTACTACTGACGCATCAGTCGCTACGATATAAAAGTCACTATCTTTAAGATCATCTATTTTGGCCAAAGGCTCTTTAGCAGCTCACTGCTTTCGTCAAAGATGACATTTCTACCTGAAAATTTGTATGCTTGCTGAAAGTCACATTTACATTAATATTGTTAAAAAACTCTTCAAATTTGTTGTATATAAAGCTATAACTCGACTTAACGGGATCACTTTGTCCAATCATCGCTTGCCCAATTCCTTGGCAGCTAGCCACCCCGCTTTTTTTGGTGGAGGGAGTTCCCCCGCCAAAACATATCTAGCATGGACAGGCGAGCTCGGGGGGAGCCCAAGACATCTCCTTAGCTTATCATTGTGGATACCTTGCAATTTGGCATTGAAGACACGCGGAGCATTTGCATACGTGGTGTTTGCAAACTCAACCTTGCTCCTAACAAAGGACTTGTAAAAGTTTATTGCCACTTTGGGTTCCAACCCACTCTTTATGGTAGTAAGTTTTTTGATGAGGTTTTTGCTGGAGCTGGCAGCACTTTTAATATTCACCACATGTTCCCCAATAGACGCGTTTGCACAGATAGTTCTGCCCAACCATTTGATGCTTTTAACTCGCCGCACCTCGACACCATTTAGCCGGAGAGAGAAAACTTTCCTACCCATGGAGTTCATTCTTAGAAACTTTGTTTTGCTAGCATTTATACTAAGATTCAAACTATTTAACATAGTCCTGAAGTCATTTAATTTGACCTCCAGAGTTTCAATTGCCTCAGTGTCATTCTTACCACTACATACAAAGGTGAAATAGCCAGCAAATTGATCAATTTTACGTTAGCACTGCCCAAGCAATGCACACCTGCAGTGTATAAGTTGAACAAAATCGGTGGTGAGCAACTCACTTGAGCAAGCCCATTTGATACCTCAACACGGTCTTTACCCAGCATCAAAACCCTTATAGAAAAGAAATTTACGACCCAGTTGCAAATTTTACTCTCTACCCCAAACCCAGCTAGAATTTCCCCTAGTAACGCAATGTCCACACAGTTATACGCATCCGAAACGTCCAACACACACATGAAAACTATCCTATTTTGCTGCTTTTGCCTACTCGTCCAGTGTAAACATTCATTTAAACACTTTGCCGCAGACTTACCTTTGCAATAGGCAAAGCTATTTTGCGGCATAATGCCTTTAAGCTCAACCCAGTCATATAATTTTTCTTTCACTAACATGTTTAAAAACATTTGACTACCACCGACAGCAGTGAGATCGGTCTAAAATTTTTGAATTTTTGAATCTCTATTTGACTTGGGAATAGGCACAATTTTTATAATTCTCCAATCCTCCTTAACCTCATTATTATTAAACAACTTTTCTAACTCTTTCACAAAAAGTAATTTGATCTCATCCGGAAGATTTTTCACCATTTCAAAAGTGATATTGTCACAACCACCCGCAGACTTCTTTTTCCGCCTCAGTATTTCTTTAAGGTTTTCCAACGAAAAACTTATATAAGCGTCGTTAGTGTTCACTACGCTGGAGCTCCCTACAACTTGCCATCCACTATTACTATTTTGCTGCTCAACCTGATCCCTCAGATGCAAAAGATACCTGCCATTGTCTTCCACTGACCACTTTGAACACCTTCTACTGCCTTTAACCTGATTAACAAATCTCCATGCTTCAACCGTATTCGGACACTCATTTAACTGCATGATTCTCTCCTTATAACTATTGCTTTTAGCAATTTTAACCTCCTTCTTCCACTCTACTTCACATTGTCGCAATTTTTCAAAATCCCGCACACTGTTAGTTTGTCTGGCCTTTTTCCTGGCCTCCAATTTCAGTCTATACCTCTTTTTCAGGTCATGGTTCCACCACGCTTTTGGTGTGTTTTTGACCGTGTTCAGATCAATTGATCCTTTTTTAATTTGATTCTTTACTTCATTTACTATGTTGTCCAATCCACCATCCACACACACCGCAGACAGCGCACTTGCCAGTTTTCTTTTTTGTACAAACATGTTAGGTCTTTTGGAAAGGTTTTCAACAGTTATGACCAGGGAACGGAGTTTATGGAAATTGCCTTTTTTTCTGCTAAGGAGATAGAGTATATTCGATTAAGAATGTGCACGACTAAGCTTTCCCTGATTCCATATATATAGACATTTAATGTTGCCTTTTTAAAATATTTGCCTTTTTTTGCCTTTTTCAAGATATTTGCCTTTTCTACCTTCAAAAAAGTGATTATAGCATTTACAATTTTTTTTTTTAAGATTAAAAAATATACACATTCCCATGCGGCTTATAGAAGCGCAGGGACCTCTTGCCAAATTGGTGTTGGAAAAATTCAAAGCTGTTTTCTCAGCTAACGTAGGCTTGGAGACAATAAGGGGTGTGGATAAAAATGTAAAAGGCGAGGAAAAGGCACTTAATTTTGCTTCTTTTCCAATACCTAGTGCCTTTTCCTGCCTTTTTCACTATTTTGTTTTGTCTTTTTTTGCATTTTGTGAAATACCCAATGCCTTTTCCTGCCTTTTTCGGTATTTTATTTTGCCTTTTCCAGCCTATGTCGTTATTATATTTTGCCTTTTTTATAGGTTTTTAGGTCCTAAAAATCCGTTCCCTGGTTATGACAATTGGCCGATGATGGCTACCACCGACATATGCATTCCCAGTACACATTCCCACTTATATTCCAGAAAGACAGATCAAGTACCGACGGCCTCTCTGACCTACTCTACCTACAGCAAAGGTAGGCCTACAATCATTCAAACAGACCATAGCAGCTTTCGT
Source organism: Rhagoletis pomonella (assembly GCF_013731165.1). Lineage (NCBI taxonomy): Eukaryota > Metazoa > Arthropoda > Insecta > Diptera > Tephritidae > Rhagoletis > Rhagoletis pomonella. Next base: position 11,706,307 of record NW_023458557.1, on the reverse strand, counting down.
AGTAGCATTGATAAGAACTCTCCCCTTTGGATCATCCCTATTACTCTCCCAGGTACGCATTTTGGCATTAAAATCGCCAAGTAAAAGAACCTCCTCCTTACCCTCCAAAAAAATTAAAAGTCTAAGTCTCTAAAAATATGCAGACACTATTATTAAGTTTTTATCAAGATTAGTAGTTCTTGCTACAATTATATCTTGATTTGTATTAAATCTCACACGCTGCAATCTAATGTTTTTCCTGCCTCCAATGGCTACTCCACCATAGCCATCCACTTTGTTTTTAATTAATAAGTTAAAATACATTAATTTGTGCCCCTCCCTAATATTCCCAAGCGAGAACATCTCTTGGAGGACCACAATATCAATATCGTTGTGTTCATTAAAATAATCAATTTAACTTCTATTCGCTTTTATGCTCTGACAATTAAGCTGCATAATTTTAATCGACATCATTGTTAGAGTTAATACGTAGTCTATCATTCATACTAACCATTATAGCATAATTCAAAACCTTAACGATCGGTTCGTCCACTACAATGTTAAATTTCTCCATTAAGAGGTTTAGTAACTTTTCTATTTCAGTCACTTTATCCCACTTTGGACTATCAGAAACTCGTGCAGTGTTTTCTTTAACCCTGATTATCTTCTTGCTAGATAAATCCTTGCGCTGGCTAATATTATATTTAACCACTTGGTTGTACTTTCTTCTTGTGAACACTCTATTCACAATAACTTCGTTATTCTGAATGTTACTTTCACCTTTACTTAGACTTGGACAATTATCTTTTTCATCCAGGATTGCAAACCTATTATCAGACAAGGAGTCACCATAGGTGTCATACACTTCGCGTTTGGACATTTTTTTAACGGTCATAACCTCAATCACTTTTTGCTCCCACTTTCCCACTTGTCTTTGTTAACCGAAACTTGGTTATTGCTCCCACACAAAATACAGTTTATATTATTGCTCGTACATTTACCTACACACCTATCATCTTTACCACATATTATACAGCGATTCCTGGCTCTACAAGAAAGCTTGGTATGTCCCAGTTTGCCGCAATTAAAGCATTGCTTAGCTCTGGGGAAGAAGCTGTTTACTTTTAAATTTACGCAGAAAATCTTAATGGACTCAGGTAATTCATTACACTCGAAGCCAATCTTAATAGACAACGTAGGTACAAACTTGTCTTTGTTAGCAGGATCCCTCCTAGTGATGCGAGATATAGACTTAACTTCAATGCTCGCTTGAATATTATTAAAAATTTCGTTTTCCAAAAAGTCAAAAGGCACCTGGCGAATCACCCCATATGTTTCAGTGAAACTCCTGGGAATGAATACCCGAATACCCATCGCCCTGAGTTCGCAATTGCTAACACCATTGATAGAATTTTTAACAGAATCAAAGAAAACCTTATACAACGATTTACCAATCGCCAAAATATTGTCCATACCTTTCACATTTAATTTTCTTATTTTATCAAATAAGAACAAGCCGTTTCTCTTTTTTTTTTTGTTTTCAAACTTTAAACTATTTGACGTATCCATCAAAACTATAGCTTGGCCTTTATAGTCTGCCTGATATAGTTGACTTACACCTCTGCCAAATCACTAACTCCCACATTTGAGGAACTACCCTTCAATTGCTCTTTAGGATACGCACCCAAATTTTTACCAACCTGAGACCCACTACGACCCAAAAAGCCCCTAGCACCTTCCGCTTGCATGTTATCACCACCAGCTTCCATAACCTGCACAGCTTTACCACCAGCATTTCCATCAGCCACCATCAACACTTTCTCATTTCCCACATTCGAGCTCAAAATATTTGCATCGCTCATACCATAGTTACAAAGCATATTTTCTTCACCACTTGTAACATTTCCTACCATCTGTACCTCCTCATTGTTTAAACATAATCCCATTGCTACCGGGTCATCACTTTGAACAACACTCTTTGTTACAACTGCACCTTGCTGCCCCCTTACCCCATCTTTAACCATATCATTTTGGATTAAACTGTAAGTGCCTCTTTTCACAAGCATGCCACTAAGCTGAGGAAGAGCCAAAGCACCACCATCAAAATTTTCCTCCTCAATAGAGTCAGAGAATCCCTCAATCAACGCATTTGCATCATCTTTGCAATTTTTCTTTTTCCTTTTAACATTAGGCCTATCTTTTTTCTTTTTGTGCTTCCTGCCTTTGCCCATCATAGCAGGCGTTTGTCCACCAGACACGCCGGCCATGAAGGCTTCGCTTGGCGTCACCATCATAGCAGGCCTTTGTCCATCAGACAAGTCGGCCATGATGGCTTCGCTTTGCAATGCCATGGCGTCCGCCATTTTAAATGAAAGTACAGCTATTTATACAAAAATTTTCAGCTAAAGCACTTACCCGAAAAATTCATAAAAGGCTGCAACACACACACCCCTACACAGGTGTACAAAAATTTGTCTGGCTTTTGAAAACTATGCTTAAAAATGTACACTTATTAATTGAAATTTAAACAATTTAATCAAAAATGAATTTTTCACAAAATAGATAAACCACCAGACAGATCTGCCACCAGTTTCTCCGTTCTCCCAGAAATATTCCGCACAATCCTCACGATGACCTCTCACTTCAGACGACAAACCAGTAAAAGCCCGCTACTCAAAACTGCAACGGCCAAGGTTATAGATATATATGCATATATATTAGGGCGGGCCAATTTTTTTTTCGACATCGTTCCTAGCAGATTCGGAAGCCCTTTAGACCATAGCTCTAAAATCAATTTCGAGCCTGCGCAATTTTAAAAGAAAATATTTTTAATTAATACTAAGTCCATAATCAGATTAATATTTATCTACTAAAGTGTTAGGAATGCTTTTTTTTTGTAATAAAGAGTTGTGCTCGGGAGTTTTGTGATACGAAAAATTAATTTCTGATATCTAGTTTTTATTTAAAGAACCGTAAGATGGCGCTTCAAAGCAAATCTACTATATATTTGTGGAAGTATGTATGTATGTATGCACCAGGTTGCAGCCTGAACGGATGTACAGAATCGAATAAAATTTTGCCAAAGTGTTGCCATGACTCCTGGACATATAATAGGGTAAAAGAATTTAAACTCGCCAAGGGGGGGAGGGGGAAATAGTGAAAATTTTTATTCAGCTCTAACTTCGGAATTATAATCACATGAACTCGAAATTTGAAATGCACAGATACCTATGGTAGGTGCTTATGGAAAGATATATGTATATAAATGAGTTTGTAAAAAGGGGCGTGGCACATCTTATAGGTGTGGAATCTTTTATCAGCTATAACAGCAGGCAGTATTAGTAATCTCATTGTATTGCATTTTGAAGATTTGTTATAATTGATCAAAGTTAAATTCAAATAAATTATAGATGATGTGAAGTTCACCGGGTCATCTTCTAGTCTTTAATATATATATACTCAGTTAATATACGGATAAATATTTACTAAAGTGTTACGAACGTTATTTTTTTAATACAATAAGAAAAAAATAACTATAATTTAAAGGAGTGACATACAATGGCTAGAGTCGTCGCATGTGTGTATTCTTTCATATACATATATATGGGCCGTTCTTACGGTTTATATATTTTTCATCGACTCGCTTATTCCTTTCCGAAAATTTTAAATAAAAATTTATCAAGTCTTAACCGCTGATACAGTATAGGTAGCAGTTTAAAATGGGGCACTGGGTAAACTTAATAAAGAAAACATATTCTCTGGTTAAATTAATAAGCCTGCCCGGATAACACAAAATCCTAAGCTTGATAAACATTTGGTGTTATACAAGTTTTATAATGCTCTACTTTTATTTAGGAAAAATGCCAAAAAAAAAATTATAAAATTTATTAATTGATTGATTGATTGATAAAAATAGAGAGGGAGTTATGGCTATGACAATAGAAACTAGAAAAAAGATACCTCGTGTTGAAAGAAAAAAGGATCTTAAACCAAAAAAAAAATATAAATACATTGTTAATCATAAAAAAATTTATGGTTCGTAAAATAATTTTGAAATATTGTAAATTTTTTTTTTTTGGTTTTTTAAAGTTAAGGGTTTATTTACTTACAGTAACGAACAAAAGTATTGGCACAGTAAATTTTTCGCAATATTGGCAAAGTATTATTTAGAAAAATTCCAAGTATGCAGTTTAATAATCCATTCAATTTTAGTTTATGCAGGTTTGAAGTTGCTTGAAAATCTGAATATAAAATTGCAAATTAGTATGCTGATTTATTAAATTTTCTTGAGTTTTTCACAAAGTTTACACATTTGATTTTTATGTGTTTTAGTGTAGTATGAATAATGTGACCAACTATTTTATAGCACAAAGAAGTACAGGTTAGGTTAAGTTAACGCCGCGAGTCGATTATGAAATTTCGAATGCGGCTAATTTCGATCCCTGAGAGCTCAGTGTTTGTTGAAAAGTGCGAGGATCAGTTGAAATTTCAAGTCTCAATGCATGAATACCAATCGCATAATGGCCTGTCAGAACCCCCATCACTAGCCCTTGAGAGGTAACATGTTTAAAAGTGCCCTATTAAAACATTTGCTGCAGCAGAGAAACATCTTTTCCTTTTTTATGTCACGAAAGGACCCGGTTCCCCTAAGCCCAATAGCAGATCGTGCTGCGACAATTCTGTCTGCAATATCCGCAGGCGCCGTGTTCAACATATGTATGTTAGGCGCCAGTGTAGGTGTGGTTCCTAATGCTCCGCTAATTCCTATTTTACAAGTGTAGCCTTCTCTAGTAAATTCCAGCAGAGAAGGGCTCCCTGAAACCATATAGGCTTAAATCTGGTTTCCTAGAGCTAATGAATTAATTTGGGCGAGAGACCCCTACAGAAGTACAAGGCGACCGACACCTTTCTTACCTTACCTCAATATTAGGCTTCCACGACAGCCGCCGTTGATCGCCCACCTAGTTACCTGGTTCAGGTACCCTGAGCCAGAACAAAAATGGTGTCTAGAAATCGTCCCTTAACCAAAATTTCCACATCATCTACATAGGCGATCACCCGACAGCCCACTTTATCCAGTTTCTCTAGAAGGTCTTTTACAACCGCAATCCAGAGCAGGGGAGAGAGAACACCACCTTGTGGAGTGCTCCAAATGACTCTGCATTGAGTGCAGGCGCGTCCCCACTCCGCCGCGACAGTTCTATTCGCGGTAGTGAGCTGTAGATAAGCCTTATTAGGTTGGTTTCGACCCCCTGATTATGAATATTTATATCGACTGTTGCCTCTGGTGTGACATTGTTGAAGGCCCCCTCGATATCGAAGAAGGCCCCTACTGCATAACCTTTATGCGTGAAAAGTTCCTATGACCACTTTATCAATGTATGCAGGGCGATATTCACCAACCTCTTCTTGCAATAAGCATACTGAGCTCTTGAAAGACACTCACAAGCA
>NW_023458557.1:11673583-11700867 GCF_013731165.1 Rhagoletis pomonella | reverse complement strand
CTGCTTAAAAGTTAAAACCCTGAAATAGCAGGGTAGTGCAATTGCGGTGAAAGTCCCTGGTTAGCAGGGCACTGATAAAAGAAATATAATCGACTTTTTAATTTGCTCATATGCATGCATGCATACATAGATTCCCTTCAAGACCAATGGTTTGATGGTATTCACGGGAAAGTTTATGTAGGTACATTTACATATTTTACACTTTTAACATAAATGTCAAGGCAGATATTTTAAGATACACTTCTTAACAAACAAGTTTTTTTAAGTTATTATGAATGGATAAAAGAGACATCTTCTTTGAATTCAGTACTAAAACTTGACATTTCAAGTGCTTATCAAAACTTTATACATGTTAACTAGATCGGCCATTTATCTTAAAATTATATAATTTTAATTATTTGTTTATAAAAATGCAGTTTACACTTTAACAAAACCGTATAATCCAAAGTTTAATCTTTGCGCAACATTAAAAAAATCAAAGAACTTTCGTAAAGCTTTTTAATTAGATTTCCTAGAAGTACATATTTATGCAGTTTTGTAGCCCGATCAATTCAAATAAAGCGCAAGTTTAAATTAGATAGCTGCGACTTATCGTTGAGTTTTAGTATTTTTTTTTTATGAAGGCGTTGCTCATTTTCTTCATTAAGAAAATCGTCGAACATACTTAGATAATATGGAAGAAAATTACCGACATCGTCAAAAATATGCCATACATCAACTGTAAATCACAGCTACTTTCAATTTGCACTTTATTAGACTAAAATTGAATGAGCTAAAAAAACTGCAAAATATTAAGAGATAAAATTGAAATAGAAAATTCGAAATTTTTACGAAAGTTTGTCGATTGTTTTAATGTTGTTCAAAGATTAAACTTATTTTCATTTAGTGTTTGTTAAGGAATAAACTATATTTTTATAAACAAATAATTCAAATTAAAATATAATAAAATAAATAGTCAAATCTAGTCAATATGTGAGTGTCGTAAAGTTATGATATTTAAGAACATCTCTTTCTTAATTAACGATGAGATTGTTTCTATATGAAGCTCATTTCAACATTTGGTTTTAATAAAATTTAGTATCGAAAATATTCTTTCAAAACTTGCATAGGAATGTGATATAATGGTTCGTTAAAACCTTTTTTCAAAACTTATAAAAGCAAAAATGAGAAGGCGAAGACAAAAAGAGAATAAAAAAATTTTCCGCAGTGAATTTTCAGATTTTTAAAACGGTATAGTAATTTAATTTTTCAAATTTAAATAAAGCATGAATACCCCATGCAACAAACGAGTAGATAAAAAATATATAACGGTAAAATTGGCACATACATAAATATATGAAGGAATGCAATCAGGCGACGCCTCTAGCCATTGTGTGTCACAAATTTAAGTTATCGATGGAAATTTTGTTTCAGCAACCCCCGGCCCCCCAAAGCCAAATCCTGGCTACGCCACTGCCGAGATCACATCCATTTAGTGAAAAAAGAGAAAAAAATAAAAAATAAAATAAAAATTTTAAATAAGTGCTTAAGTGTGTGTGCAGCCGATATCCAGTGTCAGGAGCGCCAGCAGATAGTGACCAGGAGCTCCAGCCCAATCAGCTTAGCCGACAGAATAAGCTGCGCCAATACCAAGACCCGACCGAACGAGTGTAGCTGGGGTGAGAAATTATTTATTTATTTATTTATTTATTTATTCAATTCAATTAGAGTACAACTCAGATAGATTCATAAAGTTAAATAAAAAAGAAAAGGAAAAAAAAAATAAAAAATTAACTACAAAATAGGTATAATGAGTAATAAGGTACATGTGCAAAATACAATATGCGAAAGTGCATATGAATAAAAAAGATTATTTACAATTTAAGAAATGCAGCTCCAGAAGTTAGACTTAAAGCTATCACGAGAATTCGAGAAAATGTCTAAATTTTTACAAATTTGGTTAGACTGCTTCAGACAACGCGTAAGCGGCTCATTACACATAAAGTTGGTCTTGTGAATTGGTAACCGGAACATGTCACTGAATCTGAGATCCCGAGCAAGACAATTGAAAAGAATTAGTTCAAGCAAGAAGTGGCACGTGACATGGCTGGTGACTATGTCCCTAATAAACATGGTTGAGGAAATTTTTCTACGTATTTATAATGAAGGTAATGCCAATAAAAGGCACCTACTATTATAATCGGGAATGCTACAATTACACCGGAGGAAGTGAATTGCGTATCTGGTAAAGCGTTTTTGGACCTTTTCTACCCTTGAAGATGAACCCGAGTAGAAGGGATCCCATAAATAAGAAATATAAGCTCTTAAGTGTGAAGAGGTCCTGAAATTCAATTGAATTCTTTATCGCAAAGCCAAGCATCGACATCGCCTTGGTGATCATAAAATCGGTATGTTTAGGACATTTTCGATGTAAACACGACTCCCAGATTTTTCTTTTCATAAATGTTTGTAAGTGATGCAGTGTCTAACCTATAGTGGTAGTCAACTGTTGCTTTGCGTCTATTGAAGGACATAAATTGACATTAACCAACGTTAAGAGGCAACGAGTTAGCGTCACACCATGAGTTCAGTCTTTGCAAGTCTTCTTGAAGACTAATGCAGTCGGACACGCTTTCTATGCGGCTGTATAACTTTAGATCATCTGCATACATTAAACAATGCGATGTTGGGAAAACGTCCGGAATATCATTAACATAAACCATGAAAAGTAACGGACCCGGATGGCTGCCTTGTGGGACCCTCGAGGTGACTTTAATTACATCGGATTTAGTATTATTAATTTGAACGAATTGGGTCCTATCAACAAGATAGGATGCAAACCACTTAAGCATATTTGCGTGCACTCCGATTGATTCCAGCTTTTTAAGTAGTAATGTATGACTAACCTTATCGAAGGCTTTCGAGAAATCAGTGAATATGGCATCGCATTGGTGACCGTTTTCAAATTGTTTTAGAACAAAATTTAAAAATAACGCTAAGTTTTCAAAAGTTGATCTACCTTTTATGAATTCATGCTGATAAGGCGATATTAGCTCGGAAATTTGCAAAATGATATATAAATATATCAAAGAAAGCTCTTAAAGATAAATTCACTTGAGATACAGAAGGAGGAGCTTAAGGCACTGTGGGCGAAAGTCAAAGACTCTTTAGATTCATATTCGCGGAATTTGTCTGAAGACAGTACGGGTGTTGCGGCCATGAGTTTGGCCGAATGTAAATACCAGGATTGCTATACAACTTACCTGACTTATGCGGCGCTGATGGGTGGAACCATCCATAATTTGACTTTTGTTCAGCCAAGTTCCTCAACGTTAACGCCATAAACCGTGAGCCTGAGCCAACACAGCGGTCAAGCCTTCACCTTCCTCCTTGTGATACGCAGATTTTTTATGGTGATTATATGGCGTGGCCATCCTTTAGGAATTTATTCACGGCCATTTACATAAATAATTCGCGGTTAACTCCGGTTGAAAAATTGTACCACCTCAATACAGTTGAGCGTGGTACGGATATTAAAAATTGGCAGCTGACAGTCAATAATTGTATCGCAGTCCTGCAAATGTATGGAATAGATATCGCGAACTGGGATGCTATATTTGTGTTTTTAGTTTCCAGCAGATTACCAGACAACACTTTAGCTTTGTGGCAGCAGGGAATCGTTGACAAAGCTGAAACTCCAAGGTGGGAGGATTTGGATAACTACCTTTCGAGTAAGTATCAGACCTTGGAGACGGATTCAGACATCCAAAGTACACGAGTGCCTAAGGCAGGACCAAGTCGAGCATCAGCGTTGTCGTTCGGAAAAAAATTAACGGGCCATCACAGTCACTTCTCACAGCCCGCATTTGGCACTTAGGAGTGGACTACGAAGGTAGGGCTCTCCTTGTTTCGGGTTGCGAAGGGACTTTCATGACAGAGCGGCTACAAAGATTTATCAATCTCCCCACTCGACCTATTGACACAAATATATGTGGAGTAAATGCGACACTATCGGCTAAAGTGCGAAAGCTCGCACAATTTGTTTTAGGTTCACCTGCCGACCCCCAGTTTATAATTGAGGCAAGAGGCCTGATTCTACCTCAACTGACAGGAAACCTCCCCCAAATTTCAGTGGACCAAGTAGAATAGAATTAGCCCCCTATAGAATTAGCCGATGTTAATTTCCACAAAAGTCAGCAGGCCAACATGATAATTGCTGCGGACTTGTATCCAGCTATTATGAAAGAACAAATTAGGAAGAATGTTTTGGGTACCCTGCTGGCATAGGAGACAGTTTTTGTTTGGGTACTGGCAGGTCCTGTTCCTCAGACTACTAGGACAAGTAGTTCCTTTATGTCGTTTTTTATTGAAATTTCCAGCTCTCAGCTAACCCGTTTCTGGGAACTTGAGCAAGTTCTGAACAAAAAACAAGTTACTCCTGAATAAGCGTTCTGTGAGCAATGTTTCGCAAAGACAACGCTAAGAAATGACCAAGGGCGTTATGTAGTAGCATTACCATTTCGACAGGAGTTACCAGCAGATATCAGTCTTGGGTATTCACGGACGAATGCAGCGCATCAATTTGTTCGCAACGAAGAATCGATGATGAGGAGGACGGAGCTGAAGGAAGAATATCATCGGGTATTACGAGAATACATTACGCTCGGTCATATGAAGCCAGTGGACAGCACCGTGCGTGAGCCGTGATCAGGGACATACTACTTACCCCATCATGCAGTCATCAAACCGGGCAGCATCACTACCAAGGTTCGAGTGGTGTTCAATGCATCCAGTCCATCTTCGAATGGGGCAAGTTCAAATGATGTGCTCTACCCAGGACCGGTTCTGCAGGCCGATCTCGTCGCCTTGTTGATGAAATAGCGGTTTTTCAAATATGTTTTCAACTCGGACATAGAGAAGATGTATAGGCAGATTCAGCTGCATTCCGATAACACACGATACCCCAGAATTCTTTTCAGACAATCACAAAATGTGGCGCTGGTGGATTATGAGTTGCAAACTGTGACGTTTGGAGTCAACTATGCCCCATATCTGGCAATAAGAACTCTTCTCAAATTAGCCGAAGATGTTAGTACTGGCTGGGGCTTATGATACCGAGACAGCGATTCGACGCGCAATGAACTCATAGATGCGCTGAAGGAAGCTGGATTTCCCCTCCGGAAGTAGACATCGAACTCCAGGGAAATCCTGTCAGCTTTGCCCAAGGCTCATCTGTTGAAGGAGGATTTTTTGGAAATCGACGACATGACCGAGGCGAGAATGTTAGGGATTCGATGGAATGCTGCTCACGACACGTTTCATTTTAACGCAAAGGAGATCCCAGTAAAGCCAAACTACACAAAACGGGAGGTTCTATCATGCGTTGCAAAATTATTTGACCATGCAGGGTGGTTAGGCCCCATTGTGGTAGAAGCAAAAATCCTTATGCAAGACATATGGCTAACCAAGATCGATTGGGGTGATAATTTACCTCGAGTCCTCTACCAGCGTTGAGAGCCATTTATTAAAAACTATATCCATATTTCAGAGATTAAAATTCCAAGGTGGATTAATTTCACACCTTGGAACGAAATTGATCATCGGTTTTGTGATGCATCAGAGAAGGCTTATGCAGCAGCCCTTTACGTTAGAGTGCGCGAACGAAACTCAAACACCATCCCGTTTGTAAATTTACTTGTAGGTAAAACGAAGGTAGCGCCCGTGAAAACCGTCTCTCTACCGTGACTAGAGTTGTGCGGGGCACTACTATTAGCAGAATTAATCAATGCTTTACTTCCGAAGTTTTACGTAGCCCAGCCACTGATCTACAAATGGACCGATTCCACCATCGTGCTCTCGTGGTTGAGGAAGCCGCCTTGTTGTTGGACGACTTTCGTGGCGAATAGGATCACAAAAATCGATGAACTGGTTGATGTGAGAGGATGGAATTACGTCAATTCGAATGATAACCTAGCAGATCTCGGTAGCCGCGGCGCATCACCCCAAGAACTGGTAAAGAGCACACTACGGTGGCATGGCTCAAAGTGGTTGAAAGAACAACCATCGGAATGGCCAAAAAAGATGGATGAGGGGTCCATGAAAACTGATTTAGAACAAAAGGCCGTGCGCATCCACACAATCGCCACACAGCCGCCTGACCTTTTGGAAAGAGTTTTGGGTTTCTCTCGAGCAATTCGGGTAATAGCACGGGCTTTTCAGTTTTATTATAAAACGCATCCCGTACATAAATTGGTTCCACGAGGGGAGACGACGCAAGTGACTTCCGATGAAGTACGACAGGTCAAAACGCGCTTGAACCTTTTAGCGCAGAAGCGGTACTACTCCAATGAATATCAGGCACTTGAAGCATCAAGGCCAGTGAGCGCAAAGAGTCCCCTCAACGGTCTTAATCCCTTTCTCGATAGAAATGGAATCATGAGAGTTGGAGGGAGACTAAAGCTAGCGGAGCTGCCATAGTCAGATTCTCACACCTGATTTTCCTGCATGGAGGAACTCAACTCATGCTGAGACTTCTGAGTGCAGAATTTTGGATCATACGGATTAAAATATTAATAAAAGCGCAATATATAATTGTACAGTTTGCCTTATTTACAGAAAAAAAGACACTAGAGCAACTTATTATAGCACTCCCACCTGAACGAACGGAAGTTTCCCGCCCCCTCTACCAATACTGCTTTCGTGTGCCTCCCGACGAAGGCAATACACCTGGAAGCAACGAACGATCTATCCGCTTCCACCTTTCTAGCGGCATTTTCAGCGGACAATGGTCGAATTTTGTAGGAGCTAATAAAGCATTAAGTCAGGACTTTCGTAATGGGGATCTAATGGGGGAGTGAAGTGAATCTATAACCTATACTTCCCAAACGACAACCTCACCCACTGCCCGTCAAGGCTTGGTGATCCCTGTTATCGCTAACGAGGCTCTGTCGACCGGTGCGAGGCGGTATATCCTGAGCTCCCGTAGTGAGGACTGGATCCGGACTGTACGTGACTTGCATTGACGAACGCTCAGGACGACCAGAACGCTCAGGATGACGGGTGGACCACTACGTACGGGACCCCAATCTTCGCGTTTGAATACGCACCGACAAATCCAGAAGCGTCTGTTCCCCAGTGGGGCGGCTCCCTGGTCTGCGTCTGACCCATAGTGGGCGGCAGGACACCTTCACCTGGCATTGGTATAAAATGTAAGGAGTCTCAAGGCAATGCCAATCCCGACAAGGAGAAAGACAAATAGCGGAAGAGAAAGATGGGGTATAAAAGCTCTCGTCGATTCCTCGCGAAACTGCGAGAGCGCGACCCCGCCACTCTAACGCCAAGGGACAAGGCTCTTCAAAAGAAGCATGCCTACATTGTCCGGAAGTATGAGCGACTCCGTGAGGAGAAAGTCTCGAATGCTTCCGGAAGTGAGGCCGCTGCCTCTGGAAAAGCCACAAACTCCGATAAAAGGGGCGCTGCAACCAAACCCCCCTCTGAGGGCGGTAGCAGTCTGCCGACGAAGAAAGCTGCTCCCCTGTCCGCTGTTGGAAACAACAAGCCGTCGCAATCACTGACGCCTAAGGTGTCGAAGACCGCGAGGCCAGTGTTCCCACGGCTGGACGGGGAGAAGGCCTCGACGTCGGCAGCTGCTATTGCCTCCGGTGGTAGGGGACCGGTTGCACGCACTCCGAAGAGACAACTGTCTGGCGACAAGAAGATACAGCCTGAGCAGAAGCGGGTGAAAACTTCATCAACCTTATGCTCAGCACCAGAGCTCCAGGTACAATCATAGACCGGAATCACCCGGAAGGAAAGATTCCGACGGACAAATGGTTGCTCCTGGAGGAAAAGATCATGAGGGCACTACTTGGCGAAATCCAGAGTACCAAAAACAACAACATTGGTATGTTTGATGGAGCCAAGTGGCAGAAGGGAGTCAAAGTTGTTGGATGCGGTAACAAGGAGTCGTTAGACTTCCTAACAAACTGCGTCCGCAACCAAGATGAACTTTGGGCCAACGCACGACTAGAAGTTGTTCCGCTCTCAGAGGTGCCATCCCGTACGACAGTGCGAGTGTGGATCCCGCCCCCCCTCGTGGAGGACGAGACCTCACTAGCCCTAATCAAATGTCAGAACGTGGATGTCATCCCTGACGACTGGACGATTGTCCGAGGCCGCGCTCGCGACAAGGGTAACGGCAAGGACCTTTGGATCAAGATCGGCCCACAATCCTTGCAGATCCTTCGTCGCAAAGCCGGCCAAATAAGATATGGCATCGGCCACCTCAGGGTGATCATCCCCGATGCTGAAAGAGAATCCGAAAAGCCTAAAGGTGGTGCAGATTAATCTGCATCACTGCAGGGCAGCATCGGAGGATCTGCTGCTCTTCATGGGTGAGGAAGATGTGGACGTGGCCCTAATACCAGAACCCTGGCTAGTTGCGGGGGGGGGTCACAGGTCTATCCACTAGCGACTTTCTACTTCTCACCCCACAGACCGAGGTAAAATTAGAACCTGTATTCTGATTAAGAAAAGCACTAATATTCTCTTTCTTCCCCAATTTAGCGATTCGGACATGACAGTGGCAATGTTGGAGCAGCGGGGAGCACCCGACCTCATCCTCGCTTCTTTATACATGCCATACGATATACCCGATCCCCCGCCAATATCCTTCAGGAAACTAACCGCCTGGGCGGAGCAACGAGGGATAAATATGGTGGCTGGCTGTGACGCCAACGCTCACCACACGGCGTGGAGCAGCTCGAACACCAACGATAGAGGTGAGTCACTCTTTAGATACTTATTATCCACAAAAGGAGGTTATAGATATAACTCTTGTAACTAACTCGAACAATGTTAGGGTCGACGGCTGGCACGTCTCGACAAAATGCTCTTTTTCTGATCATTGTCGCATCGTATTCTCCATTAACCTAAACAAACCGACACTAAAACCTTATCGAAATCCTCGTAGGACAAACTGGAACAAATTCAGCCAGTTGGTGTCTGGAGCGAGTCCACCGTACACGGTGGAGTCAATTTCAGTGGACCAACTGGAGGGAACGGTCCTCTGTCTAACGAAGTCTCTCAACGAATGCTACATAACAACCTGTCCCGAGAGCAAACCTTCCAAGCGACACCCAAGGTGGTGGACGGCCGATCTAAGGCGGCTCAGGATAGCAGCTAGGAAAGCTTTCAATAAAGCGAAGTTCACCAAGAACGCGGAGGACTGGGACGAATATCGTCGCAACTTCAATGCGTTCAAGAAAGAGATAAAGAAGGCAAAGAAGGTTTCGTGGTCAAAATTTTGCGAGGACCTCGAAACGACTACTGATGCCGCGCGACTAAGAAGGTGCCTCTCGAAAAACCCGGCTCCTCCTGGTTTTCTGGAAAAGCCAGGAGGAGGGCACACCGAAAGCAGCCTTGAAACACTGGAACACCTTATGGACGTCCACTTACCTGGTTGCGGTGACGCGGGGGACACAGGAACTCCTGTGACAGAACACCCTAGTACCCACAGGCAAGGCAGTCCAGTGGACGAAATCATCACTGCAGACAAAGTAGCTTGGGCTATCAGATCCTTCCAACCCTACAAATCTCCGGGACCGGATGGGATCTTTCCAGCCATGCTACAACGAACAAGCGCCACGGTAACCCCCTGGTTAACGACAATCTATAGGGCGAGACTCCTCCTAGGCTATATCCCAAAGCCATGGAGGGAGGTAAGAGTGGTCTTCATTCCCAAAGCAGGAAAAGCGGGCCACAGCACTGCAAAAGATTTTAGGCCCATCAGCCTCTCATCATTTCTTCTCAAAGTAATGGAGAGGCTTCTGAGTCTGCAGATCACGCAACGCCTTACTCCTGGGAACTTCAGCGAGGCTCAGCATGCCTACCGTAAAGGTAGGTCGGTTGAAACAGCCCTGCACGAGGTTGTTGGGAGTATAGAGCAAGCACTGAATCACAAGGAATATGCGCTGGCAGCCTTCCTGGACGTGGAGGGCGCCTTTGACAATGTTAATTTGGCATCCATACACTGCTCCATGGTGGCTGTAGGACTGGACCCATTGATCACTCTCTGGATCGACAATATGTTGAACCCCAGAAATATCAATGGCTCCTTGGGAACATCAGAAGTAAGGAAAACAGCCACACGGGGCACACCTCAAGGGGGGGTGCTATCCCCCCTACTGTGGAACCTCGTGCTAAACGAATTCCTGCTTCGCACATCAAAACCCGCTAAGGTCGTTGCTTATGCGGATGACTTAGTCATTCTGGTCGTGGGAAAATTCCTCTCCACGGTCAGCCAGATTCTACAATCTGCAATTAGCGATCTGTCAGGGTGGGCAGAACGAAACGGCCTAGGTGTCAATCCCACTAAAACCGAACTTGTTCTCTTCACAAAGCGATATAAAATAGACAATTTCCGACTTCCGTCCCTCAATGGAGCAAATCTGGAATTGTCAAAAGAAGCAAAGTTTTTGGGGGTTATTCTCGACTCTAAGCTTTCCTGGAAAAGGAACACCGAAGAGTGGAGAAAGAAGCCGCTCATTGCGCTCTACTCCTGCAAAGCTACTATTGGAAAAGACTGGGGTCTGCGACCGCAGATAATACATTGGATTTATACGGCGGTAGTCAGACCTATCCTCACCTATGGCGCGTTGGTATGGTGGCAGGCGGTTGACACCAAATCCCATCTACTCAACTTGCAAAAGGTGCAACGACAAGCATGCTTATACACAACGGGGGGGATTTATTCAACGCCCCAGGCGTCTTTAGAGACCCTGCTGGATATTCCACCTATAGACCTATATGTTAAAAGTATCGCAGCTAAAAGCGCTCTACGACTCAGAGCGTCTAACAGGCTGCGAACAACTTGCAAAGGTCACGCCACAATCCTCGGGAGAGTGGGGGTGAAATACAGCCACTGTGACCATCAGGTCACGGAAATTGACTTCAATCGAAACTTCGATATCCATTTTCCTGACAGAAGTGACTGGGAATTTAATATTGCTCTCAGCGATGACGAAATACCCATCTTCACGGACGGCTCCAAATCGGATATCGGAACAGGATCTGGGGTCTTCTCTCAGGAGTTATCTCTAAGGGAGTCGTATAGACTCCCAGACCACTGCAGTGTTTTTCAGGCTGAGATATATGCAATCCATATGGCGGCAAGGTTGGTGGGCATGATGGACTTAGCTCCATCTAAACTTGCCTTCGTTGTTGACAGTCAGGCGGCTATCAAAGCCTTAGGGTCGGCAACGACTAACTCGGTATGCGTTAAAGAATGCCGAAGATCCCTACAAGCTCTACAGCAACACATAATCAATCTCTACTGGGTACCGGGACATTGTGGTGTCCCGGGAAATGAGGAAGCGGACGAATGTGCTAGGAAGGGATCTGAGATGGGGCTCGAGGAAGCGACCCAAATCGTGAAACCCCCCCTGCGATTTCTGTCTTCAGAAGTCGAGAGACTGACCAGGGCAGCTACCAACAGTAGGTGGGTAAACCTTCACACCTGCAGGGTATCGCGATCACTCTGGCCACGGCTCGATGAACGAAGAACAAGGAGTCTATTAAGGCTTTCAAAGTCAAACGTCAGGCTTCTCACAGGAATACTAACGGGACACTGGACCATAATGATTTCTGTAGAAGCTGCAGGGATGAGGAGGAGTTAGAATCCGTCCAGCACTTCCTTTGCGAGTGTCCAGCACTTCGAGGAAAACGCCTCAAGTTTCTTGGGGACCACTTCTTCGAGAATCTGGATATCTTGGGGAAAGCTCCTCTGGACTGCTAGGATTCGCCAGAAAATCAAAATGGTTCGAAGACATGTAGGGATAGGCTTGGGGGTAACCCCCATGGGCATCACAATGAGCCTCTGCGGCCTCCGAGTGAACTCTTTTTTCAGAGCTGCCCGTTTAACCGAACCTAACCTTGTAGCCGAAATTTCCCGCCTAACCACCCAGTCGTATGCCCATCAAGAGATCGACTGGCACTTCATCCCACCTGGAGCCCCACATATGGGAGGGCTGTGGGAAGCAGGAGTGAAAAGCTTTAAAGCCCACTTCTGTAAGGTAGCGAATAACATGCGGTGTACAATGGAGGATTTCTCCACTTTTCTATCAAAGGTAGAAGCCTGCCTAAACAAGAGAGCAATTAGTCCGCTTCCCGACAACCCCGAATCCACAGAACCCCTCACCCCAGGACACTTTCTGATAGGCTGCCCGTTGCTAGCAATTTCGGAACCGGAAATAAGTGGAAATCCGATGTCAATCGTCAATTGATGGCAAAAAATTAAAGCCATTCATCAAGGATTCTCTCGGCGATGCAAGGAGGAATACCTGAAGGAACTACACAAGAGAGTCAAGTGGCAACACCCCCAACGAAATATCGAAGTCAATGATTTCGTGGTTATCAAAAAGGATAACCTACCCCGAATGAATGGCGACTTGGCAGAGTTGTTAAGGTTTTTTTAGGGCAAGGCAAATGTGTGCGAGTCGTAGAAATACGTACCACGCGTGGAGTAATTACACGGCCAATCGTAAAATTAGTACTACTCTCCCTAGTGAATACTAACTAACCTTTTTCTACTTCCAGAATTTTACAATATGGTTCGAGCTAACTCAAACGCAGCCCAAGAGTGGTATCGATGCCCCGTTCTGCCGCCATTTCCGCCGAATGAAGCCTGAGGAGAGACTTCGACCTGTCCTCCTTCACCGCTACTGTGCCAACTGCCTCGCGTCGCGACACATGTCCAGTAATCGCTCATCACAGAGAAACTGCGAGCTATACCAGGAACGACACCACAGTCTCCTCCACCTTTGGGAAACTTCCAGGCGTCAGAAAGACGGGTCGCTGGACCCAAATGCTCCCGACGTCCGGCCAATCCGGCACCACCGTCCATACCATGCTCAGGCGTTGACTGAGTCAAGACAAGAGGTGTTGGGGATCAACGCTAGTGATGAGGACCTTCAAGTGATCGAAGACGCGTCTGAATTGAGCGAGCCACTGGTATTCAGACTACCTCTGTCGGGTATCCGGTCGGCGGTCCAGCAAGCCCCGAGAACCATCAGAAAAAGACGCCCGCGTTCTCGCCGGCACACTCGCAACCACCGCGCCGCCGAGGTATGAGAGACGCCCGAGAGCGGACCCATGGTTCTGCTCGAAGAGCTCTGGGCTTATCAGTCCTTACACCTACGGTGATACTAAAGGGAGTATTCAATCTGTGCGAGCCATCATCGACCCAGGACAGCCTCATTGTACAATCTCAATAGCCCTGGCGCTGAGACTGCATGCATTGCCGAGAGGTGAGAGTGACCAGTGCCCTTTAATACTTAAAGGGTGGAATGAGAGATTAGAGATTCGGACAAAGGTACTACCGAGCCTGACGCGAACCACCTCAGAGCACACAGTCGACGCGCGTGTTCGACAATCTGCGCTTAGCCGATACAACCTTTTACCGCGCGAGTGCGATATCAATGGTATTGGGAGCCGGAGCATATACGGTAAATTTGCGTCCGGGTTTGTTGCCCGCGGCACTAACTAGTTTAGTATTTAAGCATAAACAAAGAACGAGCTTTTGAACTGTTGAAGTATTTACTTATTTTTGAATTGTGATTTTGAAATGTAATTTGAGTTTTGAATTTTGAATAACTGAATTAATCTATTTTATATTGCAGCGATCCTGCAAGGCGGGCGGCATGTTTAAGCCTGCAGCTTAAGTTTAGAATACAAACCTCACCGAGAGATGTCGCTGCTAATCACGCGCGGACAGGACTCGTTACTTTATCTCCCTTTTGGCACGAGTCCTGTTAGTCCATGCCCTTGCCAGATTCCACCTTCTGTGGAGCTTATAAATGCCAGCCAGCGACACCTCAGGTGAGTCAACTATTTACTGTATATTTACCATACTAATTTTTCAATCAACTTTATTTTTGTATAATATACAAAAACCATATTTCTCAATAACTTTGGAGACTATGGCAATCGTGAAGAGTAAGTAAAAGATTGTGTTAAAGAACCGGATCCCCCATTGAACCCCGTTGCCGGAATCACGAGGATTTACGGCCCCTAAATTGCGCCGCTCGAACAAATGCATTCGCAAAATGTACTAAAGGACTGATGTCTCATATTTTCGTAGTATGTGAGAGAGCAGGTTTGTACAATCAACGAAAACTTTCGTGGCTCAAAATGACGAAAAATTTCGTAAGACGTACGCCAGTTTTCATTATATTTACGCAGATTATATTTGCAGTGGATCATCTTTAGGCCATTCAATGCTTTTAGTGTTGCGATTGCTGGATTCTCGTTCGAGCCTCGAAAGTAAATCGTTCAAATTCAATATTTCTTTAGCAGTCTGAACATTAATTAAGCCGAGGTTTTTTTTGAAAAATTGTATGCAAATTTGTAGTAACTTTTACTGTCTGAGCTCAATTGTCTGTATAATATTTGTTTTGTAAGCGTTGTTTCGTAGTGCGATTTACTAACTTTTAAGGCGCTCGTATGAACACAAAGTTTACTAGAATTTTATATGGAAGAAAATGCGCAACATCTTCAAAAAAAATCTAGAAAATCAACGGTAACTTCTAGAGACTTGAAACTTGCACTTCATTTATAATACTAAAATTGAACGGGCTACGAAACTGTATACCCGAAAATAATTTTTATAAAGGTTCTGAAGAAAAAGTGCGAGCTAAAAGTTCATTTTTAAGAACTTTGTGCGAGCTTTGAACTTTTTATTTATGTGGTTTCTGTTATAGATGGAACTGAAAATATTTTAAATGAAAATTATTAAAAATAAATAAAAAAACATGAGTACCGAACAACAACATTTTGATTTTGCTGCTATGTATTTTCTTACTCGCAGCTATAAATAAAAGGTTTACGAAAAACATTTAACATGAAAATTTTTTTTTATATTTTAAAAGAAATCACTGTGTGCACAAAATTGAACCCTAAAAGCCCAATCTACGTCAGCGAGGCGTATACGGGGTCGGGATTTTTTTAATTTGTACACAAAAGTGCCTTTATACTTTGTTGTTTTAAATAAATATGGCTTTGGTTTTTATTAATAAAACTATGTTTTACCTATGCCTATAAGACGTATGTTTGGGCTTTACATAACTTTCAAGTAGATTGGGCTTCTAGTGTTAACAAACTTTCGTAAAAACTTTAAGCTTTTATCAGAATATTAAAAATATTATATATGCAGATCTGTAGCCCATTAAATTTTAGTACAATAAGTATGATGTTGCAAAAGTATCCTTTAATTTTTTATATTTTTGATATAGTGAATATCTCTGGAAATTTTGATGGTAGAATATTGGAACTTGAAAAAATAATAGCCGCTTCCGTTGTTCGGACTTAACTCAAAAACTACTGGATACATTTCAGTCAAATTTTCAGAGGTTATACCTTGCATACATGGTCCAATTATAGACTACTAGAAAACACGGCGGTGGCGCTGGAGTAGAGTTACTTATAAAAGTTTTATTTATTAACAGATTTCGTTCAAATTCGCAATGTGAGCTAACTGTATGATAAAAAATTCGTTTGCTAAAAATGGACCCGCAGAAGAATAACAGAAATTCGAGACTATTAATAGAGTAGCAACGGTGGGGGAGAACCGAATCACTGACTGAGAAGCGCCACACTCCCACGACAGCCGGTTCTACGTACCGGAATGACTCGGATTTTACTAGACCAAGGGTTGTTGTTTCGGCGATCTAACCCCATTTTGGTCGGCGAAATTTCTCAAAGTTTTACATCCATAGGGCTACATCTTCTTCGCATACTTCTGCTCAGGGCTGGCATTGAGTCAAACTCCTGCTGCGTGTGCCAGAGACGACCACACCTCCTCCGTTAGAGGCAACACATGCAATGGGTGGAGCCAGCTCCGAGTTTGCTCAGGCCGTACGACTCACAAGCAGTGGACCACCGCATACGTGGCCCCTTGTTGCACAAACCCTGCTGCCTACAAGGCACAACAGAGTGCGCCTGAACAACTCAACACAAACACAACCACACCACAACACAATACAATAGACAACATCACCGCCAGTCTGCACGGTGTGTCAGTCCTGGATATTTCTTAATGGGACATCAGTAAAGAGCAACACCTGCCTTTGCTGGTGTCACTTTTGGGCATGTTCAAAACTGCGCAAAACGCATTCGCCGAGGGGCTATTCCAACTGCGACGCCGACCAAAATCACCACAGGCCAACAGCCTCTGCAGCAACACACCTCGCATTCTAATAAAAATTCAACTGTAACGGACTTCAGAGAAAGATCGAGGAGATAACAGTCTTCATGGGACGGCACGGAATATTAATATCTGCGGTCTAAGAGAACTTCAACATTGTTGAGTTGCGCCGGATACAACGTGCACCGTCGAGATCGCGACGAGATAATGGTGGTGGCCTAGCGTTCGTCACGCACCACACCGTGCAGTATCATCTGATCGAAGCAGACATCGACCGCAGGGATACCATGCTAGAATGTCAGACTATTGCCTTCCCGTCAGTCGATGTCGAGCTCGAAATATTTCACGTATATATACCCTCTGTCACCAGCTGCCCGGTAGGATATCACCCTGAAATAGGTGCGCTCCTTAGAGGTGTAAACCGTATGGTAGGTTGTGACTTAAATGCGCCCCACAATCTTTTGCACTCAAGCCTATCAAACGATCGTAGGGGAACACAATTGGCTGAGCAGATAGACGATCCGACATTCTACACAATGAACGCCAACGCACCCACCAGGATTATGGGCAGCTGCCACAGTCGTCCTCTGAAAAACTGGCCCTTAGGGAGTTTAAGTGTAGTCTTTCGAATATATTTTGACATAAAATATATTTAAAAAATTTGTCTTCAGATTTATTAAAAAATTACGACTTTCTAAAGAGGCGTTTGTGAGCCAAATATATTTAAAATATTTTAAAATTATCAACAGCTCTACGATTTGGTTCTTAGACATCGTGCGAATTGGGATTTTCTTTCACAAGTCAAACCAGCCTTTCGAGCTTGTGTTTAGTATTCGCGACGTTAGAACTGCACGAAATTATTAAAAATTGTTTAAAATTAGTGTCTAGCCGCCAAAGGGTAAGAAAACAAATGCAAAATCATAAATTTTTCATAATTTTCTAACACTTCGTTACATCATCGAAAGCGAAATTCTGTTCGGCAGGAAATTCGATACTCAACGAAAATTTCGACACGGTTGCATAGCTCATAATACGAATTCAATTCATAATCATGATGCAATAATACAAGGTGGTATCAGTTGTGACAGCTCGATTTAACACTGCCTTAGCTCAGTAGAATAAGAAGAAAAACGGGAAGAAATTAGTCCCCATTTGTTGGAAAAATTTCATGTTTTCTTCTAAACAAAATTTGCTTTGCATTCAACTATATTATTAGGCAAAGTATTGTTAAAGAAGTAACACTGTTTCACCTAAGGCAGTCAATATGGCGGAACTAGAGCGAGAAGCTGCCAACCGATAACGCCTTGTATTATTGCATCATGACTCACAATAAGGGCCAAAGTGTTGTGTTATAATTCGTTCCATGTTTTTTACGGTGTGGCGGATAATTTATTTTTGTGCATTTTTTCGTAACATAAAAACAAAGAAATAGTACGAAATTATTTACGGAATGGTACGAAATTCGTTAGCAAATAATACGAATGCATTCGCAAAATGTACTAAATATCTGATGCCTGATATGTTCGTAGTACTTATGTAAGAGAACGGGTTTGTACAATCAACGAAAACTTGCGTGGCTCAAAATTAGGGATGTTGGGAATGTGGAAAAGTTAACATCCGCGGATGCGGATGCGAATGCGGATGTCAAGTAATTTTACGAAATAATTTAGGTAAGTAAATTAGGTGATGTATGTATGTGAGTAAATAAAAAAAATGCAAAAGTTAATAATTTTTAATAATGTTTAGGGCCTATTTCATAATAAAATTAAAGAATGTTTTAAAATTTAAAGGATGCTTTATTTTGCTGATCGATTTCATAAAGCCACTTTAAAGATAAAGGTGCAAATAAAGGCACTTTAGTTAAATACCCAAAATGGAAATTTAAATGACTCAAAGGTCCCTTTTGTAAGCAAAAAGGGCGTGAGTACTAGGTACTCATGATATTTGGTGTGTAAACATATCGTCGTTTAAAGTGCAAAACCGCGTATCAACAAAATGCAAAACCGCGTATCAGCAAAATGCAAAACCGCGTATGTGAAGTTGTAGAAATTATTTTCTAGAGCGCAAAAACACTCATATTTCAAAATGGTTCTCTTTTCTATAAATCAATTGCATATCTGCCTAGTATATTTCAGGACGAATGGATAAGGATTGAGCCAAGAGCTTGTGTGAGCGAATCCAATTTTTGGCAGCCAATGTCAGTTACGCGGTTTTGCAGAATCACGATACGCGGTTTTGTACTTTAAACGAGGAAAAGTTAAGCTTTTTCTCTGTGCCACCGTGGTCACTTTTTTCTGCTTCACATATTATGATATTTAAGTATATTTTAACTTAATATGTTATTAAAAGTAACTTTACAAACCTCTTTTCCTTGCTAGCGCCAATTTTTGTTTACTTTTACATTTGACATTCCTCCTCTTCTTCGCAAGTATAATCGATAAAACTTTGTTGGACACCAAAAATTTATTGGTTTAATCTGAGATTATTCTATAATTATAACTTTGTATGGCTAATCTCTTTTCTAATTACAAATAAGGGAGTTAAGAGCGAAAATGAGGATAATCCTTTTATACGTAAACCTATTATTAAGGGATTCAGTTACATACATACACATGTAGGTTAGGTTAGAAATTAAATATTAACTTCACTTAATTTTATACATTTTGCTGATTTATTTTTTTTTAATTATTTTTATTTATATTTTTTTTAATACATAAAATTATCGGTATGATTGATAAAATATTACACTTGTATATACTTGTGACTCAAGGGCGTTAAAATATCTTTAAAAGACCGCATCAATTACTGTTTTTGAGCTTGTAGTTTGAGCATTTCTATTTGTATATATTCTTAAATTTAGTTATTCTTTTAGAAATTTAATTTTAATCAGTACTCAATGAACTTACAGGTTTTTACACGAACTTGCAGGAAGTTACGAGAAAAATGTTCGCGTACTCCAAAATCCTGTAATGAGAGCAATTTTGGAGGGTTGTGTAGAAAATGGAGTTGGAAGATTTTACTCGATGCTTTTTTTGTTCCCGGACTTTTTGCTGTTACTCACATTTTACTCTTACTTCATAGAGTAATTTTGCTGTTTGACGTTTTAACATGATTTTACACGAAAAGTATGGGATCAGAGCTATTATATCATCCATACATATGTATATACACATATGTTCTTATATATTCCTCAGCTGTCAACGGACCCAGTTAAAATGCTTTCAGTATTGTTAAAATTTTCGCCTTCCTTTTTTATCAATAGATTACAAAACCTATGCCTAAAACCATGCTACGAATATCAAAACCACTTGCAACAAATGAATTCATACGTATGTATGTACATACAAACTTGAGTATGTATAAATATAGGTACATAGTCGTATGCGTGCACGGAGTTTGCATTATCGGAAGTAATTATCATTTGAACCGCATTTCCTCTTACTCTGCATATGCCCAAATGTATGCAACCATTTTCAATAGCAAGTAAACACAGGGTACTTCTAATGAAATTAAAAATTGTCTGCTGCATAACACATGCTAAGCCCTTCGAAATTTTCTGCTGGGCTATGCGTTACAGTTTCGCAAATTTTACCCCTACCGAAAGCAAAGATGTATACACATCAAAAATTATGTAATTTTCGTAGTACAATAACATATTTATGACAACCAGCTGATGCAATTTCGCCGAGATCAGCATTGCCAACTATGTCATTTTCATTTAAATTAACCTTTTGTTATTATTCAATTGCCATTGTATTATGAAAGCACTTCTTTGTTAAAGTACATTTAAATGACACTTTAACTAAAAGGAAACTTTTGCAAATGGAACTTTAAGTGGTTCATTATGAAATTGGCCCTTACTTTATTGAGTACTTGAATTTAGAAACTGGATCATTATATTTAATAAAAAGTAATGCTGCTGCCTTTTCAGGTTGCAGCCTGTTATTTAGAGGGTCGTAAATCACACCTACCCTTGAAACTTGAAAATGTCGGATGAGTCCTCCTGCCTTCCATCTTCACTTGAAGAATATAGCATCATTTGCCCTTTGCCAATCGATACGATTCCGTTTCTTGAAAATTCAGAATCTAGGGTCGGTTGAGAACAATTTTCGGGATGTTTCCTGTGACTACATTTGTCATTCTCGAACTTGTATCCAGTATTTGATATTCAGTCTAGTTATCTGACACCGGCACAATTTCATTGAGATATGCCCCAAAGGAAAAGGGCGAGCAGCTACGATTTTAAACCTTGAAATTTTGAAATATGGGAGTAATTTGGAATGGCTTCTTGAAGATTGCGCTTGGCTACATTCTAATAATACCTAACGATGCTTGAGGACCACTGTGAGCCCATTGATAGCTCGGTTATATAGCTTGAGAAATAATGGGTTTTTTGACAATTTTATCAAAGGTGATAAATCTGACTTTTGACCAGATTTTTTACACAAATACTCCTTTGTGTGGCAAAAAATATTGGCTTAAATTTTTCATTTTGTTTGCCAAATAAACATCCGCATTCGCAAAAGCTCCGCATTGATTATTGCGAATGCGAAAGCGAATGCGAATGTCAGAATCAATGCGGAAGCTCCGCGGTTGCGAATGCGAATGCGAATATTCGCAACAACCCTGCTCAAAATGACGAAAAATTTCGTAATATGAACGCAAGTTTTCGTTATATTTACGCAGATTATATTTGCAGTGGATCATCTTTAGGCCATTCAGTGCTTTTAATGTTGCCGTTGCTGGATTCTCGTTGGAGCCTCGAAAGTAAATCCTTCAAATTCAATATTTCTTCAGCAGTCTTAACATTAATTAAGTCGAATTTTATTTTTTAATTGTATGCAAATTTGTAGTAACTTTTACTGTCTGACCTGAATTGTCTGTATAATATTTGTTTTGTAAGGCGTTACCGCAGCGTTGTTTCGTCATAGCTCTATAGTGCGATTTATTAACTTTTAAGGCGCTCGTATGAACACAAAGTTCACTAGAATTGAAACTTGCACTTAATTTATGATACTAAAATTGAACGGGCTACAAAACTGTATACCCGAAAATCTTATAAAAGTTCTGAAGAAAAAGTGCGAGCTAAAAGTTCATTTTTGTGAACTTTGTGTGAGCTTTGAATTTTTTATTTATGCGGTTTCTGTTATAGATGGAACTATGTATATTTTAAATGAAAATTATTAAAAATAAAAAAATAAACATGAGTACCGAACAACATCATTTTGAATTTTGTTGCTATGTAACTATTTTCTTATTCGCAGCTATAAATAAAAAGTTTACGGAAAACATTTAACATGAAAAAATTTTTAATATTTTAAAAGAAATCACTGTGTTCGGGATTTTTTTAATTTGTACACAAAAGTGCCTTTTTACTTTGTTTTTTTAAATAAATATGGTTTTAGTTTTTATTAATAAAACTATGTTTTTTGTCTACACCTCTAAGACGCATATTTGGGCTTTAAATAACTATCAAGTAGATTAGGCTTCTAGTGTTAACAAACTTTCGTAAAAACTTTAAGCTTTTATCAGAATAATAAAAATATTAAGTATGCAATTCAGTAGCCCATTAAATTTTAGTACAATAAGTATGATGTTGCAGAAATATCCTTTGATTTTTTATATTTTTGATATACTGCATATCTCTGGAAATTTTCTTGGTAGAATATATTGGATAAAATAATAGACGTTTTCGTTTTTCGGACTTAACTCAAAAACTACTGGATATATTTCAGTAAAATTTTCAGAGATTATAGCTTGCATACATGGTCCAATTATAGGCTACTAGAAAACTCGCCGGTGGCGCTGGAGCAGAGTTACTTATAAAAGTGGTATTTATTAACCGATTTCGTTCAAATTCGCAATGCTAGCTACCTGTATGATAAAAATCCGTTTGCTATAAATGGGCTCGCAGAATAACTACAGAAATTAGAGGCTATGAGTGGAGTAGCCACGGTGGGGGGCACCGAATTGTCATGACTGACGAGCGCCCTATTCCCTCGATAGCCGGTTCTACGTACCGGAATGACTCGGGTTTTACCCGACCAAGGGCTGTTGTTTCGGCGATCTAACCCCGTTTAGGTCGGCGAAATCCCTCAAAAGTTGTACATCCATAGGGCTACATCTTCTTCGCATACTTCTGCTCAGGGCTGGTATTGAGTCAAACCCTGGACCAGAAACCTATACCTGCTGCGTGTGCCAGAGACGACTACACAACAACTCCATCTCCGTTAGATTCAACACATGCAATGGGTGGAGCTACCTCCGAGTTTGCTCAGGCCTTACGACTCACATGCAGAGGACCACCGCATACGAGGCCCCTTGCTGCACAAATCGAGTTGCCTCCACGGCACAGCAGAGTCCGCCTGCGCAACTCAACAAAAACACAACCGCACCACAAGACAATACAATAGACAATATCACTAACACAACAGACCACACCACCGATACAACCGCATCACCACCCATACGCCACCGCCAATCTGGGCAGTGTGTCAGTCCAGAATATTCCTTAATCTGACATCAGTCAAGTGCAACACCTGGCTTGGCTGGTGTCACTTTAGGGCATGCTCAAGACTGCGCACAACGCGAGATTGGACGAGGGACTTTGAGGGCGTATGCTGTGCTGCTCAGTGGCAAATTCCAACTGTCATGCCGCCCAAAATCGCCACAGCGCAACAGCCTCTGCAGCAGCAGGCACAGCATGTGGCGGCCCGGAAACACACCTCACATTCCAATAACAATTCAACGGTAACGGGTCTCAGAGAAAGAACGAGGAGATAACAGTCTTCACAGTAACAGTATCGTCTGATCGAAGCAGACATCGACCGCAGGGAAACCATTCTAGAATGTCAGGGTATTGCCTTCCCGTCAGGCGATGTCGAGCTCGAAATATTTCACGTATATATACCCTCTGTCACCAGTTGCCCAGCAGGATATGACCCTGAAATAAGTGCGCTCCTCAGAGGTGTAAACCGTATGGTAGTTGGTGACTTAAGTGCGCGCCAAGATCTTTGGCATTCAAGCCTGTCAAACGATCGTAGGGGAACATAATTGGCTGAGCATATAGACGATTCGACATTCTACACAATGAACGACTACGCAACAATAGCCAGCGCTGGTCTGATAAACAGCATATCATGGCGATCTACTGAGTTTAGCATCAGACCATATGCCCATAGTTATCTCGATTGATAAGCCAGCCGACTTTAGCATCAGACCATATGCCCATAGTTATCTCGATTGTTAACCAGCCGACTTTGCTTCCGCGGATCACCGGACCTATGTCAAATTTTCCAAAACTGACTGGAAAGACTTCGCGGATGTAACTGAGAACGCCTTCACTGCCCTACCCGTACCAACTGACATTTCCGTAGGTGAACGTTAATTCGGCAGGGTTGACACTGCTGCTGCAGCCCGCTTCATTCTGGCGGGGTGCGTCTCGGACCCCCGTCCAATTTTCCCTACTAAAGCGGTTGTCCTAGCTGATGAGCGTGACAAGTCAGAGATTCGGCGACTTGTGAACGCACATAAGCGGAAGAAATGGAAAGAGCATCTGAAAACCTACAACTTTGCCTCTGGTGTGAGTAAGCTTTGGTCATCCGTGAGGTCATTGTCCAACCCAACGAAGCGTGATGACAGAGTTGAAATAGTGTTTGGTGACCACGCTTCGTCGGACTCGGATCGATGCGCCAGCTATTTTAGCCGGCAGTTCATGCTGCATCCTCCGGCGGATTAAGCCAAACGTAGAGTGACAGTAGGCTGCACAAAGTGCCGAAAACCCAGTGCGCTTCTTGTTTTCACCAGCGGTGAGGTAAGGGAAAGCTGCGAAGGCCATTGGACCCGAGGAATTTGAATGTTGATGCTGAAAAATTTGGGCCTCCCGGGAGTAGATTATTTAACCAAGGTTCTCAACCTGTCAATGGCGACTCTCATCATTCCAGACATCTGGAAAATGGGGAGAGTGGTCACACTACTTAAACCGGCAAACCGTCAAACAAAGGGGAGTCCTATCGCCCGATACTCTCCCTTCCCTTGTAAAGGCCATTCTACTACCGCACTATACAAACCATCTGACCCCAGCGAGGCATAAGCATGTGCTCCGTAAGGTTCACAGCATAACAACAGCGCTTAACGCCATAAATACACAGATAACTCTTGTCCTAAACCGAAACTGCCCCTGTGAGAGAACCATCCTAGTAGCGGTCTAAGGCGTTCGAAACTGTCAGCCATTCAACGCTACTAGAAGACATAAAGGCCTCCTCTCTCCCACAGGTTCTCAAACGGTGGTCGGCGAATTATCTAAGTGGTCGTGACTCGTCAGTAACTTTTAGATATAAATCGAGCAAACTCAGGAAAATAAAACGGTAGGTTTCACAGGGTGGTGTGCCTTCCCCATTACTGTTTAACTTTTACATATCAAAGCTCCCTCAACCACCAGAGTGAGTCTCGATTGTCTCTTATGCTGACGATTGTTCGATCAAGGCGTCTAGGAATGGAATTGATGGCTTCCACGTCACGGATACCGAATGCTGGCACGATCTCTATATCTGGCTGATCGACTCCTGGAAAGTGGGGGAGGGGACACACGCGGTCAAGGAATAGCGGGAGTTCCTCCGGTGGGAATACCGGCAGCGATACCGGCGGCCAACATGCAGGAATTAGACCTGAAGATGCCACAACAAGGTAACGATAGCGACTGTGGAGTCTACGTTGTGGAGACGGTCGAAACGGTGATGATGTACATAGAACGCAGATAAGGAGGGTCGGGGTGCAAATCCAGGCCGTTCATGGCAGTCCACAAACGCATGCACATGCTGAGGGTATTGCAGCAACCACCGGATTCAGAAACACTACCACCGGAACCCACAGAGGCAATATCACCACTACATTCACCGCCACACACACCAGCACCACCAGAGGTAGTGCCACTGTCACCGTCACCGTCCCGAGCACCAGCACCGTCTGAAGCAATTTCACCACCACGATGCTCCTCAACGCCACCAAGGAGACAAAACGTCATTCCGATGAAGCTGACGGGCCAGCGCTGGACCAGTTCCTAAAAGTCGCCGAGAGAGTCCGGAGGGCTCTACGAAACATCGAGGAGGATACCTGCAATGGGGTTCACGTATAATGCCGAAACACCGGAAAACATAAGCTCGCCGAAGAGGGGGAAGTGTGAGGACTGAATATCCACGAAATGTAGCCCAAAGAGCATTACCTATAAAGAAGAGACTTAGCAATATCTCGTATGTTAGCACGGAGCTGTGGTCGTGAACGCACAGCTACTAAAGAATAGCCCTGCTATTGTTTCATATGTGTAGTGGCTTCCATTTAAATATCTTTGTGAAAAAAAAACAGATTTTTGTCTAGAAATTGTTTGTTTACTTTTTTTCTTTCATAATACAATCCATGATGGAATAATTTTTAGAAGGTAGTTTCACTTCAAAAATTTTGATATAAACCGTGTCTGTGACAAACGTGCAATGTGGCTACTACTACGAGATAGAACTTGGGAATTTTCGATTGTTATTTAAGATATTTTTTAACAGAACATGTAAAGATTTATATATTTCAAAACTGATCACTTAATTTTTATTATACATATAAGTACTTTATACATACATTCTTGCCACTGCTAATCGCATGAGTACAAATCTTAAAAACGTTATATATAGAACATTCTTCGAGGTGGTCCAACATATGCTGGCTCAATATCTCGAATTGCTACCTCTAGGCTACTTTCAATAATAAAATTGAGTAGAGAATCACCTCTTTCATTGATGTCCGCGCCCCCCAAATTTTTTATGCGAGTTTTCGTCGGATCCTACCACCAGCGCCTGACTCCCGTTGTCGGCTGAATCCACCAATTTCTTGAGCTCGGGCGGGGGTGCATCTTCTTCATGACGCAGGTAGCATAATGCAAGAAGTAGTGGTTCCTTCTTTGCATTCTTAAGTGCCACTACGGTTAAATCGTCTGAGGAAAGATTAGTGTTAATATAAGAGTTTATACTTTTTTCAACCAGAACCGCCGCTCTTACCTTTTTGTCAGCATTCGGAGTATTACCTTGTTACCCGGGGCAATCCAGGGCTCTTGGACTAAGGCCACACCGGGGCCGTTCGGCTAAAGCAACTTTACTTTTGTGGAGGTTTATCTGGAGAACCTTCAGCATTCACAGCCTTAGAGCGGCGTCCAAGATCTCATCTAGGCCTAGATCCTTTTCCACCTCTCTTGTTTTGAGCGTGTTGTCATTATTGCCAGTTGGGTAGCGTTTCTTGAGGCGAACGAACACGCTACTCATGCCCCACGCCATTTCTCCAATCCTTTCGTAGAGAATGTCCTCTGCCGTCTTTTTGATTTGGAGGATATAATCCTATACACTCTCGACATTTGTTGCTTTGGGGATATGTAACACCCTCCAATCGTCAGTCGTCACATTTGGCCTAGCGCAGGGTTCGGAAATATTCATATATGTATCAACGTTCGCATACATACATTTATGATTTTATACGCGAAGGTGAACGTATCAAATATTCTGTATTGATTCTCCTTCGCGAACGAGAAAACCAGTCCAGATAGCTCGTGTTCGCGAATGTTAGGTATGCATTGGTGGACCAAACAGCGTGCGTTCATATATGTAGCTATAAGTGGCAGCGATGCCTTGGCAAAGGTTCACTGCTGTCGTTCTCGTTCATAAGTGAATGTAAATTCTGCGGCAAATATTCGCGGAAAGTTGGTGTGGCTAGGGATACTATTCTATGCGAAAGCAATTTTGTTAATTGCATAAGATTTGCACCGTTCATTCGATTTTCAAAAATTAGGTTTCAAATGAAAGGGCTCTAGATGTGCAATAAGAATATACTAGAGTGCCAGTTACTGTCGAAATTCGAAAGTTTTTCTAGTTTTTAGGAGCCTTGGAGAGGGTTTCTAACTTAACAAATAGCAAAATTTATACAGTACAAATTAACTTACCGGAACATCTACTTTGGAAATAAAACGAAACTAAAATTTTTTTATGTTTTTTGGTTTTTGTAGCGATCACTTTGTAGAATATATTTTTGGTACACTTGTAGGCTGGTGTGATCTATTATTTAATGGTGCAAATAA
>NW_023458557.1:11667859-11673483 GCF_013731165.1 Rhagoletis pomonella | reverse complement strand
TTATTTGCACCATTAAATAATAGATCACACCAGCCTACAAGTGTACCTAAAATTTTTTATCTAAGAAGGTCTTTGGACTTCAGCAGGACTTAGAATTGACCCGATAAATTTCCCTTTTATCGATAAATATTAATGATTTCATACATATCGATAGTTCGATGAATTTCAAAAATCCTAAAATCCGATAACTCAACAAAATTCGTTAACTCGACCAATTTCAATAACTGTGAAATTCGAGGGCTCGACAAATTTCGATAACTTACAAATGTAAATTTTGTGGATATCGAAAAAGGTTGATAACTCATTACACTCTGTTAGCACGATAAAATTCGATAAGCAGTGATAAATCGATAAGCTTATATAATCTTGAAATTTCGTTTAATGGATATATTTTGAAAATTCCATAAACTTAGATTCGATGAATCAGCCAATTTCAGTAGATCAATAATTACACTATGCGACAGTCAAAATCGGGATGGGATGAAACCATCGGGAAATGTTATATCGGTCAAAAACAAGTTATACGTGTCCCGGCGTTTCGCTGGGTCACGTCTAGGAATCGATTTTGCTCAAACAAATTTAAAAAAATAAAAAATTACAATTCCTTTAATCTGTTCATATAACGTTTTTCTATATAATCAACAGTTTTGCCGGTAAAAATAAATGTATGAAGAAAAAAAATATTTTTTGTCTAAAATATTAAATTTTTTTAAAACTGTTGCCTGCGTTTAAAACTATAATATTTACAACGTTCTCCCGATTTTCAAAAATTAGGTGTCAAATGAAGGGCTTGGCCCCTAGATGTGCGGTAAGGATATATTTTTTGACAGGGTTGACACCTGCGTTTACAATTCTGATATTTACACCGTTCTTCCGATTTTCAAAAAATCTAGATGTGCAGTAAAGATATATTTTTATACCTTTCATGAGCATGAAATGGTATTATAACTTTGGTCCGATGTTTGTAAGTACCAGAATAAGAAGAGATAGACCCATTAAAATTTATACTTAAATGATCGGAACGGCGAGCTGAGTCGATTTAGCCATGTGCGTCTGTCCGTGTGTCTGTCTGTCTGTCCGTCTGTTTTTATGCAATCTAGTCTCTCAGTTTTCGAGATATCCGAATTTCGTAGGTGGGTGTATTTTTATAATGTATTAATCATTTGTCGGAACCGGAAGAATCGGACCACTATAACATATAGCTCCCATACAACTGATTGTTCAGATATAAGATTTTTCGTTATAACTCCTCCATTTAAGTAGCTAGTAACATGAAATTTTGAAATGTTGTCAACCATTATCAAAAGAATACTCTCAGTGAAAATGGCGAAGATCGGGTCGCTATAACCTATAGCCTCCATACGACTGATTGTTCAGATATGAGGTTTTTTGCCGTAACTTCTCCATTTATGCAGCTAGGAACATGAAAATTCTCACCGCTTTCACTCATTATTAACAGAATCATTACAGTTAAAATAACAAAGATCGGGTCACTATAACATATATCTCCCATTCAACTGATTGTTCAGTTATTAGAATTTTCGTTATGACTCCTCGATTTATGCAGCTAGGAACATGAAATTTTGCAATACTTCCAACGTTTATCAACAGAATTCTTAGAGTGAAAATAACAAAGATCGGGTCACTTTCACATATAGCTCCCATACTACTGATTGTTCAGATATACAACAACATAGAAACATGATATTTCGCACTATTTTCACTCATTATCAACAGATAGTTTACAGTAAATTAACCGGGTCACTGTAACTTATATATTGCCTCCATATAACTGATTGTTCAGATATGGGGTTTTAATGTAAAACTAATTTATTTGGACAGCTAAAACCGATAAATTTCGTAAGCTATTGTATAAATAATAATATAAAGTCTACTGAGAAAAGTGTCAACATCTATGCTGTATAAGCCTTATCTCGGGAACCACTGATTGTTTCTATACCAGTTTTTGCGATATATCTCCTTTATGTAGGAAGCTAAACCCATTAAATTGTGTTACCGGTTTACATACCGATCACACAGCAGTGAAAATCACTTTGATTGGTGCTATATAAGGTATATCTTCCATACTTCTGATTGTTTATATAAGATTTTGTATATATATATGTAACTCCTCTATCTATGTGTGCTGTGAATATATAAATTTTTTCAAATGCAGTAATCTGTTAAAGTAAAGTTTTCGGATGTTCATGAAAGGTATGAAGCCTTCGGCATAGCCGAAGACAGCGCTGCTCTTGTTTTAATATTCACACCGTTATTCCGATTTTCAAAAATGAGGTGTCAAATGAAAGGGCTTGGCCTCGAGATGTGAGGTAAAGATTTTTTGAATAGGGTTGCCACCCTTTTTATAAAAATAAGGCCTCAAATTAAAGGGCTGGGCCTGGATCGTACAATAAGGACATATTTTTTGAACAGAGTTGCCGCCTGTCTACAAAATTATAATATTTACATCCTTCGCATGATTTTCAAAAATGAGGTATCAAATGAAAGTGCCTAGCCTTTAGAAGTGCACCAAGGCTTTTATTTTTCAATAGGGTTGCCGTCTGTCAAAAAGTTATAATTATTACACCGTTTTCCCGGTTTTAAAAAACCGTTTGGGTCAAATGAAGAGGCTTTGCCTACAGCTGTGCAAAAGGGGTTTGTGAATGCTCTTTTCGCCAACTAGTTAGGGCATTGCTATGCGGATGGTTGTTCTTACCAAAGCGTGTTAAAATTGCGTTTGCTTATGCATACATGTGTCTGTATGTATGTACTTTGGTTGCAGATGGTTGTTTTTACCAAAGCATCGCAATTGCGTTTGCTTCTACATGCATGTGTATGTATGTATATATTTTGGTGAGTTTATTCATATCCACATATGTAAATACATTCTAAGACTATGTATGCATGTGAAAAAAATTTTGTCGATGGTGTTATTATTTTCTTCCATACATGTTAGGTAGAAAGCATTTTCGCTGTTGTTCATACGCGAGATTTTTCTACCCAACATATGCGAAAGCTGTTTGTTTAAAAATATTTCTACATACTTGCAATAATTGTGAGGGCCATCCTATTAAAAAACTATATTCTTACGGCACATCCACAGGCCAAGCTCTTTCATTTGACGCCTGACTTTTAAAAATCGGGAGAACGGTGTAAATATCATAATTTTAAACACAGGTAGTAACCCTATTAAAAAAATATATCCTTACTGCACATCCAGAGGCAAAACCCTTTCATTTTACACCTCCCCTTTGAAAATCGGGAGAACAGTGCAAATATCATAATTTAAAACGCAGGTGGCAACCCTATTGAAAAATATATACTAACTGCACGTCAAGAGGCCAAGCCCTTTCATTTGACACCTCACTTTTGAAAATCGAGTGAACGGTGCAAATCTTTTGCAATTAACAAAATTACCTTCGCATAGAATAATATCTCTAGCCACACCTACTTTCCGCGAATATTTGCCGCAGCATCTACATTCACTTATGAACGAGAACGACAGCAATGAACCTTCGAGAAGGCATTGCTGCCACTCATAGCTACATACATATATGAACGGACGATGTTTGGTCCACCAATACATACGCGTACGAACAACAGTGGAAATTTTTTCTACCTAACATTCGCGAACGCGAACTATCTGGACTGGTTTTATACTTCTCGTTCGCGAAGGAGAATCAATACAGAACATTTGAATATTTCCGAACCCTGGCCCAGCGGGTTGATTGTTGTTTATTTCGCCTTCAAGTTTTTGGCGGAACCTAGGTGCTAGGGATGCCAAAATATGCGGAAAATTGTGGTCCTGGGATTTCGGAATATTTTTTAAGTAATCCCGGGATTCCGGCATTTATCCCGGGACTCACGTTGAGACGTAATTGTTATGAATTTGAGTAAAAGGCAATTAAAATACCATGAAACAAAACTATTTACAATTTGGGATAAACTGATTGTAAAATTCACATGTAGCCCTGTTCTGCAATCCGAGTCGGAATCGCATCGGAATCGGAACTCGATTCCGACTCGGAATTAAAATGGTTTTCCACAATCCGATCGGAACTTTTGTTTCGAAGGTAATATCGAATCCGATTCTGTAAAAAAAGGAACAAACCTCCAATCTGTAAATTTTTTTTTTAGTGTGTCAATTTCATTTGGATAAATAAAACCGAGAAAATAAACATGAGTTCAATTGTTTTATTGGCGATTAAGCTGAATAATGAGCAGCGAACATCTTAAAAAGTGAAGCGAAAAATTTTGCGCGATCACAGCAATCCCATGGAATTACCGGACTCAGCGTTAGTAGTATAAAAAGTTTTTTTTTTATACTACCGCCATTTCAAACTATTAATTTTTTTTTACAGCTTTATTGTACTCTATAGAATAAATGAACAAGCGCAGGTTGAAGCTGGCAGCAACGCTGCGATTCCACGCCGAAGGTGGGTATCAAAGGTCTATAGGAGTCAACTCAAACATCGCTTTGGGAAGGAGCACCGTCTCCAAGATAATTTCAGAAATAATTACGCTCATGGAGCGGAGACTATTCTGAAAGTGGATAATATTGTTCGTGCCTCAGCAAGAGAAAAGAGCCGCCAAAAGTTCTTTCTACGAACAATTTGGTATTCCGGGTGTGATTGGATGTATTGACGGGACGCACATCAAGCTATTGCAACAACAAGACGGGTCTGCTTTTTTAACCGAAAAGGAAATTTTAGCATTAATGCAATGATTGTAAGTTGCCATAATTACTTGATTTTATAAGGAAAAAAGTTTTAGTAAAATTTGTTTCTTATATATTTCAGACTTGCGATCATAATATGGTTATTAGAGCTATTGATGCTTAACATCCCGGTTCTAGCCATGACTCCTTTATATGGAGCATGAGCAATGCAAAACACTTTTTCATGATGAAGTATCGATATGGTGATCACAATTCGTGGTTATCGTGCGGTGCCGGGTATGCTCTGGAACCTTCTCTATTAACACCACATAGAAATCCAGAACCACGGTCTATACAACACGCGTTTAACAAACCACATTCTTCGGCTCGTAATATAGTGTAATGCGATCAAAGCATACAATTGCAACTACAAATCACTTTGTATGAATTCCCCCTAAGCTAATCTTAAAATTATGAATTTACGATATTAAAAATGCAACACTGTTCTAGGTACAATAGCAGCTAGGTTTAAGGTAGAAGTGAAAAATAAATGAGCGTCATTCTATACGTGCCTTTTAAAACGCTAAGAAGTCACTTTCAATTTTATTCAATTTTGAGCCTTGGCTACAAGCCATCACTCGAGCCAGCGGGCGAGTAAATCCTTTTTAATAAAGTGCCCGTGCCCGGACAACAGGAGCACGGAATTCCGGCACTCAAGGCAGCAGCTCCAGGGAGCGCCAGGGCTCCATGCCATGCAGGTATTGGCCGGCATCAGCGCCGGCGGATCGCCAGGGCTCTGCAGATCCGACGGCAACTGGTACACCCCCGCAGGTAACGGCGATGTGGAATAAACCACATTACATGGAGACCGTGGGTCCATCCCGCGTCATTGCGGCCACACACAAAAAAAACTGAAAGTTAAAGCAAATGGTACAAAAAGTACTTATAAAAAAAAAAAAAAAAAAAA
>NW_023458557.1:11659490-11667759 GCF_013731165.1 Rhagoletis pomonella | reverse complement strand
AAAGCAAATGGTACAAAAAGTACTTATAAAAAAAAAAAAAAAAAAAATGCAAAAAACATGAACACAAAAAAAAATAAAAAATAAAATCACATGTTTATAACTAAAATTTAACGTGCAGCAAAACATGGACTGAACTAAATTAAATTGCAAAAAAAACTGACTACTATGATTTTACGGTGGCGGTAAAATACAAAAAAAAAAACTTACAAAAATTACAAAAAAAATATAAAAATTCGAAAATCACTACAAAAAAATAAAAAAGCTAAAAAAACAAACAAAAAATAACAGACTTAAAAACTTTACAAAAAAAAAAACATAAACGCGCATACATATAAGTGCATACATGTGGCGAAAAACAAAAACTTAATTGAAAATGAACTTATATTCAAGACAAAAATGTGGTGGCGGTTACAGCCGTAATATAAAAATTTGAAGGAAAAAAACTCAAAATTGCAACAAAAAAAAGTAAAACAAAAAAAATTAAAACAAAAAAAGTGGTGTTACCAAATTTTTCAATTAAAACAAACTAAACGATACATTTTTCAATTAACATAAATAAAGGCGTGCAGTGACGGTGGTACGTAATTTGGTCACAAAAAGCAAATGTAGTGGCTGGTTACGTAACACTTTGGAAAACAGTTGCGTTGGTTAGTGGCTAAAGTCATTGTAATATGGAAAAATACTTTCTAAAAACTGAAATTTTCCGACAATTGCAAAATATGTGGTAAACTAAAGACAACAGTAATACATCTAAAATTCTCTGGAAGTGCTGTACCACCAAACCAAAGTAACGCCAAGCCGCCACTGCACCTTAATAACCGTTATATGTACATATAACTGTACGTAAAACCACGCCACTTTGACACTGAACGGTAACAACCAGTACCGGTATGCAGAGCAATGCCAACAATTCTTATCGCTAAGCCGTGGCGTGATACAGCAGCAACAACAACAACTTTAACTACAGCGAAGCCAACAGCAAGAAGGGGCAGGATAGCACAGCGTAGCTATTTGCAGTACGTATGGTGCACAGTGTGCAAATTTCGACCAATTTTTCCTTTAAATTTTATAACTTTCCACTTGTATACATATAAACCAATGTACATACATTTATATAACATACATTCGTTTTACATCTGTATTACATTCAAAATTTTCAAATTTCTTTACATTTAAAATTTTCAAATTTATATTACATACACTCATTTTACATCTGTATTATACTCAAAAATTTTCAAATTACTTTCAACAATACACACATTTACATATGTACATATATGTTACTGTTTTTTCTTTTCGAATTTCAGCTTCAGTGGTACAGTCATGTGCAAATACTAATATTTTTTTTGTGAAACATAACTTTTGAACAATTTAAAGTTTTTACTAAAATTTTTCTTCAATTCTATGCAACGTTAGACAAGAGTCAGATTATGGAATCTTCATAATTTTTTTTTCTTTTTCTCAAATATTCAATACCAATTTAATACGAATTTTCGCCTATGCCACTGCGGTGCTTTTATACTACAAATTTAGAGCTTCGGTTGAAATATAGTAAAATATCTCAACGATTATAATTATCAATAAACATTTTCCTCAGGTGTCTATGGCGGGCTCGCCAAACTTCAAATATTACAACTTTATTCAAATAATTTTTTTCAATAATACAGTAGTTCGATAGTTTTTTATAGATCTTGTGCTTTGCGGGTGTGCCAGATGTCAGATGTCGAATTTGTATTCAAAGATTTACAAGCAAAATTTTCAAAAGTTACCAAGCGTGTTCTTCAAAGCCGTCCACTTTCAACAAATCGGGAAAAAGTTGACGAATATAAAAAATCTTTAATCGAAACTTACACCGATATTTTAATTCAAGTAAAAAATTCGGAACAACAAGGAAACAAGCCAGCTTCCATAATTAAAAGTTTACCGCGGGGCAGAGAAAAACTACTTCAGTGTTTTCAAAAAATTGGGCCGAACCCGAAGATTTTTCAGGTCTTATAAAAAAAGATATTTTAAATTCTGAAGTAGATTCCGACGACGACTTTGCTGACGCTTGTTCAGCTGGCGCACCAGAAGTTTCCACCGTAAAAAAAAATTGTTCTTTGCCTTCATTTAAAGATTTTTTACAAATTGAAGAAACGCCTTGCGTAGTGATTAGTTCCCCAAATATTAATTTTATTGTATATACAAACGAAATAAAAATGGCAACACCCGAGCAAAAGAAATTTTTTATTAGCTTGTGTGCATCTATAATGCGAGAAAAATATAGTGGTGACCCTCTATCGCTCGACTAATCCATTAATCAAATCAATTTAATAGAAGAATTGTCGGATGAAAGTTTAACTACAACATTTATAGCACTTTTAAAGTCAAAACTCGAATGCAAAGCGCGTGAGGATTTACCCAGTCAAATAATTTCAGTGGATCAAATAAGGGTTGCGCTACACAGCAGAATCAAACCAGATAATTCCAAGGTTGTCTCTGGCACAATCGCGGCGTTATGTATCATAGCGCACGGCAGTGCGCGCGAGATACGAAAGAAGCCACAGTAGTATGCTGAAATGACTCGCTTATATATACACGAGATTTGGAAGTTTTTATCCAGACGTCCAATCGACATGTTTGAGATACCGTTGGAAAGGTCTTGCAGAGCGTGTCCAGAAAATGTATTCAAGCTTCATAAAAGATTAGACGGATTCTCAAATATTAGGATAAAGTGTTGCGAAACAAAAAAGTTTTTTTGGCTTTTGCCGGTTTAAGGGGGCATATGGGTACACCCAACATATTTAGTGTTATTCTATAGGCCAATACCTTTCAAACGATACCTTATATATTACGCTCCGGCTGCTAGTTGGAAAGATATAGAGGTAAATGTGTTTTGGTTCGTGTCTCCACTACGAGATGCTTTGGTATGTATGTGGCGTCTGTACGTACCTTCATTTAATTTCTTTC
Source organism: Rhagoletis pomonella (assembly GCF_013731165.1). Lineage (NCBI taxonomy): Eukaryota > Metazoa > Arthropoda > Insecta > Diptera > Tephritidae > Rhagoletis > Rhagoletis pomonella. The sequence goes on along the minus strand of NW_023458557.1, from coordinate 11,664,810 downwards.
AAACTTTCAGGAGTTAAAGAACCAAAAAACTAAAAAGGTTTTGTTCCAAGATGTTTTGATTTGTATTCCTTTGTGGGCGTGGCTGCTGCCTGAAATTCCAAAAAAGGCAATTTTTTAAACTACCACTGAGGCCACACTGCTCAGTCCGTGTCATTGATGTGGATATCAGTAGAAGGGGCTTCAAACAAGCTATCTAACGCTACTTTTGTGTTCGTATAATATAAATATGTCATACCGTTATCGCCTGAAAACTAAAAATCGGGCTGCTGAAAATATATATTTCGGGGATTTTCTCAAAAACTGGTCAGTCGATTTTATTCTAAGTTTTCACAAGTCTAGCCCAAAACCTTAGCTTTCATATGGTATATACCTTATATCTGGGAAAACTCTTGTTGTGGAGATATTGCGATTCAAATTGAAAAAATGTCGCTCCAAAAAGGGTCAAATGGTTCAAAATTAACATATCCGTCTAATTTGGGTACTTTAAGATATAAAAATAACATACCCAGTTCCCCGAAAAAAAATTGCCCATTCCCCGGTTGCCACTTAAACTGAAATTCCCTGCAAATCGCGGAATTTCCCGCGAGTTGACAAGTTGAAGGATGCAGCTGTGCTGATCACTTCGTACATGTCTTGGAAGCCACAATTTATGTGTATTTTAGAGTTTTTTTTCACATGCCGAAATTGTAACATTTTTCCCCATTTTAATTGCAGGTATGTACACAGTATTTAACTATGCTACATGGGTTTATCACCCGCACTTAACCAACCTGGAAAGACGCGTACAATATTACCTACAGTTGTACATAAATAAGTATGTATGAATGCATTTAGTTCACCCAATGTGCCGCTACTACTTACATCTCTCTTCTTCTTTATTGGCGCTGTAACTGCCTAAGCGATTTTGGCCGAGTCCAAAACAGTACGCCATTCATTTCTCTTCTGTGCTAACTGACGCCAATTGGAAATGCCAAGTGAAGCCAAGTCCTTCTCCACCTGGTCTTTCCAACGCAGAGGAGGCCTTCCTCCTCCTCTGTTACCAGCATCGCGGCCCGCGTTGAATATTTTCAGAGCAGGAGCGTTTCTGTCCAATCGAACGACATGGCCAAGCGAGCGGAGCCGCTGAATTTTAATTCGCTGCACTATGTCTATATCGTTGTAAAGCTCTTACAGCTCATCGTTAAATCGTCTGCGATATTCGTCATCACCAACGCGTAAAGATCCGTAAATCTTTCCCAGAATCTTTCTCTCGAAAACTCCAAGAGCCGCCTCATCAGATGCTTTCATTGTCCATGCTTCCGCGCCATACACCAGCACAGGCATGATGAGTGACTTATAGAGTGTGATCTTTGTACGACGAGAGAGGACTTTACTTCTCAATTGCCTACTCAGCCCAAAGTAGCACTTGTTGGCAAGAGTGATTCTCCGTTGGATTTCAAGGCTGACATTATTATTGGTGTTAATGCTGGTTCCCCAATAAACGAAGTCGTCTACTTTTTCAAACTTGTAGCCTCTAACAGTGACGTGGGTGCCAAGACGCGTATGCTCTGACTCTTTGTGTGATGACAGGAGATACTTCGTTTTGTCCTCGTTCACCACCAGACCCATTCGCTTTGCTTCTCTATCCAATCCCGAGCAGGCAGAACAGACGTAGCCCTTGTTTTTACCGATAATATCGATGTCGTCGGCAAACGCCAGCAATTGTACGCAATTGTAAAGTATTGTGCCTGTTTGGTTCAGTTCTGCGGCTCTTATTATCTTCACCAAAATCAGATCAAAGAAATCACATGAAAGGGAGTCCCCTTGTCTAAAACCTCTTTTGGTATCAAACGGCTCGGAGAGGTCCTTCCCTATTCTGACGGAGCTGGTGGTATTGCTCAACGTCATTTACACAGCCTTATTAGTTTCGCGGGAATACCAAATTCAGACATCGCGGCATATAGGCAACTTCTGTTCGTGCTGTCGAAAGCGGCTTTGAAATCGACAAATAGATGGTGTGTGTCGATCCTATTCTCGCGGGTCTTTTCCAAGATTTGGCGTATTGTGAATACCTGATTTGTTGTGGATTTTCCTGGCCTAAAGCCACACTGATAAGGTCCAATCAGCTCGCTGACGGTGGGCTTCAGTCTTTCGCACAATACACTCGATAAGACCTTATAACGTATGCTTAGAGGGCTGATTCCGCATTAGTTGGCGCGTATGACGGGGTCGCCTTTCTTGTGGATTAGGCAGAGCACACTTAAATTCCAGTCGGCGGGCATGCGTTCATCTGACCATATTCTGCATACGAGCTGATGCATGCACCTCATCAGCTCCTCGCCGCCGTACTTGAATAGCTCGGCTGGCAGGCCGTCAGCTCAAGCAGCTGTGTTGTTTTTCAGCCGCGTAATCGCTTTGCGTACCTCTTCATAGTCAGGCGGTGGGACAGCTACTCCATCATCATCGACTGGGGACTCGAGTTCGTCTTCTTCACTACTTTCAGTGCTGCTACCATTCAGTAGGTTGTAAAAGTGTTCCCTCCACAATTTAAGTATATTCTGGACATCGGTCACTAGGTCGCCATTGTTGTTCTTACAGGAGTTCGCCCCGGTCTTGAAACCTTCCGTAAGTCGCCTAACCCTCTGGTAGAATTTTCGGGCATTCTTCCTGTCGGCCAGCATCTCAAGCTCTTCGCACTCACGTATTTCGGCCTCTCTCTTCTTATTGCGGCAAATACGTCTCGATTCCTTCTTCAGTTCCCTATAACGGTCCCACATGGCTCGCGTTGCGCCCGATCGCAGCGTGGCCCTGAAGGCGGCATCTTTTTTCTCTGCGGCTAAAATCCAACTACTTCTTCGGCGGCGGTACTTGATGATCGGGAAATGTGGTTGCACTGCTCGCGTATGTCGGATGGTTGAAGAGTGCTCTCCGAGAGCAGGTGTGTGACTCGAGTGGCGAATAAATTGCCCGTCTGTTGTGATTGCAGATTTTTGACGTTAAGCTTTCCTTGCATTACAACAAGATAGTGGTCCGAGTCGATATTTGGCCCTCGAAGTGTACGTACTTCCAAACCGCTTGAAGCATGCCTTCCGTCTATCACAACATGATCGATTTGGTTTCTCGTTTTTCGATCTGGAGGCAGCCATGTAGCTTGGTGGATGTTCTTATGCTGGAACCTAGTACTGCATATTACCATGTTTCGGGCCCCGGCGAAGTCGATCAGCCTCAGTCTGTTATCGGCCGTTTCGTCGTGGAGGCTGAATTTTCCGACAGTGGCGCCAAAGATCCCTTCCTTGCCCATCTTGGCATTAAAATCGCCAAGCACGATTTTGACATAGAAGAGATCCTTGGACGCCTCGTCCTTCTCTTCCGTCGGGGCATGTGTGCAGATGAGCGAGATGTTGAAGAATCTAGCGTATTGTGGCTAGACGTTGCGAGGTGAACGCCAGTACTACTTGTATTTACATACATATGTATAAATTACCACTGAGCAAAACTACTTGAGAAAAAAGCATTAGTTTAATAGCACGTACACGTGATAGAAGTAAAACTTCTTAAAAAAAGCACTTGTGTGCGCCCCACACCCGGTAGAAATCTTAACAAAAAACAAGTAAGAGCAGCGCTGTGTTCGGCTATGCCGAAGGCTTCATACCTTTCATGAACATCTGCAAATTTTACTTTGACAGATTACTGCTTTTGAATACATCTGCATACATCGATAGAGGAGTTACATACTTATATAAAAAATCGCATCTAAACAATCAGAGGTATGGAAGATATACTTTATATGACACCAATCTAAGTGATTTTCACCGCTATGTGATCGGTACGTAAACCGGTAACACAATTTATTTGGTTTAGTTTCGTACATAAAGGAGATATATGGCAAAAACTGGTATCTTAACAATCAGTGCTATAGGAGATAAAGCTTATACAGCATAGATTTTGACGATTTTCTCAGTAGACTTTGTCGTATTATTTATTAAATATCTTACGAAATTTATCGGTTTTAGCTGTTCAAATAAATGAGTTTTACAGTAAAATCCCATATCTGAACAATCAGATGAATGGAAGATATATGTTGTAGTCATCCGATCCTTGTTATTTTCACTGTAAGTATTCTGTTAATAATGAGTGAAAATGGTGCGAAATTTCATGTTCCTAGCTGCATAAATGGAGGAGTTATGATAAAAGACCTCATATCTGAACAATCAGTTGTATGGGGGCTGCAGGGTATAGTGACCCGATCTTTGTTATTTTCGCTGTAAGTCTTCTGTTGATAATGAGTGAAAACAGCGCGAAATTTCATGGTCCTAGCTACATAAATGGATGAATTATAACGAAAAATCTCATATCTGAACAATCAGTTGTATAGGTTATAGTTACCCGATCTTTTTAATTTTCACTGTAAGTTTTCTGTTGATAATTATTGAAAACAGTGCGGAATTTCATGTTCCTAGCTATATAAATGGAGGAGTTATAACGCAAAATTTTATATCTGAACAATCAGTTGTATGGGAGCTATAGGTTATAGTGACCCGATCTTTGTAATTTTCACTGTAAGTATTTTGTTGATAATGGGTGCAAGTATTGCAAAATTTCATGTTCGTAGCTGCATAAATGGAGAAGTTATAATGAAAAATCTCATATCTGAACAATCAGTTGTATGGGAGCTATATGTTATAGTGGTCCGATTCTTCCGGTTCCGACAAATGATTAATACATTATAAAAATACACAAACCTACCAAATTTGATCCGGATATCTCGAAAACTGAGAGACTAGATTGCATACAAACAGACAGACAGACGGACAGACGGATATGGCTAAATCAACTCAGCTCGACGTTCTGATCATATAAGTATACATTTTCATGGGTCTATCTCTTTTTGTTCTGGTACTTACAAACATCGGACCAAAGTTATAATACCATTTCATGCTCATGAAAGGTATAAAAACTACGAGACTATCAGACGACGACAGTTGTTTATTGTATCCAAAGTTGGTACCAAGTTGATAAGTTTTTATCATATCTTATATTTTTTTTTTATTTTTTCGAATACAAAGGATATGACCATTTTCGCTTTATTCCGTATTCGAAAAACTATGTTTTTCAATGGACACATCGCTTTGAATACATAATTTAGATTTAGATAATATTTTTAGCAATTTATTTGAGAAAAATAAAACATCTAGATTATTGTTACGAATTTTCGCCGATTTTAAATTTGCTACCCCAAAATAATTGATATCAAATAAAACACCTCTTTGAGGTAAAATTTTCGAGTGATGAAAGCTGAACGAGAAACACAAAATTTATGATATCAATTTCGTGACGAAAA
>NW_023458557.1:11658131-11659390 GCF_013731165.1 Rhagoletis pomonella | reverse complement strand
ATCAATGGCTTGAGTATTTCTCCGACATATTTGGATAACTTGTAACATTAATCTCGGAAGGCCTGCCGATACATTGAACATCGTTTATTTTACCAACAAAAACAGCAACACTAGTACAAGATGAAGGACTATTACAAACATATGAAGTATAAACACGGCGAGCATACATGCATCACACTGAAACACTACAGTAAACAAAAACACAAATTAGCAAAACAGATGGAGCAGCTTAAATTTCTATTGCGATGCAAACAATACGGGCTAATGCCAAATTATCTGACAAACTAGATCAAAAATCTAAAAATCAATACAACTTCAGAGAAAATAAGGAAACAGGTGGAAAGTTCAAAACGACTATGTCTCACAAAAATATTAAATATCGAGATAACACAAACAAATATTAACATCAAAATAACAAAAGATCTATTATTGCATACACAACCACAACTAAAAGTCACTTTAAGTAGCTCAGAATTCGACGCGTTCATCAGCAAGCAGAACGCCCAAAGCCAAAAAACTGCGAAGGAAAAAGAATCAATACTCACATCAAAAATTGAGAGTCTTAAACACGAACAAATGCGGAAGCTGGGAATACAAAAGAACAACAATTGGTTCGTGAACAAAACGAACGTCAAATTTCCCGAAGAGGTAAGGTAGCTACTATCACTGGGGAAAAAGTTCACATTACCAACAACAAGGACAAGTTTCTCACCAATACTCACTATAGCAGAAATGGAACAAATAATCATGGGGATAAAAAACGAAAAGGAGAAAGAAACAGCGATAAATAAGTTGAGCAACAGAATTCTACTGTTCAAGCGAAATATTAAACACAACTCTGCCGAAAAATTCATTTTAGCTGCATTTAACCAAACAAAAGCGTTTCTGAGATCCCACAAAAACATTGTTATAACAGATGCTGACAAGGGCAATAAGACAGTAGCAATGTACGAATCGGAATACATTGAAAAGATAAACAAATTACTAGAAGACAAAAACACATACAAAACTTCAAGAACAGACCCAACGAGCACTCTGCAGAGAAAAAACAATAAAATAGTTGATGAGCTCTACAAAGCCAAACACATAAACAAAAGGGAAAAGCAGCTTCTCACCAGCACCGCAGCTGCAGCGCCAAGGCTATATGGCCTGCCGAAAATTCACAAACCGCAAGATCCTTTACGCCCCATTGCTTCGTCAGTCATGGTCCCCTGTTACAAGTTATCCAAATATGTCGGAGAAATACTCAAGCCATTGAT
>NW_023458557.1:11655479-11658031 GCF_013731165.1 Rhagoletis pomonella | reverse complement strand
GCGAACTAGGCGGCTGGAAGCGGAGGATGGTCACTGAAGATCGGTGGCCAGCGTTGGACTTTAGCCCGATTTGTTTGCGGAGGCTTTACGTGAGCGAGAAGTGGTGTATGCAAGACACCTGTGGATTTTACCGGCGACTTCTGCTCGATACGCTAATCACAACGTGTTTTTTTTTAATACGTTTATTTACTTTACCGGGGATTAGACTGATTCACAATAAAAAACACCGAATTTTGCTTTAATGGTCGCGTAGGACTTTAATTTAGGTTAAAACAATTCAATAATAACTCAAAAATGTATTTACAAGTTGGTAAATTTGCACCCGCACGAATTGAATTTTTTCTATCTAATGACAGTTCGGCTAAGAAGATATGTACATATACATGAAGGGTTTCACAAAATCCAGCTTTTTGCAAGGTGCTCGCGAGCGCGCCGAGCTGCACATTGGGTGTTCACCCAAGAAAGAGGATTTAAATGGTAAATTCATGTTGATACAACAAATTCAATGAATGTAAAATAAGTAATTAAGATACAATAGATTGAGATAAAATTCAAGTATACAATTCAAAAATACAATAGTTAATCTGCTACATCTACAATTAAATCCAATGTGTGATATGTAGAGTATTTGGTTCTCCTTTCAACAAATTGTTTTACTTTAGATACAACTATAAACTTTAATGCAACCTTTAAATATAAAGTGAGCTTTAAAGTTAAAGGTTACTTGAGGAAATGACAGTTTTATAATCCAGCATTTAAATTAGTGGCCATATTATCGTCTCGATAAACGCATTTTCGTTTTCTCATTCGCGCATTAATTTCTCGGAATGCAACATTTTGCCTCACTTGATGTACCTTTTAAACATTTGTACCCAGCTTTAAATTAAGCATTGCCAGCTAAAATTTGTTATTTGTTTACATAAATTGAACAGCTGTTATTAAATTTTCAATATAAACGAAAAATTAAGATAATAAATTTACCAGGTCGACGCAACGTGCTTTATATATTAATCGACTAGCTTTTACCCGCGGGTTTCACCCCACGTCTTTATACAAAAATGAAAAATACTTTATGTCAAGATGTTATATTTTATTTCTGCTCTAATTTTGTTATAACCGTGATAGCAGAATATGGTAGGACAGTTGTATAGCTTGGGTTTTTTGGAATGAAATGCAATAATAATTTTTTGGCACAGTAGGTGTGTTTATTTAGGTTAAAATATCTCAAAAGAAGAAATACCAATGTTGTAATACCTAAATTTTAGCCATCTAATTTCTTACGAATAATAACTCTAATATTATTTCACAGCATGTTCTTAATACGTCAAAGCATCTATTATCATAAATGCATTTTCCAATGCAATCATCATACAATTTATTTTTGAATAAGGTTTTGGATGTTTGCTTTAAGGCATTCTTGTCTTTGATCATTGCAAAAGCTAAGCGAACAGGAAAATGAAGTCTTTTAAATTCGAAAGCCATATCCTTTATTTCATTCGTCTTACATGCTAACAGCTGATCTTCAGAATTCATGTTTTACTTAGAGTGGTGGGATAGTCATATCAATTTATCGATACACTACAACTCCCCCTTAGGTGTATACAATACGAACAAAAATATTTCAAAATACTTCAATTCATTTACAGAGAGACACGTACCCATGGGTAAGAGTTATGCTAGATAAGTATTCTTGCACCCTTTAATTTAAACAGTTCTAGCGTTGCGACTTGCGCCTTTCTAATGCCTTACGCGCGCTTGCACGAGGTTGGCGATTATTTGATGGAGCAGGACCATCTAAGATTGGCGTTGTAGGCGCACCTTCTTCGGCAATTTCAAATTCATTTTGTACATGAATCCCTTTACTGGGCGGCACTTGATTGCTCCTCTCCTCTCGTTGACGATCCATCTCATAGGATACATCAGTTTGCTGTGAATCCAAGATTTTGACTTCTGAAGTCCCTTGCTTGCTGCCCTCTGCTGAGTTTAAACCACGAATCTGATCTAAATGCCTTTTAATAGTACGGCCTGATTGAGTCAATACGCAACTATAGTTTCTCTGGCCAAATTTTTCTTTGATAATCGCTGGTGTCCAACTTGGCTTATTTATTGTGGAGTAGTCGCGTACCAACACCTTTCGACCAACCTCGAATCGACAATTCCGCTTTCCTTTCGAATTTAAAACGTTATATTTTTGACTTTGTAAAATTTTGTCCTACGTCAAGGGCGGCTTAAGGAAACTAAAACGGGGTTTTAGTTCCCTACCGAATAATAACTTGGCAGGGGATCCCGTACCCATATGTTTCATGTTTCGATAGTCTATAAGGAATCGGTTTAAAACGGTTTCAAAATTATCTGGGTCTGCGTCCCTTAAACTAGCTAAAATCGATTTTTTTTAAGCATTTAATGAAGTTTTCGGCTTGCCCGTTCATTGCGGGGTGTCCCGGTGCCCTGAAAATGTGTTGGATTCGTTTAGCCTTAGTAAATTTTTCAAATTTCATAGAAGTAAATTGGCGCCCGTTATCGCTAACTATAATGTCGACAAGTCCATATCT
>NW_023458557.1:11649377-11655379 GCF_013731165.1 Rhagoletis pomonella | reverse complement strand
CTAACATTGCTGTTAGCACTTACATTTGTATATGCATATTTATGTACATACATATGTATGTATATAATTACGCATAAAAACTCTGCTGCTATGTTTATTTGTACGAAAGTGAGAGCAATATTAAAAGCAGCAACTCTTATCCATATATGTATATCGCAGAGCTCGAGAACGGCTGAACCGATTCTTTTGAAATTTCGGACACCTGCTGTAGACATTGAAAGGATGGTTATCGGCTAAACGCAGTCTCGATACATAAAAGGGGCATGGAACCTCCCATGCGAACCGAATTTTTCATACTCCATATCTCTGGAATGATCGATGTAGAGTTCTGAATCTTGGTATAGAGATATACGAAATCCATCGCATACTCTTGGAAAAAAATCGGAGCTATTGGAAAAGAGGGCGTGGCACTCCCCATACAAACCGATAGTCTATAAGGAATCGGTTTAAAACGGTTTCAAAATTGTCTGGATCTGCGTCCCTTAAACTAGCTAAAATCGATTTTTTTAAGCATTTAATGAAGTTTTCGGCTTGCCCGTTCATTGCTGGGTGTCCCGGTGTCGTGAAAATGTGTTGGATTCGTTTAGCCTTAGTAAATATTTCCAATTTCATATAGGTGAATTGGCGCCCGTTATCGCTAACTATAATGTCGACAAGTCCATATCTACAAAATGTTTGGCTAAGTTTATCTATAGTAAAATTTGAAGTTATGGTTTTGGTTTTTAATACTTCTACCCATTTAGAATATGAATCGATAATTACCAACAAATAAAATGAATTCACTGGGCCTGCATAGTCTACATGGATCCTTGACCAAGGCTTATTGGTTGGTTGCAATGGAATGCATGGACCCTTCTCTGGAATTGGTAACATAGATTGACATGCGCTACAGTCTCGTATTAAATTTTCTATATCTGTGTCCATTTTCGGCCACCACACATAGGACCTCGCCAATGCCTTAGTTTTTACGACTTAGTTTTACGTCTAGTTTTGCCAGCAATATTTGCAATTAGGAAAAAATATGACTGTGGCACATGGTTGGATTTTTTGTCGACGATATTTAGAGTAAACCAGTTCGCTAAATTTAAAAATTTACAAACTTGACCGATTTTAAAATGAACAAGTAAGTAAGTCGGGCGGAGCCGAACATGAAATAGCCGGCGCAAGTATTAAATATATGTTTTCCACCTTTCCGAAAGCTACCGCAACATGATAAGCCGGGGTGTATACATTTTAACCCTAGAACACACACCCAGAAAATACCACGTAAACACACACCCGGGATACGTTTGTACCCAGGACCTTATTTTGCGGTTTTTTTAATGCTTATTCAACCGATTTCTATGATTTTTTTTTTTGAAATGTATATTTTAATATATAACAAGTAATTTGTCTTTTGTTTCATTCGAATATTCCTACTGGTTCCAGCGATATGGGCAAATAAAGTCAGGACATGCAACAGTGGATTTTTGTTTTTGTTGTTGTCCTGATAAATGCAAAACAAAATAATATAATTTATAATAATATACTTGTAGAGTAACAACGAATACACATTTTGGTTTTTATTTCATGGAAATATTCTACCTGGTTCAAAAGATATGTGCAAAAAGGTCGCGCAAGGTATGGGTACGTAGGTAGCAAATACACTGGTATAACTGGTTTTTGTACTTTATATGCAGCTGCAAGGGTTGTTTTCACACGAGGTGTTGTTATAAATGCTGCCTGTTGATATTTTCATTATTGTTTTGGTGCTCAAAAGTGTAAGAAGTGAAAATAAATATAACTGAAACTATAAATAACTGGATACGAAATGACTTCAAGAAGAAACGAATATTTATCAAGTGCAGCATATAGAAGGTAAAAAATGTAAAATAAGCAACAATGTAAACATATACTAATTTTTTTTATTATGCAGGCTAACTGAGGAACAGCGAGAATCATATATACAATCTTTATTTGATGAAATTTGTGACGATGACGCTCCCTATGACTTTGACTCAGAAGATGAAGAAGAAATTCAAATCAATGACATTGAAATTGCTGATGACGATGCTGAAGTTTCGCAAAGTGCCGCAGAAGTATTACCTGATTATGCGGACTATGAGGATGATGAAGAAGACGATGAAGAAGAAGAAGTAGAAGAAAATAATGAATTACCTGCTAGTGCCGAAAAATTTGTTGCACGTGATGGTACTGAGTGGATGAAAGAACCAAATGTAAGTCGTCAGGTACTCAGACAAAATATTATACCAAGGCGAACGAGTGGTGAAGGATTTGTCTGCCAAATACCAAGGAAGTGGCCGAAACATTACAATGGACAATTTGTTTACGACCTTGCCAGTTGCAGAACTGCTTCTCACCTGGAAACTCACGATCGTTGGAACTTTGCGCAAAAACAAATCATATATTCCTCAAGAAATGAAGCAGAACAAAAACAGGACAATTGGTTCAACGACATTTGGCTTCAAAAATAATGTGGCAATGTGCTCTTATGTTCCCAAAAAAACTAAAGCAGTAATTTTGCTTTCGACCATGCATAATGATGCTGAAATAGCTGACAGTGGGAAACCTGAAATAATTGAATATTATAATCGTACCAAAGGTGGTCTTGATCGAATGGACCAAATGTTTGCGGAATATCCAACACAAAGACAAACAAAACGATGGCCACTAGCGATGTTCTTCAACATGTTGGACATTACAGCTCTTGCAGCCTACATTGTCTACGATTTGAATAACCCTATGTTGCCTTGGAGAACAAACAACAAGCGTAAGCAGATCCTGCGCAGCTTGGCTGAAGCATTGTGTATGCCCATTATTGAAGCCAGAGCCATAAATCGTCAAGTGACGCGAAATTTTTCGACTAAAATTGCTATTGAAGCATATTTCAACCGACCGGTGGAATCAATGGTGTCAACAGCAGCATCAACATCTGCCGCAGCGCGCACGCCAAAACCTGTGTCCGGATCTTGCTATTTATGTTACGCACAAGAGGAAAAACGCCGTAGAAAAACCAGAAAGTTGTGCGACAAATGTAAGAAGCCAATGTGTCTTGAACATTCGGTCACATCAACAAATTGCTCTATTTGCCATGATTTTCCTTAGATATAAGATGCATTTTTATAATAAAAGTCAATAATATAATGTGTGAAATGAATATTTTTAATTTTTCAAATAAAAAAATAATATAAAAAATGTTTTTTTTTTATTATTATGAGGATTTTTACTATTGGGGTACAAACGTATCCCGGGTGTGTGTTTACATATATAATGTGTTTGGAAGGCTGTAGCTCCTGAACCAATGGTCCGATCTGGTTCAAATTTTGAATTTGAACTCAAAACTAAATAATCTTCCTAGATCCGTTAGCGGTATAGAGGTATAGCGGTTCAAAAGTTACAACACTTCAAAGTTGAAAGTGGATACATTTGTACCCGGGTGTGTGTTCTAGGGTTAAGTAAATTAGCGTCCTTAAATTTGGAAATATTGAAATTTCAAGCATTTCTGAAATTTACCGTTATATGAAAAGCGGCCTCAATTTTAGTCCGATTTCAACAATTTTCAACGGTTTGCTTTTATGTGGCAAGCACAATAACCATACCGAGCTTGGTACAAATTGATAAAAACGGTTAGCGAGATACATATATGTGATCACAAGTGGGAGGTGCTACGCCCATTTTCCAAAATTTTGTCATAAACGTATTTCTTGGTAAAGAATTGTTGCAACCATCAATTTTGAATAAATTAGCTTCAATATTTACTGATTTATCGAAGCTTTTGTATTTCTCGAAATTACCGTTATATGGGATGTGGGCGTGGTTATTGTCCGATTTTACAAATTTTCGGCCATTTGGTATGCTGTACCATGATCAACAACTGTGCCAAGTTTGGAAGAAATTGGTGTAGCGGTTACCAAGATATAAACATGTAACCATAAGTGGGCGTGGCTATGCCCATTTGCCAAAATTTTGTAATATTCTTATTTTTCGTCTAAAACTCATTGCAAATATCAATTTTGAGTGAATTATCTTCAGTAGTTACTGAAATATCGCAGTTTTCGTATTTCGGAAAATAACCGTTATATGGGAGGTAGGCGTGGTTATTGTCCGATTATTAAAATTTTCAGCCATTTAGTATGCTGTAATAAGGCCAACAACTGTGCCAAGTTTGGAAGAAATTGGTGTAGCGGTTACCAAGATATACACATGTAACCATAAGAGGGCGTGGCTACGCCCATTTTCCAAAAATTTATAAAATTCATGTTTTCCGTCTGAAACTCATTGTAAGTATCAATTTTGAGTGAATTATCTTCAGTAGTTACTAAAATATCGCAGTTTTCGTATTTCTTAAAATTACCGTTATATGGGAGGTAGGCGTGGTTATTGTCCGATTTCGCCCATTTTCAATGCCATCCGTCCTACGCCCAAAAGAAGTTCACGTACCAAGTTTCGTTAAGATATCTCAATTTTTACTCGAGTTATCGTGTGCACAGACGGACGGACGGACGGACGGACAGACAGTCACCGCTTAATCGATTTCTCTTTTCATTCTGATCATTTATGTATACATTTGTCTATATCTATCTCGATTCGTTTTGCCTGTTACAAACAACCGTTATGTGAACAAGTGCGCTCGGGTATAAAAATGTAAGTAAATACATTTTGATATAATTAATGTAGTTAATTCCAATGATTTGAAAGATACTCGGCTGAAATGCAATCGCAACCGTAGTCGATTTAGGAAACCCGACAGTTACTACGAGAAAGAAATTGAAACGTATGTTACAGAAAGTCGGACTAACAAGAAATATACATGTAGATCCTGTTCTTTTCCACTGTGAAAGAATTTTAAAAAATCTATACAAATTTATTTTGTTTAAATTCCACGCTTGCACTAGCTGGCAGAGAAACTTGAAAATTCCTGCAAAGTTGGGTTCGTGCAGAATTTTGCAAGTTTCTCTATTTGTGATAAGTCTCGTTGGATTTTCAACGAACAAACCTATTGTCTTCCCAGAGATTTTCGCTTTACAAAGAAATTCAACTATGAGTATAACTAGGAATTGTAGTTTCGAAGGAACTATTTATTTTACATTGAATAAGAAAAATACTATGGAACTAAGTATTGCAATGCTATGTATAAGCGATTTACTATTTTTAAGAAGTACCTACTCGTATTTATGTATATATATATATAAATAGGTGAATAGATTCCTGAATGATTATTTCTTTTGTAATGTTATATAGTTATTTGTTTATGGTTTTCTTTTGTTATTATAAAAGTTTATTAAAACATTTGTTCTTCAATGAATTTATAATTAGGTAGTTTTCTTTTAAGGAATCGGCATCGACATCGGCCGATTCTTTGCCCTAAGGCCGATTAGTCGGCATCGGCAAAATTTGGGAATCGGTCGGACTCTAGCATAGTGCTTGAAAATGTTAATTTTTCCTTTACCTTAAACCTTTAAGGTAGGGCAACAATGAAGTTTTGTAATTAAGCTAGAGTTGAATATGCGCTATCTGGGAAGACAATGCCTGTAATATTTATTCTATGTGTTGGCACTTTATCCAAACACAAAAGCGTGTTAAGCAAATAGTGAAACAATTTCTTATTTTCTAAGTTTGCGACTAAAACTTCAGACTTATATTTAAGACATTCATAGCAAACATTTTATGAAGAAAATCCTTTTTTAGAAAAAATATTAAAATAAAAATAAGCGAAATCATCCCAGGTTTATATAACCCTGCCTGACATGAAAATTTTCTCCGCGATAAGGCTAGTAGCCATTTCTAACAGATTTTGGATCGCAAATTGCAAAATCGGCTAATTTTTTTTTGCCAAATGGCTAACAAATCGGCTGCCGGCTAAACCGAATTTTCTCCGGTTGTTTGCTATCGCAACCGGCTAAATCTAGCCGGAAAATTGCTAAATATGGCAACACAGGTTGCCACAAGGAGCAACTAACATTGCTGTTAGCACTTACATTTGTATATGCATATTTATGTAC
>NW_023458557.1:11638959-11649277 GCF_013731165.1 Rhagoletis pomonella | reverse complement strand
CTAACATTGCTGTTAGCACTTACATTTGTATATGCATATTTATGTACTTACATATGTATGTATATAATTACGCATAAAAACTCTGCTGCTATGTTTATTTGTACGAAAGTGAGAGCAATATTAAAAGCAGCAACTCTTATCCATCTATGTATATCGCAGAGCTCGAGGACGGCTGAACCGATTCTTTTGAAATATCGGACACCTGCTGTAGACATTGAAAGGATGGTTATCGGCTAAACACAGTCTCGATACATAAAAGGGGCGTGGAACCTCCCATGCGAACCGAATTTTTCATACTCCATATCTCTGGAATGATCGATGTAGAGTTCTGAATCTTGGTATAGAGATATACGAAATCCATCGCATACTCTTGGAAAAAAATTGGAGCTATTGGAAAAGAGGGCGTGGCACTCCCCATACAAACCGAATTTTCATACTGCATATCTCTGGAAGTGTTCATAGTAGAGTAATGGAACTTGGTATTGGCGCATATGAAATCGATCGCATAATCTTGGAGAAAATTGGACTTATGGGAAAAGGGGGGTGTGGCACCTCCCTTTCAAGCCGAATTTTTCATATGGAAGTATTTATGGTAGCGTAGATAGAGATATATGAAATAAATATCATACTCTTGGATACAAATTGGAGGTATTTGAAAAGGGCGCGTGGCCCTTCCAATACAAACCGAATTTTTCATATTCCATATTTCTGCAAATGTTCATGGTAGAGTACTGAAACTTGGTGTAGAGATATATAAAATCAATCGCATACTCTTGCAGAAAAATTGGAGCTATTCGAAAAGAGGGCGTGGTACCTCCCATACAACCCGAATATTTCATACTGCATATTGCTAGAAGCGTTCATGGTAAAAGTTTTGAAATTGGTATGGCAATATATGAAATCAATCACATACTCATGGAGCAAAATTGGAGTTGTTGGACAAGGGCGTGTCACCTCGTATACAAACCGAAATTGTCATACTGTATATCTCAGGAAATGTTCATTGTAGAGTACTGGAACTTGGTATGGAGATATATGAAATTAATCGCATACTCATTAAGAAAAATTCGGACTATTTGAAAAGGGGTGTGGCACCTCCCATACAAACCGAATTTTTAATAATAAGTATCTCTGGAAGTGTTCATGGTAGGGTACTGGAACTTAGTACGGAAATATATGAAATAAATCACATAGGGCCAATTTCACAATGCGTAGTTAACTCAGAATCGGCAGTTAACTACAGATTTTTGTACTGAAAATCTCTAGTTAACTGCCGATTCTGAGTTAACTACGCATTGTGAAATTGGCCCATACTCATGGAGAACAAGTAAGAAAGCCTAAGTTCGGGCGGAGCCGAACAAGGACAACAACTGTGCCAATTTTTGAAGAAATTGGTCCAGCGGTTACCAAGATATACACATTTAACCATAAGTGGGCGTGGCAACGCCCATTCTCCAAAAATTTATAATATTCTTATTTTTCGTCTGAAACATATTGTAAAAATTAATTTTGAGTGAGTAATCTTCAGTAGTTACTAAAATATCGCAGTTTACGTATATCTGAAAATTACCGTTATATGGGAGCTAGGCGTGGTTATTGTCTGATTTGGCCCATTTTCAATACCACCGTCCTACGCCAGAAAGAAGTGCACATACCAAGTTTTGTTAAGATATCTAAATTTTTACTCGAGTTATCGTGTGCACAGACGGACGGACGGACGGACAGGCAGTCACCGCTTAATCGATTTCTCTTATCATTCTGATCATTTATGTATACATTTGTCTATACCTATCTCGATTCGTTTTGCCTGTTACAAACAACCGTTATGTGAACAAAGATATAATACCCTTGTGCACAAGTGCGCTCGGGTATAAAAATTGGAGTTATTGGAAAAGGGACGTGGCACCTCCTATACAAACCGAATTTTTTATTCTGCATATCTCTGGAAGTTTTCATGGTAGAGTACTGGAACTATGGCACATATGAAATCGATCGCGTAATCTTGCAAATGTTCATGGTAGAGTACTGAAACTTGGTGTAGAGATATATAAAATCAGTCGCATACTCTTGCAGAAAAATTGGAGCTATTGGAAAAGAGGGCGTTGTACCTCCCATACAACCCGAATATTTCATACCGCATCGGGTATAAAAATTGGAGTTATTGGAAAAGGGGCGTGGCACCTCCTATACAAACCGAATTTTTTATTCTGCATATCTCTGGAAATGTTCATGGTAGTATACTGGAACTTGGTATGTAGATATATGAAATCAATCACATACTCCAGACGAAAAATTCGGACTATTTGAAAAGTTGGCGTGGCACCTCCCATACAGACCGAATTTTTCATGATAAGTATCTCTGGAAGTGCTTATGGTAGAGTGTAATGCAATCAAGCATACATTTTACCTTATATGAATTCGCCTTTTACTAATCTATTACAATTAAGAATTAAGAAGTTGCGATATTGAAAAATGCAACCCTTTTGTATTGCGAAAGCGGCTAACGTTAAGTCAAAAAGTGAGAAATAAATTGGCGTCATTCCATATGCGCCATTCTACTCGATCGGACGTTTTTCATTGTCACAGTCTTTTATTAAAAAGAGTTTGGTTTCCCGGGCTTCGGGCAAGAAAAACATATAACCTGCCCACACAACTTAGGCAGCTTCACCGTCCGACAACGCCGAATCTGCGAATAGCAGCGCTTGAGTGCACGCAGCAGCGGAGCGCTAGGGCTCCATCGAGCAGCATGAGATGAACTCAATTTAATTTACAAAATTTAAAAATCCAAATCCTATATTTGCGGTGGTGGTATATTACAGAAAAAAACAAAATTTTTACAAAAAAAAAATTAATTAAATACAAAATAAAAAAAAAAAAGATATTACACACAGCAGTGGCAAATTCGAAAAACTTTGCAAATACAAAAATTAATGAATACAAATTTAAAGATTAACATTTAAAACAAACTTTTTTACAAAACGCGGTCGTACCAAAATTGAAAACAAAAAAAAAGTTCACGAAAAGTGATGTGATGCCGGGTGTAACGGTGGTTGTAAAGAACAACAACAATTATACTTCAGTGCGTTAAAAACTAATATGCGTGACTTTACAAAAGCAAACCAATTTTGGAAAAAGACAACAAATATACTTCAGTGCGTTAAAAACTAAAATGCATGACTGTACAAAAGCAAACCAATTTGGGAAAAAAGACAACAACAAATATACTTCAGTGCATTAAAAACTAAAATACGTGACTGTACAAAAGCAAACCAATTTTGGAAAAAGACAACAACAAATCTACTTCAGTGCGTTAAAAACTTAAATGCGTGACTGTACAAAAGCAAACCAACCCACCCGGTACTTAGCCTTTTTGATATGTTGAGCCACTGAACGGTAACCACCGTTAAGCAGCGGTTCTGAAACCACGCTACCAAACAACAACCGTAACAGCCGTTACATAGTGGTATGTAAAAACCACGCCACCAAGCAACAACAACAACAACATCAGCGTTAAAACAACAAGCAACATCAGCGAAGGCGTATAGACACTTAACAACGGAGTCAACTAGTAACAACGGAATACATAACATGGCAGCATATGTACACATTTAGATGAGTTTATTTAAGTACAGTGTTGCATACAAAAATACAAATAATGCGATAAGATCCCTAATGATTCCATTTGCTTAATACGGTTTTACATTTTCATTCCATATTGTCAATTCATACTTTTACTTTATGCATACATTTTCTTGCATAATTTCAAATATTTTCTTGGAATTTAAATACTTACATCAAATTTCCAATAAAATTTGAAGTTTTTGGGTTACGTAATTGATACAATTCGTAATTTGTTTTCCTCGAAAGAAAACGCCGTGACGTGAATAAATATTTTTTTGACAATACTTCCGATGTTTCGTAAAACTCGCATACTCATTTTTGATGTTTTCTCAAAACCCTGCCGTTAACAACTTACCTTTACGATTTTTATACCTTTCATGAGCATGAAATGGTATTATAACTTTGGTCCGATGTTTGTAAGTACCAGAACAAAAAGAGATAGACCCATGAAAATGTATACTTATATGATCAGAACGTCGAGCTGAGTTGATTTAGCCATGTCCGTCTGTCCGTCTGTCCGTCTGTCCGTCTGTCTGTCTGTTTGTATGCAATCTAGTCTCTCAGTTTTCGAGATATCCGGATGAAATTTGGTAGGTGGGTTTATTTTTATAATGTATTAATCATTTGTCGGAACCGGAAGAATCGGACCACTATAACATATAGCTCCCATACAACTGATTGTTCAGATATGAGATTTTTCATTATAACTTCGCCATTTATGCAGCTACGAACATGAAATTTTGCAATACTTGCACCCATTATCAACAGAATACTTATAGTGAAAATTACAAAGATCGGGTCACTATAACCTATAGCTCCCATACAACGGATTGTTCAGATATAAAATTTTGCGTTATAACTCCTCCATTTATATAGCTAGGAACATGAAATTCCGCACTGTTTTCAATAATTATCTACAGCAAACTTACAGTGAAAATTAAAAAGATCGGGTAACTATAACCTATAGCTCCCATACAACTGATTGTTCAGATATGAGATTTTTCGTTATAATTCATCCATTTATGTAGCTAGGACCATAAAATTTCGCGCTGTTTTCACTCATTATCAACAGAAGACTTACCTCGAAAATAATAAAGATCGGGTCACTATAACCTTCAGCCCCCATACAACTGATTGTTCAGATATTAGGTCTTTTATCATAACTCCTCCATTTATGCAGCTAGGAACATGAAATTTCGCACCATTTTCACTCATTATTAACAGAATACTTACAGTGAAAATAACAAGGATCGGATGACTACAACATATATCTTCCATACATCTGATTGTTCAGATATGGGATTTTACTGTAAAACTTCTTTATTTGAATAGCTAAAACCGATAAATTTCGTAAGATATTTTATAAATAATAATACAAAGTCTACTGTGAAAATCGTCAAAATCTATGCTGTATAAGCTTTATCTCCTATAGCACTGATTGTTCAGATACCAGTTTTTGCGATATATCTCCTTTATGTAGGAAACTAAACCCAATAAATTGTGTTACCGGTTTACATACCGATGACATAGCGGTGAAAATCACTTAGATTGGTGTCATATAAAGTATATCTTCCATACCTCTGATTGTTTAGATGCGATTTTTTATATAAGTATGTAACTCCTCTATCGATGTATGCAGATGTATTCAAAAGCAGTAATCTGTCAAACTAAAATTTGCAGATGTTCATGAAAGGTATGAAGCCTTCGGCATAGCCGAAGACAGCGCTGCTCTTACTTGTTTTTTATACATTTGCGACCAATATTACAAACAGTTTAACTTCTTCTGAAATATTTCAAATGTCTTATATATATGTATTTATATATCTATGTATATGTATATATAAAATATTTTGCCCTACTGTGTCGACTACAAATTTATAAAATTTTGCAAAAAAAAGCAAATATATACCATCTTTTTAATTGCATGTGAGACAGCACAAAGATAAAGCAACATCCCTTTCCTATTGCATGGCTATACGCCTTTATTGCATGCCAAATTTTCAGCGGACTATAATATTTGACTATTTTCTCAGTAAGTAATACATATATTCTTTTTCATCATTAGGGTGCGGTGAGTAGTAGCTGGTTGTAACTATCAGTGCTTGAACTTTTTGAGGTTATCGGTTATGTCAGATTTTGAAATACAATTTATAGAATACCAATCTGATTTCGTTAAAGTAACTAAGCGAATTTTGCAGAACCGACCACTGTCGACAAATGCGGTTAAACTCAAAGAATACAAAGATTCGCTTATAACTTTTTATAATAAAATTGTATTACACGTACCCGATAACAGTTCAACACATAACCTCAAAGAAGTGCAAGCAAAGCTATCACGTTGCAAGGAGCTACTCGTGAACTGCTTTGTTAGGTTAAATTATCAGATTCCAATTCCGAAGAATGCGTTAAGTCTTATATGCCAAACGAACGTAGTTGATTCGGAATCAGAAGTTTTCGCTGACGCTGAGTCAGAAACATCGCTAGGTTTTGGTATCAAAAGAAGCTCATCACTTCCAGATTTAAAGCACTCATTATTTCCAGATAACGCTCCACCAGCAGCTACCAGCTCACCTGATATTACCGATTTTTCAAAAAGTTTTCACAAAATGGCTACCATCGAACAGAAAAAGTCATTTATTAGTCTATGTTCATCAATATTTAGAGAAAATTATAGTGGGGATCCGTTAGCGCTCGATTCTTTTCTCGATAAAATAAGAAGACCTAGCTGAAGAAAATCTAACCAGTACGTTGATAGCATTTTTAAAATCTAAATTAGAGGGAAAAGCTCGCTAAGCATTACCGACGCAAATACTATCAGTTAATGACATCAAAATTGCTATACGTGGAAGGATTAAAGCTGATAATTCCAAAGTTGTTGCAGGAAAAATTTCGGCGTTACACTTCAACAATAATAACTATACAGATTTTTCTAAACGCGTAGAAGAACTGGCCGACTCTTTAGAGCGTTCCTTAATTATTGAAGGAATGACTCAACAAAAAGCTCACGAAATGAATGTTGAGCAAACCGCAAATGTTTGTCGATTAAATGCCAAGTCGGATCTAGTCAAGTCGATACTTGCTTCAACAACATTTTCCGATTCCAAAGACGTAGTAGCAAAGCTGATAGTAGAGCAAAATAACGAAGTAAAAGAGCGTCAGGTTTTAGCATTTCGCACATGTGGCAGTAACTTTTCCAGAAATTTTCGTGATAGTTTTCGTGGGCATAGTAATTATAACCCAAGTCGCAATTTTACTGGTTATATGAACAGGTTTTCTTCAGGCAATGGAAACCAGCGCTATCGACCCACTAACGGAAACACCCACCAAAGTGTCAGCAATAATAACCGTTTTAACAATAATCGTGTTAGTAATAGGAACAACACCAATAATAGCAGATCTTCGAACAATAGGGGTAGAAACGCAAATAACCGTGCTTTAAACGCTCACGCCCCTCAGGAGCGAACATTGGGGGAGCAGGAGCTAGACAACTAAACGATTTTTCCATAACAAAAGGCATTTATTGCTTAAACCTAATTTATTCAGATTATATTCAATTGCAAGATCCCGGGTCAAATAAATTATACACATTTTTGGTCGACACGTAAGCCGACATTTCTTTAATTAAAATTTCAAGTTTTAACGAAAATTTTCCAATTGATTCAAATGATATCATCCGCATCACGGGCGTTACTTCTTATACTGTTTCGACTCTGGATAAAATTACAACAAATTTGACTTTTTCCGATTTTTTTATAAAACATACGTTATATGTAGTTAATGACGAGTTTAACATCCCTGCAGACGGTATATTGGGTAAAGGCTTTTTGAAAACCAATAGATGCGTTATCAGCTATGCGAGCAATTGCATCTCCTTCTGGGTAGGTAACAAAAAGGACGCGATTCCGATTTTCACGGAACTGAAAGCGATACCTGCGTAATTCCACCCGGACGCGAAGTTTTTCGACTTTTTAATTTAGAAAGTTCACCGGAACCACTTTTTGTGGAGTCACAAGAAATTGATAACGGTGTATTTACGGCAAGGTGAAGAAGAAAGTTACTCGAAATTAAATAGAGAACTTCAATTGTTGTTCCGAAAAAATACACTAATGGTCAAAAAGCGTACCGCATGTGCGTCGATTTCCGTGCTGTTAATAAGACACTGATTGCCGATAAGTTCCCTCTTGCGAGAATAGATTACATTTTAGACAACCTGGGCCGAGCGAAGTATTTTTCAACTTTAGACCTCTTTTCAGGATTTCATCAAATCCCTTTGCATGTTGACTCTCGTGACGTAACATCCCTTAGCACCGACCGAGGAGCATTTAGGTGGAAAGTATTACCTTTAGGTTATTTTAGGAGCTCTTCTGGCCGGTGATTTTAAAAAAGCAAAAAGAAGTTTCCTTTTTTCTTCCTACGCGTTTCGGCGTTATTTTCCGCCTTCTTCAGGGAGTCTGTTCTTATTTATTTAGAATAAAACAAAAAGAACATAAAAAACACAACCATTAGATACAATGTTACATATTGAAATATCAAAACAATTAGTTAACACATATACCAATAAAATTCTTCATGATCACACTTACATCTTTACATTTACATCACATTTGGCACAATTATTATTTTAACATATTTTATTTGGACATCACTAATAAATAAATCTACATAAAAATATCACAGCTTAATATTGTTTATCGCTTATCTGCTCGTCGAATGTGTCCAATTGCTGCCCGGTATGCGCAATTTATGTTATCCACGTCTTCTTTGAAGTTCATGGCGTCCTGTATTCTTTGTTGTATTCGAAGACCTTCTAATGTTAATCTTGTCCTCTCACTCCTTTCTACGTCTAATATTTTGGTGTTTTCGAAGTCTGCTGCGTGTCCGCTAATTGTTAAGTGTTGGGCTAGTGCTGTTGTTGTCTTTTTGTGTTTTGCGTCAGTTTGGTGTTCGTTGATTCTGACGCCAAGTGCTCGCTTTGTCGTGCCTACATATACTTTATTGCAGGTTTCGCCAACCTTTCCTTTGCATTTTATTTCGTAAACAACATTATGTTGTTGTTCCTTGTTGATTTTGTCTTTTGTTTTGCTGAAAATTGTGCTTAGTGTGTGGTTTGGTTTGTGGGCAAAGGTTATATTTTCGTTGCGAATGTTTTTGTGTAATGTTTTATTATCCGTTAATCCATGTATATATGTGACTCCTGCGAATTTCTTGTGCATGATTATTTACAGCTTCAATTCTCATGCCTGCTGACTTTCGTTTGTTTATTGCTGTTGCTATAAGTTTATTTATGATATTATTAGGGTACCCGTTTTTGTATAATATTTCTTTATCTTTTTGTTGTTTGCATTTCTGAACTCCTGGTCACTCAACGCGTGGATTTTATTTATAAGATTGATAGCAGTGTTCCTCTTTTGCGTCCAGGGGTGATTCGAGTGATAATTAATAATTCTAGAGGAAGCTATGTCTTTAGTATACCAGTTTGTTAACAAGTTTTTGTTTATATTGCATATTTCCATGTCTAGGAAGGCTAATTTTTGTTTCTCTTCAACTTCAGTCGTGAACTGGATTTTTCTATGTTATGCATTTAAAGTTTTAACTATTTCTTCCACGTCATTTTTATTTACAATAGCAAATATATCATCTACATACTTGTTGATGTATTTGATATATATTTCCTTGGTTCTCAATTCAGCAATGCTGTCGTCTAGTATTTTGTCCAAAACAATATCTGCTACAGTCGGTGATAGAGGGTTTCCCATTGGCATTCCATGTACCTGTTGGTAATAGGTACCATCATAAACAAAATAGTTTTTGTCCCGTAAGCAAAATTCCAAGGCACGTAAAAATTGTTTTCTTGAAAGGCTTGTATGATTTTGCAAGGACGGCCATTGCTTCATAATTGTATTAATTGCCAATTGTATTGGAATATTGGTAAATAGGGACACTACATCAAAAGATATAAGGATTTCATTTTCTTCGACTTTTATGTATTTTAGCCTTTCTTTGAGTTCAAATGAATTTTTGATGTTATATTCTTTGGAAATTACGAGTTTTAGAGTTTGTCCGATGAATTTATAAAGCTTGTAGCAAGGTATTTACATTTGTTGAAGAGGAAATTGGTCTAAGAAGAGTATTTTCTTTGTGTATCTTTGGAAGGCCATTTAGTCTGGGAGCTGTAGCTGCAGTGCTTGTCAATTGGTGTTTCTGTTTGACGTCAATATTTTTTTGTTTGTAAATGTCATTAATTATGTTGTTATTTTTCCTTAATAATTTTTGTGTTGGATCCATTCGCATAGTTTTGTAGGTGTCTTTATCGCTAAGGAGGCTTTTTGTTTTATCATTATATTCCGTTTTGCTCATCATTACTTATTGTTGCCTTTGTCTGCATCTGTAACACTATGCGACAGTCAAAATCGGGATGGGATGAAACCAACGGGAAATGTTATATCGGTCAAAAACAAGTTATACGTGGCCCGGCGTTTCGCTGGGTCACGTATAGGAATCGAGATATATCGATTTGAAATTAGTAACTATCATATAGTCGAAATTGTCTCCTTTGGTGGTCTTTTTTTTGACATAACTCGAGAACCACTAGTCCGATTGAAACGCCAGTCCAGCGAAACGCCGGGACACGTATAACTTCTTAGTTAGTTTGAACCCTTCCCGATCACTGACCCCTACCATTTGTCTCACAGTGTAA
>NW_023458557.1:11633129-11638859 GCF_013731165.1 Rhagoletis pomonella | reverse complement strand
GTTAAGACGACATTAAGTGAAGCTCGTTTGGCAACAATAGAATCGGCATACTGCGAAGCACTAGGTGAAATACATGATGAAATCGAAGAATTTGACAATCATGGTAGTGATAATCATCCAGCAACCATACTCAATCATACATGCGGTGGTTCTACAAATACATCAGCGTCAAAGCTTCCGAAGATTATTCTGCCAAAATTCGATGGCTCGTTTCAAAAATGGTTAAGTTTTAAAGATATGTTTACAACATGCGTTATAAATGAAGCTTGTTTGTCTGATGTACAACGTCTGCATTACTTAAAAGGCAGTTTACTAGGTGAAGCCGAAACTCTTCTTCGCAGTATTAGTATCCAGGAAAACAATTTTGCTATAGCCTGGGATATGCTCCAACAACGTTATGACAATAAGCGACGCCTTGTCAAGTCTTATCTGCGCAATATTACGAAACTTCCGGCGATAACCAATGAGTCAGATAGCGTCATGCGAAAACTTTTGGATACTACCACAGAATCAGTCCGCGCATTAAAGCAACTAGGACGGCCAACAGAACACTGGGATGACTGGCTTGTTCTACTTGTAACCGAGAAGTTAGACCCAGCGACAGTAAACGAGTGGGAAATGTCTTTGGAATCTCCGAATGTGTTACCAGAATATACAACTCTGGTGCAGTTTTTGGAAAAACGTATTCAGGGCATAGAAGCAGCTTCGTCGGCTTCCAAACCCAAAACTAAAGAACCGTCATCTAATAATAAGTCAACAGCTCTGACTTCCATTCGCAGTCATCAGACCAATTTAGGTCGTTGCCTATGTTGCTCAGGTAAGCATGCGTTAATGTATTGCGCTGAGTTTAAAAGGAAAGAACCAGCAACAAAGCTTGAATTAACTTTAAAGTTCAAACTATGTCAAAATTGCCTAAAAGCAAATCACTCTACAAACGAGTGTCAATCCTCATACACCTGCCTGAGGTGTTCGCAGAAGAACCACACACTTCTTCACGATAGCTTATCGCTTCAACGTAGTAGCGTCGCTGCACTTCATACGTGTCCAGACCACAGCGTTAACCGACTTACGAGCTATGCTGAAACCTGCCTTCCAGCTGTTTTGCTGGCTACGGCTTATATTAAAGCGCAGTCCTCGACTGGACAGTACATAAAACTTCGAGCATTACTCGACAATGGTTCGCAAGCATCCTTCATAAGCGAGTATGCCGCTCAACAATTAAGACTTCGTAGGAACCGGTTGCAAATTCCTATCACCGGTCTTGGCGGTCACAGCGTTGGTGACTCAAAGGGTATAGTCACATACACTCTACGTTCATTTACAGACCCAGAGTTTAGTGTCAATTGTTCTGCGCTCATCCTACCAAGGTTGGGAAATCTCCTACCTTTGAAGAGAGTCAATCCAAAGCCCTATATCGAACTTCTAGATCTCACACTAGCAGATCCTAATTTCTACGAGCCTTGCTCAATTGACGTCATCATTGGCGCAGACCTCTACGGTCTCTTAGTAAAAGGTGGGATCAAGCACACTGCCTGCGGTTCGGCCATAGCACAAAATACGTATCTTGGCTGGGTTATCTACGGACGCATACCCTGCTCTGCATCTCCCCAACTATGTACAACACATTTCACGGCAACAACCACTGATGACCTGAGCAGCTTAGTTCAGCAGATGTGGAAATTTCATGAATTTGATGAGATACTACCTCCATCTAAAATGACACAAGACGAATTATTCTGCGAAGAGTTTTTTAAAGACACTGTACAGCGAACTAGCTCAGGGCGGTATCAAATTCGGTATCCGTTTAAAGCCGATTGTGATCTTACAAAATTATCCAACTCGAAAGCTGACGCAATTAAATTGTTTCGGTCTCAACAAGCTAGGCTTCGAAATGACCCTGAAATGGATCATTTGTACACCACGTTCATGACAGAGTACCTGGCTTTAGGGCACATGGAGAAGGTAATTGAAAACGAGGAGCCGAGAACTGTTTGCTATATTCCGCATCATGGGGTGTACAAGGAATCGAGCTCAACCACCAAAATGCGCACAGTTTTCAATGCATCCCGTAAAACTATAGAAAACATCTCACTAAACGACTGTCTTCATGTTGGCCCAAAACTGCAAAGCGATTTAAGCCAAATAATTATTCGATGGCGGCTTCACCGCATTGGTTTCATGGCAGATATAGAAAAGTGTTATCGGCAGATTCTGGTCAGCCGTGATGACGCTGACATGCAGCGTATTATATGGAGAGGTACAGAAGGAGAGCCAGCAGCCTATCGATTGCTAACAGTCACGTACGGTTTAAATTGCTCACCATATCTTGCAATTAAAGTGCTGCAAACATTAGCTGATGATGAAGAGTCAACTTATCCTGAGGCGTCTAAGGTCTTGCGAGAATCATTTTACGTAGACGACTGTTTGCATGGAGCTGACTCCGTCGATGCTGCTTTGGAAATCCAGTACCAACTGCGACAGTTACTCCAAAGAGGTGGTTTCGTCCTACGAAAGTGGAGCTCAAACGCTGAAGACTTCATGCAGGGGTTAAGTGCAGATGACAAAGAGAATACTATTTGTTGCAACCTCAACCTGGACCGTACAACTAAAGCTCTTGGCATTTATTGGCTCTGTGATTCAGACTCTTTGACATATAAGGTTAGCTTGAGTCCATTAACAACCCAAACGGCAGCAATTATCAGACATCGGTAAAATTTACGATCCTCCAGGGTTACTAGCGCCGATAACTGTAACTGGAAAAGCTATGTGTCAGAAGTTGTGGGTGGCCGGTTTAAACTGGGATGACCCAATTCCCGAACCACTTCAGCAAGAATGGCAACGGTTTCGAAAGGAGCTAGGTGAAGTTGAGCGTCTTAGAATTCCAAGGTGGCTCGGTGTAGAACCTAACTATAGAGGTTACCAACTGCATGTCTTTTCCGATGCGTCCGCCATAGCATATGCTGCGGTAGCATATCTCAGGTTCGACACAGCGCCGAGAAACGTACATGTTGCCATTTTGGCTGCGAAGACAAAAATCGCCCCCTTGAAGAAAATAACAATTCCCTGTTTGGAATTAAATGGAGCTCTGCTGGCAGCCCAGCTTGCGACCAAGCTTTCGGAAACACTTCAACTACCATACCTTCAAACATACTGTTGGTCTGATTCAAAAACAGTTCTCAGCTGGATCCGATCAAATCCTGGAAAATACAAACAATATGTCAGTAATCGCATAAGTAAAATCCAGGCAATCACATCTGTTGACTCTTGGAAATATGTACCAACCGCCAGTAACCCTGCGGACGCAGCATCTCGGGGATTTATGCCATCGCAACTTAAGGAGCTTTCTATTTGGTGGGACAGACCGCAATGGCTTCGTTGTCACTCTCATCAATGGCCCACACAACCTTCCATCGGGCCAGCCAGGACTGAAGCAACTGTGGTGTCGTTGGCTACAATGCCTCCGTCGGTTCTGGCCACGCTCCTTTCTAAGTACTCAGACCTTAACAAATTGTTAGCAGTTACCGCGTTTATGCAACGGTTCATAGCGGCGGTGATGAAAAAAACCCACGAAACGACTCCATGGTGTTCTGCAGGAGAACGAACAGAAGCTTTGAAGCTGTGGCTCAGGTACGTTCAACACACACATTTTAATAATGAACTTTCTTGTCTTCGCACGAATAAGCCGATCAGCATGAAGAGCAAACTTCTCCAGTTTAACCCGGTCATTGATGAAGATGGTATCATTCGACTAAATGGACGACTGCAGAATGCACGATTTCTTTCTGCGTGTGAACGTTCTCCAATAATTCTGCCACAAGATGGAGCACTGAGCAAGCTGTTAATTGCGCACGCTCATGAATCCACGTTGCATGGAGGTACTCAGGCGACTCTCAACTTTTTAAGACAGCGTTATTGGATTATCAAAGCTCGGCCAGCTGTTAAGCAACATATTCATAGATGTGTAAAATGTTTCAGGCAAAACCCCGCAACACTCATGCAATTAATGGGAAACCTTCCCTCACATCGCTGCAATCCTGCTAAGCCGTTTGATTATTGCGGTATCGACTACGGTGGACCTTACTATATTCGCACTACAAAAGGTAGAGGTTATCGGAGCTATAAAGGGTACATCGCACTATTTGTCTGTTTTGTTACTCGTGCTGCTCACTTAGAACTCGTCAGCGACCTAAGCACAGATGCCTTCCTGGCTGCGCTGAGGCGGTTTGTTTCACAAAGAGGATACAGCTCTCATATATACAGCGATTGTGCTTCTACATTTGTGGGTGCGAATTCAGAACTATAGGCTGACCTTGCAGCCTGCAAACAGCAGTTGGAAGCGGCAGCTCGATTTGCATCAGTCAGGGGTATTACCTGGCATTTCATACCGCCAGGCTCTCCAAATTTCGGCGGCATATGGGAAGCCGGAATAAAAGGGGCATAGCACCATTTAAAACGCGTCATCGGACGTGCAACACTAACTTTTGAAGAGTTTTTCACTGTACTCAAGCAAGTGGAGGCAGCGCTAAACTCAAGGCCATTAAGTGCCTTGACGGAAGACCCCAGTGACTTAACTGCCCTCACTCCCGGCCACTTTTTAGTGGGCGGTCCACTTATCGCAATACCGGAACCCAACCTACTCGAAGTCAGCACCAATCGACTCAAGCGTTGGAAACTGTTGCAGCAAATACAGCAGGATGTTTGGAAACGTTGGAGCAATGAGTATCTGCCACATTTACAAATGAGCTACAAACGGAAACAGACCCACCAGAACTTGAAAATTAGCGATTTAGTTTTACTTCGCGATGAACGCGCTCCCCCTTTGCAGTGGCCCCTCGGTCGAGTTGTGGACATACACCCAGGAAATGATGGGATTGTGAGGGTGGCCACTATACGTACTGCAACGTCAACATTGAAGCCAGCCATTTCCAAGCTGGTAGCCTTGCCAATCGATCCTGACATTGATTCACACGGTGGGCGGTTCTCCCCTGAACATGTCGTCGCACAAGATGGACGAGGTGGGCGGAATGTTAAAGATAAATGCAACTCAGAGGCTTCAACTGCACAGCAACCCCAATAAACATATGTGACGAGAGTGCACTTGTCATCGTTGTCCACGCTTTGTGCATACTCTTCGTGCGAGCTTTTTGATGCGCTGGTAGTCGCTGATTGGCTTGTCGATCGCGGTTGTATGTTAGTACATATGTACATATGTCACACGATTGATCCCGAGTACAAAGGTTTTCTTAAGTGGTTAGAGCTAGAACTGAATAAACTTTTTACGATCGTTGTATTGTTGGCTGTAATGTATTTCGACTTGAAGTTTACTTAATAAAAATTGCATTATATAAACAAATCTAACACCCTGATTTTAAGATATTTGCCTTTTTTTTGCCTTTTTTAAGATATTTGCATTTTCTTACCTTTTCTACCTTTAAAAAATCGATTATAGCATTTACAATTTTTTTTTTAAGATTAAAAAATATACACATGCCCATGTGGCTTATAGAAGCGCAGGGACCTCTTGCCAAATTGGTGTTGGAAAAATTCAAAGCCGTTTTCTCAGCTAACGTAGGCGGGGAGACAATAAGGGATGTGGATAAAATTATAAAGGGCGAGGAAAACGCCCTTATTCCTG
Source organism: Rhagoletis pomonella (assembly GCF_013731165.1). Lineage (NCBI taxonomy): Eukaryota > Metazoa > Arthropoda > Insecta > Diptera > Tephritidae > Rhagoletis > Rhagoletis pomonella. Next base: position 11,633,224 of record NW_023458557.1, on the reverse strand, counting down.
ATAATATGAACGTTTCAATCGTTCCATATTTAAATTGGGCTCCACTTGTATCAACTTACGTCGTGCGCACATTTAGTTCATTCAAGGCTTTTCTT
>NW_023458557.1:11623044-11633029 GCF_013731165.1 Rhagoletis pomonella | reverse complement strand
AGTAGAATTCTCCTTTCTGTGTTGCCAAAGAAAAGGGGCCGAACACCTTTTGCATAGAACACCTTTCTGCGTAGGCGGCCTTCGGCCGCACTTAGGGATTATAACCCTCAGGCAGTAGAATTCTCCTTTCTGTGTTGCCAAAGAAAAGGGGCCGAACACCTTTTGCATAGAACACCTTTCTGCGTAGGCGGCCTTCGGCCGCACTTAGCGATTATAACCCTAACTACGTAGAATTCTCCTTTCTGTGTTGCCGGAAGAGGGGAATATGACCCCAATCCCCCTACTATTTATTTTTATCTGAACAAAAGAACCTTATCGTATTTTCCTTTTAATCGTATTTTCTTTTGGTCTTGCTTTCCACTCTTGGTTTTTTTAGATATGGCAACACAGTCCTGCTGCCATTTCCACATATTCTGCATGTACTCTCATAAAATTAAACAACAATCATTTTTTTATAAAAAAGCTGTAATATACTAAAAGTATTTATTTGTTTGAACGTGCACACTCTAACTGCGCATATATTGAGTGTAAATAACGTGTAAATTTAGTGGAAAGTGCATTATATATTGTGAAATAGTCCAATACAAGTTGGTGGAAATTACAAACTTTAATAACAAATTACTTAAAAACTATAAAGTTGCGCGCTTTGAAACTTCATACAGGGAACTATTAGACCCCCATCTACCTCCCATATTGTGCGTTCCATAAAGGCATAACGCAACTCCATTCATCTTTTTTTTCAACACCATTTTGACTTTTATTTTCCGCCTTTTTGCGTTAAAATTGTTGCCAATTGTGCAACGACACGAGTTTTTCACAGGGGCACGTTCTTCACTTCTATTTTCCGATTCTGCGCCGGGTGCGCCACAAATTTTCGAATGCGCGACCAAAACACAAAATTTATGAGCATACCGCACATGCTCAGTATATAATTAACACAATTGTAAATTCTCCCGACACGTGCGTAAAGTGAGTTTTAATTGATAATAAAAGCCATTCACGGAAGTAGTGGTGTGTTATCTATATCGACATATCATAATCCGATACATTGCAGGGTTCCTTTGCTCGCCCTTACGTGGAGGTTACACTTGCAGTTTTTCGCATAAAGTATGCGCAAACTTTGGCAAGACTATTACAAAAATTGGGTGTGCATATAAACCGTTGGGTAATATTAGACATAATTTTACACATATAAGTGGTGAAAAAAAAAACAAACAAAGGGATTCATTCATGAAATTTCAAAATTCACGAATTGTTTTTTGACTTTGGTTTATATTGAAAGATTTCATGGACGTTCGTAAATATAGTCAAAGGATTTCTTGAGAGGAGTAAATATGCCCAAGGAATAACATCTGAATACTGGCTTGAGAAAGTTACTAAATTTTCGTAAGTCACTTCAAACCATCCGAAGATGGATAGCAAGGTTACTTCAGACCAGGATTGCCGAAACTGAAGTCGGTGACAGCGTCGTTCAAATACAAACGACGAAAGGGTGCCAACAAGGGGGGGTATTGTCTCCTCTACTGTGGAGCTTAGTTGTGGACGAACTCCTGCAGATACTTACTAACGAGGGCGTCCGCTGCCAAGGGTACGCGGACGACATAGTGATTATCGCTAGAGGGAAGTTCGCAAGTACTCTCTGTGACATCGTCCAAAAAGGACTTAACCTTGCGAAAAGGTGGTGCACAGACGTAGGTTTAAATATCAACCCTTCTAAGACAGCCATAGTCCCCTTCACCAAGAAACGAAATCTCCAGGGGATGAGGAACTTGACCTTGGACGGGGTCGCAATCAGTGTCGCCACAGAGGATAAGTATCTGGGGCTTACCCTGGACTCCAAGCTTCTGTGAAGGGCCCATGTTGATGCGGTCACCTCTAAGGCCACGAGAGCGATGATGGTGTGCAAACGTCTGGCGGGTAAATCCTGGGGGTGCACTCCGAGGATCCTCAGATGGATGTACACCATGATAGTGAAACCAATAGTGACTTATGGTGCGGTGGCTTGGTATTCCAGGACTACTATAGGAACGGTGAGGCAGACCCTCTCCAAGATTCAACGTCTGGCATGTGTTTGCATTACGGGAGCAATGCGCACATGCCCGACGGCAGCGCTAGAGGTAATGCTAGAACTCGAGCCACTGCATCTCTCAATTGGACAGGCTGCAAAGCGAACCCTCCTTAACTTTGCGAGAAAGGGCTTCGGCAAAGGCAACGTGTTATCATCTAGGAACAGGGACAAGCTAGGTACCCAGCTCCCCCTGGCTTTGTTCCCCAGGGACGATATTAACAGAGAGGTGGTTTTCAAGAGAAATTTCAGGACCCACACTTATAGCAAGGCGACCTGGTGTACCTCTATTATGGAGAGTCACATACAGGCGAGCACAATACAGTGGTACACTGACGGCTCTAAAACACCCGCGGGGATTGGAGCAGGCGTGTACGGCACTAGGCTGAAGCTTTCGGTGTACCTGGGGACTTTTCCTAGCATCTTTCAAGCGGAGGGCTATGCCATCAGTATGTGCGCTGAGATTAATATTCGCAGGAACTATAGAAATGAAAGGATACTTATACTAAGTGATAGCCAGGCGGCACTAAGGGCTCTCTCATCATTCGAGATCAAGTCCTCCCTGGTTAGGGAGTGTGTCGAGAGGCTCAATGCTCTGGTGGAGGTCAATGATATCCAACTAATGTGGTTACCAGGGCACATGGGGGTCGCAGGAAATGAGGAAGCTGATCATCTGGCCAGAACGGTCGCTTCCTCGACCCCGGTAGGACCTGAGCCCTTTCTGGCAGTAGGACCAAACACCATAAAGGAAATGCTCAGAAGGGACAACAGGAAACTGAGGGAATTACACTGGCTTGGCACCATGGGCCAACGTCAGGCAAAAAGCTTATTAGGAGGTTACAATCTGTCAAGATACAGGCTTCTTATGGATCTCCCAAGAGAGAAACTAAGAATTATTACAGGTTTTTTGACGGGCCACTGTAGGCTCAGAGCGCACCTGCATCGCCTGTCGCTTTTGCGATGCAGCCAAAGAGACTCCTCTACACCTTCTTATGGAGTGTGATGCCGTTGCACGCAGGAGGTATAGGAGCATAGGGCATGTCTGGCCAAGAGAGGAGCACATACACTCACTGTCCCAGGGGTCTATTATGAAATTTGTAGACACTCTGGGTCTGGTTGATGTATTGTGATGAGCTAGGGGCACAATAGACCTACTGGTCGCAGTGCCATACCCAACCAACTATCTATCTCTCTATCTAAGTCACTTCAAAAGTAAAAGAATAAAAAATCCCAAAATGAGAATCTTACTCCTCAAAATGCACGGAACTACTTCTAGACCTTGTAGAAAACAGTGATAGTACACGAGTTGATTATTGCCATTAGCTATATTGCCCAACAGTAATGCAAGGGCTTCATACAACCCTGCGCGTTGTGGGCAACTAACAATAAAGGGAGCTACACACACGCGATATCTTCATCAATCTTTAAGGGGAGTCACTACTAGTGCATTTTTCTTAAAAGATTGTAACTAATATGAAAATTCAACTTTGTAATTGTTATAGGCCAGAATTTATGCGTATGTATTGGTCGCCACTCTACAATTTCGTTTCCTCTACAAGTTTTAATTCGAATGGGGAAACTCATATTACAGAAAAATGACCCGTTTCACATTAATGCGCAAACGAGCTGAAACTACTCAAGGCTATCCACTGACGTGCCGACTTTACGGCATGAAGCACCCCCTCCGGCTTTGCCCCGTCTTCCGGGCAAAGGCCCCCGAAGATCGCCTACGCGAAGTACTTATTCATCGGTACTGCACTAATTGTTTGGGGGGAACCCACCGCGCAGCACACTGCACGAACGAGGGAAAATGTCGGCGGTGCGAAGAGCAACATTATACGTTGCTGCACATTACGTCGCACGCCGAGAAACCACGTTTCAATCGTCGTCCATCAAGGAGAGCTGTTACTGAAGACGTAGACAGCGATGCGATATCTTTAACAGCGTCAGAGACTGGAGCGGAAACAGCTGCTTTCCGCCCAGATCTGGAAGAAGGGGAAGTGTTCCAAGCTGGAGCGGAAACTAGTGCTTTCCGCCCAGAGGAATCGGCCGAAATGGGGTCCAACGATTTACTAGCGAGCAAGAATTGGAGCCCCAGAATGGCGGACAGCTCTTGAAATATGAGCTACGCGAGCTAAGCGGATTGGAAACGCTAGCTTTCCAACCGCGACACAATAGATCGCATCACCCAACTCGAAGTCGGAATAACCGCCGACGGCATCAGCGTCAGAACGGGAGAGTGGAATCCTATGCATTCCACTTCCCTGCAAGAAGCGGATTTCGTTCTGGGCAGGTAGAGGCACCAATGAATCCAATCCGTCAGCTTACTGCAGTTGCGCCGACAGCTATAGTAAGAATAGAAGCTGGAGGCCGTTTGCATATGGTAAGAGCCTTAATAGATGCATGTGCTACAACTTCGATAATCGCGGAAGAATTAGCGCGAGACCTCAAACTTACCCTAACGGCTATGAACCATCAGCGAGGATGTTTCATCAACATGCGTGGAAAACACGGAAATTCCGCCACATTGACGGTGCACGCGGTAGCCGTACGCAATTATCGTCAACGAACCCCGCTAACAAGCCTCGATGCCTCAACGGCCGCTCCATACAACAATTTAAGACTGGCGGATCCCCGTTTTAACATCGCAGCACCAGTTCAGTTAGTCCTTGGTGCTGAGGTATTCCCAAAGATTTTACTGGGCGCCATTCCTGCTGGGACTCTAGGCCCATTACTAGCGCAGAACACCATCTTTGGATGGGTACTATCTGGTGCTTGCTGAGCCTTTTTTATATTCTGAATGTTAACATTTTCTTTTTTTTTACATTTGTTTTGAAAGTGCATTATATTGAAATTTTTGAATTGAATATGAAATACATACGCAAGTGCCTGTGAATTTTAAACCACACTTTTTATTGTGAATTTTTTTCTTTCAGACTATAGGTACGACGAGTGCGGAAAGTGAAACTTGCATTTACTTAGTTTTTAAGTTAGCAATGAAGCTTGGTGGCTGGACTACGCTAATTTTTTCTTTGCTTGCCGCAAGGGGGCGGCATGTTTAGGCCGGCACCCTAAACAATTAAATTTACGGACCGCCCTAATATTTCACTTTGTGTATAAGACACAACAGTTAGCTTATACTTGTATAATCCACTAGCTATGTTAAAATTTCCCTTGCGGAAAAAACTGTTTCTCCTAAGGTAAAGTACATAGCAGGAAAAAGAACGGATTTTACTTATCTTGCGAGTATCCAAGTAAGCAGACGTCCTCGAGCCACCACGCTTCATCGCCTCATCAATTTAATAATAAAGGTAATCTGAAATACATTTGTACATGTTATTATTAGAGCAAATAAAATATATTTGAATTCTTGTATTTCTAATACCGAATTTTACCTTTGTCTATTTCTTTTAATTTAACTTACGACACATCGGACCGAACGTGTGTCTGATCCTTGCCACATATTCGCCCGATGAACACCTTGGTTTAAACGCGTTTTCGATATTTTCCAGATGTTGGCAACGATTTTCTAAAAATTTCGACATCAAATTCCAAGTTGGGATTTCATTTACAGGCGATTCTTCCTCCCATTTCGTTCGAGACGCAACGTCCAATTTTTGCGATACTAGCTGAATTAACATACAATCAGCAATCTGCCCTTTCGTACCCACAGTTTTCAGCGCACGCAAATGGGCGTTTATGTTGTCGCTTAATTCGCAAAGTTTCGCCATGGAATCACCTTCTACCCTTTTAAGTTGTACGATGTCTTTTATATGTGCCTGAAAATTTAAGCGTTTGTTATCAAACCGGGATTTCAATAAGTCAATAGCCCTATCATAGTTTTACTCCGAAATTTCCAACGAACGTATTGTATCCAACGCAGCGTCACGCAGGTTGGAGCGAAGATGCTGGAATTTTTCAATCCTCGTCAAATCCTCGTCTTGATGCACCACAGTATTGAACATTGAAAAAAATCAGGCCACGCGGTATAATTACCGCTGAATTTTGGGAATATGTAGAACTGGTAGCCTTTGTTTTGGCGGTGTGACAATAATCGATGGCTGTTCGTACGAAGTTGACCGCATGATCGAGCGATGAGTTTCTGCGCCACGGCAAATATACAGCTGGCGCATCAACTTCGTCTTCACTTCCATGTAATGGCTAGAAAACATTGTCACTACGTCTTCAGGTTCGTCCTCATCCTCCAAATGCGCTTGAATACCATCAAATCTTTTTCCAGCCGATCCACATGCTCTATTCGGACTTCAACTCCTACTTCGTCGAGCTCCCGGCTCAATGTTAAAGGCGTTATTAATCATTGTTATCTGCTGTATGAGAGAATCGCGCTTCTTTTTCCTGGATTCGACTTCTTCTGCTCTTTTGGACGGCGCCATGGGGCAATGCTTTGTTTGTTAATACCCAAAATCCGTGATTCCAAAATCACGTCGGGGTCACCAAATGGTTTCGTAGACGGCAAGCCTTTTTACCGACCAGTGGCAATTACAATAAAAACACAACGAAATGATCGAAAGCTAGTTCAAAATAAGCCAGTTTATTAGCGCCTATGCCCTTTTGCTTAAAGATCACAGATGGATTGAATATTTCATTATTATTGCTTCTCCTCAAAACTAGTTTTCAACTTATTGCAATCATTATAACACTTGGGCTTGTGCAGTAAAATCACCCGATTTAGCGGTAGCATAAACAATAGACGTAGCTATGTATACACATGTGTACATGTGCAGTGTATCAACGTATGAAATGAGCACAAAAGGGAGTAAATCTATATTGAGTGTTATTAGTCAACCTATGAAATGAGCACAATAGAGAGTAAATAAATATTGAGTGTTATTAGTGATGTTACTTGTTGATCGACTCGTACCAACAGTATTGAAGGTAGATCTTATAATTAAATTTAATAAAGGTAATTTCAATTATAATTACATTTCATCTATTAAAAAACTAAGGTATTTACTTTATTCTATATTTTTAATTTTCAGGGAGGAAAGTTGAGGGTCACTTCGTCCTGGGGATGATTGAGGACGGCAGCGAGGACCTCAGGCTGGAAGTGTGCCCAGAAACCGTCCGGTCCGCGTAGGTGCTCATACCTCTTATACAGAAGCATGTAATCGAGGGTACAATAATGCGTACAGATTATTGGAAAGCGTACGACTGCCTATCGAGGTATGGGTATGAGCACCAAAAGGTCAATCATAGTGACCCAGAAAACCCTTTTGTCGGGCCGGATGGAACCCACACCCAACGCATCGAGTCACAATAGCGGGTTGTTAAACGGTTTTTTCATAAAGATAATTTTAACAACCCTGCCAGCATTACAGATTTGGTTGTTGAATTTTTGTGGCGGAAGTCTATTTTAAAAAATTGCGAAGATCTCTTTCCCAAATGAATTGACGCTAGTAAATACACATACACACCAAAGTAATATGTGGAGTGTTACATATAGTTTTAAGTTTTCAGTAATATGTGGAGCTTTACAATGTATATATTTTTTAATACATTTTTATGGTAGCTTTAACTTTTTTAGTAGCTTCATTTATTTTGATTTATTTATTTATTTATTTTAGTTATGGAATACATAATTCTTACTAACTATGCCTTAATAATAAGCTCATACAAGATTAACGACTAAGATTGAATTTCATTGTGTTTCTTAACACCACTCCAGGAAGCGAGAGATCTATTTCTTTAAATCCATTAAGCTCCCTCAATGTTCGTGCAATTGGTGAATTGTGAACATAGTTGGATCTGTAAGGCTGGACATAAAACATGTCAAAATTCCTGAAACTTCGAACAGGAATATTGAAACATATTCTACTTAAAATTTTCGCACAGTCAATAGTACCAACCAAAACATTGATGACAAACGCACATGATAACGATTTTCTTCTACTCTGGAGTAAATCTAAATTGATAAGAAGGCAACGAGAGTTATAAGAAGGAAGAGGCTCGTAGAAATTAAGCGACCTCAACGCAAACTTAATAAAAACTTTTTGTATCCGCTCAATTCTATTGATATAATGATTTGAAAGGGCCGCCATATAAAGGAGGCATATTCTAGACGAGATCTAACAAAAGCTATATACAGCCTCTGGAGTGTATAGGGATCAGAAAAGTAGGAACTGTTTCGGCGTACAAAAGCAAGCATAGCGTAACCATTGGCCACTATATAATTTATATGATCGGTAAATACGAACTTATTGTCGAAGAACACTCCTAAGTCCTTAACTTGAGTAACTGACTCTAGTTTTGTGCCAGAAATGTAATAACACGACTTTATGGTGTTCCACTTTTTTGAAAAAACTATTATATTCATCAATTTTTATTGAGCTCGAGGCCGTTTTTTTAATGAAAAACTTATTGTGGAAAAGCAACAATAGTTTGAAAAAATGGTAGAAGTGATAGCTGTTTCGGAAATCATCACATTTTCTCATCAGACTTCTTTCAGTAGGATTCGAACCGACGATCCCACTGACTCAGCCAGTTGCCTACGCACTGTGCTAAGTTAGCCTTATAAATTATCGTTGCTTTTTTCCCACTTTTTCATTTGCTAAGCCAACACAATCAAGCGCAGCTATTCCGCTACGATTTACAATTGCTCATGTGGTTGTTGGTTTTGTTGGTTTTTTGTTAATAATTCTATTTTTAACTTCTAGGTGTGCTCGTCCTTAAGTTATTTGTTTTTGTTGTTTTATGGCCTTATAACAATTATATTCAGCAATTTTTTTTGAGGTCGAGGCCATTTTTTTTAATGAAAAACTTATTGTGGAAAAGCAATGAGCTTGATTGTGTTAGCTTAGCAAATGAAAAAGTGGGAAAAAACAACGATAATTTACAAGGCTAACTTAGCACAGTGCGTAGGCAACTGGCTGAGTCAGTGGGATCGTTGGTTCGAATCCTGCTGAAAGAAGTCTGATGAGGACATGTGGTGATTTCCGAAATAGCTATCACTTCTACCATTTTTTCAAATTATTGTTGCTTTTCCACAATAAGTTTTCACTTAAAAACGGCCTCAAGCTCATAAAAATTGTTGAATATAATTGTCATAAGGCCATAAAATAACAAAAAAACATATAACTTAAGGACGAGTACACCTAAAAAGTTAAACATTCTAATAATAGAAATATTAACAAAAACCAACACAACCAACAACCACATGATCAAGTGAATTGCAGCGGAATAGCTGCGCTTGTTTGTAGTTGGCTTAGCAAAGTGAAATAGTGGAGATAAGCAACAAGAAGTAACAAGACCAGTGATGAAATTGATGGTACAATTGTACTTTTTTATACATTTTAGATCCCAAAAGTACATTGGTACTACATCGACATTTTTGATACAATTTTGTCAAAATACAGCATTACGATAAATTATGTAGAAATACGGCTTGTGGATAAAAATGCAGCCATCTTTTTCCTACTTTATACAGGTATGTGCGTGTTGTTTATTAAAAATGAAAGACTTTTTAAAATCATCAAAAAGTTGCTGCTATAATATAAGCAACAGTTTCTTAGTGTTACTCGCACTTAATAAACATACCTGTATGGTTTTGTTGATTAACTTGAATTATTGATTGTAATGGAAATTTAGGGTTTTTATGGCCTTTTTAAACTACGCATATGTACAAGTACTTATAACGCTACGCATCCAAGTCCGCGGACGAAATTTTTCCAGATTTTTGGTGCAGTACACACTGGCCGAACCAAAAATAAGGTATTTAATATTAACGAGTAAGGCTTAACATTTCCGGGAAGTCACCCTGTTAAAGATAAATGCAACTCAGAGGCTTCAACTGCACAGCAACCCCAATAAACATATGTGACGAGAGTGCACTTGTCATCGTTGTCCACGCTTTGTGCATACTCTTCATGCGAGCTTTTTGATGCGCTGGTAGTCGCTGATTGG
>NW_023458557.1:11621829-11622944 GCF_013731165.1 Rhagoletis pomonella | reverse complement strand
TCGAATCGGTGACGCAAACACAATATCACCAAAAACTCGATAAAAAAACTTCAAGGGTTTCAAAAAAAAACTTCAAACTTCAAAAAAGTAATCTTAACAATATAAAGGGATTGCAAAAAAAAAACTAAAATTCAACTCAACTTCGATGTGGGATTTGTATGCAAATGTAGTATATAAAAATGCGAAAAAGAAATGTATTTCAGGTAAAAATGATAAATGTAAAATATAAAAATAATATTTAAAATTTGAAAAGTAATAAAATAATATTAAGGATAGATGACTAAAATTATAAATAAAAATATATGACTTTAAGTGTTTAACTAAAGTAGGAAATATTAAAAATTCAAACAAATTCAGGCTTTGTTCGTTTTTTTTTTTTGGGCGCAACTTTCGAATTATTTATTTTTATTTTTGTATTTAAAAATTTGTATAAAGTCTCTTCTTTTTTTTTGTGTTAGATAGGTGTATTTATATCTATATAGTTTTGCTTTGGTGTGTGTTGGTGTTGCCTTGGCGAGGTCATTGTGGGAGCGTTGGTCCGTGTGTCCACTGTCCAAAAGTCAAACTCAACTAATCCCCCTCTTTATGTTAACAAGTGTGGCACTTCAACGATTGAAGTTTTGGCTCCAAGCGCGGCTGCCACATTTTCCACCAAAACCCATATTGTAAACTACCCTCTGAGCGAAACTTCCATAAGCCCCACGTATATGCGGTGCTGGACCGCACACACGGCAGCTTGAATGGTATATCTCACAAAGACAAAAAAATAAAAATAAATAAATATCAACTGGCCATCGTCTCATCTTCAGTTCCCACTCATAAGAACGCTGAGGTCCTTAAGAGGTACCCTGAATATGAGGCGGGCACTCCCCCCTATTTGCCAATTGGGCACAAATCGCCTACGGTGACCGAAGACAATGATACCCCCTTGACACTAACCGTCCGATAGAAAGGAAACTAAGATAGAAGTATGCAAAAAGAAAACTAAAATGAACTGAAAGAGGAAAAGGTCTTAGTATTAGCAATGATGGGAAATCTAAAATTAGTGGGCTATTACGTTGGGCGCCATTGTAATGTAGCAACATGGTCGAGCCAGGCGAGGCGGCATGCAGGCA
>NW_023458557.1:11620335-11621729 GCF_013731165.1 Rhagoletis pomonella | reverse complement strand
TGAAGTGCAGCGACGCTACTACGTTGAAGCGATAAGCTATCGTGAAGAAGTGTGTGGTAACGCATGCTTACCTGAGCGACATAGGCAACGACCTACATTGGTCTGATGACTGCGAATGGAAGTCAGAGCTGTTGACTTATTATTAGATGACGGTTCTTTAGTTTTGGGTTTGGAAGCCGACGAAGCTGCTTCTATGCCCTGAATACGTTTTTCCAAAAACTGCACCAGAGTTGTATATTCTGGTAACACATTCGGAGATTCCAAAGACATTTCCCACTGTTTTACTGTCGCTGGGTCTAACTTCTCGGTTACAAGTAGAACAAGCCAGTCATCCCAGTGTTCTGTTGGCCGTCCTAGTTGCTTTAATGCGCGGACTGATTCTGTGGTAGTATCCAAAAGTTTTCGCATGACGCTATCTGACTCATTGGTTATCGCCGGAAGTTTCGTGATATTGCGCAGATAAGACTTGACAAGGCGTCGCTTATTGTTATAACGTTGTTGGAGCATATCCCAGGCTATAGCAAAATTGTTTTCCTGGATACTAATACTGCGAAGAAGAGTTTCGGCTTCACCTAGTAAACTGCCTTTTAAGTAATGCAGACGTTGTACATCAGACAAACAAGCTTCATTTATAATGCATGTTGTAAACATATCTTTAAAACTTAACCATTTTTGAAACGAGCCATCGAATTTTGGCAGAATAATCTTCGGAAGCTTTGACGCTGATGTATTTGTAGAACCACCGCATGTATGATTGAGTATGGTTGCTGGATGATTTTCACTACGATGATTGTCAAATTCTTCGATTTCATCATGTATTTCACCTAGTGCTTCGCAGTATGCCGATTCTATTGTTGCCAAACGAGCTTCACTTAATGTCGTCTTAACCTTGCCCTCTTCGCCTTCAATAACGTCTGCTGCAGAAATGTCGTCACGGAAGTCATTGTAGCGCTTCCAATAATCAGCCAGTAGATTCCTTCTGGCCACAAGATAGCCCTTAGTTCTTTTTTGTTTTGAGACCTTTCTAGTGTTTGCCGCAAAATTAAGAATTAATCGAGCAAGACCTTCTTCCTTTTCAGCTGACATGATGGCGAACACGTGATCAGGTATATTCCGTGATGTAATTCGTATTAATAGTTCATATTAATTGCTTAACACAATTAAACAATTGGCTAGGTTGGTTCCCCGCAAGGGATGCCAAAAATGTTAGATTTGTTTATATAATGCAATTTTTATTAAGTAAACTTCAAGTCGAAATACATTACAGCCAAGAATACAACGATCGTAAAAAGTTTATGCAGTTCTAGCTCTAACCACTTAAAAAAAAACTTTGTACTCGGGATCAATCGTGTGACATATATACATATGTACTAACATACAACCGCGATCGACAA
>NW_023458557.1:11609246-11620235 GCF_013731165.1 Rhagoletis pomonella | reverse complement strand
CTTGAAGTTTACTTAATAAAAATTGCATTATATAAACAAATCTAACACACCCAGTTTTTTTATACAACAAATACTAAAAATAAGATAATAACCAATGCCTATTTATTGCTTCAGGGGTTTCAATGATTTCCTTGATTTTATATTTTAGTGAAATTAGACTTTTAGAACAAAAGTGTTCAAATGGCATATATGGGAAGCTGTTGCTGAAGAAAGATTAAACAAAAAACCTGCCTCCCAGGAAAAACGTCACATTAATGTCTTGAAGAAGGCACAAAAAATCTCCAACATTGGCTTATCTGATAAATGAGTTTAAAAGTGATATGCAAATGTTACATTCTGGAAAATATTTTGCAAAAATGCAAAAATAAGAACAAAAATTAATTTTTGAAGAGCACGAAAGCAGTTTCGTATTCGCGTCAGTAAACTATTTTAGAGGATAAGATTATCAATCTTAAAAAAATATATAAAATACCTGCAATGAACACTTTGTTTGGAAATTACCCATATTCATATGTCTGTATAGTCTTTTAAATTTTGGTACTTTTTCGGCTGATTTAGTACATTCTTTTTGTCCATTTGGTACAAAAATTAAAAATTCATTTATCATCCCTGAACAAGACAAACTTAGCACAGTGCGTAGGCAACTGGTTGAGTCAGTGGTGATCGTCGGTTCGAATCCTACTGAAAGAAGTCTGATGAGGAAATGAGGTGATTTTCGAACCATTCTAACATTTTTTCAAATTATTGTTGCTTTTCCACAATAAGTTTTTCAAAAAAAAAAAACGGCGTCGAGATCAATAAAAATTGTTGAATATAATTGTTATAAGACCTTAAAATAACAAAAACAAATGAAAAAAATATTTGATAAAATTTTTTAACATTTAAATATAGCCGATTACGCACACACCAAGAGTGCACCCTATCAATATCAGATTGAAGTAGGACCGAGTCCTCAGCTTTCGAAATAGTAGAATAGATTTTGAGATCATCCGCCTAAAGCAGGAATTTAGAGTGTAAAAAGCAAGTACTTATGTCATTTATGAAGATAACGAAAGGAAGCGGTCCTAAAATACTACCTTGTGGAACTCCAGACGTTACATGAAATGGCTGTACTATTCCTACCATAGAGGTACGACCCAATCCATTTGAGAAAAGTGGAATGAAACCCTAAAGCTGCTAATTTGCTTAGTAAAATTCTGTGAGAAATTCTGTCGAATGCTTTCGCAAAGTCCGTATAAACGGTGTCCACCGGGAGGCCGGCCTCAAAGCTAGCGAGACAGTTCTCAGCAAAAATGGAAAGGTTAGATACATTAGATCTTCCTTTCACAAAACCATGCAGAGACGAAACTAGACGCGAAAATTAGACTCGAAATAGCAAAATCTAGCTTAACTTTAACAACACTTCCAAATAGTATAGCAATCGTTGTCAACTTCGTTATCGGCCTATAATTAGAAACATCATTCTTATATCCACTTTTGAGGATTGGTGTAATATGAGTTTTTTTCCAATCTTGAAGATATATCCCTGTTGAAAGTGATTTATTAAAAATAAGCGTCAGCGGTTTTATAAGAGCACAGCAGTTTTTTAAGAGAGAGGGTGATATGCCATCAGCATCGGTTTGTGTGGAGGCCTTGAGTACTGCGATTGCCTTTTGAACATCACATTCAGAAACACACAAACTACTAAAACACAATGGAGAATCCAATAAATAAGCACTATTTGGGCCATCATCAAGTTCAGCCACAAAGTTGGCAGTGAAAAATTCAGCGAAAAGATCAACTATCTAATCGGAAGAAGAGGCATGCTTTTCCTTAAAAAACATTGAGGACGGTATGTTCGATTTCGAGTTTTTAGATTTAATAAAATTCCAAAAGGCTTTGGGGTTACGGTTTATATTATGCTCAACATTACGTATGTATATATCTACTGTGAAGGGTTTTATCAAGATTCCTAAATTCGGCTATATGGCGTTTGTACAAGTTAAGATGTTCATCACTATTGGAGACCTTATATTTTTTATAGGCCTTATTGCAGCGATTTTTTAAGTGATTAAGCTCCTTAGTGTACCAGGGCAGCTTGTACTTTCTGTTAGGCAAAACAGGTATATATTGTAGACACCGACCAATCACTTCAGATTTAAATAATTGAGAACAGTCAGAGACATCTAAGTTATCAAACATGGAGATCCAGTCAAACTCAAGAAGCAGTTCATTAAGGTAATCAAAGCTGAAATTATTAAAATTAAAATGTATGACATCACTTACAGGAGAGGTATGTGCAAACCTGTAAAATTCAATATCTAAAAGTACAAGGAATATGGCGCATAGTAGCTAAGGAAATCGGCAAATAACATTCCGAGAGATAAAAGCTTGAATTATTAGACAGGAAAATTAAGCCTAAGATTTTTTTTTACACTTATTTAGATAATAGTTAACTTGATTTAGTTCAAAACTTAAGAAATTATCAATAACGTATAGCTCGGAGGCATTACAGACATTGGAAGGAATAAGGAAATAAGAATTATCTAAAAAATACCATGATAAATTATTTAAGTTAAAATCTCCAAGCATGCATAACTGTTGAGATCCAATCTTAGAGCATAAAGAAACGACGTTGTTGACATGGGCTATTCGCAGGAATATATGAGGCACAGATGAATAACTTGTCCATGGAACCAATCAGCCGTACGCAGACTTGATCAAGCAAAGTGTCATTGTTATTTAGGCTTACCAAGACAGCACGGAGTTCTCGCTTAACAGTAATCAGAACTCCCTCGAAGAAATCGAATAAGTTTTGATCGAAAAACTCAGAGTTGTAAAAATTTGGTGTGAGCCAGGTTTCAATTATTACAAACACGTCATATAGTGCCTGCGAGGTGAAAGAGTGCACTGCATTTCCTTTAGTTCGCATTCCGGAGATGTTGTGAAAATAAATACGAACATGGCTGTCAGCGTCGTTATTGGCTGACTTGCTAGGAGCAGCTATTTTTTTTATTTGGTAGATCTTCCTTCAGAAAAAATTGAAAAGGGCGCACTTTGACATTAGTTGGCCAGAGATCTGGGTCTAAAATCACGCTAAATGCTTCCGGCGAAACACCGAGCTTAAAGTTAATCTTTCGCAATGAATTAATATCGGCATTCTTTTTAACTACATAGTTTAAAGCAGGCCATTTGGCTTCGATTAATATTTGAGTTTTTCGCTACATAAGATATGATATCATCTTCTGAAATGGTATTCTTGAATGAGGACAAATGAACCAATTTCTTTGACGGAACAACGTCTAAGTCGGAGCTGGTCTTACGACCAACCACCACATCTTCGGACCATTTTGCTTGTTGGGTTACATTAGCAGCACCGCCAATATTCGGCAGAGCCTGAGAATCATCGCTTACGCTCGGAGCAAGACCAGAGTGTGAAGTAGTACCCGCAGACAAAGAGCTGCAGCAGCATCAAAGTTTGAAGAGGTAGTAGTTTTAGTTTATGTGTGTATATATTTATTATAGTTTTAAGGTTTTAGTAGGGTGTAGAACACCAAAGTTTTAGTTCTTTTTTAAAAATGTATATATTTCGCGCGATTTTTTATTAAAATTATAGGTAGCGGTTGGTGTATTAGGCAGTCTGCACACAGGTCGCATAGCTTTAGACGCGTATTAGATGCTACATACGAAAGTTGTACGCTTTGATGCCGCACACGTGTATTTAAATGGAGGGTTGTATACGAGTCGTCAGCTTCACGAATTCCTCAAAGCAAGCTAGCTGCAAATCGCTTGGCGTACAGCAGCGTTGGTTGCTAGGCGTATGTACGCTTCGAAAAGAGAAAGAAGAAGAAGTTTGTTTACAATTTTCCGTGTGCGTGCATGCATTTCATAAAAAAAAAACACAGATAAAACAATATTATTCGTGCAATTAATAGAAAAAATAACTGAAAATTTATTAAAGAAATAATAATTTTGCATCACTTAACATTTTTTGCCTGATACTTTGACGCTTTGAAGTTGCTTCGTGTGCAGATCTTGAGGAGTAGAGGCTATACGAACCGTGTGCAGACTTCCTTAGTCGCAGCGGCTGTCGAGGCGGTTGCAATGCTAAACATTGATGTTGTTGTTACTGTTCTAGTGGCGGTGCGCTTACACTTGGTCGGTGTTGACAAATGTGGTTATCCAGTGTAAAAGAGCCATTGTCTGCAGACAATTTCAACAAAAGACACCCTAGAGTACCGAGAAGGGTCATGCTTTGTTTGTAGCAAGCACTTTCGTTCGTCAAAATGCTTTGTATCTAGTGCAAATCAAAATTTGTACACTTTTGAGTGTACTGCCTTTATTTGGGGATCACGCAAAGCATTTTCATACGCGGTAAAACAGGCGGCAGTATCTGAAAGTAAGTGATTATAAATAATGTGAGCAAACAATTATTTTAACATATGCATACTATATACTCACGAAACCTCTTCAGCACGCTTACATAATTACCGCGTGTCCATTCACCAAATAACCATAGATAACTAGATATGAAACTCTCTCATTTTTCCTGAGAGCGCGCCCAGAAACTCGTTTTCGTACTTGGCAGCACTGCCAATCCCTGGGCAGATAGACAGCTGACACGCGAAATAGTGCGCTGCCAGAAATAAGACGTCAAATAATTGACGAAAACAGTTCGTTTTTGCGTTGATAGAAAAGTGTCGCGATTTTCGTATTTTGTAGAAATTTATATGTAATAAGAGGAAAAAGTAAAAAAGAAGAAGGTAAATATTAAAGTTGGTGCAAGCTGCAAATGAATTATGTTGCAATAATGTTTTTTCAGCAAGAAAATGACAAAAGCAAAAAACAAGTGTGCTCGAGGATGCGTCGGAGAATATCGAGTTTTCAACTTCTCAAATCAGGAGAAGGACCAAGCCAGGTTGGTGATAAGAATATAGTTTGGAAGTTATGTGGTAGATTTTTTGTGTTGACTGCTATTTACATCTGTAGTTTAAAAGAATATATTGCTATTGGAGGGGGAAAACTACTGATACTAACTTAACTATTACTATGTTGTTTGATTACCAATTTTTCGTTTGAATATTTGTGTAAATGTTGCTACATATTTAACAATAATTTCTTGTAGGACAGCGATAGCTATGTGTGTTTTAACTTTTTAAGTATTAAGTATTTAAAATTTGTTTTAAAAAATTTGCTTAATACTGAACGATTTTTTTAGCGCTTAGGAGGAAATAACTAATATTACGAGTAGTCTTGCAGGTTTTCAACTTAAATTTAAACATAACGTTTTGTGAATGTAGTTAGAAGTTAAATTCATTAACATAAATTAGAGGCATTAAGTTCGTTTTAAGTATTAGGCTCTTATTTATTATTCTGTAGATACACTATTTGGCTTGATCGCTTGGTGTAAGCGAAACCCCTTTACTCCTTCCTTTTTATATGAGAATTGAAGTCGGTTGTGTTTTTTGCATAAAATTTGTTATAATTGTGTTTTCATTGTTTTTGTGTTTTGATGCTTGATAATTTCATTTAAATCTTAATTTTTAAATTTTTGCTTATGTATGTATGTATGTACTGTTATTTTATACTGATTTTGCTTATTATTATTTTATGTATGTATATGTATGTGTATATGGGTGATGTAGGCCTACTGGGGAACCGAGCACCCAAACTAACATCGGTAACGCGCATACCTCAATGGTGGTGTGGAAACTGCGAAATTTCCAAGTTTAGTTTAAAAATAACCAATTTAGGTTTCCGCCGGTGTAGCATCACTAGCTATAGTTACAAAAAATACACACTTTGACAGCGCTCTCACGACAAAAAGAGTTTCATATCTAGTCAAGCCGAATTTATACAAGGTGGTGTTGATGGCGAATTTAGATTTTCACCACGGTTCTTAATAATGTCAAACTGATGTGTTTGTTGTAAACATGGCAAATTCATATTACAACAAACACACTATTTTGACATTAAAAAGTACCGCGGCATACATTAATAGAGAAGTGAAATAAAAATTTAAATAATACTCCCA
The DNA here is from genome assembly GCF_013731165.1 of Rhagoletis pomonella. Taxonomy (NCBI): domain Eukaryota; kingdom Metazoa; phylum Arthropoda; class Insecta; order Diptera; family Tephritidae; genus Rhagoletis; species Rhagoletis pomonella. The sequence continues at coordinate 11,614,222 of NW_023458557.1, read as the reverse complement.
AAATTAGTGACGGTGGACATTTTCCACGACTTATGGCCGAAAATAAAACCTTACTTCGGCAACTTGCTTGGGCAACTTGCTGGTTTGGAGAAAAAAGATTGATCGTGTAAAGGCAGCTTTAGATGAATACGATCCACAATACATCTAGCGCCAGCTGCTTGCCAGATACTTTGATGTTAAATTGTGTGCGGGTGTGCGTGCGAACTCGATCAAACCTACATGTCTGTAAGCCGATCAAACCTCTATGTAAAACACATGCATGATGCCCAAAAGAAAGCAACTACGTTAGAGTGAGAAAGTTCGCTAGACTTATGGTTCGGTGAATCAGTTTTGAGTGTGCGTGTGTATGTGTGAATGTTCGACTTAAACCGTATTTTTTATGTATTCCTTTGTACGTAAATAAGTAAATATATACATAACTAATACGGAATCGGTCACTTGACGTAGAAAGATATAAAAGGACCAAAACTTAGACAAGCGGTTCTTAAAACGAAAGTTGCGGTGGTACTTTCCAGCGAAAGTGAAGTGTAATTTTAAAGTGGTTGCTTGTGGTATAAGTAATAAAGTTTAAAGTTTTAAAGTTAAAGTGAGTAAATAAGGTCCCCCAGTGTTCTACCCGGATACTAGCGGTACCTGGGGTCATCAAAGTCACATTCTGGATCTGGAGGTAAGTGCGAACACTTTTATTTGACACCTTTGATACGCATATGTCCTTGTACCTAGATGTGTGAGACTCAAATGTATCAAAAGTGTACGCGAGATTACAATCTTAAATATATCAAAGAGGGCTAAATGGAAGTTTTTATTGATTTCAGGTCGCCTGCTAACACAGCGAAAGGACCTCCATTGTTTTACAACATTCAGGAAGAAAGCTTTGGAGTTGCAGCCAAATAAAAATACATACAAACGCCCATATATGCGTAAACGCTACCACCTACGGCCCACAACCACCCGCACCGGCAAATAAAGCATACTAACAAGGGACGGGCCTCAGCGCAAGTGTACAAACGTACTTGGGTATATACATATGTGTATACGTTCAAGAAAGATACGAAACCACCAGGGGCGCACCCAGGAATGTATTTTGGGAGGGGTTTATACTTCTGAAAATTCGCTTCAGATAAAATGATCATTAAAGTACATTTATGCAAGTTTTATGTACAGTATGTAATAAATAAATAAACTTTTTGAAGTGTCATAAATTGCATTTATTTACATAAAATTAGCAAAAAACTCAAACATTTGTAACCGACTTCGAAAAAGGGGTAGGTTATCAATTCGTCGGAATAGTATGCTAACGCATAACTTTGGACCACGTGAAAGATGTTACCTCAATGGTCTTCCCGTAATTTGAAATTACTTGTTTAATATAAAGTTCTATAAACACAAGATGCGCTCAACTTGCAAAAGTAATAAAAAAATTTAAAAAAAGAAGAGTTTTAATGTTCATTTTCCTCGATATCTGGTTTCTGGTTTTCGAATGAGATGGTGATTTTTTACGATTGCCTAATTTTTTTAATATTTCGAATACCGAGAAAATTAAATGAACTTGAATTTTTTTTATGTAGGCAATTTTGGTGGAACCAATTCGAAGTGGGCAAATTAAATCTTCGAATCCTTGTTAAGGACATATCAGTTGTAAACTCTTTTAGGCTCTATAAGTGAGTATGCATTGCATATTTTTAGGCTTCATTCGCAGTCAAACTTTTAAGACTCTCAAAAAAAGAACGAAAAATTCATATAAAATGGCGCACAAGAAATGGAATAGGAATTTTCTTCTATCAAAATTTCTTAAATCAATTTGCATCTCTCAAGAAAAAAATGCTCGTATACTTATTTCTTCAAGAAAATTTACAGCAAAAGCAAAGTGCTTTATAATAAAAAATATTTCTTGTGATTTTTCTTGAGAGCTGGCTTTAGGATACAGTTTGTATTTCAGGTTATTAGCTTTAGGGGGGGTTTGAACCCCAAAACCCACCCCTTGTGTGCGCTAATGGAAACCACTTTAACTGTCACCCGGCGACTCGACAAGGTGGCCCATATCTAAGCCCTACAGCAGTGCCGATAACCCGGCTAATAATTAGAGCCAGCAGCAACAAGATCACCAGGGACAGCTGATTGAAATATCTCGGCCGGAGTAGGTCAACGGCCACTCGACATATATGTGGATTCCATCAAGCAGAGGAGGAGCATAACAATGGAGATGAGCATAACAGTGGAGAGCACCATAACATCGGTGGCAGCAGTGTGGGAGAGAGCAGTGAGACTATCGCTCCACATATACCGTCGGTCAACAGCAGCGCCGGGAGCATAGTTCCAGTTGGATTTTATATTATATTTTGGGAAAATTTTTATGCATGTGTACATACATGTCAGGGTACATACGTATATGTAGAGCAGTTTTTTTGGCGCATCCCTTTAGTTCTACTTACCGTTTTGTTGTTTTATCCCGTCAAATTGCCAGTAGTAGGGTGCTCGCATTTTTGTCGTTAGCATCTTGTTTTAGACTGATTTTTCTTATTTAGTTATTTTTTTAATTTTATTTTTTAACTTGTGTAAGTAAAAATCGATTTTGCCGTACGTATTTTTCCCAAAGCATCTAATTTTTGCCATTCATTAATTTCACCTTGTTATTGTGAACTGTTTTGTTGGGCTCAACACGTTTTTTTCCTTTCGTTCGGCTCCATACGTATTTTCACTTTATTTTATCTATTCTTCACTTACATGTGCAGCAGAGGGGAAGTGGGAGGGTACAAACGTTGACAATGACGGTATAATGACGGACTTATAGATAGACGGACTGATGTCAGGTTAGGGGGCGTTGTAAATTAGGTGAGGTGTCACGACAACGCCCAAGGCTTCGCGTGAAGTTCGCGTAGAAGAAGGGTGGGATGACTCCACCTGACAGGACAGGACAGGACCATCTCTTCATTTGTTGCTATCTCTTTGTTCTCTGCTTTCTTCGCATTTGCTATAGTCCTCTCCACTAGTACACTAGGTATCAGGCATGAATAACTTTTTGCTAATGTAGTTGACAGCAAGGCAGGCGGAAATGACCCACCCCGACGGCGAGCTAGCTTGGGATGCAAGCATGCCTGCATGCCGCCTCGCCTGGCTCGACCATGTTGCTACATTACAATGGCGCCCAACGTAATAGCCCACTAATTTTTAGATTTCCCATCATTGCTAATACTAAGACATTTTCCTTTTTCAGTTCATTTTTTCTTTTTGCATACTTCTATCTTAGTTTCCTTTCTATCGGATGGTTAGGGTCAAGGGGGTATCATTGTCTTCGGTCACCGTAGGCGATTTGTGCCCAATTGGAAAATAGGGGGGAGTGCCCGCCTCATCTTCAGGGTACCTCTTAAGGACCTCTGCATTCTTATGAGTGGAAACTGAAGATGAGACGGTGGCCAGTGGATATTTATTTATTTTAATTTTATTTTTACTTTTATTTTTTTTGTCTTTGTGAGATATACCATTCAAGCTACCGTGTGTGCGGTCCAGCACCGCATATACGTGAGGCTTATGGAAGTTTTGCTCAGGCGGTAGTTTACGCTAGGAGTTTTGCGGGAAAGTGTGGCAGCCGCGCTTGGAGCCAGAACTTAAATCGTTGAAGTGCCACACTTATTAACATAAAGAGGAGGATTAGCTGAGTTTGATTTTTGGACAGTGGACACACGGACGGACTCCCACAATGACCTCGCCAAGGCAACACCAACACACACCAAAGCAAAACTTTATACATATAGACTTATATAACATAAAGGAAAATATTTTATACACATTTTTCAATATAAAAATATAAATAAATAATTCGCAAATGTCGCCTTAAAATAAACAAAGCCTGAATTTTGTTTTGAACTTTTAATTTTTTTTAATTTTAGTTAGCAGTTAAAGTCATTTACTCTTATTTATAATTTTATTCATTTATCCTTATTATTACTTTTCAATTTTAAATATTATTTTATATTATACATTTTGCATGTTTACCTGAACTATACTTTTTAGCATTTATTATCCTACACTTACAAACGTACATTTCCCGAATCGAAGTTGAGTTGAATTTTTAGTTTTTTTCGTAATCCCCTTATAGTGTTAATTTCAATTTTTTTAAATTATTTTTTTTTGAAGTTTGAATATTTGTTTGGAAACGTTTGAGTTTTTTTAATCAAATTTTTATCTTTTGGCGTCACCGAATTGAGCTTTTTGCGAAAGTGTCTGAATACTTATCGACAAATTTATTTGTGTGAATGGACGAGTGTGAGAGTGAAGAAATAGTACCAGAGGATTAGGACTGCTGAACTCGAACCGTAGAGGCACACGAAGTGTAGCGAGAGCTTTAGAGAACCAAGTCGTTGGGTCTTTCTTCACCCAAATAGACACAGGCATTTCATATCAGGTGGACTTCGTGCCCACCGATTATTTTAACAGGTGCACGGCTAGGGTGCTTGCGACATTAAGACACGAGGAAAATTCGCAATCTTCATTCAGAATAACTAACAAGGTAGCCATTAACACGTCCAACAATACCCTTAGTTTCTCTCGGAAACTAGACGTGATCTTAGAAATGTCAGAGCAGGACGAGCTGAATTTGCCACCTAGTGACGCTGCCGCGGGTAGTTCGAGGTCTGCAGGTGGTGGACCTAGGTGAGGAGGTGAGGACGGGGCTAGTGGACGAAGTAGTTCGAGTGCGCTTAATGAGACTTTGAAGAAAATTGACCTAGATAATTGGCATGTCAAGTTCGACGGCTCTGCCAAGGGGATTACAGTAGAAAGTTTCATTTTTAGAATCGAAAAGTTGCGTGAACAATACGGTATTTCGCACTACCAGTTGTTCACTTATTTTCATTGTCTGGTTACCGGTAATGCCTTGAAGTGGTATTGACAGATTCTTGAAGGCAATGCTGATGACCCAAGCTTCGGCTATTTTGAACTTAAGTCTGAACTGCTAAACCACTTCAAGACAGCCGAAT
>NW_023458557.1:11600054-11609236 GCF_013731165.1 Rhagoletis pomonella | reverse complement strand
AGGTTCATACGAGATTACGCCACAAATGCAGCTCCGCTGCACGACTGTCTCACGAAGGAAAAGATTAAGAAGTTTACAATGACAGACGACGCAAGGACTGCTTTTGAGCGCTTAAAGAAAAACCTCATTTCAGCCCCAGTGTTGACCCACCCGGACTTTAACAAACGTTTTTACATACAGTGCGACGCGTCGACTGACGGGGTGGGGGGGTGTGCTTTTCCAACTAGACGAGGACGGTAACGAACGACCGATTGCGTATATCTCTGCAAAGCTAAACAAAGCTCAGCGCAATTACAGCATTACGGAGTTAGAATGCTACGCAGCAGTTTTGAGCATAAAACGATTAAGGACTTATGTGGAGGGCTTGCCCTTCACAGTGATCACCGATCACGCAAGCTTAAAATGGCTAATTAATCAAAAGGACCTCTCAGGGCGACTAGCTAGATGGAGCCTTAAACTGCAGGCGTTTGATTTTGATATTCAACATCGCAAAGGGACTCAAAACATAGTTCCCGATGCGCTGTCTAGAGTAGGGATGGATGAAATGACGATAAGCGACAGAATGATGGATATTTGTTTAAACTCGCCATTTTTCAAAACGAAAGAATATGAGGAATTAAAGAAAACTATAACTGACAACAGCTTTAAATTGCCTGAGTTTTGTATATCGGACGGATTCGTTTATAAAAGGACACAGTTCAGTCGGGGGGACAGGCTTCAAGAGGACTACGCCTGGAAACTCTGGGTGCCAACTGAGCTGCAGCAGGGTCTGGTGGAATCCTCACATGACTCGCCTTCCGCAGGGCATGGCTCCACTCGACCACTTCTCCAAGTTCGTGTTCCTCAAACCTATGAGAAAGGCTACGTCAGCAGAAGTTGTTAAATTCCTCGAAAAAGAAGTTTTCCATGTATTCGGGGTACCCGAATACATTCATTACGACAACGGAAACCAATTCGTATAGAGACCTTCAAAACCTTTGCTGAAAGATATGGTAGTTACAAAACATGTGAAAACTGCGTTTTATTTGCCACAGGCGAATGCCGCCGAAAGGGTAAATCGGTCTGTCCTTCAGATCATTAGACCGTATATAAAGGACAATCAGAAAAATTGAGACAACCATGTTAGTTATGCAGCTTTCGTCCTTCGTAGTGTGATTCATTCAGCAATTAGTACTTCACCATATTCCGCCCTCTTTGGTATATCAATGATACAGCATGCTGCATCGTATGAGTTATATCGAAAGCTGGGCGCACTTAGGGACTCTGATAGTGAAATAACAACGGGAAAAGATAACATTCAATTGATTAGGGAGAAGATTATTAATGAGCTGAAGCTAGCCCACGATAGCAGCGAAAAGGTTTATAACACGTGAAGTAAGGAAGTGAGATTCCAAACTGGACAAGTGGTATACCGCCCCAATTTTAAACAGAGTTCACAAATCGAGAACTATAATGCCAAATTAGGCCCAAAACAGGTCAAGTGCATTATTTTAAAGGCAATAGGAAACTCGATGTATGAACTCGGTGATATCAGTGGAAAGAAGATCGGGGTATACCATGCTAAGGACATTTTTGCTGGGTAGATATTTGTTAAATGTCCTTGTGCTAAGTGTTGCATGTCTTTTGACTTAGTTTTCCTGACTTTATTTATTTATTTTTATTATTTATTATGGTAATTAGTTTTAAATTTATTTATTAATTTTTATTTTTTTTACTACTTGACTACATAAATTCTGTGATATTTTGCTTTTTTATTTATTTTTATTATTTATTATGGTAATTATTTTTAAATGTATTTATTTTTTTAAATTTATTTATTTATTTTACTACTTGACTATATAAATTCTGTGATAATTTGTTTATTTATTTATTTTTACAATTTATTTTTGTAATTATTTATTTATTAATTTTTTTATTTATTTTTTTTATTTAACTATTTATATACTTTATTCTACTGTGTTAGTTTAATTTATTTTGTTCTATTTCCATCAGTGATATTGATATAGTAGTAGACCTGTGATACTGTCCTTACCCTGCAGTACGGGGGAGTGACTACAGGACTGCTGAATTGGTAGCTACCTGATAAACACCGTTAATTACCGACCGACTACTTGCAGTGTATTTCATCGATTACTTTTACAAGGCAATGTCCTAGGCGGTAGTCACCATCGGCTCTCTCTGCACTACCGGGAGTTACCAAAGTAGTCACTTGCGTGATTTATGGGCGCCCTCTGTCGTAGTTTTTCGCTATTCTACTTACGACTGGTTCGACTCTGCACTACCATGTGCACTACCACGGGTTAATAGTGTAGCTACTTACCTAGGAGTCGGTGCAGTAGCGGTTCAAAAGTAGCGATTGACTCCAGCAGTACTGGAGGGTAGCTATACTTGTACGGATGTATGTGTACACACCCAGTGACCAGTACGAGCAAACTCAAGCGACGAGCAACAGGAAAGAAGCCCGGCTTTAAGTCGTGGGTCGAGGCCACATGTTAGGCGGAAACATGGCCTTGCAACCAGCCGCATTAGTTATCTTTTTACGCACACGCTCCATGGTGCAGGCACCATCGGCGTGCACGAGTCTGTAGCGCCAGCTGCTTGCCAGATACTTTGATGTTAAATTTTGTGCGTGTGTGCGTGCGAACTCGATCAAACCTACATGTCTGTAAGCCGATCAAACCTATATGTAAAACACATGCATGATGCCCAAAAGAAAGTAACTTCGTTAGAGTGAGAAAGTTCGCTAGACTTATGGTTCGGTGAAGCAGTCTTGACTGTGTGTGTGTATGTGTGAATGTTTGACTTAAACCGCATTTTTTATGTATTCCTTTGTACGTAAATAAATAAATATACACATAACTTATACGGAATCGGTCACTTGACGTAGAAAGATATAAGGACCAAAACTGAGACAAGCGGTTCTTAAAACGAAAGTTGCGGTGGTACTTTACAGTGAAAGTGAAGTGTAATTTTAAAGTGGTTGCTTGTGGTATAAGTAATAAAGTTTAAAGTTTTAAAGTTAAAGGGAGTAAATAAGGTCCCCCAGTGCTCTACTCGGATACTAGCGGTACCTGGGGTCATCAAAGTCACATTCTGGATCTGGAGGTAAGTGCGAACACTTTTATTTGACACCTTTGATACGCATATGTCCATGTACCTAGATGTGTGAGACTCAAATGTATCAAAAGTGTACGCGAGATTACAATCTTAAATATATCAAAGAGGGCTAAATGGAAGTTTTTATTGATTTCAGGTCGCCTGCTAGCACAGCGTAAGGACCTCCATTCCTTCACAACAACACGGTAGTTTAAACCCCAAAAATCAGCCCAAGCGGTCAGGAAGAAAACTTTGGAGTTTCAGCCAAATAAAAATACATACATACGCCCATATATGCGTAAACGCTACCACCTACGGCCCACAACCACCCGCAGCGGCAAATAAAGCATACCAACAAAGGCCGGGCATCAGCGCAAGTGTACAAACGTACTCGGGCATATACATATGTGTATACGTTCATGCAAGATAGGAAACCACTTTAACTGTCACCCGGCGACTCGACAAGGTGTCCCATATTTAAGCCCTACAGCAGTGCCGATAACCCGGCTAATAACTAGAGCCAGCAGCCACAAGATCACCAGGAACAGCTGATTGAAATATCTCGGCCGGAGTAGGTCAACGGCCACTCTACATATATGTGGATTCCATCAAGCAGAGGAGGAGCGCAACAATGGAGATGAGCATAACAGTGGAGAGGGCTATAACGTCGCCGGCAGCATTGTGGGAGAGAGCAGTGGAGACTATCGCTCCACATATACCGTCGGTCAACAGCAGCGCCGGGAGCATAGTTCCAGTTGGATATATTATATCCATATATATATATATTATATATATTATATTTTGGTAAAATTTTTTTGGCACAACCCTTTAGTTCTACTTACCGTTTTGTTGTTTTCATATTTTATTTTATCCCGTCAAATTGCCAGTAGTAGGGTGGTCGCATTTTTGTCGGTAGCATCTTGCTTTAGACTGATTTTTCTTATTTAGTTATTTTTTTATTTTTTTGAATTTGTTTAAGTAAAAATCGATTTTGCCGAACGTATTTTTCCCAAAGCATCTAATTTTTGCAACTCATTAATTTCACCTTGTTATTGTGAATTTTTTTGTTGGGCTCAACACGTTTTTTCCTTTCGTTCGGCTCTATACGTATTTTCACTTTATTTTAGCTATTCTTCACCTATATGTGCATATGTATATTCATATACATATATGTATGCATATGTATATATATATGTAGATAGATCGCGACGTTGAGTTAATTGTGACTTTAATTTACGTACTGGTAGCTTAAATTTTAAGTTTCCCGCACGCTTGTTATGACCCGCTCGTAGAAGACTGACAGGTCGACGCCTCAGCAACGCGGCTGAAGGCGAGCATATGCATGAAATATCTTAGATTATATGTATGTATGTTAGGGTTCTAATTTTCCCAAACAGGTTCTCAACAGAGTGCTGGCGCCATCATTTCTGGAGACCAAGGTGATTGCGAAATTTGCCTACATATATTTACATACGCACATGCACATTAAGTGCACATACGTATGTAATTGCGGATATACATACATGCATCCATTGGGTTACCACCGTAAGTTAATTATGTAAATTGTTGAAGTTCCTTTAATATTGTTAGGGTAATTGAATTTGATATTTAATTAAGGAAGTCTTTAGATTGCGCGGTAATGAATGTGTTGTAGGCCGCTTAGAGGTATAACAATAGAATTTAGCTAACATTAGGGTACGTGGATTTAAACTTGAATTTTATGTTAGCAGTAGATAGGGATTGAGATTAGGTTTAAGTATTACGTGTAGGTATGGTTAAAGATGGAGTTCTAGAGGTTGAGGTAAAATTAAATTTTGGATTTTGAATCTGAGTGTTAGAGGTATATATGGAATTTTAGAGTTTGAGTTCTAGAGTGAAAAATTGGATTGTGAATTTGAGTTTTAGAGTTAAGTGTTGGATTTTTTTTGTTGTAATTAGGATTAAAGTTTGATGTAATAATAAAGTGAGAAAAAAAAGGAAGTAAATCATTTGAGGTTGATTTTGTTTAAGTGTTGGGTTTTCGCAATGAAGTGCTAAGCACGAAATTTTTGGTGTGGGTGTTGCGCTTGTGCAGCAGAGGGGAAGTGGGAGTGTACAAACGTTGACAATGACGGTATAATGACGGATTTATAGATAGACGGACTGATGTCAGGTTAGGGGGCGTTGTAAAGTAGGTGAGGAGTCACGAAAACGCCCAAGGCATCGCGTGAAGTTCGCGTAGAAGAAGGGTGAGATTACACCTGACAGGACAGGACCATCTCTTCATTGGTTGCTATCTCTTTGTTCTCTGCTTTCTTCGCATTTGCTATAGTCCTCTCCACTAGTACACTAGGTATCAGGCATGAATAACTTTTTGCTAATGTAGTTAAAAGCAAGTCAGGCGGAAATGACCCACCCCGACGGCGAGCTAGCTTGGGATGCAAGCATGCCTGCATGCCGCCTCGCCTGGCTCGACCATTTTGCTACATTACATACAACTTGCGTAGGTAATTTACCTATATTATACCATGGTTACACAAATGAATCTTAGAGATATGTATAATGCCAAGTTCACACCCACAGAATGAAGCGTTTTCACTCCCCAAAATATATATATATACACGCTATAGTATCCAATGCAACGAAATCACATTTCAGCCGACACTATGTCTCATATCGCCACGATGAGGAAAAGAGTCGAACAACGCGCCCACCGCTATCCGCTACCGTGCCCTTTATGCGATGCACACCACCCTATTAGGCTCTGCCCTATTAATCGTGCTAAATCGCCCAAGGAGAGACTGCGTGAAGCTCTACTGGGCCGCTATTGGGCAAACTATCTTGCCATGACACACCAGCTGAAGGATATTCAAAGCGAGGGAAGATCCCGTAGGTGTGGTGAGAAACACCACTCCACTCTGCATTTGGAGGATGAGCCAACGCGCCAACGAGAATGTGAGTCATGGAGGGCACGAGGCAACGAAGACGACTCAGAGGAACCAGTCCACAAACCATGGAGTGTGCAAGTGGAAGAAGCCGACTCAGACGACACTATACGCGTCCGACTCTGGGACCGACAATAGGCCTCTCGGGGGAAGAGGGGGAAGTACTAACGCGGGACATGAAACACGGTCTTTCCGGCCTCTGCTGCGACATGAGCGCAAAAATACGGATGGATCCGAGTCACGGGATTACCGATCACGCCACCAAGGGCGACAAAGCCGCAGAGCGGGAACTCGGCCTTTCCGCCTAGGGCAATCAACAACATTTCAACGGGAATGTAAACTGGTGACTAGGCCTCGCCAGCTATCACGACCGCACGCATTTCATAATACAATGGGTGCTGCCCGGGGCGTGCCGGCCGTCAATTTAACTTAAACAAAATTAAAATAAAAATCTGAATTATTTGAAGTTTTTAATGAAATAAAGTGCATTGAATTATAACCATGTTTGTTTCCCTATGATTTTCATTTTACCCCTCACTAGATGTTTTAGGTGGAAAAGGATGGAACCGCTGGTCGAAGATCCTGACAATGGTGGCGCCGCTCTCAACAGCGCAACATACATGAATTCATACACTTGTTTTGAAATTGTAAGAACATATGAAGCTGGTAGCTCGAGCGTTTCCGAAATACAGATGTTGCGTATCGCAAGGAGGCTGTATGTTTAGGTCTTAAGCCTAAATATTTAAAAAAGCCGGTGCTCCGCCTTAATGTCATTTTTCTAGTACACTCAAATACGTATGTGTGTACGAATGCGTGTGTATATAACTATACATGCGCATGTATGTGTCCACATACGTATTAATGCGAAGGCTTGGGCCGTTAGCAAGTCCTTCCCGCAGGACAACTAACTTTCGTTAACTTTCCTCTTCTATATCGGTGTTTGTCCGACGTTCCACAACTAAAGCGATTTAATTTAATCAGTCACTTCTCGTTTGAGTCTACACGGAGCTACCAGCGTCAGTAATATTCAAGTATTAAGGTAATATCCTCAATTGTATAAAAAGAAAATTTGGCCAAAGATATGATTTAATTCACTATTATTAAGCCACCACCTCTGGAAGCACATACGTTTTGACAGCGCCCAAAGTTTTCCATGTATTTTATACGGGGAAAAAACAACTTTTCGTAGAAACGGTATATAATTCTTAAAAATTAATATTTTTCTATCGGAAAACTCTGTTTATCTGCAGGAGATTCCCAATAATAGTACCCAATTGTTTATTTAACCATTTTCTCATTGCAACTATAATTTCTAGGTCCGTCGAAAACCCATAAAAACTCCGAAAAATGCAATGGGCGGACCAATAAAAAATCGTTAATATTAAAAAATTGTTAAATAAACAATTTGGTATTATTACTGAAAGTCTCTTTAAGACAACTAGAGTTTTCCGATCGAAAAATATTGATTTTCAAGAATTATATACCATTTCTGCGAAAAGTTGTTTTTTCCCATATAAAAATACATGGACAACTTTGAGCGACCTCTAAATTTTTTTTTTCAAAACAAGAAAATAGGGATATATTTTTTTCGGTATAGAACAATCTTAAGGGGTGAGAGCATTACAATTCCGACTTTACAGTTTTTGGACCACCCTAAAATACCTACATTGACGTAGTATACCTCTACTTCTTTACTCTTACTCACTATACCACAGATACATTTGTAACCCAGAAATCATCAGTTACTTATACAACTATCTAAGTACCTCACTGGGTATCTAACCTATTTATACCTACACCTTCGCGAGTATCTATCTCTATATCATACAAAAATCGAAAATAACCGTCACCAAGTATCTTGTATGGTGTTTACCACTGACACAAACACTGATCTCTCAAGCAAAGAGTGTTTCTCAACGTGTGTTGTAAATATTAATTAATGAATTTTTCTCTCAGTGCACATTGACAGATGTCAATTGAAACACATGTATATATGCTTCCTCTTTATTTCCTTCTTCTGAATAAATTGTCTGAGTGAATAGAAGCGCAAAATCTTTACTCTGTTTTAATTTCGTTTTTTCTATCCACTGCAAAACACTAATTTCTTCAGGTTATGGGCCCAGATGCCTAAGAAAGATAAGTAGAAGTTAAAGCACAAATAAAGATTGTTAAAGAGAAAAATTTCTTCGATTTTAGTGAATAAAAATTCATTGCCACCAGTTCTTTTCATTACATGTATGTATATTGGTTGTGCACATAAAAATCTAAATCACATTGTGCATGGCAGATATTAAGCCGATCTCAAAAGACGACGGGAATTGCAGTAGCAGCGAAGAAACACCAGCGCAAAAGAAATTTGAAAAGACCATTGAAACAACAACAACGCAAACAAATCGAATTGCAGAAATTACAATGTCATCGTCGTTGCTGTCTTCGATAGAGAAATTAAAGGGAAGGGAGAATTACTCATCGTGGAAGTTCTCAATTGGAAGCTACCTAGCAATCGAAGACTTGTCGAAGTGCTTCACAGGCGAAGAGACAGACGTGAGGAAAAATGCAAAAGCAAAAGCAGCAATAGTTTTAACTATTGACAAAACAAATTTTGTGCATGTGCAAGGAGCCCTTACACCACAAGAGGTGTGGAAAAAATTGAAAGATATTTTTGAAGACACTGGTGCAGTGACACTTATTTATGCGAAAAATGGTGAACAACAAATTAGAAAATTGTGAGTCAATGGACATATATGTGAGTGAAATTGTTTCTACAAGAATGATAGAAAATAGATTGCGCGGTCGACGGTGAACAAAAAATTTACGATCTGCGCATCTACGTCATTGCAGCAAAGAGCGTAAAAAATGCCAAGAACGTATGTAAATACGTTCTTTGGATTGTGTCAAGATTGTGTCAAGATGGCGCACATTTTGTAAACAAACATATAAACATTGAAAAAAAGCCATATTTTTTAATATTTTTGCTTGCAATCGGTTAAATATAGAATTCCAGTAAACGTTAAGACTCTAGAATAAGTATTCGACGTAAATAAAAATATTATCGCAAGTTTTATAGCTACACATTTTGCATGGTGAATGCTGGAAGAGAACTTCCAACTATAGATGTGGATTTATGGATTTGTGCTTTGGGGCACAATTTGAGTCAACAAT
>NW_023458557.1:11597171-11599954 GCF_013731165.1 Rhagoletis pomonella | reverse complement strand
GAATGTTGTAAATATTAATTAATGAATTTTTCTCTCAGTGCACATTGACAGATGTCAATTGAAACACATGTATATATGCTTCCTCTTTATTTCCTTCTTCTGAATAAATTGTCTGAGTGAATAGAAGCGCAAAATCCTTACTCTGTTTTAATCTCGTTTTTTCTATCCACTGCAAAACACTAATTTCTTCAACGTGGCATATCACTCTGTGCGATCTTTTTGTGTTTTCCGTTGTGGGTTATTTATCAACTGCTAAAATTTCCCTTAGGCAAATACACTTTGGCAGGGACTTTTGTTTTTAAAGTCTTAATTTGTGGGTTATTGTAAGACTGAAAAATATAAGTGGGCGTACATAAGTGGAAGCAAAGCGTTAGGCATTTCTTTACACGACATATACGTACACATTAGGGATGCCAATCCCGGGATCCCGGTGTTTTTGACGTCCCGGAAAATTTTGACATATCAAATTGATAGTAAGAATTTAAGACATATATAATAAAGGCTGACTTCCAAATCATTTCAATACAATGTTTGGATACTGTTATACTGCGGTATTCAAACTGTTTGTATATGCAGAGTTGCGACACATTGCAACCATATACATTGCACATTTTGAATATTCCATATAGCAATGAACAATTTTTCTGAATTTTCCATTTTTTAAACACCATAACCAATAACAAACGAAGCATCAACTTTGTTTCTGATGCGCTGATTGCTCTAACGATGCGTTTTGGAAAAGTATACATTGTCAATAATTTGTAGTTCGGCGTTATGGAATATTATACTTTGTACGTATGGAAACCAGTTGACGTTTTGGAAGCCAGCCAAAATTTCATGGAAAATATTTTTGTAGAACATTTTAACCCCTTATCTCGCGCCTAAAAGGCTCAATTTGACCCTTACTTCAAGAAATCCCGCAAAAAGCAAATTTGGAAGGTCGTTAGAGGATTGATTTATTCTAGAAAATTATTCTCCGGGAAATTTTACTAGGGGTCTTCTCAGGTAAAAGCTTCATGCCACCAACGTAAAAGCCTCTAAACATTTAAAATAAAAAATCAACAAAAAAACTAGTTTTTTACAAACAAAATTTTTAAATTTGTGTTTGGAATAACAGTTCCTTCTAGGCACAGATTTTTTGTCCCGATGCATCAGTTCGAAAATCATGTATTTTTTTTACTTGCATCCCTAAGACAAATGGAGTGCCACATACAGTGATGGCAAATTTAGTCAGAAAGAAGAAAGTTGAAGAGTTGATTTTTTTGGAAATAAAGATGAAATTCGATTTTTCTAGAAAAATTCCATTTTATCCGAATTTTAGCAACACAAAGTTCGATTTCAAAAATTCGCCATTTTGGAGCTAAAATTCGATTAAAATTCGAATATCGAAGCTTCGAATATCGAATTTACCCAGCCCTATGACATAGGCCAAGCTACACCTGTCGAGGTTGAGGAGAGTATCAGTAGCAGTGGGAGCCCCAGCAGTGAAACCAAGTAAAAATATTTGGAATGAATGTATTAATATTACTTACATACGTATGTATTTGTTTTATAATATTCAGAATGCATAATATACATGGTTTGCTAAAGACTACTTCAAATGAATACATACTTAGATAGTACACATATAAATACCTCGTATATGCAGAATCCAATACCACGGCATGTATGTACAATAAAAAAGGGTTTGGTTGTTATTTTTCCATTACTGATTACTTTATTAATTTAAGTTAAGATTCAGTGAAAATACCATTCCACAGTTTTGGAAAAATCGGTTTTTTGCGCATTTGTAAAATTTACGTTTGGCGTATACGAGGTATTTCGTGCTGAGCGACGATATAGTTAAATAAGTCCAATTTTTAATTGTTTAATCTTAATCTTAAAACATATACAATGTGGTTGTTCACGCTGATTAGGTATTTCATTGATTCTTACAAAGAAGTTGGCAACTGTGTACCTATGTACTTAATTAAAAACGTCATTTAGAGGCTGGTAATGTTTATGAAGATATTAACATTCATACATATGCATCTAATACGGGAAGACTGATTTTTTCTATACAATTAAATGTAAATATAATTTGCGATGACCTGAATTATTAATCTAATAAAAAAATTGATATTTTTTGTCACATTTGGTAACTTTTTCGTCTAATCTTGGCTAGAAAGTTCTTTGAGCGGCGACAGCACTGCATACATGTGCGAACATTTCTGAAAAAGAAGAGAGCGTGCACATTCTTAATATGATACACCGAAAATGAGTTATTTTATTTTATTGATAAAGAAAAGGATAAAGGCAAAGATAAAAATAAAAACCAAAACAAAGATGCATAAAGATAAATGCAAAAATTAAGATGAAGGTAGGCAAGCGAGCACTGCGGCCGCTTTGATAACAACTAACTTTGCCGTCACTCAGTCGTTGGATTACATATATGTATATAATGAATGAATTTTTGTAATAACTTACTTTTTATAACAATTAACTTTCACGTCGCTCTATTGTTGGATTATATATATTTAATGAATTTTTATATTAGCTTACCTTGAATTTGTAACATGTTGACAGTCCAAACGCTATGTAATGGGTGCTTGCGGGTGGCAACGCAGGCGTTGTTCGCTCGCTACTTTATACTTTTTTGACCTTTTAATTCTTTTCTTTTCGCTGAATTAATTCCATTCGCTATCGGTATATGCCCGCTGTAAAATCACTTATTGTTGAAAATACGAATACGATTTTTGAAATAATGGGAAAATTTTCCAATACGGAACCCGGCTTAAAAAAAA
>NW_023458557.1:11593667-11597071 GCF_013731165.1 Rhagoletis pomonella | reverse complement strand
ATGTGTTGCCTGTTGTAAAGGAAAACAATCAAGAAAACCTTTTTCAAATAGTGGATCCAGAGCCAAGCAATTACTAGAGCTAATTCATGCGGACTTAGCGGGCAAGATGAATACAAGATCGATTGGCGGCAGTTACTATGTGTTAGTACTGGTGGATGACTACAGTCGACGTACGTTCGTATACATGCTAAAAAATAAAAGTGAAACGTTTAAGAAGTTTTGTGCATTTAAAAACTTAGTTGAGAACCAAACCGGATTAAAAATAAAACGTTTTCGGATTGATAATGGAACTGAATTCTGTTCAAATGAATTCGGCCGATTTTTTGAACAGAATGGTATTCGACATGAAACTACAGTCCCTTATACACCCCAGCAAAATGGTTTAGCGGAGCGGACAATACGAACTATATGTGAAAAAGCCAATTGTATGATTCAAGATGCGAATCTAGAAAAGAAATTCTGGGGCGAAGCTGTGAATGCAGCAACATATATTAAAAATCGAACTGTAACAAGAGTATTGAACTATAAGTCACCCATGGAAATTTGGGACGGTAAGAAACCCGACATAAGTCATTTTCGAGTTTTCGGATCTCGTGCTATGGCGTACATTCCAGACGTTAAAAGGCGTAAGTTTGATGCCAAATCAAAGGAATATTTGTTTGTTGGATACTGCGAAAGTCAAAAGGCGTATCGTTTAATGGATAAATGTACTTATGAGGTGATAGCTAGCAGAGATGTCGTGGTGTTCGAAGGAGATGAAAGCCAGCGTTCCATTGTCGAGCAAAATTGTCCTGCTGATGATGTTGACTTAGAGTTGGCTGTTGAGGCTGAAAGTGAAAACGAGTCGAGTGTTGTCTCGTCGTTAAATGCAAATGGCGTGCAACATGGCCATAACAATGGTGCGAATGGCGTGCGACATGGCCAAAACAATATTGCATGTGAAAATATTTTAAATATAGAAAAGGGTGTGCAACATGACCTTGACAATGTTGCAAATGATAATGTAGCTAACGGCGTGCAGCACGGCCAAAACAGTGCTGTAATACATCATATTAATCAAGAACTGAGTGGCGATTCTCAGGATGGCAAAGATGAAGGTGATACCACTTTGTGCGGTGAAAGCAGTCTCGAATTAGATGATGATGACCAAGATTATGAACCTGATACGGATGTTAGCCTCAATAATCAAACTGCGTCAGATTTTCCAAGGCGTTCAGCAAGAGCAGCTAAACCGGTTGAGAGGTTCGAGTTTACACATTTGGCGACTACGGCAGTTGATGGTGAGCCAACAAGCGTACGTGAAGCTTTAAATTGTGACGAGAAGTTACATTGGAAGCAGGCGATGGATGCAGAGTATCAATCACTTATGCAAAATGGCACTTGGCAGCTTGTAAATTTGCCGGCTGGTCGTAAATGCATAAATTGTAAATGGGTCTTCAAACGGAAAATGGATTTAGAGGGAAAACCTGAGCGTTACAAAGCGCGTGTTGTTGCCAAAGGGTGCAGTCAACGAGAAGGCGTGGACTATTTTGAAACATTTTCCCCTGTAGTCCGATATTCGTCAATAAGGCTGCTCATGGCGATGGCGGTAAAATTTGGTTTACGAATTGATCAGATGGACGTTATTACTGCTTTTTTGCACGGGGACGTCAACGAAACCATATTTATGCGTCAGCCTGAAGAATATGACGACGGAAGTGGACGAGTTTGTCAACTTCGAAAGGCTATTTATGGCCTTAAGCAAGCGAGTTGCCAGTGGAACTTCAAATTAAACGCAGTTTTATTTAAAGCTGGATACCAGCGATGTAAAACGGATTCGTGCATCTATCTACGACGAAATGGCGAGTCTATAGTGATCGTAGCAGTTTATGTCGACGATCTGCTTATATTTTACAACGAGAATCAATGGCGAGACCAGCTTAAATTAACGCTGTCTAAACATTTTCGCATGAAAGACCTTGGTCATGCTACAAATGTTTTAGGCATTCAAATTGAATACAATTTTGAAAACGGTGTCATTAAACTCTCTCAACGAAAATATGTCGAGGAAATATTGAAGCGATTTAATATGCTTGATTGTGATCCTGTGAAGATTCCAAGTGACCCCAATCAAAAACTTACACGAGATATGTCGCCGTCATCGACAGAGCAAATTGAAAAAATGTCTAAAGTTCCTTATCAGGAAGCGGTTGGAAGCATTTTATATTTAACCCAGTGTACCAGACCTGACTTGGCATTTAGTGTGGCAAACGTGAGCCAATTTAATCAAAAACCAGGCCAAGCCCATTGGAAAGCCGTTAAACGAATATTGCGATATTTAAAAGGCACTATGGACTACCAGCTTACCTTTAACAAGCGAGGTGCATATAATAAATTATGTGGCTTTGCCGACGCTGACTGGGGGTCCAGTTTTTGTGACTTCCGTTCATGCTCAGGATATGTTTTCTTGTGGCAAGGGGGAGCTATTTCTTGGCTTTGTAAGAAACAACCTACCGCGGCCCTAAGTACTACGGAGTCGGAATATATGGCGCTAAAAGTGTGTTTGCATTGTTCAACTGCGTTCAACATTTGCGTTCAACTCAGCGCAGGGTTGCACGAAAAAAAAGTTGAATGGCTAAAAATATCAAAATATGAAAAAATATCAAAATATTCGCCATAAAAACGTATTTGCATTGTTCAACTTTGCATTCAACTTTTGGTTGAATGGCCTTTCAACTAATCGCTTTCAACAAAGTTGGTCGCCAGCCAACATTTAGCCATTCAACTTTTTTTTCGTGCAACCCTGCGTTGAGTTGAACGCAATTGTTGAACGCAAAGTTGAATAATGCAAACACTGCTTAAGCGCTGCAGCACAAGAAGCTATTTGGTTAACCCAATTGCAAGCAGAAATTGTTGATCGTGGTGGCACAAATGTTACCATTTTTTGCGACAATAAAAGCGCTATCAATCTTACTGAAAAGGGGACTTACAGTGCAAGAACTAAGCATATAAGCATCAAGCATCATTTTGTACGTGAACTCGTAAGCAGCGGAAAACTAAAAATACAGCATATTAACACTTTGGAAATGGTTGCTGACATTGATCATCAATTAAGAGGGAATGTTGTAAATATTAATTAATGAATTTTTCTCTCAGTGCACATTGACAGATGTCAATCAAGAACGATAGAATACAAGATTGCGCAAAGAATATGGCGAAGAACAATGACTTGACAGTTGTGAATTTGCAGTGAGAAAACGTGTTTTCTTCTCGATTCACCAATTTCTCAAGCCATATTTGAATATAGCAAATTAAGCACTACGTTAACAAAAAATATACAACCACTCTTGAAATGTGTTCAAAAGAATAGGTCTTATTAATTAACTATTTAGAATTTTTGTGTTTGTATTGCAGGTGCCGAAAAA
>NW_023458557.1:11578932-11593567 GCF_013731165.1 Rhagoletis pomonella | reverse complement strand
TCCTTTCTGTGTTGCCAAAGAAGGGGGGCTGAACACCTTTTGCAGAGAACACCTTTCTGCGTAGGCGGCCTTCGGCCGCACTTAGGGATTATAACCCTCAGGCAGTAGAATTCTCCTTTCTGTTTTGCGAAGAAAAGGAGCTGAACACCTTTTGCAGAGAACACCTTTGTATATTTTTAATGCTTACTGGGTTATATCCTATCTTCTTTTGTCTCTCATTCTTTTGCATATTTTGGAGTTTGACAGCTGAACTCCGCCATTTAATTTGCATATGCAGCCAAAGTCAGACGCGTGATTTTGAAGGTGTTTTTATTTAATGAATTGTGATGAATTGGTTAATATTAAAGTCGTAAAGCAAGTTAAAGCAAATCAAGTAAAGTGTAAAGTGAAGGGAAATACAAAAATATATTGGTGAATTGGCTAATTTAAGCAGAATAGGAGTGATAAATGTACGCTAGTTTCCGAATTTTACAAAAAAGGGCATATTTCAAACCCAATTTGTAAATAAATTAGTAACCAAAATTTACAAAAGTGAGTGTTAAAATATTGCGTGGACCCTTGACTACAAGTGTGTGAAATTTTTTTTTGATCGGGCCACCCATTTGGACGGAATAGCCCGAAATAGTTGTGAGCGGTACTAAACCCCACCCCCAGTAAATATTATTTCCCCCCGAAAAAAAATATACCGTTATGATCAGGAGTAAGACCACTATCGATCCTAATATTGTTATTTTTAATAAGAGCAATGTACGTATTGTACACTTATACCCCTAATTATACGCACTTATTTGTGGTGTATTTTTTTAACGTATGGTAGCATACATTTTGTGTTACTGTCAGCCATTGTTATTTCTGCTTGTTTGTGAAATGTGCAAACGTTTGTGAAGACATTTATAAACGCGTTTTACTTAATTAATTAATTAATAATTGTATTACAAACGCATGCGAACCTTTTAAGGATAATATATTGTGTGAATAAAAGTGATAGGTGTGGAGTTATAATAAAATGATGTGATAGCAGGCGGGATATTTTAACAACAAATAACTTAAGTACTATTAGCAACAACATTGTGAAAGTGATAAATATAGTTAAAGGAGACCTCCATTAGTATCCCCACCGAGTTTCATAAAAAAATTCACTATACTTTGCACGGAATAGCAATTGGTTCCGTAATGGAAATCTCAGCCGAAATAATTATTAAATCGACGTTAATAAACGAATTTATTTGTAATTAGCCAATGCCCGCTAACTTCGCGGCGCCTAATAAGAGCTTTTGCGTTAGCCAATGCAAAAGAGCGTTTAAAAACAAAATTAGTCTGTAAGTCAAAGTTTTTGATTTAAGTTGAAACCACTAAGGCGCAGTATCCTCCTCACACATAGGCAAATAGTAGTAACGCTGTGATACCATATGGAATACCAATCCCTTTTGGTGTCATGAGCTTTACTGATGGTCTTATTTTCACCTGTGAGATCTCTGCCAATCATGCGTAATCTTTTTGTATGATCTTACGTATGCCAATAAAAGTTGTTATAGGGAAACTCAAGAGCACAGAAGTGCATTTTCTTTATAGGAAGGCCAAGAATCCTCGCTGTCCCATAGGATGAAAAGTTTTCCGGTACATTGCTAAATGAGTAGTGTGATCTCCTCTTAAGTATCGTGAAACGAAGCAGTTGATATACCTACGGTGATCTTTCCTTGTTAATTCGCCACTTTTACAATTCGTGGTAAAATTTATGAACTGATTTCAGGGTAGATGCAAGACCGCATGATCGTGCATGAGGGCGTCAGAAAAACTTAACCCCATGTTTCATTTAAACATCTGAAAACTAAATTCGTATAACTTAAACATAGGTCCAAAGCAGACCAACCACACGGGGTTTCTATACATTTCGGCTGCATAAGCCATTGGGCTTATTTTCTGCAAAACCATTGCTTACCATAAAATGAATACGTGTTATGAATTTCTACCTTAACTCCAGCGGCACTAATCGGGTAAATTTTTATCAAAAGAATTTTCCATCATACAGGTACATAGCTCACATTTAAAATTTGAACGAAATCGGTTAATAAATACGATTTTTATAAATAACTCTACTCCAGCACCACCTATCGAGTTCTATAGTAGCATGTAATTGGACCATATATGTATGTAAGATAACCTCCGACAATCTGACGGAACTCTATTCAGTGTTTTTTGAGTTTATACCGAACAACGAAAACGGCTATCATTTTATGCAAATAGGTATGTAGATAGGACAGATTATAGCGAAACTCGTAAAAGCAAAGCTCCATTCTTTTTGAAAAACTTAAAAAAATTCTTCAAAATTTTCACAAAAATTTTACCTTACTGAAAATGAAAGACAAAGTTACAATAGTTCAATGGGATTTATAAATCTAGGAGAAAATGGTTCCCAATCGAGTGATACTTGCGCGTTTACGTAAATGTATATCGATCCAGCCTTTCCAATAATTATCACTTTTCGCCATAACTACGGTATTGATAACATATGTAGCTGTGTAGAATTTCAGGACGTTAGCGTAAGCAGTTCCAGACATAAGCTATATGAGAAGTTCAGTTTGCATGGAAGGAAGGAGCCACGCCCCCTTTCCCAATGCATTTGCAATATATGCATCAGTGCTAAGTTTCAGTTCCCCAGCGTAATTGGTTTTAGTGATATATTGGTTTTTTACGTTTTAGTCTGTATAAGAATTTTAGGAATATCCCGAGCTAAATACCGAGTAAATTTTTGATCAGAATATTTATTTTCAACGTGTTGCCAAATATAAACCAAGTCGATGCAGCCGTTTAGTAGTTTAGTGAAATGCATTGTAAAGAGAACTGTATGAAATTGTAAAACGTGACTTCTCAGATTTCTTAATTTTTTTGGCAGCAGCAACGAAAAGTTTAATTTTTTTTTAGCGAAAACCCTTCCACACAGAAATAAAAAAAATTAAGTTTGTGGTTATATCAAGGCGAAATTTTGAGAACGGTGCGTTGCTAACTCTAAATATAAACAACGACGCACTGGAAAAAGTTAATACGTTCAAATACCTTGGAATAATGATCGACGATAAACTAAAACAAAAAAAAAATGGATTCTATATTTTCAATTAGAGCTCTAGCAAAACTGCATTTAATTCCATACATTAGCTTTTGCGTGGTGCGCTTGCAAACATACCGAAATTTTAGATTTGGCTTCTGTTGATCTAATAAACCCCCTATTAATTTTTCTTTAACATCTATTATGTACAGATATCGGCCTGTTGCAATTTTATTATTCTCAAGTACTCTCGTTTGATACCCATATGGCAACACTTAGTTTATATAGTAAATTTAACTGAATTAAAGTTTTCAAATAAGTGGCAACCCGCTTCAAGAATATTTTCAAAAGTAAGCTTCCTAATCCTCTTTAGTTTAATATTCGTATTGCAATATTTCATTTATTTTACAAATTTCAATGAATACAATTTTTCAATCAGTTGGCAAATCCCCTAAAAATATTTTCAGGATTAAAATTTCCTATCGTCTTTAGTTTGATGCCAATACTGCAATATTTAATTTATGCTATCAATTATATTAAATTAAAGTTTTCAAGTAGGTGGCAATCTTCCACAAACATATTTTCAGCTGTAGGCCTTCGTAAATTTCTTTCATTTGACAGCCATATTGCAGTATTCACATTACCGTATCAATTGACCTAAACTGAAATTTTAAACACACGTGGCAACTCTCTAATTTTTTCTTCTATATTGGAAGCTAAATCTCTAGCGATACAACGGTGAAAACTGCATTCAATCCCATGCTTTCGACTGATGCGCGTACAAATATACAGACAGACAGATATTCAAAAATTCTAAAAATTGTTTATTTGGCTTCTGTGGCTTTAATAAAAACCCACCATATTATTTTTCTTTAATATCTATAAGGTACAGACATCGACCTGTTACAATTTTATTATATGTATATCTAGATGTAGATATAGATTTCATTTATTTTATCAATTTAATACAATAAAATTTTTCAAACAGGTGGCAGCCCTCCCTAAAACCATTTTCGGCAATAAAATCTCCTAAACCCCTTCAGTTTGATACCCGTATTGCAATATTCAATTTATCTCATAAATTAAATTAAAAGTAAATTTTCAAACAGGTGGCAACTCTAAAAAATATTTTTGGCTGTAAGCCTTCTTCAGCCTCGTTCTTTTGACGCCCATATTGCAATATTAATTTTTTCTTATCAATTTACTTAAACTCCAATTTTCAAACAGGTGGCAACTCTCTAATTTTTTTCCTCCTATATTTTAAGTTAGACCTCTAACAATACATCGGTGAAAACTGAATTCAAATCCATGCATTCGTTTTCGAGTGATGCGCGAACAAACATACAGACAGACAAACAGACAGACAGACAAAAAATCTAAAAATGGTTGATTTGGCTTCTGGTGCTCTAATAAAGACCCCCCCACATTAATGTTTCTTTAATATCTATAATGTACAGACATCGACCTGTTACAATTTGATTATATGTATAGATTTATAGATGTAGATATAGATTTCATTTATTTTACCAATTTAATACAATACAATTTCTCAAACAGGTGGCAGCCCCCCCTAAAAATATTTTCGGCAATATAATTTCCTAAACCCTTTCAGTTTGATACCCATATTGCAATATTCAACTTATCTTATAAATTAAATTTAATGTAAATTTTTAAACTGGTGGCAACTCTAAAAAAAAATATTTTTGGCTGTAAGCCTTCTTCATTCTCTTTCTTTTGACGCCCATATTGCAATATTCATTTTTTTCTTATCAATTTACTTAAACTCCAATTTTCAAACAGGTGGCAACTCTCTAATTTTTTTTCTTCCTAAATTTTAAGTTAGACCTCTAGCAATACATCGGTGGAAACTGCATTCAAATCCATGCATTGGTTTTCGAGTGAAGCGCGAACAAACATACAGACAGGCAGACAGACAGACAGACAGACAGACAAAAATTCTAAAAATGGTTGATTTGGCTTCTGGTGCTCTAAAAAAGACCCCCCACATTAATTTTTCTTTAATATCTATAATGTACAGACATCGACCTGTTACAATTTTATTATATGTATAGATTAAAGTCCGGTGTGGTAGTTTTCTTCTTTCGCATTGTGCAGTTCTGCTTAACAGTCGCGATCGGTACTAAGTGTGATCCAGTAATTTAGCTCGTACGGTACTTGTGAACGCAATTCCTGCTTCCAGACCACCGCGTTCAAAGCCATCACCAGGTCATCCGCTGGTCCATCGCCAGCAACCGATATTGCCGCCTGCTTCCGTTCGCCGATCACCGCCCCACATCTTCAACAGCTGCTATTTTCCAACCTCACCCCGTAAGCCAAGGAACTACTCATTGCCATATATTCCACTCCATTCGAGGAAGGAGGCGGACAAGCTTCCATTTTGGTCCTTCGTCGCCATTCTAAAAACTAGCAGACAGTCCCGGAATTCACAGGGAAGGGAGGCTAAGTACAAAGTCCTTATCAAAACAGTACGTGTGATTCCCTATTACTTACTAACCCCATAAACATTCAGACATATTTGGTTCATGTATTTGCATTAATTCCACATAAGCAAATATGAATCCATATTTTCTTGCGGCTAATAATTATACAAAAAACGGCATTCTAGTTCCGTTAAACTAAAGCTCTAGAAAAGTTCATATTTTCTCGCTATTTCACAAAGTATATAAATCCCTCTCACCCTTTTCCCGCGCAAAAATATTTTAAACGGTTCGCAATTATCCGATAATATATGGGTGTTTCCAGCGGAAGGTCCACCACGACAAACAAAATAAAAGTTTTATATCTAACGTATTTACGGGCCGATTTGTCTGCTTTTTAAAATATATACTGGCTATGTAAGTAGAATCATGTTTGCATAAAATGGTCTTCCTAGGTGGTGCCAAGGTCGGGATATTTCGAAAAACCGTATTTATGGTCCGATTTGGTTCGAATTTGGCGTATGTGGTTGAAACATAATAAATCATAGATTTCCAATAAATTGATTAACAACAAGTAAGAAAGTCTAAGTTCGGGCGGAGCCGAACATTAAATACCCGGCGCAAGTATTAAGTATATGTTTTCCACCTTTCCGAAAGCTACCGCTACATGATAAGCCGGGGTGTATACATTTTAAGTAAATTAGCGTCCTTAAATTTCGAAATATTGCAGTTTCAAGCATATCTGAAATTTACCGTTATATGAAAAGCGGCCTCAATTTTAGTCCGATTTCAACAATTTTCAACGGTTTGCTTTTATGTGGCAAGCACAATAACCATACCGAGCTTGGTACAAATTGCTAGAACGGCTAGCGAGATACATATATGTGATCACAAGTGGGCGGTGCTACGCCCATTTTCCAAAATTTTGTCATAAACGTATTTCTTGGTAAAGAATTGTTGCAATCATCAATTTTGAATAAATTAGCTTCAATATTTACTGATTTATCGAAGATTTTGTATTTCTCGAAATTACCGTTATATGGGATGTGGGCGTGGTTATTGTCCGATTTTAGAAATTTTCGGCCATTTAGTAAGCTGTACTAAGGCCAACAACTGTGCCAAGTTTGGAAGAAATTGGTGTAGCGGTTACCAAGATATACACATGTAACCATAAGTGGGCGTAGCTACGCCTATTTGCCAAAATTTTGTAATATTCTTATTTTTCGTCTAAAACTCATTGCAAATATCAATTTTGAGTGAATTATCTTCAGTAGTTACTAAAATATCGCAGTTTTCGTTTTTCTGAAAATTACCGTTATATGGGAGGTAGGCGTGGTTATTGTCCGATTTTTAAAATTTTCAGCCATTTAGTAAGCTGTACTAAGGCCAACAACTGTGCCAAGTTTGGAAGAAATTGGTGCAGCGGTTACCAAGATATACACATGTAACCATAAGTGGGCGTGGCTACGCCCATTTTCCAAAAATTTATAATATTCATATTTTCCGTCTGAAACTCATTGTAAGTATCAATTTTGAGTGAATTATCTTCAGTAGTTACTAAAATATCGCAGTTTTCGTATTGCTTAAAATTACCGTTATATGGGAGGTAGGCGTGGTTATAATCCGATTTCGCCCATTTTCAATACCATCCGTCCCACGCCCAAAAGAAGTTCACGTACCAAGTTTCGTTAAGATATCTCAATTTTTACTCGAGTTATCGTGTGCACAGACGGACGGACGGACGGACGGACGGACGGACGGACGGACGGACAGACAGTCACCGCTTAATCGATTTCTCTTTTCATTCTGATCATTTATGTATACATTTGTCTATATCTATCTCGATTCGTTTTGCCTGTTACAAACAACCGTTATGTGAACAAAGTTATAATACCCTTGTGCACAAGTGCGCTCGGGTATAAAAATATAACGATGGAAATTTATGTCACGTGACGCCACGTCACGTTTCACACTTGGGGTTGTAAAAGAGAATTGAAACAATTTGCATTAATTCAAAAAACTCTAAAAACAACTAGAATTGTTCCAAATCATATTAAAATAAGTTTCATAAAAATAGCCATCTACAATTCGCAGAGATTTGCGATTTTGTAAGAAAAGAAAAAATCAACTTCCATTTTTTGTCACGTAACGACCCTCTCTTTAAATGTTTATATTTCAGGACCAAGCAGTTCGATTGATTTCATTTTTCGGTTAAATATAGAGCTAATTATGTGCTATACAATGGCCCAAAAAAGTTAAAGAAAACAAATGGTATTCCTTTTTTGTATCACATTGAAATCGTACGACTGTCACGTGCGCCATCATGGGAATGCCCATATAAAACGTACCTACATACATTGGCATTGGTCTTATTTACAAAACATAACTTCAGTTCTCTCGTTATATCTCCCGCGCAAAAATAACCACTGTATATAAGGGTATGTACACACATACATACATACGTACATGCAAACATTTTTCTCGCAAGCAAGTAAATATATCCACATATGTATGTACATATCTCTGATTTAAACACTTTATAAACACATACAATAACAAAAGCAATTTTTGTCGTGTCTAAATTGAAAAAAAAAATTGCCTATACATTTGTATTGCAGCCGCAATACAGCAACATCAGCAAATAAATAGGAACAAACTCATGCATTTCCTACTAACCCCTTCACACTTAAGCTAAGCGTACACGGTAGAGAAATCTCTCTAGAGTTTTACTGAAATAAAAATCTTCTCTCTCAATTAAGTTTACACGGTAGAGCAACTCTAGGAGATATTCACTCTAGCTAGAGACAAAATAGAGAAATCTCAACTTTTCTCTACCACGTACTCTACAAGCTGTGTACACGGTAAACAATAGTTACCTCTCGCCTATAGTTATTTTTTTATCTCGAATTATTGTCAACGCTTGTTGTATGTATATGTATATGTATTTATTTCAAAGCCACGATGTAGAAAATATAGTTTGCGCCATCAGCGGAGCGCTAACCCTTCGTCGTTTTGACAGCATTCACCTATTTCCTGACGTCATAAAATACATACTCGCAATATGAACAAGAATTGAATTTTCAAATTGTACTTATTTGCCGAAAAAGATGTTACCTAAAAGTATACAAATGTACCTAAAAATTAAACACGGCAACCTCTCTCTTCGGTACTATAAGTACTTTTGGACTCACATTAAACAATCTTTAATATTTAAAATTCCCTTGAAAGGAGTTTCTTCGAGAAGTTCCAGCCAAACTACTATGTATATGTAGGCATTCACCAAGTTGTGCAAGTAGCCGGGCACTCGGGCAAAACAGCAGATAACTCAAGCAATGACTGTTGCCAGAGTGCCATACCACCTGCTCAACTTGTGAATACCTCTTATGTTTTAGCCAATAATAATGTCCCTTTGCAAAAGAAGGAGACTATTGGAAAAGCCATTGAAATGCCAATGAAAACAAGACTACACATTGAAAATAAGACGCTACGTTGTTTGGCTACGTTCTAAATGTACCTAAAATGGTGTGCTTTTATCGAATATACGATTTAATGTCGTAGCTATTTCAAAATTTAACAATCTGTAATGAAATTCATTGTCAAGACTTCACTATACGTCTCCGTAGAGTAGGGTTGCCAGATTTTGAAACGGAGAAAGGAGTACATTTATATTTTCGATAGAAAAAAAGCAGTACAAGACCTAAAAGAGGAGTACAATTTTTTTTTTTAATTTTTTGTGCAATTTATTGTTACAAATTACCATTAATTAATTTAATTAAATGGGCTGGCTTTGCAATAAGGGCGGTCGTTAAAGAGATGGTGATCAAAGGGGGAGTGGGCGTGGCAATTGTGATATTTGGCGATTTTTCTAAGGCGTCCCTATTGACCCATAGGGAGCCTAGGTGGTCGGGGATGCAACGCCCACTCCCCCTTCGCTCACCCCCTCTTCAATGAATTTGAAAAATAAAAGGGTCCTTTATAGATGTTGCGAAAAAGACTATTTTTTTGTTAACTTTGTAAATATTTTACATAAATTTTATTAATTAGTTTTAAAATGTTGATCCTTATTTGCATTTGCCAGCTTTGGGAGATAAGTTCATGCGGCACTCACGTCTTTTATAGGTGCACTTTTTCTTAGACTTTGTATGTATAAAAAAAAGAGAAAAAAACTGTATAGGGTTGGTCTTACGAATGCCCTCCTAGTCACTGGTTCGGAGTCTTTTCGATTGCTGAGTATGAGGCCTTATGTTGGACAAAAGACGGAGTATAAAGGACCCAAATGGGGGATATTAGCCTATATTTACAGAAGATATGTAATAAAGTAACCGATGAAGACTTTTCTCCCAAAACCGCTGGTAAACCCAAATGAAGGTTAAAATTTAAAAACGACTTAATAAAATTTTCGCGAAATCTATAAAGATCCCTTTTATTAAAAACAAAAATAAAACTGTGCGACAGTTATTATTTTACACCCTGTATATGATAAAATATTAATAGCTGGAAAAAGGAGAACAAAAGAAGTACAAAACTAATAAAGGAGTATATCCATATATTTTTTTTTGGGAGTACAAGGGAGTACATTGCAATAAAAAGGAGTACGTGTACTCCCAAAAGCAGTACGTCTGGCAACCCTACCGTAGAGCAAAAGGTCTATTTAGCTTGCTAAATAGAGCGTAGAGTTGTCGTAGAATTTTCGATCTAGCTGCGTTGGACTGTGTATACGGCGAAAAAGTCTCGTTAAATAACTCTCACCTAGACTTTTCAGGTGAGTCTTTCGTAGAACTCTATTGAATGTTTGCACTTCTCTAGCGAGATTTTTTTCTAAATCTCGCGGTTTTTCTCTACCGTGTACACTTAGCTTTATACACATTTTCTTTACTTAAATATTACACTACCTATATACTCATATACTTATCCATATTTATATAATACAAAATATTGTAATCGTGCGATACAGTGGTTGGTGTGAGCTTCTAAGCATTAAATAGAACCAAAGCGAAATCAAATCGCCATAAGCAAAAACATAAGGGCTTTGACGGTACATATACCTAAGATAGTCGAGTGGATACAGTCGTGTGAAATAAAAATTTGCATTCTCGTAAAAATAAATTAAATCCTTTTCTCGTGTTCGTGTGTTCCCTTTATATACTCTCGAAGAGTATATATTCACACTCTCATAAAACAATTAATAAAATCTCTCCTCTCATTGACTTATCCAATCATCTATCGGTTTACCACGCATGTTTTCAGAAACTCAACATATAACTTATTTATCCCTGTGAAACTCTATAAGTGCAATTGCTTTCTTCTCTTTGAATTCGAACGCACGGGATTAAGTGGCTCTAAGCATTAGCGCTCATGAGCATATCGATATCCGATTGATTCAAGCCTTTTAATTTATCCCACATTTGCTTAGTACCGTAACCTAGTTAGCTCTTGAATGTTGGGCGCACAAAATACTGACGATAGGTCAAAAACACCCAAAATGAGTGACGAGGAAAAATCCCAAGGGACTTCCACGGAGTCTCAACGCTCAACGCGGGCAGCTGGAAAGTCAAACAAAAAAAAAAAGCAATCGGTCGCGTCAGCTAAGTTCATCTCAGAAACGGATAACTTCTTGGATTACTGTACTCGATTCAGGTCCACCCCAAGCCAAGACAACACGGAGTCTGCGTTAAAAATAAGAGATAATATTATTGATAATTTCTGGATACGAGTCAAAAATATGTACGATACAATCGTGGAAACAGGAGAGCAGGACCTACCCGAAGATTTTAAGCCGTCCGCATATAATAAATATAGGTCCTGTCTCATAGCATATGAAGACACTAAAGCCCAGATCGGGGACCAAATCCAGATGCTTATACAAATGAGCAACCCTACGCCTGCTCCCAATATATCACAGATTCAAGAAAATTCCGGACTCAGCTTAAAAGTCCCACCTTGTGACACGGAAATATTTTATGGGGGTTACGACCAATGGCCGTCGTTCCGTGATATGTTCACGGCGGTTTACATAAACCACCCCATACTCTCACAAGCCCAAAAATTGTACCATCTCAGGTACAAAACGCAAGGTAAAGCTGGTCAAATAGTCAAACAATTTCCGTTGGCTGACGACAATTTTAATTTGGCGTGGGAAGCCCTCAGGTCCCGATACGAAAGTACACGCGTTCTCGTAGATAATCAAATCCGTATTCTCATGAATTTGAAACAAATAATTACAGAAAATAGCGAGGACATACAAAGACTACAATCTTCTGTCAATAATTGTCTCCAAATCCTCGCCACTCAACAGGTCTCAACCCAAAATTGGGATCCTCCACTCATCTATTTAGTCGCCTCGAAACTTCCCGAAAATACAGTGTCGTTATGGGAATAATCCCTTAGTTCGAGGAAAGACCTCCAAAACTGGACCCAGATGAACCAATTTTTAACAACCCGTTATGAAGTGGTCGAAAGGGTGGACCAATGGCGTCCATCCAAATTGAAACAAAATGGCCACAATAGTAGTTTTGTACAAAATAGGCCACCTTTTAAACCCCCTCAATCACAACAGTTTCAAAACCAATCAAGGACGCAAGTCCAATCGCACATGTATAAAAATTCCTCTCACTCGCTGTGGAGCTGCTTCAAGTTCCGAAAGCTGTCGATCCCTGATCGTAGAAAGTTTGTCAGAGAAAATAATATGTGCTTTAATTGTTTATCCCAGAGTCATATATTAAAAGATTGTCCTAGCACTCAGACTTGTAGTCATTGCCAAGAACGACACAACTCCGTTCTGCATGACGGCACAGTATCTACCCCGAAACGGCAACTCCCCCGAGAGCAAAGTACAATCTCAAAAATGGCAACCACGCAACCCACAAACTCAACCGTACAAACTACCGATCAGACGGATATTTTGGAAGAAGAGCCCCTCCTGCTTCGAAAAAACCCGAGTACAATCATTTTACTCAGAAACTGAAAGTAGGATATTCCTGTCAACAGCTATTGTACCAGTAGCACACAGAGGGGAAATATTCAAGCTCAGCGCCCTCGTAGACCAGGGTTCTGAGCGAAGCTTTATCTCCACAAAAGTACAAAAGGAACTAGGACTGCCTTGTAAACTCCCAAAATTTGAAATATCGGGCATGGGCGGGGGAATCGTTCAAAGCTCCAACAAACTATGCTCCCTGGTCTTGGTCTCTGCCGATATGAAAACCAAAATTAGCGCTCAAGCTATAGTATTGCCGCAGCTGACCAAGATGCTTTCAAATTCTAACTAAATAATGCTGATAAAGAAAAATGGTCCCATCTCCAGCTAGCATATCCAAATTGCCATGCCCCAGCTCAGATCGACCTCATTTTAGGCAGTGACATCATCCCTCAAATAATCCAGGACGGCATCGAAAAAGTCTCTCAGAATCTGATAGCTCAAAAAACAATATTTGGTTGGATACTAAGTGGTCAGGTTTCTGAAAAAGTGGCTGCCTTCTCTACTCAAGTAGAAGAAATCTCTAATGAGCAGCTTGATACAAAATTGCAAAGGTTTTGGGAACTGAAAGAAGTGCCAAAGCGGAATATCACTACCCCGGAAGACGAAATCTGTGAAGAGTTCTACATATCCACCACATCCCGCACTGCTGACGGTGGTTATGTCGTTCGGCTCGCCTTGAAACCCAGCTTCCCAGCTTCCCAGCACTCACACCCCTCAGCCCTCAAAACCATTTATCGGCATGGAAAAAAATCTTAAAAAAAGGTGACTTAAAGCCTCTGTATGATAGTGTTTTTGAGAAATATATATTACGCTTAATCATATGGAGGAAACCAACTCCTATGAAAAGTTCTCCAACGGAAAATGCATGTCGTTCTACCTCCCCCATCACGCGGTAATAAACCCCGAAAAAAGAACGACAAAAGTGCGAGTCGTCTTCAATGCATAAAGGAAGTCAGGGTCCGGTTACTCTCTGAACGATGTTCTCTATGCCGGTCGGGCTCTCCAACCCGATTTGATCCTCCTGATCCTCAAACGGCGGTCGTACCGGTTTGTCTTCAACGGCGATGTCGAAAAGATGTATCGTCAAATACTCCTTCACGAGGACGATCAAGACTACCAAAGAATTGTGTTTCGATCTTCTGCAAACAGCCTGATAAAAGATTACAGACTGAAAACTGTCACGTTTGGGGTCAATTGCGCTCCCTATCTCGCAATACGCACCTTACATCAGCTTGCTCAAGATGTGGAAGGTAGATTCCCTATGGCAGTTCCTATTTTGACCAAAGAAACTTACGTGGATGACATTCTGTCCGGCAGTCATGACACCCTCTCAGCCGAACAGTCCCTCTCTCAAGTCACCCAAGTACTTAGCTCGGCGGGTTTCCCCCTCAGAAAAATCACAGCCAACCATCCTGACATCCTCAAAGCGATTGACAAAAAGAACTTGCTTGACACAAATTTTCTGGAGTTCGAGAAAGCAAGTACCACCAAAACTCTCTGAATCTAGTGGAACGCCGTTACCGATACCTTCTCTTATACCGTAGACCCCATACCCGCAGCGTCCGCTACAACCAAACGACAAATTCTATCGTCAGTCGCGAAACTTTTTGACCCAGCAGGATGGCTGGCGCCGATAATGATTCAAGCGAAGATTCTCCTACAAGAGCTATGGATGGACGGAACGGGCTGGGACGAGCAGGTCAAGCCCCTCTGCTTCATTAAATGGACCCAGTTCGCAAAAAATTTACCCATCATCTCAATCATCAAGATACCTCGGTGGATCAACTATACCCCTGATCAACAGGTAGAATTGCACGGATTCTGTGACGCGTCAGAAAAGGCATACTGCGCCACCATATATATTCGTATCACCCAAGGCACCAGTATCTCTTCCCATCCTCTAGTTGCCAAGGGCAAAGTAGCGCCACTTCGAACAACCAGCCTCCCCCGACGTGAACTATGTGGAGCCCTTCTGCTGGCAGAACTAGTCGCGGTTGTCCAAAAGAAAATTGACTATGTGGTCTGACTCGGAGATTGTTCTGGCGTGGCTTGAAAAACCCCCTCACTTCTGGAAGACGTTCGTCTCCAACCGCACCGCGGAAATATTGGACCTTGTTGGAAATGCCACCTGGCGGCATGTGCGTAGTAGTGACAACCCCGCAGATCTGGGCACAAGAG
>NW_023458557.1:11576430-11578832 GCF_013731165.1 Rhagoletis pomonella | reverse complement strand
ACGCTTTTTGTTGGCAAGGGCGTTGGACTGGTGCGGAGAATCCAGGGCCAGTGCTAAGCCATTGAAGCGCGAGGATACTTCCACGCCACGATCTACACCACCATCGCCGCAGTTTCAACCCGGCATTATCGGCGCATCGTACCACCGCCTGCTTTCAACCATCACCCGGAGCCACCATCTCACCCCCTCACTCCTGGAAGACGTTCGTCTCCAACCGCACCACGGAAATATTGGACCTTGTTGGAAATGCCACCTGGCGGCATGTGCGTAGTAGATCTGGGCACAAGAGGTTGCACCCCACTCGACTCAGCAGCTTCTTCGCTTTGGTGGACTGGTCCGGAGTGGCTATCCCAATCTCCTGAAGCATGGCCAAGGCCCACCGTTCGAACTATCCAGCCACCGGAAGTACGCAGAGTGGAGGCACTACGCGCCACTGACGAAGATCCCGACATCTTGGAACGGTTCTCCTCTTTCGCACGTGCCCTTCGCGTCATGGCATATGACTTCAAATTCATACGATGCTTAAAAGGGCCCTCTACTGAACTCATCCTCCTCCCTCTCACATAGCGATCTCCAGGAAGCCAAACGCCGTCTCATCCTCCCAACCCAAACCCGTCACTACTCCCATGAAATGGCTCGTCTAGCGGACTCAAAACCCATTAATAAAAAAAGCTCCTTGCTAGCCCTTAATCCCTCTCTAGATAAAACCGGTCTTATGCGTGTTAACGGCCGCCTCGCTCACTCTACCTTAAGTTATAATGAACGTCACGCTATCATCATCCCAGAGAAGTCAAGGTTTGCAACTCTGTACCTACGATTCCTTCATGAATTGCTTCTCCACGCCGAAGTACGGCTTATGCAGCAGATGATACGGACAGAATTCTACTTTCCCCGGCTCAAGCCCCTCATTAAGAAATCAAGAAATGCATTTTCCAATGCAAGACATGCGCCCTTCACAAGCAGCAACCACGCTCACAAATCATGGCAGCTTTGCCCCCCGAGCGGTGCACGTTTGCTCCACCCTCCACGACCACCGGGGTCGATTTTGCTGGGCCATTTCAATTAAAGGCATCCATGCTAAGATCGCCCACCCTTGTGAAAGGTTACGTGGCCGTCTTTGTATGTTTCACAACAAAAGCGGTACACCTTGAGTTGTGCTCCGATATCACTAAGGAATCATTTCTCGCTGCCTTTGCGCCGCCAAAATTATGAGTGATAATGGCAAAACCTTTATTGGAGCCAAAAGAGCCACAGAAAAGGAGTTCTCTGCCCTCCTCAAACAGATATCTAGTGACATTGTACAAAAATATTCTCCTCAGGGTATTAACTGGCAGTTCATCCCTCCCGGCGCCCCGCACATGGGCGGATTGTGGGAATCCGCCGTCAAGAGTTTCAAACTCCACTTCAAACGAACTGCCGGTCCCCACAAATTTACCTTTGAAGAGTTCACTACCCTATTAATAAGAGTTGAAGCCGTCTTAAATTCGCGGCCGATCTCTCCACTTTCCCAAGATCCAACGGATTTCACGGCACTCACACCCGGCCACTTCCTTCGAGGAGCCGCTCTCTTATCATTCCCCGAAACGAATCATGAAAATTTGTCTCTCATTAATAGATGGGAGAAACTCAAGGTCTTGCACCATCAATTTGCCCGACGCTGGAAGGAGGATTATCTCAAGGACCTCCATAAGCGACATAGGTGGAGGGACCCACAGGTGGAACCCAGCGTCGGAGAATGCGTCGTCATTAGTGATGAAACACTCCCACCCACGGATTGGCGCCTGGGCCGCATCAAGAGGTTGCACCCTGGCAAGGATGGGCATATCCGTGTAGTTGACGGACGCACCCAAACCGGCTTATTCACACGACCACTGGTAAAATTAGTATTTCTGCCTTTCGGTGAAGCCACCACCACTCGCACCGTTCCCCATTAATCACCATGCGCACTCTGCACAGTAATCTCCTTGTCACGATCCACACACTTTTTTCAGTCTCATATCAACACTTGTCATATATGACCCACTAATGGTTGTTGTACATATATATCTTTCCAGATGGAGCGCAATTATACCCCCCAACCAGCGGCGCGAACTTCCATCAGGTCAAAGGTGGTCATAGCACCTGCTTCGGAAGACGACCAATCTTCTAACATTCAACGCACTTCCGACGACTACCAACGATGCCGTTTGTGCACGCGACACCATTCACCATGAAGACGCTTTTTGTTGGCAAGGGCGTTGGACTGGTGCGGAGAATCCAGGGCCAGTGCTAAGCCATTGAAGCGCGAGGATACTTCCACGCCACGATCTACACCACCATCGCCGCAGTTTCAACCCGGCATTATCGGCGCATCGTACCACCGCCTGCTTTCAACCATCACCCGGAGCCACCATCTCACCCCC
>NW_023458557.1:11575209-11576330 GCF_013731165.1 Rhagoletis pomonella | reverse complement strand
CATATTGTCATAAGCTGAAGGGCACATCTGAGGAGGTCGATGGAGTCATTCGGAATTTGTTTACCGATAATCTCCTGGAGTCCTTTTATTGGGATGGAAGGGGAGAAAGGCAAGCGTTGGCGAAACTGGATTTTATAGAAAAAGTATTGAGAGATAAATAAATTGCAAACAAAAATAAGCCGAAGTCATTTTTTAATAAATTTTATTTTTTATTTAGGCGTTTTTCAACTACATGGGGCCTTCGAGTTTGAAAGAGGTGTGCGAAAGGCTCTAGAGAAGAGCCATCATCGCATGAAGCAGAAGAAATATATATCGAAGAAAAATAGAGTACAATAAGTACAAGATAGGGATAGAGTACAACTCCACAACAAGCTTTTCCGGCGTTTGCCGGTTTTCAGGCCTTCAACTACACAATTCAGCTATTTCTAAAAGTCTAAAAAGCGCTGAACGCCTGAAAAGCTTGTTGTAAAGTTGTACTCTTAAAGTGTAGTCTTACATTTAGTTTTTAATTTTTTGTTCTTTTATCCTTTAAAAGGCCTTTGACATATTAAAGGACTAACAACTTAAACAAAAAACCGCTAAAAATACATCAATTCTCTGAGGTGTAGTCGTTTCTGTATCAGCGGAAAAGTAAAAATATCAGAAATATAAAAAATACTTTTTTTCTGTCTTGAAATAAGATATACATATGTTATTTGTACTTTTGAAAATTAAATCCTTTTCAAAGCAAAAATTAGATATATTTTTTACGACAGTAAAAAGTATTTTTTTTATATTTCTGATATTTTCTTTAATTTCAAAACCATAATTCAAATGAAATTGAAATTTGGAACCCGCTTAACAGATTTCAATGAAATTTTGTGGGGTGTATTGTTGGTTCCAACTTAAAATATAGGATAGTTGTGAGCCCGAGAAAAAATATTTTTTTTTTCATCGAAATTCTCGTATCGTGCTTATCTAATATATAAAAATCGAACTCTTCCTACACGGCAGGACCGATCTTTATGAAATTTGTGTTATATATGGTAGGTATGACAATCGGATGCTAAGCATATTTAATATCTCTAGGTCCAGAGGGCGTGGCACCACCTATACAAACCGAATTTTTCATACTGCATATC
>NW_023458557.1:11571722-11575109 GCF_013731165.1 Rhagoletis pomonella | reverse complement strand
CCGCATTGCACAGTCCGAAGGGCATCACAGTAAACTGATAGAGCGGTCTCCCAGGTACAGTAAATGCTGTCTTTTCTCTGGATTTCTTATTCAACGGGATCTGCCAAAAGGCGTCCTTCAAGTCAATTGCAGAAATGTATCTCGTGTTTTGTAGTCGGCTAAGTATTCCGTCAACGTGTGGTAGTGGGTAGGCATCCTTACATTTACATTTGCATTGTCGGCAGAAAAACTCGATGCGACGCTTAGATGCAAATTTTTTTCGTTTAAATTCTTTTTTAAGGAGTATGCTATATCTTCCAACTTCTCAGAATCAGATTCATAGAAGCTTAAAAGTTTGATATTAATGCCTGAGCTTTTAGTAAAGTATTTTAATATTACAGGAAAAGTTTTTATATTTCCTTTGTTCGAGGCATCGGTAGAAATAGAAAAAGGGTGCTGTTTTCGCAAGTCTTTTAGTAGAATATTTTGACTAAATTGTAACTATAACTATTTTAGTGCAGAGGCCGCTTCTGTTATAACTGCTTTCTGAGATATTGGCGTTAAAGTTTTTGATGTGTTATAACTTTCTTGTTGTTGTAGTAGGTGTATAAAAAAGTAGTATTGAAAAGAATGGTCTACTGCGGAAAAAAATCGTTAGATTACCAGTATTCGACCCTAATTTAAATGTAATAAACGCTTTCGTCGAAAAATATGTTACCTATGTTTTTTCTGAGTTACGCTATTTTTGGAAAAATAAAGGAGGTCCAGTGGCCCAAATTATGCAAAAAAAACTCCTTTAAATAAGTAATTTTCATTTCGTAAAATTGTGTTTTTAAACGAGTAGTATTTGGTTCCTTCAAACGATGTATTCAATGTACATAAATCATGAAAATTTTGAACAAAATTCCTTAGGCGCCGAACGCCGCCGCCTCCGCCGCCGCGCCGATATTTATGTAACTCGGCGGCGGCGCGTGAGGAATGACAAAAAACGGCGGCGGCGGCGGCGGCGGCGTATACCTCTACTGTGCAGAGAGCGCACATGGTGATTAATGGGGAATAGTGCGAGTGGTGGTGGCTTCACCGGAAGGCAGAAATAATAATTTTACGAGTGGTCATGTGAGTAAGCCGGTTTGGGGCGTACGTCAACTACACGAATATACCTATCCTTGCCAGGGTGCAACCTTTCGATGCGGGCCAGGCGCCATTCCGTGGGCGGGAGTGTTTCATCATTAATTACGACGCATTCTCCGATTCTGGGTTCCGCCTGTGATTCCTTCCACCTATAGCGCTTATATAGGTCCTTGAGATAGTCCTCCTTCCAGCGTCGGGTGAACTGATGGTGTAAGACCTTGAGTTTTTCCCATCTATTAATGAGAGACAAATTTTCATGGTTTGTTTCGGGGAATGATAAGAGAGCGGCCCCTCGTAGAAAATGGCCGGTGCGAGGGCGGCGAAATCCGTGGGATCTTGGGAAAATGGAGAGATTGGCCGAAAATTTAAGACGGTTTCCACGCTTATCAATAGGGTACTAAACTTTTCAAAGGTAAATTTGTGGGGACCGGCGGTTCGTTTGAAGTGGAGTTTAAAACTCTTTACAGCGGATTCCCACAATCCGCAAATATGCGGGGTGCTGGGAGGGATGAATTACCAATTAATACCCTGAGGAGAATACTTTTGGACGGCATCACTGGATACCTGTTTGAGGAAGGCAGAGAACTCCTTTTCTGTGGCTCTTTTGGCTCCAGTAAAGGTTTTGCCATTGTCACTCATAATTTTGGCGGGATAACCACAGCGGCCAGCAAAGCGCGCAAAGGCAGCAAGAAACGATTCCTTGGTGAGATCGGAGCACAGTTCAAGGTGTACCGTCTTTGTTGTAAAACATACAAAGACGGACACGTAACCTTTCACAAGGGTGGGAGATCTTAGCATTGCCGCCTTTAATTGAGAAGGCCCAGCAAAATCGACACCGGCGGTCGTGAAGGGTGGAGCAAACGTGCACCGCTCGGGGGGCAAAGCTGCCATGATTTGTGAGCGTGTTTTCTGCTTGTGAAAGCGCATGTCTTGCATTGGAAAATGCATTTCTAGATGAGGGGCTTGAGCCGGGGGAGGTAGAATTCTGTCCGTATCATCTGCTGCATAAGCCGCACTTCGGCGTGGAGAAGCAATTCATGAAGGAATCATAGGTACAGAGTTGCAAACCTTCACTTCTCTGGGATAATGATAGGGTGACGTTCATTATAACTTAAGGTAGAGTGAGCGAGGCGGCCGTTAACACGCATACGACCGGTTTTATCTAGAGACGGATTAAGGGCTAGCACGGACCTTTTTTTTCTTAATGGGTTTTGAGTCTGCTAGATGAGCCAATTCATGGGAGTAGTGACGGGTTTGGGTTAGGAGGATGAGACGGTATTTGGCTTCCTGGAGATCGTTATATGAGAGGGAGGAGGATGCGCTGATCTGGAGTTCAGTAGAGTGCCGTTTTAAGCATCAGATGAATTTGAATACATATGCCATCACTCGACGGGCACGTGCGAAAGAGTAGTGCCTCCACTCTGCGTACTTCCGGTGGCTGGATAGTTCGAACGGTGGGCCTTGGCCATGCTTCAGAAGACTAGGATAGCCACTCCGGACCAGTCCACCAAAGCGAAGAAGCTGCTAAGTCGAGTGGGGTGCAACCTCTTGTGCCCAGATCTGCGGGGTTGTCACTACTACGCACATGCCGCTAGGTGGCATTTCCAACAAGGTCCAATATTTCCGCGGTGCGGTTGGAGACGAACGTCTTCCAGGAGTGAGGGGGTTATTCAAGCCACGCCAGAACAATCTCCGAGTCAGACCACATAGTCAATTTTGTTTTGGAGAGGTCGAGGTGGGATTGAACAACCGCGACTAGTTTTGCCAGGAGAAGGGCTCCACATAGTTCAAGTCGGGGGAGGCTGGTTGTTCGAAGTGGCGCTACTTTGGCCTTGGCAACTAGGAGATACTGGTGCCTTGGGTGGTTCGAATATATATGGTGGCGCTGTATGCCTTTTCTGACGCGTCATAGAATCCGTGCAATTCTACCTGTTGATCAGGGGTATAGTTTATCCACCGAGGTATCTTGATGGTTGAGATGATGGGTAAATTTTTTGCGAGCTGGGTCCATTTAATGAAGCGGAGGGGCTTGACCTGCTCGTCCCAGTCCTTTCCGTCCATCCATAGCTCTTGTAAGAGAATCTTCGCTTGAATCATTATCGGCGCCAGCCATCCTGCGGGGTCAAAAAGTTTCGCGACTGACGAGAGAATTTGTCGTTTGGTTGTAGTGACGCTGCGGGTATGGGGTCTACGATATAAGAGAAGGTATCCGTAATGGCGTTCCACTGGGTTCCGAGAGTTTTGGTGGTACCTGCTTTCTCGAACTCCAGAAAATTT
>NW_023458557.1:11553904-11571622 GCF_013731165.1 Rhagoletis pomonella | reverse complement strand
ACGGCGACGTCGAAAAGATGTATCGCCAAATACTCCTTCACGAGGACGACCAAGACTACCAAATAATTGTGTTTCGATCCTCTACGAACAGCCCCATAAAAGATTACAGATTGAAAACTGTCACGTGTGGGGTCAATTGCGCTCCCTATCTCGCAATACGCACCTTACATCAGCTTGCCCAAGATGTGGAAGGTAGCTTCCCTATGGCAGTTCCTATTTTGACCAAAGAAACTTACGTGGATGACATTCTCTCCGGCAGTCATGACACCCTTTCAGCCGAACAGTCCCTCTCTCAAGTCATCCAAGCCCTTAGCTCGGCGGGTTTCCCCCTCAGAAAAAATCACAGCCAACCATCCTGACATCCTTAAAGCAATTGACAAAAAGGACTTGCTTGACACAAATTTTCTGGAGTTCGAGAAAGCAGGTACCACCAAAACTCTCGGAACCCAGTGGAACGCCATTACGGATACCTTCTCTTATATCGTAGACCCCATACCCGCAGCGTCACTACAACCAAACGACAAATTCTCTCGTCAGTCGCGAAACTTTTTGACCCCGCAGGATGGCTGGCGCCGATAATGATTCAAGCGAAGATTCTCTTACAAGAGCTATGGATGGACGGAAAGGACTGGGACGAGCAGGTCAAGCCCCTCCGCTTCATTAAATGGACCCAGCTCGCAAAAAATTTACCCATCATCTCAACCATCAAGATACCTCGGTGGATCAACTATACCCCTGATCAACAGGTAGAATTGCACGGATTCTATGACGCGTCAGAAAAGGCATACAGCGCCACCATATATATTCGAACCACCCAAGGCACCAGTATCTCCTAGTTGCCAAGGCCAAAGTAGCGCCACTTCGAACAACCAGCCTCCCCCGACTTGAACTATGTGGAGCCCTTCTCCTGGCAAAACTAGTCGCGGTTGTTCAATCCCACCTCGACCTCTCCAAAACAAAATTGACTATGTGGTCTGACTCGGAGATTGTTCTGGCGTGGCTTGAATAACCCCCTCACTCCTGGAAGACGTTCGTCTCCAACCGCACCGCGGAAATATTGGACCTTGTTGGAAATGCCACCTAGCGGCATGTGCGTAGTAGTGACAACCCCGCAGATCTGGGCACAAGAGGTTGCACCCCACTCGACTTAGCAGCTTCTTCGCTTTGGTGGACTGGTCCGGAGTGGCTATCCCAATCTCCTGAAGCATGGCCAAGGCCCACCGCTCGAACTATCCAGCCACCGGAAGTACGCAGAGTGGAGGCACTACTCGCCACTGAGGAAGATCCCGACATCTTGGAACGGTTCTCCTCTTTCGCACGTGCCCTTCGCGTCATGGCATATGTCTTCAAATTCATACGATGCTTAAAAGGGCCCTCTACTGAACTCCGGATCGGCGCAGCCTCCTCCCTCTCACATAGCGATCTCCAGGAAGCCAAACGCCGTCTCATCCTCCTAACTCAAACCCATCACTACTCCCATGAAATGGCTCGTCTAGCGGACTCAAAACCCATTAATAAAAAAAGCTTCTTGCTAGCCCTTAAACCCTCTCTAGGTAAAACCGGTATTATGAATGTTAACGGCCACCTCGCTCACTCTACCTTAGGTTATAATGAACGTCTCCCTATCATCATCCCCGAGAAGTCAAGGTTTGCAACTCTGTACCTACGATTCCTTCATGAATAACTTCTCCACGCCGAAGTACGGCTTATGCAGCAGATGATACGGACAGAATTCTACTTCCCCCGGCTCAAGCCCCTCATCAAGAAATACATTTTCCAATGCAAGACATGTGCCCTTCATAAGCAGCGAACACGCTCACAAATCATGGCAGCTGTGCCCCCCGAGCGGTGCACGTTTGCTCCACCCTTCACGACCGCCGGGGTCGATTTTGCTGGGCCTTTTCAATTAAAGGCATCCATGCTAAGATCGCCCACCCTTGTGAAAGGTTACGTGGCCGTCTTTGTATGTTTCACAACAAAAGCGGAGCACCTTGAGTTGTGATCCGATCTCACTAAGGAATCATTTCTCGCTGCCTTTGCGCGCTTTGTTGGCCGCCGTGGTTATCCCGCCAAAATGATGAGTGATAATGGCAAAACCTTTATTGGAGCCAAAGAAGGAGCTACAGAAAAGGAGTTCTCTGCCTTCCTCAAACAGATATCTAGTGACATTGTACAAAAATATTGAAGAGTTCACTACCCTATTAATAAGAGTTGAAGCCGTCTTAAATTTGCGGCCGATCTCTCCACTTTCCAAAGATCCAACGGATTTCACGGCACTCACCCCCGGCCACTTCCTTCGAGGAGCCGCTCTCTTATCATTCCCCGAAACGAATCATGAAAATTTGTCTCTCATTAATAGATGGGAGAAACTCAAGGTCTTGCACCATCAATTTGCCCGACGCTGGAAGGAGGATTATCTCAAGGACCTACATAAGCGACATAGGTGGAGGGACCCACAGGTGGAACCCAGCGTCGGAGAATGCGTCGTCATTAGTGATGAAACACTCCCACCCACGGAATGGTGCCTGGGCCGCATCGAGAGGTTGCACCCTGGCAAGGATGGGCATATCCGTGTAGTTGACGTACGCACCAAAACCGGCTTATTCACACGATCACTCGTAAAATTAGTATTTCTGCCTTCCGGGGAAGCCACCACAACTCGCACCGTTCCCCATTAATCACCATGCCCACTCTGCACAGTAATCTCCTTGTCACGACACACACTTTTTTCAGTCTCATATTAACACTTGTCATATATGACCCACTAATGGTTGTTGTACATATATATCTTTCCATATGGAGCGCAATTATACCCCCCAACCAGCGCCGCGCACTTCCATCAGGTCAAAGGTGGTCATTGCACCTGCTTCGGAAGACGACCAATCTTCAACCATTCCACGCACTTCCGACGACTACCAACGATGCCGTTTGTGCACGCGACACCATGCACTACGAAGATGCCCTGTGTTTGTAGGCATGCAGCCGCAGCAACGCTTTTTGTTGGCAAGGGCACACCACTACTGTACCAATTGCCTGGCGCTATCTCACGCCACGCCCGAATGCACATCGGCGG
The DNA here is from genome assembly GCF_013731165.1 of Rhagoletis pomonella. Classification (NCBI taxonomy): domain Eukaryota; kingdom Metazoa; phylum Arthropoda; class Insecta; order Diptera; family Tephritidae; genus Rhagoletis; species Rhagoletis pomonella. The sequence goes on along the minus strand of NW_023458557.1, from coordinate 11,568,549 downwards.
GTAAATGTAGAGTTTGCTCGCTACAGCACCACACCCTTCTGCACCGAAACAGTACCTTGGCAGGTCACCGCACTAACTCGCACGCCGCGTCGAAGAACCCCAAACGACTTGTGCTGCCGATGCGATATGCCTTCCAACGTGGGGGATCAGGGCGTACCTCAACTCGCACCAAGCACCCTCCAAGGGCCACGACCGTGGCGAGCCATAAAATCCGACACACGGAGGAGGGACTGCACACCGCAACATATCGACGCAAATTGCTAGTTCATAAGGCGCTCAGAACTCTCCAGGAATTGAAAGATGCACTATCCGCTTAATGCGGCTAAGGTCGGCAGAATGTACAAGCGAGCACTGCGGCAGCTCGGTATCAATTAACTTCTACATCTCTCAGTTGGTGAATTATATATTGAATGAATTTTTATATTAACTTAACCTGCATTTGTATTTATGCAACTTTAGTATACGATTGTATTGAATCCTCTATTATTGAATTTGCAACATAATATCGATAGTCCAAACGCTATGTAACGATTTGAGTGTCTGCGGGTGGCAACGCAAACCCTGGTATATACTTACATGATTTCTGCACTTGCCAAATCGACCAAAACCACTTTTTGAAAAATCATAAACCTAAGGGTCAAAGCTTATAATAGTTTTGTGTTGAATTTATAATATAAGCGGTATCTAAAAAAAAAATAATGTACATTATTTGATAGCATCCCTCACGTTTTTTAATGGAGTTAATTCATTTGTCAAGCACGTGTGAGTAACACCCTTTCCTTCCATATTTCATACAAAAAAAAACAGTGCTAATTTCATTTGATCATTCATAACTGTTTTATTTATCTTTTTAATTTTCTTTGTTAGAAGCTAGATATTTTTATTTTTCTGACCTTAGCTCCTTGTGGCTCATATGTTTGTACACATCGCCAATCATAACTCACAATTTCGTATGTATCCTCAAAAACAAATTCATTCCGTAAGAAATTTGCTGGTATTGTAAAAATATTAGGGTTTTTAGGTATTCGGCCTAAAAGTTACCAAATTACCAAAGAGATTAAAAGTTAGCAATTTTGGTAACATTTTACCAAAGTGGCAACCGTGGTTGGGATGCGTGCACAAAAGTAAAAATGCATAATTTTTAATTAGCACATCTTCTGGAATTGGAAAATTTAGCCAAATACGTGTGTGCTCTATTGTACAATATACTATTGAACTATGATCCCGTGGACCACTTTTTTATTTGTTCATTAAAAAGTTACAGAGCGAAAAAGAAAAAAGAAACAAGGCGCTTATTTCCAGCGATCTACATGTCGTACAGAGACAAATTATACATCAAATTAAAGTGCTTGATCTGAAACTTTGCACAATGTATAGATTTAAGATTCAATAAACCGTTTTTGAAATATTTGCGTCGACAATTTTTACATTGAGCAAAGCATTGCTACGTTCATTTCGATAGGCAGCATTTTTAGCATTTTAAATTTAAACGTATATTCGGTACAAGCACACAATTATAGATACATCTGGAAGATAGCAACATAACATGTCGGGGCATTTTGTCTTATTTTTATAGGCATTTCAACGCGTTTTCTAGAGTGGGAAGCTTTTCCAATAGCACCCCCTCTTTGGAAATGGGCATAAATATTGGTTAAAATATAGTGTTGGTTTGAACTGCTCGGAGAAATTCCCTTTAAGGCTATTATTAATCGCAAAAAGGGTTTGATAAGAGTTTAAAAGTATATATGGTACCGAAGGGAGAGTATAACCACTAGTGTTGTTCTATATCGAAAAAAGTAAACCCCTATTTTTTTATTTTGAAATCAAAAAATGTGTAGAGGTCGCTCAAAGCGCTCAAAGTTATACATGTATTTTTATATGGGGATAATATATTTTTTCGTAGAAATGGTATAAAATTCTTGAAAGTTTGTATTTTTCGATCGGAAAAATCTTGGTGTCTTCAGGAGACTTTCAATAATAATACCCAATTGTTTATTTAAACATTTTTTAATACTAAAAATTTTTTATTGGTCGCCCCATTGCATTTTTCGGGGTTGTTGTGGGGTTTTGGCGGACCTATAAATTATAGTTGCAATAAAAAAATGGTTAAATAAACAATTGGGTATTATTATTGGGAATCTCCTGCAGATAAACAGAGTTTTCTGGTAGAAAAATTTCGATTTTTAACTATTCTATACCATTTCTACGAAAAGTTGTTTTTTCCCATATATAATACATGGAAAACTTTGGGCGCTTTGAGCGACCTCTAAATATGTTTTGATTTCAAAATAAAAAAGAAGGGGAATTTTTTTTTCGGTATAGAACAATCCTAGGGGGTGAGAGCATAAAAATTCCGGCTTTACTTTTTCACATGCATTTTTGGACCACCCTAATAACCACCCACTATCAAAAACTTATACATATAAAAATAGATATTTACTTTTTAGGTACATTTATCTATATTTAAGTTCAATTTTTTCGGCAAATATGTACAATTAGAAAATATAATTTTCATCCCCAGTGTGAAAAGATATTTTATGACATCAGCGAGTAGGTGGATGCTGCCAAATCAACGAGTAATAACGGACCTGCGAAATTCGCCACCTTATATACTTACGTAAATCTTGCTATAATTTTGCTATTGTTGGGAACATTTGCATTTTGTCTTGAGTTGGAAGTTGAAATAGTAAAAACAAAATTGAGTACGTTGGGTGTAAGATTCTCAGGCTGTGTTGTTCATGAATATTAACTCATATTAAAATAATTCATATTTTTTTTTAGAAATGGACCGACGTAAAATAAATTATCACTTTCTTCCTCTTGTTGTTTTCTATCTTCATATAGGGACAGGAAACCCAGAAGTAATTTTTTGTGTCTGTTCAACATTCTTCACGACACACTAAGGGTATTTGAGGTAAAAAACCGGTCAAAAGTAGTTTTTCTAAAATTCATGACACAAACAATGCCTTTGTATATAACGCGTGTCTTTGTTCTCGGCACTTTTGATTATTTTACATATTTCTCTGTGTTAATATGTCTTCGTATGGTGAATTACCAGAAAAATTCGTATTGAATATGGAGGTTAAAGGTATGTACTTTGTATAAAAATATGTTGCAGTTAATCGTCTAAGTTCCGCATTTAGGCTTATATTGAAAATTTCCTTCTTAAAAACGTGGTATTTTTAACAAAAGTTTAAAACAATAGTGTTTTTGTTTATGCGTCGGGCTTTGTCGCCTTACATTTAAAATGTGGTAATAAAGTTTGAACCTTCGCCTATCTGAATGTAAAAAAAAATCTCCCCCCGACCCACCCCAACCATTTAAAATTTTTTTTAGTCAAAGGCAAAATTTTTCAAAAATATTTTTTTTCTTAAATTTTTTCTTTTGTAATACATCGAAAATCAAGCTAAAAATCTGAAGTAAACTGTAGACAGTGAAATATCAGTAAAAATCAGTCACAATATTTTGCTGAAAATGGTAGACGGAAAGGTCTGCAACTCCGCAACGGACACTGCATCAACTGTTATATATGCGGCCAGGCATCAAAGGATTTTAACAAACTAGAGAAAGGTGCCGTTAAAAAAGAAGCCCTAAAGTTTGGGCTCTCAGTACTCCATGCCAGAATACGTCTGAGGAACGCAGAATGCTGTTTTCGCTTTACCGGCATCAACTTGGAATTAATCAATAAGTTTAAAGTGATTCTTGAGGTAATCTCAAGTGGCCATGAGGTTGATCACCAAAAATTTGATGATTATGCCCAAGACACTGCCAAACTGTATGTGGAATTGTACGGCTGGCATCCAATGTCGCCTACAGTCCACAAAATTCTGATGCACGGAGCGCAAGTGATAGCAGAAGCAATTCTGCCAATTGGACAATTGTCCGCGGAAGCCGCTGAGGCGCGAAATAAGCATATTCGCAAATATCGGGCAGACTTTGCAAGAAAATTTTAGAGGACTGAGTGGAACAGAGACATTTTAAATAGATTACCTTTAACATCCGATCCTCTCTCAGCTAGAGTCGGTCAAAGGATAAAAAGAAAATCTTGCCATTTTCCGCCGAGCCAAAACCATTTTGATTGCTGCAACGAACTTAAATAGGTCGGACGACAATACTGTTGAAGATATTGATGATGATAAGAGGATTCGGATGTTAACAGTGAATCGGATGGCAACAGCGAATCGGATGGCACTGACTCCAAATAAAATCAAGTTTTCCAAAATTTGTACTTAAATTTTTTGTTCTGTTTTTTTTATGTATTGTTATTTATATATCCAAAATGTTGATAACATATCGTTTTTTATTGTATTTTGAGATAATATAGGCCCCTAAATAATTTTGACCAGTTTTTTGGCTCAAATACCCCTTAGTGCGACACCTGAATGACAAAATATTACATAACTAGCTTATACCCGCGGGTTTCACCCCGCGCTTTTATACAAATATAAAAAATAATTTAATGATGTTAGATTTTATTTCTGTGCCCATTTCGTTATAGCTCGTTATTTTTTAAGCGAGTTAAGGTATTTAGGCCGTTTAAAACTATGAAATTATAAAATCTACGAAAGATATCAATCCCTCTAATTTACCTTAAAATGGTTCCAGGTATACGACGCGTAAACATGTAACCTTCTTGGAGGTGCCACGGCGGGTTCTAATATTTCCAACTCAAATTTAGTAACCTGGCCTTGATAAAATACCACTTCTCATTACTGTAGCTAATGCCTCAAGAGTGCTTTAGATTATAAGGCCGAACCCGGCTCTCCCTTTTCCATTTAATGAAATTTTTTCTATCAGTACGGCACTTATAAAATAAATCTCCATAACAAATTTAAAATACTTCCAAAGATTTTCTATCCTTCCAGAGATATGTATTAAGAAATTTTTAGTATGTATGGGAGGCGACATGCCTCCTTTTTTAATAACTCACATTTTTTCCATGAGCAATTGAAACATTTTGTATACACAACTCCATACCAAGTTCCAGTATTCTTCCACAAACACTTCCAGGGATATGTGGCAAGAAAAAGTCAATTTGCACAGAAAGTGCCACGCCCCTTTTTCTTATAACCCTAATCTTTTTTCATGAATTTAGAATTGATTTTACATATCCCAGTACCAAGTCCAGTACTCTACCATGAACACCTCTAGAGATATGCAGTATAAAAGTAAATTTGTACGGGAGGTACCATGCCGCCTTTTCGAATAACGCAAATTTTTCTCCATGAGTATGGAATTAATTTTGTATACACATCTCGGTGCCAAGTTCCCGTCCTCTGCAATAAACACCTCCAGAGATATGCAGCCTACAAAAATCAATTTACATGGGAGTTGCCACATCACCTTTTCCAATAACTCTCATTTTTTTCCATGAGGATGGTATTAGTTTCACATACATACATACATATGTATTTCCATACCAACCTTGAGTACTTTACCCCAAACATTTGAAGGGATATGCAATATGAAACTTTCAGTCAGTATGGGAGGTGCTACGCCTCTTTTCCACAAACGTCCATTTTTCTCCGTCAATATGAACCTGATTTCACACAGTGTTTGAAAACTGGTAATCTGATTAACGATTAAAAATGACCGATTAAAATGTTAATCTCGTTTGACTATTAAAATTAATTAGTCGTTATCAACTGTACGATTATTGATAACATTTTTTGAATCGTTAATCGCTGGCTGCGATTACGTTTAATTAATTTAAAACATTAATCGTTAATCCAATTAAAAATAAAATCTGATTAATTTGTCTAGTTTGTCCGAGTTTGAAACCAAACACCAGTTATAGTAACTATATTGTGTTTTACGCTTATAAAAAGCACATAAAATATAAATAATATAATTATTGTTATTAGTAATAAATAAACTGGGAACTTTTACAATCCTAGTTTGTAAAACGTTTGTTGGTATATATCTTAATGAAAATGCACATCAAATTGCTTAGATGGATGAGGAAACCCGACTTAGCCATTCCGGATTTACTTGCTTTGTATGCACAGGGAAATTCCAGCATTACTTAACTAATCACCAAACCTACTTGATCAAATTAAGAGTTAATGATTAAAAATTAATTTTTTAATCGCGGTCACGATTAACTATTTAGTCTGATTAAAATTAATCATAATTAACTGTAATCAGATTGAATTTAATCGTATTAACTAACTGATTAAAACATCAATCGATTAATGCCATCATAGATTTCACATAGATATCACTATACCAAGTTTCAGTTCTCTCCCACAAATACTTCCAGAGATATGTATGTAATATGAAAATTCTAATTTGTATGGGAGGGGCCTTGAGTTATCGGACTTACTTTCAGTCTAAGACCATCCTTCCGAAATCCGTAGTAAGTGTACTAAATTTCGTTCTGATCGGAAAACCGGTTAAGGAAGTAGCCTGTTTTTCATTCCAGGTCATAAACCATCTTTGAGCAAAATTTCACTTTCAAACAGGTGGCAATTCTTGAAAAGTAGCTTATTTTCCAGTCTAGGTCATAAGCTATCTGTGTGCAAATTTTCATGCAAATCCATTCAGTCGTTCCCGCATATTAAATAAATTAAACCTTTTTAACAGGTGGCAACTCTTAAAAAAATAGCCTACTAACCAATCTGGCCCATAAGCTATCTGTGTACAAAATTTCATGCAAATCCGTTCAGTCGTTTCCGCGTGATGATTTCCCAAACATCCAAACATACAAACTTTCCCATTTATAATATTAGTAAGATAAGATTATCGCAATGTAGAGAAAACAACAGTACCGTACTTTATTCCACGCGAATTCGGCAAAGTCAGCTATTCTATTTCCACTTATCCTCGCTTTTTTCTTTTGTTTTGTCACTGCGAATCTGGTATTGTGTAATTCTTGCATAAAATCATTTATTATTACATATTTTACTCTCAAACCGCGTTAGAGCTCCTCGTGTAAACAGACAAGGGAACGAGCGACATTTTTCTAACCAAAAAAACTCTCATAAGAACAAAATACCAGTGAGAATCCGTGTACGTGTAAACACCCATGAGAATTCTCAGACCAATATGGAGGAACTCTCAAGGTATTTGCTCTCATCGTTTACGAGCACCTTTATACAAATTGATTAACATAAATATGAATGCACAAATTTTCAGGTACAATTCCCAACCAAAAGCATTTCCGAGACATTATTAATGGAACAAAGAAGCATCTTCTTTGGATTCGGTACTAAAACTGGGCATAGCATTTCATTAGTAATATTAATACTATGACAATATTCCTAGCTATAGTGCTTATCAAATCTATACGACACCCACATATCGACAATATTTGACCATTTATCTTAATATTATTTAATTTTAATTATCTGTTTATAAAAGTACAGTTTATACTTTAACAAAAACCGTATAAATCCAAGGTTAAATTTTTGTGTAGCGTTATACAAAAAGCGCATTTTCATTTCACCACTCATTCCTTTCTTATTTATCCATCGATTTTCTTCATTGGTAGCTTAATTTTTTTGCAAAAAAAAACAGGCTTTCATACAAAATAAAAAAATTTACAGAAAAATCCTAGTTTTTTATTATTCCTCTGTTAAAATTTGAATTATTTAAATTTTTTCATAAAAAAAGCAAAAAATCAGGAATTATTAATTAGTTTTTCAGATACTATCAGGCGTGTCGAAGAGTGATGTATATACGGTTTATAGAGAATTTGATTAGCTTTACTTCGTATTACGATTGTTCAATTAGTTCGAAAGATATACGTGATTAACCACTCTTTTCTAAGCTGAATAACGGTAAATTGCAAATATCGCCGAAAGTTATCCATAGAGAAAAAAATTAACTTGATTTTCGGAGTTACTGAGCGATTCCATATAGGAATTGGATAGTGGCATCGGGTGAACAACAAAAAATGTGATGCAGTGTTATCGAAGAAAATTTAATTTTAAGATTTAGTATCGAAAATTGAATGGCAAGCTGATAGCACACCTTGTGGTATGTTATAATAGTTCGTTCAATACATTTTTAACACTTTTTCAAAACTTACAAATGCAAATTCGAAAAGTTCAAAACAAACAGAGAATAAAAAAATGTCCCGCTGTGAATTTTCAGAGCTATATATTTTTAGTATTCATCACAAAATTGTACTAAAAAGATTTGCCTAGTAGTAAAGTATATTGTGAAAGAAATTGTATAAAAAAAAAATGTACAAAACATGCCAAAACGGGTTCGTCTGCCTTGACGCTTTCATTAAAAAATTACAAGCCCTAGACGATAGGGTTGTGGAACGAAACTGCAAATATTAGTTGCGTTCCAGATGCTTCACGATTTGCAGGTTTTTACAGGAAGTCGGTCCAGGTGACCACCTTCCATAAGGCTTATTAATGGAGAAAACAGCTGTTCCTGCAAATCGTGAATATCGTGAAGCATCTGGAACGCAACTATTGCCACACATCACAAACCCTTTATGTGTTTACAGCAGTGGTCGGCATTGTGACCAGGTGAGACTCTTTGAGGCTAGATTTAGCATTTAATTTAATTCCATAGCCTCAGAAACTAAGATCTGACTTCGTGGCTAAGAATTTTAGCTTTTTATTGAAGTATGTATGATTTTAAGGAAAGAATATACTGACTTCTGTTTGACTTCAATTTTCCTAGCGTATAACTCTTTCTAACCTTTTTTAAAAAGGAATTTAGCTTCGCTTTTTGCGATCATCTGGTCACACTGGTGGTCGGCAAAAGTTAAACTGTCTCTGTGTTGGTGAGCACAAGAGAACCGCTCCGCATGAGCAACCAACTAGGAAATTACGTGAAGTGAAACTAAATTTTTAACGCATCGCACACATAAAAACATATAAATATATAAATTTAACACATAACGTCACCTGAATGCAAAAAGACCTAACAAACATCGTCGCCGAAATGCAAAAAGTCGTAACTCATAAAAAATTTAAAATACACTTTTTGATTGATATGATGGATTTCATCGAATTACATGTCCCCATATCGTTTTATGAAAAAAAATATTACTTACGACTTTTTCCACTTTAGTGATGATTTTTCTTACGTCTTTTTGCATTTCAGGTGACGATATGTATGTATAAGTGCATCGCTCATTTACTAGAAAAGTGTCATAATCCAAACAAAGCAAAAAATCGAGCTAAGTATACAAAAATGACCGTTACTTATTTCGTATGATGTGTAAAAATTGCATAGCTGTAACGATTACCAAAGGGGACAATTCCCGTTCTGCGTTATCGTAAAGTGATAAAAATAACACCTTTACACCGTATTTATTTCGTTGTTAATTTTATACTTTTCACTTCATTTCACGATAACGCAGAACGGGAATTGACCCTCAGTAGTCATTAGAACAAGATGTGTATTAATTTTTCCCCTGGGAGTATATGTAAATTCAAAACTTTGATGCCGTTTTTCTCGAGTTTTTAGTTTTTTGAGTTATGACAGTATTAAAGTAATGGAGTGGTATGCACATACATAAAAACTCAAATAAAAAAATCGTTTGGATACGCCCGCGTAAATATCTATTGAAGTTCATGTTCATCAAAATTTTCCAATGTGAAAATGTGTTTTAATAGCATATTCCCTAGTTTTTTAAAGGACGTAAACCCCAAAAGGTATTGTATGCCACCAAAACAATTTTCAATATACATATGTATGTACGTAAATACATATTTCTCGCAAGGCATCTTTGTATTTAAGAAACAAAGCAGAACACCTATCCGCGATGTTGATTCGTTGCTTTCTCGCTAAAGACTAAACGATAGAGCGTAAATCCCAAAACAAAATAGCGCAGTGGCAGTGACAGTTTTTAAAATCAGCTGTTACTGCTATTATTGGCAGTCACTACCGCAGCAAACACAATGCGGCGTTGTCAGTGGCAGATTTTTTTCACATTCCCTTTTGTTTGTTTACATTTTTGCTGTTGCCCTTTAGGCTTCAGTGACATCAATAGAAGTTGGCTGCGTTTCATTTATGTCAAATTCAACATGCGAAGTTTGCTGCGATGAAGGCAGTGGCAGTGAATTTAGAATTTGGGCTAAACCGAGCAGTATTGTTAGCTGTCACTGCTGTATTGTGAGTCGCTTCATTGCACACAACAATTTCTAAAAACAGCTGATTTCGCTGCCACTGCCACTGCGTTATTGTATTTTGGGCTTAAGAATACGTGTGAAGTGATCGTCCACAATTGTGGTATGAAGCGCCGACAACTGGTTTACAGTAATAAGACAATGAAAATTTGTTCCATTTATTTGCTTTCGTTTCTGTTTTTGTTTCATATCGTTCAAAGCATTGCTACGTTCGTGTTGAAGATCTGCAAGAAAATGTCCCCTTTGGCCAAGGCGTATCAACTACAGGTGATAGCGATAGAAGCCATGTTTCTTCTTATGAGCACGCTTGTGTCAAATTATAGCCTGTTTTGCTTTGTTTACATATCCGCGTATACATACAAATATACGTAAATATATACCCTGCAAACAAATGCTCCCGAAATCTTTAAGAGTATCGAAAATTTGTTACAATTCTTTTAGGAATCTTTAAAGAAAAACTTATGAAGCGGTTGACAAAAACTAGTAAAGAAATTTCTGTACGATTTCTTAAAGAAAATTCTTAAAAACATTATGAAACCTTTCAGAATACTCTGAAATCCTGGTATGCAGGGTATACATATACATACGAATATGAATAGATAAAGAAGCTGTTGATGACACAAGGAGTTCATACCAACCATAAATGTTGTTTTTGTACGATTGCTACAACCTGTGGTTATTGAATCATGCCTTTGGCTCTGTACATATGTACATACACAACGTTGTTGCATATCCATACATTCATACACAGTATCAACAACAATATCGCTGTGCGGTTTATTTTGATTTGATTCGTTTTCGTCCCTGTTTTGGTTTCATATCGAGCAAAGCATTGCTATGTTCATGCGAATGTGATATAGCGGAAGATCTGAAAAATATATAAATCTTACATGGTTTATTTCGATTTTTTTTCTGAGGCAAATATGGTTCTATTTTTATTATAAATCTATATATGTATGTATCTATATATAATCATACAGACAATTTACTTTCAAATTAAGGTTCTGTAGCTCGTTTCTGTAACAATTCTCTACCAAGGCGAATTGAGATACGAATTCGCCGCCCTGTTCTCTACTGCTAATGTGTAGTAGAGAATGACGTATATTCTAGTAGAGAAATAATCGGCAGAGAAAAGGTACAGAAACGAGCTACTGGATCTGAAACTTTGAACAAACATTTCAGATTTAGGAATCATTTGATGTACACACATATTTGCACGGAAAGATTTTTAGAGTTTTACATTGAGCAATTTTGAAATGTAAAACTGAATCTCACACACGCATTCTCGTTTTCACCAATTTTGAACAATTTTATTTCTTCACTTTATCCTGGCGGGCGAACTGAATGAACGGTAAAGTATTTTAAACCCTCGATAAATATACTTTTCAGAGGATCTGGTTATTTCAGTTTTCTCTTGCGGGTTACAGAATCCAAAATAAAGATTAGTGTCTTGTGGCACTATGTGGTTATTTTGCGAGATTTAGCCGATTGGGTATTTGAACCTCAGTCTGGTGTAATTAATCAAAACCACTTGAAGGATTGATTAATTTCGCGCCCACAAAATAGGCCCTGTACGATAGTTTAGGGATGGGCGGCAGAACAGCTCGCGCGCAGCAGCGCGGGCAAGCAGGTGCTTGATGCGGGGTAAAAATTTAAAACCGAAAGGGTAAGCAATAGCCATGTACGTGTATTAACCCATTTTATGCAAAGCATATTGCCAAAGGCGAATACATTCACCTCTTTGTTTATAGAGGAACAATTTCTAACTATATTTTTGGCTATGTATTAAAAATAATAAAACATCATGAAATGCCGACCAATTTAATTTTTTTATTAATAAAACAATAAAGTTTAAATTGATTATACATATGTAAAAAATAGTATGTGCTAATTCATACTGGCGAACAATAACGTGTAACCGATCTTGCTTGCGCTGCGCAAGTTGCGCATGTGTTCGTAAATAACTACTAGGCTCAGTCGGTAGAAAACCGACATATAAAAAGGTTGTTTGCGCAGTGTTTAAAAAACTGTAATGAGTTTTATTTAATTAACTTTTGCTTATGCTTATGCTTCGGAACAAGACGACAGTCGCAGTCGAAGCACAAGCAGAAACTGATTGCCGACAAAATGCGCAGAGCTGCTGGCAGTCGTTCGTTTAACAGTCGCAGTCGAAGCTCAAGCAAAAACTGATTGCCGACAAAATGCGCAGAGCTGCTGGCAGTCGTTGGTTTAACCGTCGCAGTCGAAGCTCAAGCAAAAACTGATTGCCGACAAAATGCGCAGTTCTTCCGGCAGTCGTTGGTTTGAAAATTTTCATTTTGATTTCATTCTGATTTTGGTCAGCGGCGCAAGTCGATGTATAAGCAATATCTTTGCTTTTGCAAGTTGTCGGCAGTCGCAGTCGAAAAATGAGAAATTTCTAGCTTCTGCAAGCGGGCAGCAACGACGGTCAATTGGTATTTTGTGTTTGCTTATAATTTCTTCAGAGCTCGCAAATTACTGTTGACACTTGCGAAGTGTTCGAAAAATACAGTTGAATTTTGGCAATTCTTTTTGTTGAAAGCGTTGCTCAGTTTCTCCATACAAAAAAATTGTCGAACAAGAAATTGCCAAAAATCAACATAGCTACTTCAAACTCGCATTTTATTGTACTAAAATTTATTATGCCACAAAATTCCATACCCTAAAAAAGATTTAAAATTTTTATGAACATTTCGCTAATTTTTGCTCAAATTTCTTTATTCCATGTACGCATACATATATACATATGTTCATATACACATATTTAAATTTAACTATTTTCACAAACTAAACTCTTTTTATACCCGAGCGCACTTGTGCACAAGGATATTATAACTTTGTTCACATAACGGTTGTTTGTAACAGGCAAAACGAATCGAGATAGATATAGACAAATGTATACATAAATGATCAGGATGAAAAGAGAAATCGATTAAGCGGTGACTGTCTGTCCGTCCGTCCGTCCGTCTGTCCGTCCGTCTGTGCACACGATAACTCGAGTAACAATTAAGATATCTTAACGAAACTTGGCACGTGTACTTCTTTCGGGGGTAGGACGGATGGTATTGAAAATGGGCAAAATCGGACAATAATCACGCCTACCTCCCATATAACGGTAATTTTCAGAAATACGAAAACTGCGATATTTTAGTAACTGCTGAAGATTATTCACTCAAAATTGATATTTGCAATAACTTTTAGACGAAAAATTATAAATTATAAATTTTTGAAAAATGGGCGTAGCCACGCCCACTTAGTGTTACATGTGTATATCTTGGCAACCGCTGCACCGATTCCTTCCAAGCTTGGCATAGTTATTGGCCTTGGTACCAAATGGCCGAAAATTTTAAAAATGGGACAATAACCACGCCCACATCCCATATAACGGTAATTTGAAGAAATACGAAATCTTCGATAAATCCGTAAATATTGAAGCTAATTTATTCAAAATTGATGCTTGCAACAATTCTTTATCAGGAAATACGCTTATCATAAAATTTTGGAAAATGGGCGTGGCACCGCCCACTTATGATCACATATATGTATCTCGGTAACCGTTCTACCAATTTGTACCAAACTCGGTATGGTTATTGTGCTTGCCACATAAAAGCAAAACGTTCAAAATTATTGAAATCGGACTAAAATTACGGATTTTCATATAACGGTAAATTTTAGAAATGGTCGAAACGTCAATATTTCGAAATTTAAGGACGCTAATTTATTCAAAATTGATACACCCCGGCTTACCATGTAGCTGTAGCTTTCGGAAAGGTGAAAAGGCATATATGTAATACTTGCGCCGGGTATTTAATGTTCGGCCCCGCCCGAACTTAGACTTTCTTACTTGTTAATACATATATGCGTCATATTTAGAACAAGTGGTTAATTTTGCCTTAATGTATCTACATACACACATATGTACATATGTTTGTGAAAATCAGGCAAAACTGCATTGCACACTGCGTTATTTCGATAAAAAAGTATGCGTTAAAAAGAATTTCGATTAAAAAACTTTAGCTTACTTTCTACATACATACATATGTACACAGATATATGTATTTATGTTTGTGCACAGAGGTCACTTGGTAACAGCGTTGCCGTTTTGATACAATTGTATCATTTTTGTTACTTTTTTCTCTAAATTTTAGGATTTGATACTTTTTTGTTCACAAATCCTCCATTTTGATACTTTTGGCTGGCAGAAATTAATTTTTGAAAACTATGAATAATATTACTAGTTTAAGGGCAAATAATTTTTTTCTTGTCTTAAAATTGTATATGTAGATACATATTTATATGAGTTTGAATTGGTAAAATAGAAATTGAAAAATACTGTATTAGTTTTTGGCAAAAATTACAAACCTTATTGTCTGTAAATATTTTAATTGTACCTTGTCATAAGCAGCTGAGTTCGTTTTCGCCGTAGTTATGTTTTACTGAGCGAAATTTTTGGGCGAAAGTTGACGCCGTCCTCGCTCTACTGTGCGAAAATTCGCCGTTCGTCGGTATTGTGTTCAACGGTAACAC
>NW_023458557.1:11527615-11528904 GCF_013731165.1 Rhagoletis pomonella | reverse complement strand
TCATCATCGACTGCGGGCTCGGGTTCTTCTTCTCCACAACTTTCCGTGCTGCTACCATTTAGTAGGGCGGAAAAGTGTTCCCTCCATAATTTAAGTACGCTCTGGACATCAGTTACTAGGTCGCCATTATTGTTCTTACAGGAGTGCGCCCCGGTCTTTAAACCTTCCGTAAGTCACCTAACTCTCTCTCTAAACTTAATCCGTAAAATAAATGACTTATTACAATATAGGAATCAAATTAAAGAGGTCTAAAAACATGACTGCTGGAAATATTTTTGAGGGGGGTTGCCACCTATTTTAAAAATGTAACTTAGTTAAATTGATTAAATAAACGAAATATTGCAATGTGGGTATCAAACTAAATAGTTTTAAGAAGACTTACAGTCGAAAATATGTTTGAGGAGGTTTGCCACCTGTTTGAAAATTTAACTAAATTAAATTGATAAACTAAATGAAATGTTGCAATAAGGGTACCAAACGACAGGTATTTGAGAAATCTTGATTTGCCAATATTCTAAATAGGATTATGCAATATGTAAAATAATTGAAATTAAATGAAGTATTATAACTGGTTCGAAACGGAAAGTGATTGGGAAAGCTTTACTAGAGAATTTTTTTTAATGTTTCTACTTATCCAAATCCGGACAGTTTGAAAAAAGAGAATTTACGATATCTTATCAAACGATGTGATAAGTTGGTATACAAATTACGCAATGGAAAAAAATTAATAAAAAGTTACGGATACAAATGAAGAAATGATAAAAAGCGTAACGAAAACATAAAACTATCCCGTGAAATGAAATAATGAAAACTTAAAATTGTTGTCACCATTCCTTTACATTATAAAACAGTCAAATTTGAATTATAAACAATTTCGTTCCGTCGCCATAGCGCCATAGGTCAAAACATAGTGGAGCGGCGAGTGAAGCGAGGAGCTTTCATCGAGCAAAGCTTCAATTAAACAAGTAAGAAAGTCTAAGTTCGGGCAGAGCCGAACATTAAATACCCGGCGCAAGTATTAAATATATGTTTCCACCTTTCCGAAAGCTACCGCTACATGATAAGCGGGTGTATAAATATTAAGTAAACTACCATCCTTAAATTTCGAAATATTGAAATTTCATGCATTTCTGAAGTTTACCGTTATATGAAAAGCGGCCCTAATTTTAGTCCGATTTCAATAATTTTCAAAGGTTTGCTTTTATGTGGCAAGCACAATAACCATACCGGGTTTGGTACAAATTGCTAAAACGGTTAACGATATACATATATGTGATCATAAGTGGGGG
>NW_023458557.1:11507367-11527605 GCF_013731165.1 Rhagoletis pomonella | reverse complement strand
AATATTTACTGATTTATCGAGGATTTTGTATTTCTCGAAATTACCGTTATATGGGATGTGGGCGTGGTTATTGTCCGATTTTAAAAATTTTCGGCCATTTGGTATGCTGTACCAGGATCAACAACTGTGCCAAGTTTGGAAGAAATTGGTGCAGCGGTTACCAAAATATACACATGTAACTATAAGTGGGCGTGGCTACGCCCATTTTTCAAAAATTTTTTATATTCTTATTTCTCGTCTAAAAGTTATTCTAAATGTCAATTTTGAGTGAATTATCTTCAGTAGTTACTAAAATATCGCAGTTTTCGTATTTCTGAAAATTACCGTTATATGGGAGGTAGGCGTGGTTATTGTCCGATTTCACCCATTTTCAATACCGTCTGTCCTAAGCCCAAAAGAAGTGCACGTACGAAGTTTCGTTAAGATATCTCAATTTTTACTCGAGTTATCGTGTGCACAGACGGGCGGACGCTTAATCGATTTCTCTTTTCATTCTGCTCATTTATGTATACATTTGTCTATATCTATCTCGATTCGCTTTGCCTGTTACAAACAACCGTTATGTGAACAAAGTTATAACACCCTTGTGCACAAGTGCGCTCAGGTATAAAAAGTGTGTGTACGCTTTTCTCTTCACTATACGCTCTCCCCATATATGTAATACTTCTATATTGGCAGTACGTTGAAAGTACATCCGCCAACATTAGAGTGCAGATATAAAATGATAGAACGAGAAAACCAACCAACCAATGTACTCAGAATGACATTTGAAAAGAATAAAAAATCAGGAGCGGTACAGTAACCGTCAATATTTAGAAAATTAAATTTTAATTAAAGCCAAAAAAAATTGTGTTTAACTTTTGAACAAAAAAGTAAGGAAAAAGGAATCGTGTTGCACGCGTCAGTGTGTTATACTATTTACTTAAAAATGAGCCGTATCAGGGAAAACGGGCAGACGCTACATGCTGGCTAAGGTGCTGGAAAGGAAGGCACGGATCCTCTCATCCTATCTTTTAAGAGTGGTTATGGTGATCGCTTCAAGTGTAACTTATACATCTCTTGCTGCTTATTCAAATCCGCCGGTTACCACAAAGCTCGCCCCAATCACGTTCAGGGAAAAATTTTTGGTTATTTTATTTTTATATTTTTTTAATATTTGTAATTTAAACCGCTCCTGGAGTGACTTGGCAGTGGTTTGTTTGTAATATTTCACAAATATACATTTATACTAATGCAAGCAAACATTTATTTGATAAGCTGTCTCCCTTTGATTGCGGAATAAAAACACATAGTGAAGATACGTTCCTATCAATATAGAAGTATTAGATATATGGCTCTCCCATTGAAACATATGCGTTTGAAATCGGCGCTTTGCTCGATGCTCTTCGCTCGCCGCTCCACTATGTTTTTGGCTTAAGTATATTGCAAGTAAAGAAATTTTGAATACCATCAGATAATATTATTATGATTATGATTACTAATACTATTGTGAACTCCTGTTATATGCCCAAATAAACATTCCCAAATTAAAGCAAGCATAGATGCAAGTGTTAAGATAATAAGAGCTACAGAACTGAACCACTCATGAACAATTTTTTACAAGGGCGTGTAATTTCTGGTGTATACCAATGACATCGATATCATCGGTAACAAAAACGTCGAAGTCTGTCCTGCCTTTTCCAAGTTGGGTAAAGAAGCATAGCGATTGGGTTTGGTTATCAACGAAGACTAGACGAAGTATCTCCTGTCATCAAACAAAGAGTCAGAGCAGTCCCGCCTTGACACCCACATTACTGTCGCCAGTTGTAATATCGAGAAAGTAGAGAATGTCGCTTACTTGGGAACCAGCATTAACACCGATAATAATGTCAGTATGGAAATCCAATGCAGAATCACTCTAGCCAACAAATGCAACTTTGGATTGAATAGGCAATTCGGGAGTAAAGTTCTCTCTCGACGTACAAAAACCACACTCTATAAGTCACTCATCATGCCCATGCTGGTATATGGCGCAGAAGCTTAGACAATGACAACATTCGATGAGACGCCTCTTGAAGTATTGGAAAGAAAGATCTTAGGGAAGATTTACAGGCCTCTGTGCGTTGGTGACGGGAGTACCGCAGACGATGGAACGATGAGTTGTATGAACTTTACAACGAAATGGATATAGTGTAGCGAATGAAAATACAGCGGCCCCGCTGGCTTGGCCACGTCGTTCGAATGGGAAGCGACGTTCCAGTTCTGAAAGTATTAAACTCGCAATCCGCTGGTGGTAGCAGAGGAAGAGGGAGAGACCAAGTAGATAAGAACTTGGCTTCACGGGGCATTTTCCATTGTCCTCAGTTGGCACAGAGAGAAACAACTGGCGTTCTTTGTCGACCTCGGCTTAGGCGTTTACAGCGTCAAATAAGATTGATTATTTATGGAAACGGTTCGTTCAAACAATTACATAACCTTAGCTATCGCTTCGCCTGGAATTGCTACCAGGTGGAAACATTGATAATTCAGCTCTTAAGCTGCCATTGACCATATAGATCATCGAAACTCCTACTTGGAATATTTCCAGAACATCCGGTATGGAAAAAGTAGTACAAAAATTTAAACTAAATATTTGAGATCAGTGCACGATGGCATATAAAAAATTGCTTGAGGTCCTTGATCCATTGTCGCGGGATTTACATGGAAACGTGCAACCATTCGGGAATGTATTGTTATTGCCCTCAGGAGATTTTACGCAAACATTGTCTGTAATTTCTTGATTAACAATAGTCAACATTGTGGCTAGACGAACATACATATATACACTACAGCCGAGGGATTTTCGCGACAACTACTGGACATTGGGAACGGAAAGCTGCCAGCTAACGAGAGACTAAGACGAATTGTATCGCCTGATAATTTTTGTAACTAAGGAACATCGAAAGGAGAACTGATGAAAAGAATGTTTCTTAATTAAGAAAATTAATTACAGGCTCAGTGAACGAGCTATTCTGGCTGCGAAGAATAAGGATGTCTATCAACTAAATAAGAGTGGTATTGACAACAGTCGTTGCTTGAGCTGGTCTGCTCTTTTACCAGACTGCCAGGCCAGTTGCTCACTTTGGTGAACACCACTAATGTTATTCAATCCAGCATTCAAAGTGACAACTGTTTAGCTGAGGGAGACCGGGAGACCAGGACTCAAATCGTAACATCCGTTCACGGATCGAAAACCATACGAAAGAAAATTAAGTGATACGTCAGGCAGTATAAGCTGAATGAGACAAAGACCACGTTCACGTACGTCATAATCTGAAAAATGTGTTTTTACGTGACGAGTAATACGATATCGTATGTGACGATTCGAGTCCAGGTTTAGAGTTAGAGTAGTTGAGGAAGTAGGGATTACCTTTGCGAGTGTTTGTGTATCGAGCTCAATGAGTCCGTATGGTTTATAGGTGCACATCAAGTCAGCCACGCACTTAATATGCCTGATATGCGAGAGAGAAAGAGAGAGAGAGAGATATGCGGGAAGGCTGATGAAGCGGTAGCGCAAGATGTGACCGTTTCACCGTGTATTCATTGTGGGGCTCCATTGGAGGAGTCAACTCTAGCTGCCTTAGGCTGCTGGGCAATGAGCTGAGATTTATCCAGGGATGCATTCGTGCAGAGCCCCAGTGTAGTTTGAAAGCAGTAGCTTAATACCATGCCAAAAATTACTCCGGGAGTGGAGTGTGGGTGATGCTCAAAGCACCGTGTGATAGCCAAGCTGGGTTAGCGTTGACCATAGCTGAAAATGCCAGCGACTTATCACTTCACTAAGTTCAGCGAAGAGATATTTGAGAATTGCATAAAAAATGCATACCCAATTAAACACGAGCGAAGTACCTTTAAAAACAAGTGCGTCTGTGTGTTCGTTGTACTTTGTTTAAGCGGGAAATGCATAAGTCGCTTAAACAATAACATATGCGTCGATAAACACCGTTGTGGAAGAAGATGAATCAGTTGGTTATCCAACGGAATTTTTGAACTCGATTGATCTTCCAGGGATGACCCCACATACTGAATTGAAAATAGGTATGCCAATTATCACGTTGCGGAATATTAATCACTAAAACTCCGCAACGGTACGCGACTCGCAGTTAAGAAATTGATGAAGAACGTAGTGTAAGTAAAGATTTTTACGTGGCCTTTCAAAAGTGAAGAATTCCCATGATTCCGACCATTTCAATTTTAAAGATTGCAATTCCCAATTCGATTGACATTCGGAATCACAATCACAAATGCTCAAGGTTATCCTTTGGAAAAGTGTGGTTTAGAGTGAGATGTTGATTGGTTCTTAGATGTTGCGTGTTCCCGTGTCGGCAAACCAGATATCCTTGATATCAATGCAGAGAATGGAAACACGACAAATATTGTGTGCACACAAGTACTTATTACAAAATTAAACTCATATGAAACCTATGCTTTGTTTCGTTAATAATTTACCATCCATGTAACAGGAATATGCCACAGTAAAGCATGGCAGGGTACAGCTAGTTTAATAATAAATTTCTAATTTCGTGCTTGTTTCTGGACCCTCGCTTTCAACATACTTTAACTGCACAGCAAAAAACCGAAGCTACTCTTCATTTAAAAACAATTTGGGACAGAATCCATGAAAATAATCCTACTGGACCCTTATACTCCGCGCCAACTTCTGCTTCCACACCGGCCGGCAACTATTTTGATGAAGAAGATGAACTCATGTATAAATATTTAGTACAAGGAACCCAAGCCGAAATCAACAATACGTTCGACGCGTATGCAAGAATTGAGCATCTTCAACTGCCTTTCCAAAGAATTGACGATGTGCTCAAATTTTGGAAGGGAAAGCAGTACACTGACCCAGAATTGTACGAATTAAGTAATGTTTGTTTTGCAGTCCCGCCAACTCAGGTTAATATAACGTTTTCATCATTATTTCCCAAATTGTTTTTTTCCTGCTGCTCAAAAGTATTAAATGCAGACAATGTTATTTGGAAAATTTAACATGATTGGATTGTGATAATTTGAAAATTATGACCCTTTTTCCATTGCACAATTATCTATACAGAAACTTAAAATTGAGAGGGCGAGAAAAAACAGCTTAGGAAATAGTGGCCACCCTGATGTACATATCTATGTCCGAGGACATATTCACTAAGGCTTTACAAATTTCGTTTTTAACAGGTCACAATTGAGCGAGCATTTTCAACACTAAGGCTGGTTCTTACTGATTACCGTAATCAGCTTAGTCAGGAGACACTCGAGAATATTTTGTTGGTAAAACTGAACCCTGTTTTCTTGTTTCACAGCTATAGAACTATAGAAACTTTACCTCTCTTCGAAGATACACCAGATGAATAATATCTAGTCGTAATTTTCTTATTTTTTATGTTATAATTAGCAATGTATTCAATGAAGACTGTATTTTCTTTTATTTTTGATTTAAATTTTTCAATATGAAATAAATAATAACTAATATATTAATAAAAACAAAATAATTCTTAAAAAATTTCAAACTTTTGATTTTTTAAGTTTTCAACCTACTATGAACGGGTAGAGATACCCACTTCCAAAACAGGTACGCAAAGTTGTTCCTTTTGCACCGTTAGCGCGCACTAACAATCAGCGTTGCCAGGTCTTCGACATGAGAAAACGTCCCTCTTGGTCTGAAAAAACGTCATTTCCTATCCAAAAACGTCTTTTTCAAATGTATGCACCCAGAATTGTTCTTATTAAACTTTTATTGTATACAAAGTTACATATGTACGCAAGGTATATTAAAATGTCATTTCGACAGAGCACATTTTAAATTCATTGTTAACTGGTTTGATATCGTTAATATAAAAATCATTTTATAGATACACTTGTGATCAGCTGATTACGTCATCAACATTTTGATCGATTGTGGCTGTTGTTCTTTTGTTTATTTGATGTTTATTATTTTTCCATAAAAGCCTAGCTCATTATATAACAAACAAAATATAAATCCACATTTCAAACTGTGTGCAAAAATTATAAAAAATCTGCAAAGTTTCAGCTGGATATTCAACTTTATATTCAGATTTTCTAGATTTTTTTGAGTATGCAGTTTGATAGCCCATTAAATTTCAGGGCAATAATGTGTAAGTTTTAAGGTGCTAAAGAATCGGGTTGATTTTTAATAATTTTTTTCCTTGAGGACATTTGGTTAGGTGGCCGGTTGTCGAAAATGCTAACGTTCTGATAAGAGGAAACATAGCAATATTTCAATGAAGTCTTAAAAGAGTCGCCTACTTTTTTCTGACTTTTTATGCTGCTACAGCTTTTCTGGTGCTTTTGCGATCGTGCGTGTTGCAATAGATCAGCTGTTGCTGATTTGGTTTTTAATATGCAATTGCAAACATTGCAATAAGCCTCGTAAGCTCAGGTGTTTACACAACCAGCCTTTCAACGCGGAATCCTTAGTCCATGAAACTTTAAGTCATCTGTATCCAAAGAATAAATATATTTTGAAGCAGCTGCTGCAAAAAACAAAGCTTGTAAAGATTTATTATGAAAATAATTCAAAATCAGTTCTACTTACTAGATTTAGTAACAGAGAAAAATTGCTGGGAAGGTAAAAAACGTCAGTTTTTACACAAAAAACCTCAAAACGTCAACAGGATACAAAAAACGTCCAAATGACGTTAAAAGCGTCAACCTGGCAACGCTGCTAACAATACACGATGGATTTCAATTGCAGCTGAGTACAAACCAAACGAATTTTTTTTTCTTTTGTTCATTGCGTAGTTAGGATTGTAGTAAAGATACTCAGGGTTTTTAAGGCAACCTTGCGGATATTTCTATGCATTAATTGACGTTTTTTGCCAAACTGACCACATCGTTAACAATGCATAGATAAACACTTGCTAAGGAGTCTCAAGGTTTCCTAGACGGATATTTATATGCATCATGAACGTTTCTCCTAAACTAAAAAAACTCTTTTTAAACATAAAACAATAGATCCTAACCACATCATTAAAAATTCAGAAAATAATTCATATACATATATGTATGTACATGAGTTATGGTATTACCAAGTGACCTGTGTGCACAAACGTAAATTAATATATCTGTGTACATATGTATGTATGTAGAATGTAAGCTAAAGTTTTTTAACCGAGATTCTTTTTAACGCATACTTTGTTATCGAAATAACGCAGTGTGCAATGCAGTTTTGCCTGATTTTCACAAACATATGTACATATGTTTGTATGTAGATACATTAAGGCAAAATTAACCACTTGTTCTAAATATGACGCATATATGTATTAAAAAGAGTTTAGTTTGTGAAAATAGTTCAATTTAAATATGTGTATATGAACATATGTATATATGTATGCGTACATGGAATAAAGAAATTTGAGCAAAAATTAGCGAAATGTTCATAAAAATTTTATATCTTTTTTAGGGTATGGAATTTCGTGGCATAATAAATTTTATTACAATAAAATGCAAGTTTGAAGTAGCTAGGTTGATTTTTGGCAATTTCTTGTTCGACAATTTTTTTGTATGGAGAAACTGAGCAACGCTTTCAACAAAAAGAATTGCCAAAATTCAACTGTATTTTTCGAACACTTCGCAAGTGTCAACAGTAATGTGCGAGCTCTGAAGAAATCATAAGCAAACACAAAATACCAATTGACTGTCGTTGCTGCCCGCTTGCAGAAGCTAGAAATTTCTAATTTTTCGACTGCGACTGCCGACAACTTGCAAAAGCAAAGATGTTGCTTATACATCGACTTGCGCCGCTGACCAAAATCAGAATGAAATCAAAATGAAAATTTTCAAACCAACGACTGCCGGAAGAACTGCGCATTTTGTCGGCAATCAGTTTTTGCTTGAGCTTCGACTACGACTGTTAAACCAACGACTGCCAGCAGCTCTGCGCATTTTGTCGGCAATCAGTTTTTGCTTGAACTTCGACTACGACTGTTAAACCAACGACTGCCAGCAGCTCTGCGCATTTTGTCGGCAATTAGTTTTTGCTTGAGCTTCAACTACGACTGTCGTTTTGTCTCATAAGCGTAAGCACAAGCAATAAGTAAATTTTGAACAGTTACAATAAGTCGAAGCAGTGAGAAGCGAAAATTTTATTACTTTTGTTACTTCGACTTAAGTTTTTTAAACACTGGTTTTGCGCATGATTGTAATTTTTTTCCAAGCAAATTTCTAACGAAAAATTATCTGCGCAAGAACAACCCTCCCGGAAAATTTGCGACCAACTGAACGCTGACTATGCAAAAGTGAATTACAAAACAGCTGATATGCGCGCAAGCAAGTCGGTACTCACCACTAGTGTTGCCATTTCTGTTTCTGCCGTCCCGCCAGATTAATAAACAAAAATCGCTAGAATCCTACTAAATCATTTAAATCAAAACCAAAAATATATAGATATGCATACATGCAGCTTTTTTCATGCTAGCTGAGCCGAAGATACCTAAAAATTTTCGACAACTATATAATACTATTAGAATACCTTTCCCGCCATGTTTAGTGCTTATTTAGTGCATTTTATTCTGGATACGAAAATCTTTTTATACACATAAGTATGTACATACATATGTGTAAAAATGCATTGTTTAAAACAAAATGTATATCTTGATTGAATTAAAGTAAAAATTCAATTGGTTCTATAAAAGTTTAAAATCGTTATTAGTGCGTTACTATTTAATTTGGTTTTTGATAAATACAACAATACTTATATCTTGGACCAATCACTAATATAGTATAGATGCTTATTAAATTTTACTGAAAAAAAATTTTTGATGTTTTGATTTGCCCAAGTTTTGGTGCTTTTAGGGAAGTTGGCAGCCATGGGGTCTCACATTCCTGAGTACTCACATATACTCGTTCTCTCACTCCGATCACACTAACAGATGCAATTCGCGCAAAATTTTGGTTTCCCCCCCCCCGGGCATAATTACCTCACCTCATCTACCCAACGGTTTGCACATTTGCCCGCGGTATGGGAGATGTCCGCTTAAAAAAAATGAAACTGCGGGTTTCTAAATGAAATAATACTTATCCTTGAATCGATAAAAACAGAATGAATGGTAAATAAACTCAAATTTATGGCGTTTTCTTTTCTACCGGCAAATCTCATTGCCCGCCTCGCTCAAGCAGCAAGAAGGGGGCAATGAAAATGCAAAATTTTTTCTAGAAAAGAAAACATCTTTGGATATGGACGTATTTACTTGAGTACATATACATATGTACATTCGTAAGAGTCAACATCAGACCAAAAAAAGCAAAATTGACTGCTTATAAAAGCTTCGCGTCCGCTTATAGGAGATTTTTTTTTAATAACTAGAGATGTTTGAGTGTCCGCGTCCGTTTATCGGAAAGTCCGTATATGGGACAGCATTTTGTATGGAAAAAACCAAAAACTGTACGTTCCCAAGAATGTGTCAGCTTATAGGAGATGCCCGCTTATTAGAGCGTCCGCCTATGAGAGCGTCCGCCTATGAGAGCTTTAACTGTATGTTGTCCGGAGTAGATATGGCGTCGATATCGACTGTCGTTCCTGAATATCCACAGGAGAATGTAGAAGTAGGGGAGTTGCACTTCATGACTTGATATTAAAAGCTAGAGCAGTTGTAATGCTAATCAACAACCTAAATATGTACATATGAAGGGTTAGTTAGTGGTCTCGCCTAATAGTTAAAGAATTGCAATGTAATTGTTTGGATGCCGCAATACAAATATCTAGGGTTAGTTAATGGACTTAAAGTCCACATGTGATTCGAATTATAATATCCCATATAAATTAACAGCCCAGCGAATGAACTCTTGCTTTTGTATTTAAACGTCGCCAATTCAAAATTTTTGTAGCGTTGGCAATAACAATAAATAAGTCCCAAGATTAAACCCTAGCAAGAGGATTGCTTAACGCATGGCGTATTGCCCAAATACCAAGTTAAAGTTACCTACCAAAAGCAATGCATGTGGTTTTTAGAATAAAGAAATATGCCGATTTTTTGGACCACGGAGCACCCCGATTCTCGGAGTTTACTACCAGTATATACATACATAGAATACCAAAGGCATTTTTTGTCCATGTCATGAAATCTACACCGTTCGTTCGATTTTCGAAAATAATGTGTCAAATGAAAGAGCTTGGGCTGTAGATGCTAGGACTTACCGTTGCTTTTTGGCAGTTTGTGTTCGGAAATTTTTTTTATACGAAAAAAATGCGGAGATCCGTCAATAAAAAAAAAAATCCCAAAAATCAACGGTAAGTCCAAGATACTTAAAATTTGCAATTTGCCCGCTAAAATTTAATGCGCTACAAAGCTGAATACCAACATTTTGTGTAAAGATGCTGATCAAGAAGTTAGAAATTTTGGTCAAACTTTGCAGAATTTTCATAATTTTTGCACAAAGCCTAAAACTTGGATTTATTTCGTATTTGTTAATTAACCAGCTATACTTTCATAAAAAAAACATTAAATAAAATATATAAAAATAGCCAAAGCTTACTAAAAAGGCCCGTCCCAGTTTTTATTTGGTTCGCTGTACATATGTGTATCTATGTAACCGATTAATCAATTTGAGCCAAACTCAGTACAATTATTTTCTACATGTTGAAAATTTTCGAAATCGGACTAAAATTACGCTCACTTTCCACTTGCAAAAACAAAACGCAAAAGACTTTAATAGCGCTTGGTGCGTTGCTTTAAAACGTTGCATCACGTTGCATTTCGTATTCTAGCAGCTGAAGGAATGTATACTAAAAATTTCAGACATGTGCTCACGATTTGAAAAGAAAAATTTTTTCACAAAAAAATTCGAGGTTTCTGAGAAAAGCACATGTAGAATTTTATCTACTTTCATTTGGTACTAAAAGCTTCTTTGTACTTTGAAATTCATTTTTTGTAGTAATCTCCAATATCGATATCAATTACCCCTATGTGTGGCATCCGCCAATCCTTTGCTTCACCTTGAGCAAGGTGGAGCTGACGTGGCTGATCCACGAGCCGTGGCTAAGCAGTAAGGATATCTCTGGACGGAGAGCAAGGAACTACGAGCTGATAGCGGCGAACAATGTAGGTAGAACTAGGTCCTGCATGCTCATCAGAGGTAAAATAAAATTCTTTATTTATATAGTTTCAGCAGTGATGACATGGTGACGACCATGCTGGAGGGAGAGGCTGGAGAGCTCTAGCTAATATCCGCCTATATGCCGCACGACGACGAGGTGGGGCCACGTCCAACGCTACTGAGGAGTGCTCTAGCGGAAGCCAAGTGGAGGATTATAGGATCCGATGCGAATTCGCGGGATTCAGTTTGGGATAGCTCGAACACAAACTCGCGAGGTGAGTTAATTGTAAAAGAAGACTTCTTTATTTTCAACTGGGAGAATTCTCCTACATTTATAATTGCAGCACAGTGGTCGGAGAAACGCTGTTTTCCGCAAAAAAGGCATATTTTAAAACTATGATAAACCGGAATAAAGCTATTCTTATTCAGAAATCTCCAGCAAACTCAAAACTTATTAGTATTTTAAGTAATATCTGCGGGGCAAGCCGTTGAATCCGTTTAATTCAACGAATTCGATCATGGCACGTTCTAACAGTTATGAGATGATAGATTTCTTAACAATTTGTATATGGAAACTTTCAATTATAACAGTAATTGCTTGTTTGGTGTCAATTCTTAAACATGGAAAATAATAATTTCATATGAAATATTACATATTAAAACTTGGTTGCTAAGTTATCAACACCTTAATAGCACGCATGGCCGTAGCCAGAACGAAATTTTGGGAGGTGAAGGGGGGCCGGGATAGGGGGGAGGTTCCTATACCGAAAAAGAAATGTTTTAAACCAATAACTTACTTACTAAACAATTTTTTATTATAGCCCAAAATTATTGTAACCAATAGAGGTGAATATGTTGTACAAAAACACTTAAAGAGAAGTTCACAAAAGGTGATATAAAACTATTCGTCGATTTAGCCCATTTATTACCATTGTTCTCGCATGAGTACGGAAAACCCATGCAATTTTTTTACTAAAGCTTTTTAGATTGTTTATAATTTTAAATTTTTTTCGAAATGAAAGTTGGACTAAGGTGGCGTAGTAACGCTTTTTCATAAGTTGAAGTAGAAAAAAAAAATAGTTTTGCTATGGCAATCTGTTTGGTAGAGGCTTTTTAATTTTTTTTTTTTTTATAGTTTATTTCGAATTTTGCATTGGTGATGAGAATTTGTTTTCCCTAAAAATTGTGAGTTGTAAAATCAGTGCAGGAAATAACTACGTACATAAGTATATGAATAAGAAATAAAAACAATTTTGGAAAAGCGAAAAGTTGATTTGAAAACAGGTGTGCCTGCTTGAGTACAATAGGAAAATATGTATGAAAAAACTTTGTTGGCTTAATTTTTTCGAACCCCCACAAACGGAAATAATTTTATGGGAGAAAATACAACAGTCTTTCAAGTGCAATAAACGCAATTGAAAACAACTAAGGACCATCGCCAATAGATATTGCTATAATATCACCCAACAACACGGTTGAGGACGAAAGGATGCCGAGAAGTTGGATGAAGAAACGATGCCAAAAGATGTTCCTGGCAATATCGAACTTTTCTGCAGCGACGACGATTACGACAGTGAAAATGGCATACCGTTATCAGAAATTAAATCCGCACTAAGAATTGAAGCTTTAGCGATCCCTTGCTGGTCAAAAGATGCGCCCAATATGAACATCACTGTTATTAGTAATTATGAAGCCAATGTTCGAGCAAAAAAATAAATTTGGCGCATAAATCCCCGGTGGAAGTTTTTGACACCATTTTCGACAGTGATGTTGTGCAATTTATAATATATCAAACACGGTCATATGCCCAGCCACACAATGAACATAATTTTATATTTGAGGAGGAGAAGTTATATACATTTATAGGAATATTGTTTTATATCGGCTATCACTCGATGTCAAGGAAGTCCATGTATTGGGAAATGGACGAAGACACAAGGACACCAATTGTTGCCAAAAATATGTCAAGAAACAGATTTTATGTTATCAGAAACTTTATCCATACTATCTATACTATACCGTAGATAAAATGGCTTCGAAACGTGCGTTCACAGCAAGTGTTGCTTATACAGGACCTCATTTTACAAAAATGATTCAAAACTCTTGCAGATGTATGTATATAGTGCCACCAACGTGTCGTGTTTTAAAAATACACCTACTAGAAAATGAACACACTTCCCGTTGTTGTTGTCGCTTGGGTACGGCTCCTAAAACCTCCTTCTAAATTTTTCGTAAATTGTATGCTATTTGTGTTCCTGTTAAGAAATTAAAAAGCAAATAAAAACAAGTTTTCAGTTTTTAAGGTTGATGGGAATAAATGGGTTAAATAGTTAACTTTTTACTGTGCATGTTTATTTTACGAGGAGGAAGCATCAGAAGTTTAACCACGTCAGTGTGAGACTTTAAACCGAACTAAACTTCCTACCGTCATGTACCGTTCCCCTCCCGGTATCACCGTAAAGGATTTCGTCGCGATTATAACATTGTTCTATATTCTTCTTCTTCTTCTTATTTGGCGCTGTAACCGTCAAAGCGATTTTGGCCGAGTTCAACAAAGCACGCCAGTCGCCAACGCGTAAAGGCCCGTAAATCTTCCGCGAAATCTTTCTCTTGAACACTCCAAGAGCCGCCTCATCGGATGTTGTCGTTTTCCATGCTTCTGCGCCATATACCAGCACGGGCATTATGAGTGACTTATAGAGCGTGGTTTTCGTACGTCGAGAGAGGACTTTACTCCTGAATTGCCTACTCAGTCCAAAGTAGCACTTGTCGGCAAGAGTGATTCTGCGTTAGATTTCAATGCTGACATTATTATCGACGTTAATGCTGGTTCCCAAGTAAACGAAATGACAGGAGATACTTCGTCTTGTCCTCGTTTACCACCAGACCCATTCGCTTTGCTTCATTATCCAACTTGGAAAAGGCAGAACAGACTTCGCGGTTTTTGTTTCCGATGATGTCAATGTAATCGGCATAAGCCAGCAATTGCACGCTCTTGTAGTAAATTGTTCCTGAGCGGTTCAGTTCTGCAGCTCCTATTTTCTTTAACAACAGATTAAAGAAGTCACATGAATTAGATTCGCCCTGTCTGAAACCCCGTTTGGTGGCGAACGGCTCGGAGAGGTCTTTCCCAATTCTGACGGAGCTGGTGGTATTGCTCAACGTCATGTTACACACCCGTCTCAGTTTGGCGGGGATGCCAAATTCATACATAGCGGCGTATAGGAAACTTTTTTTCGTGCTGTCGAAAGCGGCTTTAAAATCGACAAATATATGGTGTGTGTCGATCCTATTCTCGCGGGTCTTTTCCAAGACTTGGCGTATTGTGAATACCTGATCTATGGTGGATTTTCCAGGGCTAAAGCCACACTGATTAGTTCCAATCAGCTCGTTGACGGTGCGCTTCAGTCTTTCACACAATACACTCGATAAGACCTTACAACCTATGCTTAGAAGGCTGATTCCGCGGTAGTTGGCGCGTATGGCGGGGTTCTCCTTTCTTGTGGATTGGGCAGAGTACACTTAAATTCCAGTCGTCGGGCATGCGTTCATCTCACCATATTCTGCATAGGAGCTGATGCATGCACCTCATCAGCTCCTCGCCGCCGTACTTGAATAGCTCGGCTGGCAGGCTGTCAGCTCCAGCAGCTTTGTTGTTTTTCAGCCGCGTTATTGCTATACGTACCTCGTCATAGTCAGGCGGTGGAATCGGGTTCTTCTTCTCCACAACTTTCCGTGCTGCTACCATTGAGTAGGGCAGAAAAGTGTTCCCTCCATAATTTAAGTACGCTCTGGACATCGGTTACTAGATCGCTATTATTGTTCTTACAAGTGTACGCCCCGGTATTGAAACCTTCTGTAAGTCGCCTAACTCTCTGGTAAAATTTTCGGGCATTCTTCCTGTCGGCCAGCATTTCAAGCTGTCCGCACTCACGTATTTCGGCATCTCTCTTCTTATCGCGGCAAATACGTCTCGCTTCCCTCTTCTGTTGCCTACAGCGTTGCGCCCGATCGCAGCGAAGCCCTGTAGGCGGCATCTTTTCTCTCTGCAGCTTCCTGACACTCCTCATCGTACCAGTTGTTCTTTCGGGCTTACTAAAATCTGACTACTTCTTCGGCGGCGGTACTTAATGAGCGGGAAATGTGGTTCCACTGCTCGCATATGTCGGTTTGTTGAAGAGTGCTCTCTGAGAGCAGGTGTGGGATTCGAGTAGCGAAAGCGCTGGCTGTCTGTTGTGATTGCAGCTTTTCGACGTTAAGCTTTCCGTGCATATTTGGGCGCACATTTTTTGCTGCGCAGAGGCGGGTGCGTATCTTGGCTGCAACAAGATAGTGATCTGAGTCGATTTTTGGGCCTCGGAGTGTGCGTACATATGAAACACTGGAAGCGTGCCTTCAGTCTATCACAACATGATCGATTTGGTTTCTCGTTTTTCGATCCGGAGACAGCCACGTAGTTTGATGGATCTTTTTATGCTTGAGCCTTGTATTGCATATTACCATGTTTCGAGCCCCGGCGAAGTCGATCAGCCTCAATCCGTTGCCGGACGTTTCGTCGTGGAGGCTGAATTTTCCAACGGTGGTTCCAAAGATCCCTTCCTTGCCCACCCGGGCATTGAAGTCGCCAATCACGATTTTGATATCATGACGGGGGCAGCGCTCGGACGTGCGCTCCAAACGCTCTTAGAAGAGATCCTTGGATGCCTCATCCTTCTTCGGGGCATGGGCGCAGATGAGCGAGATGTTGAAGAATCTCGCTTTGATGCGGATTGCGCTAGACGCTCGTCCACGGGGTGAACGAGAGTACTCGGCGACGGAGTCTCTCTCCCACCACAAATCCAACTCAGAATTTGCGCTCCTTTACATGGCAGCTGTAGTAGAGGTCGCAAGGCCCCAGACATTGCTTACCTTGCCCCGTTCAACGCATTTCTTGGATGGCGGTGATGTCAGCTTTTGTCCTTGCGAGGACATCAACCAGCCGAGCAGAGGCACCTTTCCCATTAAGAGTCCGGACATTCCAGGTGCATGGCCTCAATTCGTATTCCTTTAAATGATTGCCGCGGTCGTCATCGTAAGGGGGGTCTCATCCAAGGCTTTGCCTTGCTTCTTCACTGGAAGTGGTTTTTACGTGGCGGGTCCCAAGCCCAGCGCGCAACCCATTGCTGGGACGGGGGTGGTTTCGCATCCAAATACACGTTTATATAGCGAGCGGCTTGCTCCAATCAGACACCCGCTTGCATCCGCACCTACTGGTGAACAGACGCTGCAGACTTCAGTGTGTTCTTAAACCGAATAAGTCGGAGTGGCCCCACCGAAGCTCCCTCTCTTTGGGCCAAGGCTCCATTCGGATTGGTTACCGCATCTCGCATATGGGTTACTCACGTTGCCCAGAGTGCGCGAACGAGGACGCAAGAGTCGGGATTGAGTATAAGCATGCAACTGTAGCTGCATACCCAGCGCAACGACCTACCCCATTGCACTCAAAAAAAAAACATATTCCCATGGAACAATAAAAACAGATAGAAGCCAATTCGACGTCAAACCTACAATGGTCAAAGTTTCCGGGAGAGCAAAAATAAAAAAGCGTGTGTAAGGAAAAATAAAAAATTACATTTCACTGGCTGACGTTTTTAAGTAAATTTGAATTTTATTTTTATTTATTTATTTTCTTTAGTTAAAATTGGTTAACTTGTATGTTATTTTCTGTTTTTGATTTATGAGTTGCAGTGTTGTTGGAGGGACTTTTCGGCATAAGGGTCATAGGAACAGCACTTGGCATCAAAAGTGCCTTTCCTGTACTTCCCGGTGTATTTGTGAAATCAGCTCCTTTAAAATGTTTGACGCACAGTGTTGAGTATGAGCAAAGCATAATACATGTCACAAGCAACTGATATCAAGTATACACACTTTCTTATACTCTTTAGCACTTAAGTTTTAGTACTAAGCATTATCATGTAACTTGAACTAAATAAAAGCTCACTTGCTGCTCAACCATCAACTGCATTTCATCGAGATCGAATGCACGAAAGAAAGTGGAAAAATTTCGACACTTTTAAAAAGTGTTAGCAGCGAGGTATATGGTATAATCCATAGCATATGCAGCCCGGTTTTGCCCACTAAAAAAAGCTACAAGCAATTGTGCGAAATTTTGGAACGCCACTTCACTCCTCCGGTCATTTTGATCCGTGAAAGAAAAAATTTCTATTCGGCCAAAAGGTTGGAAAACGATATGGTGGCAGAATGGTATGCGCACGTTAAAAAACTATCATTACATTGCAAATTTGGTGAAACTCTGGAAAAGATAATTCAGGATAAGTTTATTGTTGAATTACCGGAGAAAATTTTTGAAAAACTATATGAAGATGACGAAGATTTGTCTCTAGCGAAGGCGTTTAAAAAGGCACTCGTAATGGAGTCAAAGTTCTCCGCGCAAGCAAATCCAAGCGAGGAGGTAAACTATGTAAAATCACGAAGGGACAGTCGCGGTGGCAAAAACAACAACAGTAGCACCAGCAATTCCGGTAGCAAGGGCAACAACAGTGGCAGCAGCAATACCGGCATACCGGTAGCAACGGAGATAAAAAGAAACCGTGCGCACATTGTGGGTGGAAGAATCATTTGTCTAATGTCTGCAAATATCGCCGTAGCATTTGTCACGCTTGCAGTGTAAAAGAAGAAAATAATGATGTTTTCGATTTCGTATTTAGCATTTCCGCAAGGGAGCGAGGCAAAGAGTCTGATCAATACGAGCTCTCAGTAGAAGTTAATGGTATTCAGCTAAAGGTTATGTGCGATACTGCAGCACCGTGTTCATTGATGTCAGCGGGAGTGTTTGATGCTAATTTTGAGCGCAAATTGCTGAAAAGGTGCTTATCTTCATACACCGGGTATGGGGGCGAACGTGTGGATGTTCTTGGTGAGTTTGAAGTTAGAGTGGAACATCAGGAAAAAGAAGTTGTAGGCAAATTTATTGTTACCAACACGAGCCGACCAACGTTGTTCGGAACAGATTTTTTGCGCAAGTTAGGTTTCGAGCTATCAAATAAAAAAGCAGCATGCAATAAAATAAACTATTTAAGCTCACACAAAGAAATAATCGAAAATATAAAGAACGAATTTTCTGAATTATTTAAGCCGGGTATGGGAAAATATAATTTATTCACTGTAAAACTATGTCTACAAGAAGGGCCAACCCCAATTTTTTTCAAACCACGACCCTTGGCGTGGCGAGAAAGCATTGAAAGACAATTAGATGAATTAGTTCAGAGTGGTATTTTGATTCCAGTAGAAAACACTGATTGGGGAACGCCTTTAGTTCCGATCCTAAAACCCAGTAGGCAAATACGAATTTGTGGGGATTATAAGACGACTGTAAATCGCTTTTTGTTAGATTTTAAATATCCACTTCCACGTATAGACCAGATTTTTGCGTCAATACAGGGGGGTAAACTTTTTACAAAGCTGGATATGTCAAACGCTTATAACACTGGACCACAAATTTCAACTTTTTCTCTTTACCAGAAACGCCGTTATGAAATTCTTATGTAAAATCACCCCCTGATTCCGAAAATCAAGGTTATTTTTAATTCTATGGTACCGTTTTTTGAGATATTTGCAATTTACCGTTTTTGCAAAAAAAAAAAAATTGGGTCCACTTTATCATATATATCTCAAGAACGAATTAAGCAATTCCAAAACGGAAGCTTTTAAAAGGTAATAAAATTTTCTATAAACTGTGCATACAACACTTTTTGCTAGGCCCTGTAGATTCAAAGATAACGAACAATCATTACCGATTTTTTCAATTTTTTTTGTAAAAATATAAAAAAAATTGTACTTTGCGGGGAAGGATCTCGAAAACCTTTTATTTTTTTGCAGATTGTTTTTTTCTCCCTAAGCTCTGTTGTATTACAAAAAAAATAAGCTATCATCGAAGAAAATCGATGCAAAACTACGTAAGTTATAAGCGATCAAATAAAAATACCCAGGTTGCGCAACTTCAATGTATGTACCTATACATACATACATATATTAAAGGTATAAAGTGCAAGTGAGATATTATCCGGATAAACGAATAACACCATAACAATGATAACACTTTTTCTTTAAATAAATCAAATAGTACTTTTAATACTCGAATTGTATTATAGTAGGTAGAGTGGTTGCATCGAAAGGAAGAGTGGTTGGGTTCGAAACCTGCTGTAGGCATGTAGTTATAAACATGTATTTCCGTCAGTTATGGGTAAGTATGCAGGTAGATTTTCAAAATTATAAGACACAGAAAATTTCTAAAGCCTACATCTAAAACAGGTAGTATTTTCTTTTCCCGGCTTGTTATAAAAAGGAACCTTTCTGTCTAGGTAAGATTTGATTTTTTCAATTTTATTCTTGTTCCGAGTATAAATATGAGTTAATGCGCTTTGAAACTTCATAACATCTTCAAGGCTCGCCGGAGATAGTTCAGTTCATAAGTCTAATTTCAAAACCGTGATTTATTAAAAAAAATAAAATGAGTAAAAGGAAGCGAGAATTTGAGTGTAATAAGGATCCAGATATGTTCTGTTTCATGTGTGGCCAATATACTATCATAAGGCGACGACGAGTGTTCTCAGATCATATCAAAACTTTATACTCCAAGTATTTTGGAATTGAGCCTAAAAATGCTGAAAAACCATGGACACCGAACACTTTGTGTACATCGTGTCGAGTAGAATTGATTCAGTGGGAATCAGGACAACAAACAAAATTTGATACACCAATGATATGGAGAGAACCTACTTGCCATTCAATAGAGTGTTATATTTGTCAAACAAAAGTACTTGGCGTTGGAAGATCAAGAGGAGTAACCTATGCTAGCGTACCTACAGTGACATTACCAATCAAATTAAGATAAAGATTGTTAGAATATAGTATAAACATAAATAAATTAAAAAAAAAAGTTAAAAATATGGGTAATTTCATTCATAAATTGAACTTTTAACTCAATAGAAACAGAGAATAGCTAGATATTTCACTCTTCTTTATACCATACATACGTTTTGAGGTATACGTTGAAATTGCGCAACCTGGGTATTTTTATTTGATCGCTTATAACTTACGTAGTTTTGCATCGATTTTCTTCGATGATAGCTTATTTTTTTTGTAATACAACAGAGCTTAGGGAGAAAAAAA
>NW_023458557.1:11499269-11506967 GCF_013731165.1 Rhagoletis pomonella | reverse complement strand
CAGGGGGGTAAACTTTTTACAAAGCTGGATATGTCAAACGCTTATAATCAACTCCCTCTTGACAAGGGAACTGTGTACGTGGAGTACACATAAAGACATATTTAAGGTGACTCGCCTGCCATTCGGAATAAAGGCTTCAGCTGCAATCTTCCAAAAAACTCTTGAAAACTTACTGAGGGGAATACCGAATGTTTTTTGTTATCTGGATGATATCACTATATCAGGGGACAACTTTTCCCAGCACTTGTTGATACTAAAACGCGTATTATCGAAGCTGCAAGCACCTGGTTTGAGACTGAATAGCGAGAAATGCGAATTTTTCAAAGAAAAAATTTCCTGTTTAGGGTTCGACATCGACGCGAATGGTTTGAGCAAAAACAAGGATCGTATTAAGAGCGTCATTGATGCACCAAAACCACAAGATATTTCCCAGTTGAGGGCTTTTATTGGTCTAGTGAATCATCATTCAAAATTCATTCCCAATTTTGCACAAAAGATGCTTCCGTTATATAAATTATTACAGAAAAACACGAAGTTCATTTGGAACAGAGCATGTCAAGAGGCATACAATATTTTAAAGGCAGAAATATGCACAGATAAAGTATTAGTACATTTTGACCCAAATTTGCCCATAGTGCTTACAGCCGACGCATGCAATTCAGCAATCGCTGGAGTGCTTTCCCACATCTATAAGGATGAATCTAAAAGACCAATAGCATACGTTTCAAGAGCGCTCAATAGAGCGGAAGAAAACTACAGCACTATTGAAAAAGAAGCATTAGCGATAGTTTACAGTGTCACTAAGCTGAAGCAATATTTATTAGGAATACATTTTCCTTTAGAAACGGATCATAAGCGGCTGTTAGCGTTATTTGGCGAAAACAAAGGTATTGCCATTATGGCGGCAGCACGCATGCAGAGATGGGCTTTTATTCTGTCCGGTTTCGATTATTCGATGAAATACGTAAAAGGCTCCTACAACTCAGCTGATAACTTATCGCGTATCTGTAAATTTTCAAATGTAGGAGTTCTTAACGAAGCGACATACGTTAAATATGTAGGGTATATAAACTCCATGCAAGGAATTTCGCTGCAGCTCTGCCCCACAGCTGCTTTCGCAAAGCTTCTTACGCGAAGGACATTCAGGCACGTTAAAAAAAATTAGTGGTATCTGCTTTATATTTAACACCACATAAAAAACAACGCTTCAGGTGTTTGCATTTTAAACGCATACGCTAAGTATAAACCGCACAACACTACAAAAATTCAAATCTTTATTAAAATTTGTTATTAACGAACATTAAAAAAAAACAACCATATGACATTCAAAGCGTAACGAAATATAGGAAATAAAAGAAACACAAGTTGAAGTTTAAAGGTTTGGTCCTCATCAAGGCGAATTAATATAAGGTGATAGCAGGAGTACAAAAACAAAAATTTACATATATTTTGTTTTTGCTTTGACGGCATAAATCTGTAAGAGTGTGTGTAGAAATTCAAACAAAATTTTTCAATCTGATATCAGAAGCCGTGCGGCGAAACAGATACACAAAATCAGCTGAGCTAGTAACGCCACCTTATATAAAATTGCCTTGGTTCTCATGAGAACAACGTCAGTTTGGCTTCTACCTGCATATATGTGCCTTGGCATATTCCTGTTACATGGATGATAAATGATTAACGAAACGAAGCATACTTTCAGATAATTTTGATTTTGCAATACTTGTGTGTAGGTGCTCAAAATTTTTCGTTTTTCCATTCCCTATGTAGATATCAAGGCTATCTGGTTTGCCGACACGCAACATAGATATGTCCATGTGAGCAGCAATCGGCATCTATATCAAAACCATACTCTCCCAAAGATTGACCTTGAGCATTAGTGATTGTGATTCCGAATGCCAATCGAATTGGGACTTGCAATATTTTAAACTGAAATGGTGAATGGGGCCGAAATCATGGGAATTCTTCACCTTTGAAAGGCCAAGTTAAAATCTTTGCTTTCACTACGTTGTTCATCAATTTCTTAACTGCGAGTCGCGTGCCGTTGCAGAGTTTTGGCTGATTAAAATTCCGCAACATGATAATTACCACACGTATTTTAAATTTCAGTATGTTGGGTAATCCCTGGAAGCTCAATCGAGTTCAAAAATTCCGTTGGATAATTAAGTGCTTCATCTGTTTCCACAACGGTGTTTATCGACGTGTATGTTATTTCCTCACTTTGAGTGTTATTTAATCACTTCGAACAGCATTATTGAGTTGGTATACATCCTTAATCTTTGCGGCAAGAATAACTCGTTCACGGATCGTGATTCCTATAATTAATTTCAATATCAGGAAACATTCTTTCGATCAGTTCTCCTTTCGATGTTTCTAAGTTGCAAAGACAATCTGGCAATAAAATTCGTCCTAATCTCTCATTGACTGGCAGCTTTCCGTTCCCTATGTTC
Source organism: Rhagoletis pomonella (assembly GCF_013731165.1). Lineage (NCBI taxonomy): Eukaryota > Metazoa > Arthropoda > Insecta > Diptera > Tephritidae > Rhagoletis > Rhagoletis pomonella. The sequence goes on along the minus strand of NW_023458557.1, from coordinate 11,504,517 downwards.
AGTAATTGTCGCGAGAATAACTGGGCTGATTAATCGCTCTGTAGTTGGGCACGCATATTCGTAGTCAACTGAAATGTATGTATGTTCGTCTTGCCACAATGTTGAATATTTTAGGCAAGCATTTATCTCGCCCGCTGGTGTCAAATCTCCTGCAAGCAATATCAATACATTCCCGAATGTTTGAACATTTCTACGCAAATCTCGCACCGATCGATCAAGAACCTCAAGAGATTTTTTATGTGCCATCGTGCACTCCTCCCAAACAATGAGTTTACATTTTTGTAATAAGTACTTTTCCCATACCAGATGTTCTGGAAATATTGCACATGGGAGTTTCGATGATTTGTATGTTCAAGGGCAGCATAAGAGCTAAATGAGAAGTGTTTCCACCTGGTAACAATGTCGCAGATGTTCCATGTATGTAATTTTTTCGGGTATGTAATTTTTGCATCGAACCGTTGCCACAATCTTATAAGGAATGTTCTCTTTTAGTTCCTCCTGGCGCATCCAAAAAGAAGGTCATTTATCATTTGCATCTTCTTATTTGGCGTTGTAACCGTAATAATAATAATACCAGCTAATACCAGCGGATTACCAGTCGAATACTTTTAGACCTGGAACGTAGTTCCCATTCGAACGATACGGCGAGCCAGCGGAGCCGTTGCAAAGCTTATTCAGCTCATCGTCACCAACGCGTAGTAAAATCCTGTAAATCTTCCGTTAGACCTTTCTCTCGAATACTACACGAGCCGCCTCGGATGTTGTCATTGTCCATTCTTCTGCACCATATACCAGCATGGGCATGATGAGTGACTTATAGAGTGTGGTTTTTGTACGTCGAGAGGAAACTTTACTCCCAAATTGCCTACTCAGTCCAAAGTAGCACTTGTTTGCTACAGTAATTCGGCATTGGATTTTGATGCCGATATTATTATCGGTGTACAACTGGCAACAGTGACGTGGGTGACAAAGAGCCAATACTCTGACTCTTTGTTTGATGATGTTCTTCTTGTCCTCGTTGATCACCAAACCCAATTGCTTTGCTTCTTTGTCCAACTTGAAAATGGCAGGACAGACTTCAAGGTTTTTGTTACCGATGGTGTGGACATATACGGTGTGGATTAATAGCACCACACTGAGGATTTGGCGATAACCTTTTTCATCTATTAAAAAATAACACTTACGGGGCAATGTTTATTGTAAGAACAACATTTTTTTTTATGAATCGACATACTTTCAGCATTGTAGACGCTATTTCCATTTGAATGAGGAAATAGCGTAAATGACTTTATTTCCAAATTTTTGTCGACTTTATTTCGCTTTTGAAAAGGCAGTAATGTCAATTGACTTTATTTCGCACCAGGGTGCAACCCTTTTTTAAAATATTTTCAACTGTAAGCCTTCTTAAAACTCTATAGTTTGACCCCAACATGGCAATATTTCATTTACTTTATCAACTTGACTGAGTTATAATTTCCAAATAGGTGGCAACCCCCTCAAAAATATTTCCAACAGTTATCTTTGTTAAACCTCTTTGTAATATTTCATTTATTTTATCAATGTAATTAAGGTAAATTTTCAAACGGGTGGCAACCCTTCTCAAACATATTTTCAGCTGTAAGCGTTCTTAGAACTCTTTAGTTTGCCACCCACATGGCAATATTTCATTTATTTTATCAATTTGACTGAGTTAAAATTTTCAAATAGGTGGCAACCCTGCTCAAAAATATTTCGAGAAGTTATCTCTCCTAAACCTCTTTAATTTGATATCCATATTGTAATAATTCATTTATTTGATAAATATAATTCGGTTTAAAAATTTTCAAATAGATGGCAACCCTCCAAATTTTTGCGATATCATTGGTTCTGGCATTATACCGAACAATATAAAAAAATAAAAAATATTATTCAAATCTGTTCAGCCGTTCTCGAGTTTTGAAGACCGTGACATACGAACACCACATTTATATACATATACAGCCGAGGTGGCCAAAACTCACACAATCATATATTTCAATTTTGCAAAACAATGAGAGAATGAAGAGAATAAGGAGAACACCCCTCCCAGCGTCTTCATACAAAAATTTTTAAATATCTGTGAATCTCTCACGAACTGGAAAATTTTATATACCGATGCATCGAAGGAGAATAAAGTTGTTGGTTACAGTGTTATCGACAACGATTCCACCATACTGCTGGGATTACTACCTCCCCAGGCCTATGTTTTTACCGCGGAGGCATCAGCTATCCTCCACGCTAGCCGCATAGCCAGAGACAGGCGTGCTAAATATATAATCTGCTCGGACTCCCTATCATCACTTCAATCAGATTTATATGTGAATGAGTCCAACCAATAATATCCGAAATAAGGGACATTCTAATAGCAAACCCACACACCATCAAATTACTCTGGGTGCCTAGCCATATTGGGATACAGGGCAACACTATTGCGGATAATGCAGCTAAAATGGCAACTAGATCACCACTTAAATTAACCAATATACTATGCAAAAATGACATCAGAAGGGCAGTTTTCAACCACCACTTGAAATCTTCAAAGCTTTACTGGGAAACTTACAGCAACAGATACAAAACAATAAACCCTGGTCGGTCAGCACCTAATTTTCCCGTTGAACTACCTAGAAGACACACCGTTATATGTATATACACGGCTTCGTCTTGGGCACACGCGTATAACACATAAATATCTATTCGACAAATCTCCACCACCTGCGTGTCCCTACCCTGCAGTGAAAAGCCAAACCAGTTAGAAAAAATACTAGTTCATTAACTAGTATGTGCCTACCAGTTCGACAATTTCGAAGAACTTAGGCGATCAGCGACATCTGCCTTTGAATTGCCAAAGCCAAAAATAAAACGCAATTAATTGCTTTTCTTACAAATGTCGGCTGTGGCGTCACGTGAAGACTTTTGGTTCTGGTTCTGAAATCGCAGGTTCGAGGCCGCTTGGAGGTGGTTAAGATTTTTAAAGTTAAATAAATGTAAGTAAAAATAATTTATTCAATTTATAAGTAAATAACAAATTTGAAAATCTAATTGCATTGCAAAAAAATATTTAGGAAGAAATGCTTGTGCTATAAAAACAAAGAAATTAAACAAAAATACTTTTTTTATTAAATTTAAAAATTACAATAAACAGCCTATACAAAAAACTAAATCTATAAAAATAAAAATAAAATAAAAAATAAATTTCCCTGCGCCAGGATTTGAACCTGGGACCTCAGGCTTACCACGCGAGTGCTTTTCTCTGTCGGCCATTGTAACTGCTGGAGCGTCGCGAGCAAAAAGGCACACTTATGCTTTCCACGGGGCATGAATTGGCAGACTATCTCATGAACTGGTATGATGCTACTAGTATTTAAACTAGTAGATGGTGATGCATAGCCTGACAATTGACATCTCGTAGGACATCGCAATGTTAAAAATACCAGTCGCTAACATTGAAAAAGGATAGAACGTGAACTAGTTCGGCTGAAACGAAAACCGGTAGAATTCTAGTTCATAACTAGTAGCTTTCCCTGCAGGGTATTGCAACACCTACGACCTTACAGTAAGCCATATAATAAAAAATGGCCCCGAACTTGAAAGTATTCGCCAAGAAATAAGCAATAACGATTTGGAACAAACACTGAGAACTGTAAATACTAACATAAAAAACCTTATCAAATTCATATGTAAACTAAATATCTATTTTGAAGAGTGATACTATATTTACCTATGCAATACTTGTAGATATGTAAGTTGTACACAATTATCATTAATTTTATTTTGAAAGCCGATGGCTTTTGTCGCTAGTGCTTATTCACATTGTTTAGGTTTAATTCATTATCCTGTACAATAAATATAATAATAATAATAAGTCGTGGTCTGATGCAAACAGTGTTGGCAACGGTTTCGAGTTGCAAATTATAAAAAAGGGATTTTTTTTTATTTTGTAAATAGTCCAAAAGGGAGATATAATATATAAGAATCAACCTTTTAATATAATTTAATTCACGTGCATTGCTTGCTTAGATTTTTTATTATAATTAAAATTAAAATTAAAGCAAATAGTTGAATTAATTTGTATTACTCTTCTTGTTTTCAACTAAACGAAAAGAATTTTGTTTGCATTATTTTAAGTTCATCTTTTTATTTATGTGCATTTGTACGTAATAATTTATTAATTCAATATTTGGGAATAAGGGGAAATGCGCTATAATGGCGCTTAACAAAAAAGTTTGTCGTCTGTGCGATTTCTTCATGACACACCAAACATTGTGCCCTCCCTCCCCATTACTAGTGGTAAAAAATCGACATCCGAATCCACATTAAACATTATTACCGTGTCTTGCAGCGACTTGTTTCTTAAAAGTTTCGCATCAATTGAGCACGATCACAGCAAAACCTAATTGTCGGCATCACTGATTCATAGAGTATCCTCATGCATGTGTGAAAGCAGCGCAGTTTGTTTCGTATACGGGCGAAAGCAGAAGAGAAAAATTTGGCATGCGTGCCTATGAAATGGTGACTCTTGATATAGAGGAGAAAACTGAAGTTTTGGAAATGACAAATTTCATATAAAATAAAAAAATCTAAAAAAAACTGTAGGGGCCTAGATCAAATTGTTTGGACTGAACATATAGCAGACGGCCCCAACAATCCCTAATTTATAGATATAACTAGCTTTTACCCGCGGGTTTCACCCCACGTCATTATACAAATATGAAAAATACTTTATGTAAAGATGTTATACTCTCTGCTCTAATTTTATTATAGCCGTGATAGCAGCATATGGTAGGACAGCTGTATAGCTTGGGTGTTATGGAATGAAATACAATAATAATTTTTTGGCACTGCAGGTGTTTTTATTTAGGTCAAAATATCTCCAATCTATCTATACTAATTATATAAAGAGAAGTCCCTTTTTTTGTAACAGGTAATCTCGCGAACGGCTGGTCCGAATTTCATGAAATTTTGTATACAAATAGCTTTCGGTAACCACCATGTTTTAGGCTAAAAAATTTTACTTTTTTCGGGTAGGTGGACCAGGGACCGATCTATTCGAAAAAATCTTATTATAGTCCGATGTGCTTAAAATTTAGTATGTAAGTAGCTTTTTAGCATATATTAGCATATATGACCCATTTTTTCCGGGATGTGGTCCAGGGACCGATCTATTCGAAAAAAATCGTATTTACGGTCCGATTTGCTTAAAATTCGGTACGTAGGTAGCTTTTTAGCATAT
>NW_023458557.1:11471232-11499259 GCF_013731165.1 Rhagoletis pomonella | reverse complement strand
TATTTATGGTCCGATTTGCTTAAAATTCGGTACGTAGGTAGCTTTTTGCCTGGATAAGCTTACAGATTCCTGTTTTCCAATTTTCATGCAATTTCGAGGTATCATCCGAGGCATGTGTTTTTTTCATTGGGCAGGGTTTTAACGTGACGGGACCCAAACCCAGCGCACGCGGGCCACTTCCAGTTGAATGGCAGTCAAAAGCATTGCAGAACTGGGAAATGTACAAAACATAGTGGCCAAAAGAGAATATCTCAACTAAACCCTGATGTATTTTTTAAATTCATAGCTCTACATGCCTGTATAGTAAACCAAATAGCCGGACGAGACGTTATTCAAAATAAAATAAATTATCAAGCAAGCATTTCGTGGTACTATTTTTGAATATGTAAATATGAAAATTTTATCAGCTATAATTTCAAAACCACAAGTCAAATGAAATTGAAATTTGGAACCCGCTTAATTTTGTGGGGTGTATTGTTGGTTCCAACTTAAAATATAGGATAGTTGTGAACCCGAGAAAAAATATTTTTTTTTCATCGACATTTTTTCTATGTTCTCGCATCGTGCTTATCTAATATATAAAAATCGAACTCTTCCTACACGGCTCGACCGATCTTTATGAAATTTGTGTGTTATATATGGTAGGTATGACAATCGGATGCTAAGCATATTTAATATCTCTAGGTCCAGAGGGCGTGGCACCACCTATACAAACCGAATTTTTCATACTGCATATCCCGGAAAATGTTCATGGAATAGGTCTCGAACTTGGTATCGAGATTTATGAAAGCAATCGCATACTCATGGAGATAAATTGTGGTTATAGGAAAAGGAGGCGTGGCCCTTCCCATACACATCGAATTTTTCATACTGCATATCTCTGGATGTGTTCATGGAAGAGTACTGGAACTTGGTCTGTGAAAGATATATAAAATGCGACTGGTCATGAAGAAAATCTTACTGCTCTTAGAGAAAATTGGGGCTATTTGAAAAGTGGACGTGGCGCCTTTCAAACGCACTGAAACCATTACGTATCTTAGTATGAATGTACAGTTTTGCTATGTTATTTAAGACGGAAAATATTCCTTCTGACAACCACCAAACCGTAATATTAGAAGACAAATGCGTCACTAAAAATCATGAACGTGAACTCTTGGTGAAAATGTTGGACCAAAATGTTTCAATACAAAAAATTTATTTCGGGCGGGACGAAGTTGGCCGGGTCTGCCAGTAAATTATATAATAGAAGAAATACTATCTAATTTCCTACGAATAATAACTCTAATATGATTTCACAGCATTTTTTTAATACTTGAAAGTATCTATTAACATAAATGCATTTCCCAATACAATTACTATACATTTTATTTTCGATCAAATTTCGGGTTTTAATTTAAGGCATTCTTGTTTATGGTCATTTCAAAGGCTAGGCGAACCGGAAACTGAGGTATTTTATATTCGAAAGGCATATCAAAAGGAAATAAAGAAGTCATGTGACTTCTGGTTCCGGGGTTATAGCTGATTAAAAATTTGGAGGTCTAAGGGAGGTGCCACGCCCCCTCGCAAAATTGACACCATATTTGCAAACAAAACCATACCTATAACCTTCATGGGGTAAAAACAAATAAGTTTGGAAAGTTTGGTGCGATTCCGTTTAGTGGTTCAAAAGTTATAAGGTAACAACCAAACAGACATTCACATTTATAGATTACGTTATTATTTCATAATTTCATGATAAATTCATTTTAGAGAAACAAATATATTTTGTTACACAACTGAAAATGACAGTTGATTTGACAGTTGTCAGCCGAAAAAGTTTGAATGTGATACAGAATGTGTGAAATATCCCTTATCTCTAATTGACAGCCCCTTCGACAGTCGTAAACTCTTAAGGATTTTATTTGACGTAAATTTGTTACTAGCGTGTCTAAAACCCTTATCAGTAGCATCTTAAAAAATATTTGCATATTTTTATAAAAATTAACAGTTTATTTGACAGCTGTCAACTCTCAAAGTTTTAATTTGACGTACAATTCGTGACCAGCATATCTAAAAAACTAATCAGTGGAATTTTTAAAAAAACTGTCTTATTTTTAGAAAAACTCGCAGTCCATTTCACAGTTATCAACTGTCAACGTTTTCATTTGACATGAAATTCGTGATTAGCATGTCAAAAAACGTAATAAGTGTTATTTTCAAAAAGATTTTCTGGCAGTTGATTTGACAATTCTCAACTGTCTAAATATAAATTGTAGGTATTCGGATTTAGCATTACAACAATACTACGATCCCGCAGTTTTATTACAATCGAAAAGCCTTTTTAATTTTTCGTCTAAAACATGGCTTCTCCGACCACTGTGTGCCGCCAGGGAAGAGGTCCTTGACCTTACACTGGAGCTCTCTGAGTTAAGGGCATCCAGCAGAGGATTATTCAATAGGGTCCGTAGGAGTAAGTTACCTTCTGACTGGGAACTTTATAAAATTGGACTAGGAATCTACAAATCATAGATCAGGAAGGCGAAAAGAGTTTAATGGAGGTCTTTCTGCGAAAATGTAGAATGCTGTCATGAATCCTCTAGATTTAGGCGTATTTTCGCTAGGAATCCCGCTTCGGTGGGTTACTTGAGGAATGAGGCAGGGCACTGGGCTATGAGTAGCGAGGAGTTACTTAGCTTGCTCCTAGGTAATCACTTTCCTTCCAATCCTTTCCCGGAGGAAATTTCCTTAAGGGAAGAATGAGGAGACTGCGCTGCTCTTTCTGACCTTCTAGATGACCGTCACCTGACTTGGGCGTCAAATGTGTTCAAATCCTTCAAATCTCCAGGAGCTGACGATGATCTTCTTCACGGAAGAATAGAAACTGGACGGCACGGTGAGTGGAGTGGTCTTCTGTCGAGAGCTCTCCATCAGCACTAAGTTTAAGCTCCCGGACTGCACTGTATTCCAGGCCGAAGTGGTGGATTCACTGCTCCGGTGTGCTATGATAGTCAGGGAGGTGACCATTAATTCTGATAGCCAAGCGGCTATCAGGGCCTTGAATGCGTTGGTGGTGCACTCCAACTTAGTTAAGGAATGTCTCTCCTCCCTTTCGATCACGTCGGAGAACTTCAGTATTAGACTGTTTTGGATCCCGAGTCATAGCGAGATTGCGGAGAACTGCGTGGCTGACGAATTGGCCAGGAATGGCACTCGCGAAACATTATCGACGAGTAAAGAGCGGTGGTGGATGCCATTGATCTTCTGTGGTACACTCTTGGATAGATGGGCCTCATGTCAGCTCAACGAGCGCTGGGCAAACACCAGAAGACCGACTGCAACGTCCTTCTGGCCGAGGGTGGAAAGGGGCGGCAGAGGGCACCCCTCGCACTCACAAAGACTCAGCTCTCACTTTTGGTGGGGCTTCTAACGGGTCACTGTTCAATCGGTATTCACGCAGTAAGGCTGAGAATACTACCGGACCCCGCTTGCCGTAGTTGCCTTGTAGATGATGAAGTGGAATCACCTTAACAGTACCTTCTGGGGTGCCAAAAGTTTGCGAGGCTAAGGTTAAAGTACTGAAGTAATCGGAACAGGGCGATTTATCGATTAATTATTGGGTACTGTTCAGATTGTGGTATCACAAAGGACAATCTAATAATTGTCTACGTGAGCCCCGGATGCCCGGGGCTGCAGCCTAACCTAACCTAAACTATTTATGATCTGATTTGCTTGAAATTCGGTACATGTATTATATGTAGATATAAATAAAAGGTATCTTAAGGCGCCGCAAAGCAAGCGGGTACTGGTTATTTATCTACACTTATTATCTATAGTGGAATTCGCACTTCTGTGTATTCGTTGTATCTTGCGTAAGTGTAACTGGATGAGCGTGTGATTGTTGTTGCGTGTTTAACTATCGTACCGCTAGCAACAACAAATCACACGCTCATTCAGATGAAATTACACAAGATACAACGAATTCACAGAAAAGTCACCTCCCATACAAATCGAATTATTCATACCGCATATCTCTGGAAGTATTTGTGGTAGAGTCTTGGAACTTGGTATGGAGCTTTTGAAATCAATCCATACTCATGGAGAAAAGTGGGGGCTATTAAAAAAGGGTGCGTGGCGCCTTCCAAACATACTTAAACTTTTACCTATCTGTAAATACAAATATAATTCGTTGGTACGTGTGTTTGTGAGTGAACTCCTCCCAAACGACCAGAATGGTTTTAATTATGTTTTTTATGTGTTTTAGTGGGTCCCTGTATTGTTTAGGTTCACAACTTAAAACGCTGGAGTCGAGTTTTTACTAAAAAAATATTTCTGCGAAAAAATTGCTCGGCAGGTGGCTCTGAAGTCGAGTTATTACTAAAAATCGTTTTTTATGATCCGCCGTGCCTCAATACTATTGCAAAAAGAGAGCCGCAAGGTGGCGCAGGAGACGAGTTATTGCTAAAAATTGTCAAGTGAAGTCATTCGGCGACACCAGAGATCAAACTCAAATTGCCACCGTCAAATCTACCACCATAACCATTGCGGTCCTTGCTTTACGGCGACTAAACATAATAAAGACAATTATTTCGTCTGAAATAAGTCTATGTATATTGGATTTCTGTGGACCAATGATAATCCCCTAAGTTGAAATTGCCACCAACTATACTATACAGATTCAATGATTCGCTATCGAACCGGATCATAGTTGCCGCAACAACTTCTTCACGACGTAATACTTTCGTTAGGTTACTTAAGACGGCAATGGAGGATATGCTCTCTGACGGCCACAAAGCCAAAAGTGGGCGTGAATTGTGGGGAAAACGTTGAAGCAAAAACAGTCTGTAAAGTCAACATTTTTAGTTTAAGTTGAAGCTACTAAAGCCCAGTATCCTCCTCACACATAGGCCGAGAATAGTAACGCTGTGATACTATATAGAATACTAATCCCATTCGATGTCATGAGCGTAACCGATGGTTTTATTTCCATCTATGAGATCTCTGCCAAGCATGCGTAATATTTTTCTATGATCTATAAATGTTTTTTGTGGAAGGTGTTGCTTATTTTCTCCATACAAAAAACAATTGTCGAACATATTTTGTATGGAAGAAAATGCGCGAACAAAAGTTGCCAAAAATCAAAGGTAAGTCCAAGGTACTTCAAACTTGCACTGTGAATTGAATGGGCCACACAACTGTGTACTCAAAACAATTCTAAAAATATGACTAAAATGGGCACGTTCAGAAGGCACAACAGCTCAGTAATTGTTGCGATTTCATATTCTGAACGCGTTGTTGTGCACTTCTGATCAACTGAACAGTTGCGTGGGAGATGATCGTAATATTTTTCTTATTATTTGATACAACATGTTGGTGTGTATCTTCGAGAAATGAATTTGACAGCTATTGTATCAAGCCGTTCAGAAGACGTATACCGATCACAGATTTTTTTTTTGTAACGGTTGCGCTCAACTGCTGCGCTTTCTGAACCTACCTTAAAATTTTGAGCAACATTTGTTCAAATTCGTCGTATTTTTATAAATGTTCTACAAAATTAAAATTTAGTTTTACAGGTTTTTTTAGATAGTAAGTTATATTTTCATAAAAAAAAATTACAAACATTTTTTAAACAAAGAAAAATAGTCAAAACCTGCCAAAATGTCTCTTCCCTATCTATAATCTGACCACCGTTATATTGTGCATAATTTTTCGCGATCATTTTTCAAGTTTTTATCCTGTTTTATTTTAAATAAAACTGTACGAAAGGATGGTATCCCTTTTTATTCTAACAACGAAATTGTATGTTCGGATTCGATGCTTTGGAAATGTCCCGATTTTTGTCCACAAAAATCTGGTCACCGTAGGTATAGGCGTTCTTCAGAAAGCCGCATAAAAAAGTTCTTTATTTTCATACAAAAACAGGGGATGCGTTCCAGCATTTGCAAAAACTGCATAAATTCAGATACTCCATGTTAAAAATTCTAAAAAACCGCGTAAAAATATGCAGTGAGGCAATGTTAAGCAAAACCAAACCATTTATTTCTTCACTTCAACACTTATTATTCCATGTAAAACTGCACATTAATTAAATAAATAAAATTTTATATCTATTTTAACCGTTAAATACATTTTGTTGCAGAACTGTAACATACCTTTAAAGAATGTTAAAATAAGAATATTGCGCCAATGCCTGATGTTTTAAATATGTAAATTACAAACTGCGGAACGTATTTTACAATTTTGCAGCACTTTTGGGTTTATTGGCATTTTTTGATTGAAATACCACACTTTCACATTAATCTGTGCGGGCGGTCAGTTGGGACGTATATTGTCATTTTGTATCAAGTATAATTAGTTTATTTTCTAAAAAAGTGTATAAAAAAATTCATTTACTGCGTCTTATTCTTCTTATTAGGCGCTGTAACCGCCTAAGAGGCATTCCAAGCTATTTCAACTGAGTATAATGTAGAATGTATAATGACGGCCGCTGTGGTGGTAAGCAGTGCACTCCGCATGGCCTGGGTTCAAGCCCTGGTCAAAGCATCGCAAAAAATTTAGAAAAAAAACTTTTTACAACAGCGGTTTTTCTTAACAGCGGACAGCAATAGCAAAGCTCCGAGTCAGTGGCGTAGCCAGGATTTGGCGAAGGGTTTAAAAAAATTTGCATCGATAACTTAAAGTTGTGATACACAATGGCTAGAGGCGTCGCACTATAGGCAAAACACGAGTTTTTTTCAAAATCGTAGATCTTCGCTTAGAAAAGAGATAATGGGATGAAAATCGTGAAGATAAATGATCATATAATATAGGAAAACTATAGAGAAGTTACAACAACAATAACTTAACCCTCAAAATACCGTTCAAAATGTCAATTTTTTTTAATTTGGATTTTGGCTCCCATTCCACTAGAAAACACTATATTTAATACACCATTAGCACTGTTTCTGAAAGATTTCTCTTTATTTTATCTTAAGACTCGATTCTTGGGACATTGGATGCTGTACCCGAGTGGCCAGATTGGAAAAGAAAAGCTACATTTAAACTCTAATAACTCGTAAACTATCAGCTTTCACAAAAAAATTTATATAACAACAAGTAAGAAAGTCTAAGTTCGGGCGGAGCCGAACATTAAATACCCGGCGCAGGTACCGCTACATGGTAAGCCGGTGTGTATCAGTTTTGAGTAAATTAGCGTCCTTAAATTTCGAAATATTGAAGTATCAAGCATTTCTGCTATTTGCCGTTATGTGAAAAGTGGTCGTAATTTGAATCTGATTCCAATAATTTTCATCGTTTTGCTTCTATGTGGCAAGCACAATAATCATACCGAGTTTGGTACAAATTGGTAGAACGGTTACCGAGATACATATATGTGATCATAAGTGGGCGGTGCTACGCACATTTTCCAAAATTTTGTCATAAACGTATTTCTTGGTAAAGAATTGTTGCAAGCATAAATTTTGAATAAATTAGCTTTAATATTTGTTGATTTATCGAAGAATTCGTATTTCTCCAAATTACCGTTATATGGGAGGTAGGCGTGGTTATTGTCCGATTTTAAAAATTTTCGGCCATTTGATATGCTGTAGCAAGACTAACAACTGTTCCTAGTTTGGAAGAAATTGGTGCAGCCGTTACCAAGTTATACACATGTATCCATAAGTGGGCGTGGCTACGCCCATTTTCCAAAAATGTACAATATTCTTATTTTTCGTCTAAAGGTTATTGTAAATATCGATTTTGAGTGAATAATCTTCAGTAGTTACTAAAATATCGCAGTTTTCGTATTTCGGAAAATACCGTTATATGGGAGGTAGGCGTGGTTATTGTCCGATTTTGCCCATTTTTAATACCGTCCGTCCTACGCCCGAAAGAAGTGCGCATACCAAGTTTCGTTAAGATATCTCAATTTTTACTCGAGTTATCGTGTGCACAGACGGACGGACGGACGGACAGACAGTCACCGATTAATCGATTTCTATTTTCGTTCTGATCATTTATGTATACATTTGTCTATATCTATCTCGATTCGTTTTGCCTGTTACAAACAACCGTTATGTGAACAAAGTTATAATACCCTTGTGCACAAGTTATACTGGTCGAAAAGCGTTTCATATATGACAGGCTCTGCATTAAAGGGTTAAATGCTGCATTCCATTATCTCTTTTCTTAGCGAAGATCTACGATTTTGAAAAAAAACTCGTGTTTTGCCTATAGTGCGTCGCCTGTGGGCATTCTTTCATATATGTATGTATGTGCCATTTCTACCGTTATATATTTTTTGTCTATTCGGTTATTCCCTGGGGAATTCATGCTTTATTTAAATTTAAAAAATTAAATTACTACACCATTTTAATTAATTAGTGTGTAGTCCAGTTTTGTTTTGTAGAAGTTTCGTTAGTATACACTTCAGTTTTTACACATTGAATATATCTGCATATTTATATATTTACGCGTATCATTTACATTTATTTATGTACAAGTCTACAAAATCTTATTACTTATAAAGCGATTTTTAATCTTCGTTGCTTAACACACATTTTTTCAATTACTTCTTGTGTTGTAATCGGCACATCATTATGTACCGCTAACATCGTTAAACCATTCAGCCGCTCCTTAATTGTATGAAAAGAAGGGACGAATAAGATAGCATATTCAACAATTGAGTAGTCCACTTGCAAAGTGCGCTATGTAAATTTTTTTTCGATTTTTAGTTTTTGGTGGGTTTCATGTCCACTAACAGCAGAGTGAAAAATTTTTCTATAAGCTGAAAAAAATAGCATGAAATGTTAACTACTCTTGCAAAAGTCGCTATAATACTTATTTATACACTTTCAAATGTCTCCTCTTCGTATGAACTTAGAAAACTGCAAGAAAACGTGGTAGTTTCGGTGCCTATTTGAAGATTTCGCAAAAAAGAAGCAAAACAATCTTCCTAGAGGGGAGAACGCGAAAAGCTAAAAAAGCTAGCTATGTAAAAGTTACTGTTTCAAAAATTGCAATATTAAATTTTTAAATATAAAATTTGCAAATCTACCATACTGCAATTTTTTTTTTTAATGGTATTAGGCTCGTATTTATCCAAATTTTCAGGTAGTAAAAAAAGATACAGTTCGTATGTTACTTGTTGTCGTAGACGTTTTTTTTTTTAATTTATGGTTAACTTTTATAAAATCACATAACGCTGTTTGCAAGTGGACTACTCATATATTCTTTAAAAGATAATTTGTCATCCGTCTGAAATAAAAACAATTTTAAATCAGAAGTATAAAATAGTATTGTGTTATTAATTCAAAAGTAAATAACACTGTGGCACAAATTCAGGTTAGCAAAAGTTAGGTCTATTCTGAGAGTGTAATAATATTAGAGAGTAAATTAATAATATTAAGCTGGAAAACGCAAGTTTTGTATTATGATTGTTTTCTTTTCAAATGAAATTTATGGAAGAAACTGAGAAGCATATTATAGATCAAACAGAGAGCAAAAAAGACTTAGTTTTGTGGAAAATATGTTCAAAAAGCATGAAAAAAAATTCCAATATTTTGCTTCACAAGCACTACAAAAAATTTCTAAATCAATTTTTTTTTTATTTAAATTGTTGCACAGGTCTCTAGCAATAATTTGGCTTGAACAGATTGAAAAAATATCAATTAGTCGACGAGTTATAGCCAAAAAACCATATAAACAATATGCTGAGAATCGGCATTTGACTGCAAAGTTCGAAGGCCGATTAAAAAAAATTCGAACTAACATAAACAAACGCCGCGATACGGGCCTTCTAATTTAGCCTCTATTTTCACCACTCACTCTCAGAATCGACCTAACTTTTGCTAGCCTGAATTTGTTCCACAGTGTAATTGTAGTTCAATGACGAAGGGGGGCATCTATCCCCCGCTGGCTACGCCACCGCTCCGAGTGTATTTCTGCCATGAAAAATAGCTTCTCATAAAAATACCATCGCCGTTCCGGGTCGGCGTAAAATTGTAGGTCCCTCCCGTTGTGTGGCAACATCAAGGCGCACGCCACAAATCGGAGGATAAGCTCGGCCAAACACTAACATATGTGTAAGCGCCAATGTTTTATTTATTATTATGATAATTATTATTACTATTATTATTATTATGAAGAAATACCTCTAAGATATGGCAAATCGAGGGGAATGTAAAAAGAATAAAATTTTAAAAAGTTCCAAAGTACAACATCCAAAATATAGGTGTCTCGGCGGAAGCCATGGTTTATCACATCATAGCTCGATAAATATTGGTTTATCAAAAAAATTAATTAGTCCTTTTTATTGACAGAAAGTCAGAAATTTATAAAAAAAAAATTATTTTTTTAAGTCCAATTTTCCATACGTTTGTTAATGAACGATTTAGAAAGTTGCTAAAAATCATGTTTGTAGGTTTTTAAAAATCTGCAAAAAATATATGTGATAGAGTGTATATTAGGGCGGGTCAATTTTTTTTTCGATATCGTTCCTAGCAGATTCGGATTCTACATAAAATTCTAAGAAAAAAAGCCCTTTTAGACCATAGCTCTAGAATCAATTTCGAGCCTGCGCAATTTTAAAAGAAAATATTTTTAATTAATACTAAGTCTATAATCACACTAATATTTACTAAAGTGTTAGGAATGTTTTTTTTTGTAATAAAGAGTTGTGCTCGGGAGTTTTGTGATACGAAAAATTAATTTCTGATATCTATTTTTTATTTAAAGAACCGCAAGATGGCGCTTCAAAGCAAATCTACTATATATTTGTGGAAGTATGTATGTATGTATGTACCAGGTTGCAGCCTGAACGGATGTACAGAATGGAATAAAATTTTGCCAAAGTATTGCCATGACTCCTGGACCTATAATAGGGTAAAATAATTGAAACTCGCCAAGGGGGGGAGGGGATGAGGGGTACCTCCCATAGTGAAAATTTTTAATCAGCTCTAACTTCGGAATTATAGTCACATGAACTCGAAATTTGAAATGCACAGATACCTATGGTAGGTGCTTATGGAAAGATATATGTATATAAATGAGTTTGTAAAAAGGGGCGTGGCACATCTCATAGGTGTGGAATCTTTTATCAGCTATAACAGCAGGCAGTATTAGTGATCTCATTATATTGCATTTTGAAGATTTGTTATAATTGATCAAAGTGAAATTCAAATAAATTATAGATGATATGAAGTTCACCGGGTCATATTCTAGTCTTTAATATATACTCAGTTAATATACGGATAAATATTTACTAAAGTGTTACGAACGATATTTTTTTAATACCATCAGAAAAAGATAACTATGATTTAAAGGAGTGACACACAATGGCTAGAGTCGTCGCATGTGTGTATTCTTTCATATACATATATATGGGCCGTTCTTACGGTTTCTATATCTTTCATCTACTCGCTTATTCCTTACCGAAAATTTAGGAAAAATGCCAAAAAAAAATACAAAATTTATTGATTGATTGATAGAAATAGAGAGGGAGTTATAGCTATGACAATAGAAACTAGAAAAAAGATACCTCGTGTTGAAAGCAAAAAGGATCTAAAACCAAACAAAAAAATATAAATACATTGTTAATCATAAAAAAAATTTATGATTCGAAAAATAATTTTGAAATATTGTAAATTTTTTTTTTGGGTTTTTAAAGTTAAGGGTTTATTTACTTACAGTAACGAACAAAAGTATTGGCACAGTCAATTTTTCGCAATATAGGCAAAGTATTGTTTAGAAAAATTCCAAGTATGCAGTTTAATAATACATTTGATTTTAGTTTATCAAAGTGCAGGTTTGAAGTTGCTTAAAAATCTGAATATAAAATTGCAAATTAGTATGCTGATTTATTGAATTTTCCGGAGTTTTTCACAATGTTTACACATTTGATTTTTATGTGTTTTAGTGTAGTATGAATAATGTGACCAACTATTTCATAGCACAAAGAAGTACAGGTTAGGTTAAGTTAACGCCGCGAGTCGATTATGAAATTTCGAATGCGGCTAATTTCGATCCCTGAGAGCTCAGTGTTTGTTGAAAAGTGCGAGGATCAGTTGAAATTTCAAGTCTCAACGCATGAATACCAATCGCATAATGGCCTGTCAGAACCCCCATCACTAGCCCTTGAGAGGTAACATGTTTAAAAGTGCCCTATTAAAACATTTGCTGCAGCAGAGAAACATCTTTTCCTTTTTTATGTCACGAAAGAACCCGGTTCCCCTAAGTCCAATAGCAGATCGTGCTGCGACAATTCTGTCTGCAATATCCGCAGGCGCCGTGTTCAACATATGTATGTTAAGCGCCAGTGTAGGTGTGGTTCCTAATGCTCCGCTAATTCCTATTTTACAAGTGTAGCCTTCTCTAGTAAGTTCCACCAGAGAAGGGCTCCCTGAAACAATATAGGCTTAAATCTGGTTTCCTAGAGCTAATGAATTAATTTGGGCGAGAGACCCCTACAGAAGTACAAGGCAACCGACACCTTTCTTACCTTACCTCAATATTAGGCTTCCACGACAGCCGCCGTTGATCGCCCACCTAGTTACCTGGTTCAGGTACCCTGAGCCAGAACAAAAATGGTGTCTAGAAATCGTCCCTTAACCAAAATTTCCACATCATCTACATAGGCGATCACCCGACAGCCCACTTTATCCAGTTTCTCTAGAAGGTCTTTTACAACCGCAATCCAGAGCAGGGGAGAGAGAACACCACCTTGTGGAGTGCTCCAAATGACTCTGCATTGAGCGCAGGCGCATCCCCACTCCGCCGCGACAGTTCTATTCGCGGTAGTGAGCTATAGATAAGCCTTATTAGGTTGGTTTCGACCCCCTGATTATGAATATTTATATCGACTGTTGCCTCTGGTGTGACATTGTTGAAGGCCCCCTCGATATCGAAGAAGGCCCCTACTGCATAATCTTTATGCGTGAAAAGTTCCTATGACCACTTTACCAATATATGCAGGGCGATATTCACCAACCTCTTCTTGCAATAAGCATACTGAGCTCTTGAAAGACAGTCACAAGCAATCGCGTTTCTTATGCAGAGGTCTATTAGTCTCTCTAGAGTTTTTAGAAAAAACAAAGAGGGACTGATTGACCTAAAATACTTAGGGGAAACATGTGCGCCTTTTCCGTCCTTCGGGCTGAACTCCAAGCCTTCGGGATGTACCCGGTCCTCACGCAGTTCGCATAAATGGGATCCAACCAATCGCACGACACCTTCAGAGTCCTTCGCTGCTGTGCAGGTATGATGCCATCGGTCCGCGGCGACTTTAATGGTTTCAACGAAATTATCGCCCAGACCATGTGACGATCGTCCAGAAGATCGGAGAATTACAGGACCTGAGGGAAGATTCTGAAACCAGTTAGCGACAATTTTCGAATCACTATCGCACTTTTAGACGCAAAAACCTTTATATCATGCGTCAAAAAGTGCGATAGCGATCCGAAAATTGTCGCTAACTGGTTACAAAATCTTCCTCCTGAAGTACAAAATATCGCAAATAAGTACATTTGACTGTACTTCGAAGTACAAAGTACAAGAGCGAAAAAAGAAGTACTGTACTTCCGAAAGAAGTACGTTTGGCCACATTAAGTATGAACTATGTTTTTATAAAAAATTATCGGAAATAAATTAAAAATTTTGCATATATGTAATGCGAAAATTTACTGCGCCAAAACTTTTGTTCGACACTGTACATATAAAAAAATACATACAGTAACTTCTCCCGTTAAAATAGTTAAAAATATGTAATTTTCTTTGTAGTGCAATCTTGCGGTTCTTTCAATAAAAAATAGATATCAGAAATAAATTTTTCGTATCAATAAACTCCCAAGCACAGGTTTGTATTAAAAAAAATATATCCGTAACACTTTATTAAATATTAATCTGCATATTTTATCAATTCGTCGGAATATGTTTTCATGTATGTTACCGCGTTACTTTGGACTACGTTATCCGTTTTCTATAATTCTTTTTGAAAGGAAAGGAGGTTCCTCAGAGGTAGTCTCCTACTAATTGAGTGTAGATCCGATAATTGGGCCACGAAGAAAATAATGGTACACTTAAATTTGTATATGAGAATTGAAGTCGGTTTTGTTTTTCTGTTTAAATTTTACTCCAGTGTTCACAGCTTCTATAAAAGATTCATAGGCCATATTTTCTTGTTAGTTCAATTATGGAACATTTGTGTGAACTGCTTCGGCTAATACTTCGGCTTTTGTTCTCTTTTCGAGGCTAAGTGCATTGTTCGATGGGGTGATATCATTGCCAAACATGATAGTACTTTGTTTGCCATCAATAAACACTAACTTGACGGAGTTACAGTATTCCACATTGATGCGAGCCTCAAAAGCTTTGAATAATATTTGCGAGTATGGCTTTTAGTTTTTACCGCTCAGGTAGGTGGCAGGCCTATAGAAAATATTTCTTAATCAATAATTTTTCAAATACTTTTCGTTCGACACCTATATTATAATACATACATACTTTATCTTATTAACTTAATTGAATTAAATTTTCGAAATTGGTGGCAACTCGACTCAAAAATATTTTCAGTAGTAAGTCTTCTTAAACCTTTTTAATTTGATACCCATATTGCAATATTTAATTTATCTTATCAATTTCATTTAATTCAATTTTGAAACAGGTGGCAACCCCCCTCAAAAATATTTTCGCCTGTAAGCCTTCATAACCTCTTTCTTTTGACACCCACATTGCAATATCTAATTTATGTAATTAATTTACTTATATTGCAATTTTTAAACAGGTGGCAACTCTCTATTTTTCTGGTTTTAACCATCCGGACATTATAAAAAACAAACCGAAAAAATAAAAATATTAAAATCGGTCAAGCTGTTTTCGAGTCTTTATGAAGAATCCGAATATGCTAGGAACAATGTCGAAAAAAATCGATCCATACAAATTGACCCGCCCTAGTGTATATCAAAGATTTAACTGACAAAGGGTGTCGCGATATAGGGCCTACTTTGCGAAAAATCGCGAATTTGATATTAACACAATCATTTCTTTGATTGGTTATATCTTCTGAACGGGCAGAGATAACTTAATCATTTTGGTTTAAGTAAAGCGAAACACTCCATCTTTTTGGCCCGAATTTTTAAATTTGCAATTTTTATGTCATGCTAAATTGAATACATCTTTGGTTTTTTTTCTAAAAAAAATCTCGGCCTCCCACAGACCCCTAGGGAACCGTTTGAAAATGGGCGAAAAACGGCATTTACCGAGGCAAATTGAGCTGTTTGACGTGGAATATAACCCAACTGACAGAATCTGTGAGGTTTTTAAATAAAAGAAATTATCCCAAGGTGGATATCAGGCGAAAGAAGGGGGACTGAACACCTTTCGAAGAGAACACCTTTCTGCGTAGGTGGCCTTCGGCCGCACTTTAGGATTATAACCCTTACCAAATAGAATTCTCCTTTTGGTATGCACCAACTGGGGCTACCGCCCCAGTGATGTAGCCTTGGGAAAGGATGAGGTAACTAGAATTACCTTTCTGTGTGGTAAACCTGGGGCTGCCGCCCCAGTGATGTCTATTATGGTTATGATCAGGACTAAGACCCCTATCGATCCCAATACAACCATACCCAACACCCGAAAGAAGCCACAGGGTTATATCATATCTTCTTTTGTCTCTCATTTTTTTTGTATTTTTTTGGAGTTTGACAGCTGAACTCCGCCATTTAATTTGCATATGCAACCAAAGTCAGACGAGTGATTTGGAAGGTGTTTTTATTGAATGAATTGTATTTAATTGGTTAATATTAAAGTCATAAAGAAAGTTATAACTAATCGAGTAAAGCGTAAATTGAAGGCGAATATAAAATTATATTGGTGAATTTGTAAATAAATTAGTGACCCAAAATTACAAAAGTACGTATTAAAATAATGTATATACCAGGCATGGGCAGAAGTTAGAAGGTGCTAAAAGAGCATAAGCGTCGCGTGTACGTATACAAGCGAGAGCGCAGCGATGAGAACACGACAGCATGCAAAATTAAATAGGCACACTAACTACTATCTCACTATCAGCTCACGCTTGTTTTGGGTAGTGCCCACCTCTGGTGTAGACCAATGCTGGGCACACCCAAGAATGATAGAATACAAGATTGCGCCGTCCTGGCCATTGACATTTGTGTACCACAAGTAAACAAAGAATAGAGACGAAAGTAGAACGAGTTGAAACACTCAAAACAGTTCACTTTAAAGCGAAAAACGTGTTTTAATTTTGATCAATGCGAAAATATTGCATTTTTCATCTAATCTATTGGAGAATAGCGAACGTTTTAGTGCACTCCATGCTTTGCAATTAAGGCTGCTGCAGCAAACGTTTTAGTGAACTCCATTGCTTTGTAATTAAGGCTGGTGCAGCAAACTGCGCCAGCATCTGAGTGGGATTGATTAGTTAACTTGCTAAAAGATGCTGCTTGGAGCAGAAGCGATATGATTGTGATAAAATGCTGTAAATATAATAATAAAAAAACATTTCTGGAACGGCTTTGCCGCGCCCTATATACACAAAATGCAGCGATTCGTCACAGCGCTACACTTGCATCTACGCATAATGAGATGGGGCACCATGGCATACTTCATGGAAGGACAACAGCGCGAATCGGAGCCATGTCGCACAAGGAGACAGTAGTAGTATCTTGCCCGCAGAATTCCACCCACTTTCTCGCCACGGCATCGTTGAGGCACTACCTTGACGGCCGTCGCAATTTAATACACGGCACTTCATTTTAGCAGTTTTTACACACTCCTCAACTGAAAAATCATTAACAAATTGCAAATTAACATGATTTGGACAGATTTTTCACTAATAATTCAAATTTCTCAATGCAGCTTATTTGTAAACAAAAGTTTATTTACGAGTTACCACAACTGTCAAAGTCGGCAAAACCAAAGTAGCGGTACCTCGGACGGCGCCGCCTTTGTTTCGCTACACCGTGGGGCACACCAACACAGTCTCACTTTGACGTGGTATTAGTGCGTCGCGTTCAGTTATGGTTGCCACATTTTTTATAAATGTACTAAAAGTGGTATTTTTTGTGCATGGGTCTTTTGGTCTATTTTGCCTATACGTATAGTGGAATAATACATCTTGGAAGTTTTAGTAACTAATACTAATAGTTTATAGAAACTTTTGCATACGAAAAATTGAGTACATGTAAAGTTTAAAAAAATTTTAATTGGTAAAATTTATTTGTTTAATAACTGGGCACCGTTTTGTTAGAACCAAATCTTTGAAATGCCAGCCGGCAAGATGGTTACGGTGCTTAGATTTTATTATTTTCATATAAATGTTTATTTAGTCCTAAAAATAGAGTATAACTTATATATAGTATTCATTAAGTATTTCTGGCCTAAACCAGCATTTATATTTCTCTATCGATTTCTTTAGATAGAAAACAATTTTTCTAAAATAAAGTATGCAATTTGTGCCCTTTTTTAAAAGAATCATGGAACTTATTATAAAATTAGTGAACGTTGGTCAGCAGGAAGCCCATTTTATATATTTTTAAATTCACACGGAATGAAAAATACAGTTTGCTTATATTAAAAATACGTAGGAATGAAAACAATGGCTTCCGCCGACGCACCTATATGTTGAATGTTGTATCACTTTTGCAAAAAAAAAAGCACGCCAATAATTTCTTTTCTGTTCCAACTGACGCCAGTTGGAAATGTCATGTGAAGCCAAATCCTTCTCCACCTGGTCTCTCCATCCCAGTGGGGGCCTCCCTTTTCCTCTGCCACCACCAGCGGGCTTCGAGTTGAATACATTCAGAGCTGCAGCGTCGATGTCCATTCGAACGACATGACCAAGCCAGCTGAGCCGCTGTATTTTAATTCACTGCACTATGTCCATGTCGTTGTAAAGCTCACACAGCTCATCGTTCCATCGTTTGCGGTACTCGCCATCACCAACGCGTAAAGGCCGGTAAATCTTCCGCAAAATCTTTCTCTCGAATACACAAGAGGCGGTCATAGGATGTTGTCATTGTCCATGCTTTTGCGCCATATATCAGCACGGGCATGATGAGTGACTTATGGAGTGTGGTTTCTGTACGTCGAGAGGACTTTACTCGTGAGTTGCCTACACAGTCCAAAGTAGCACTTGTTAGCAAGAGTGATTCTGCGTTGGATTTCCATGCTGACATTATTATCGGTGTTAATGCTGAAATTATAACTATCAACAGTAACGTGGATGCCAAAGCGCGAATGTGCGGACTGTTTGTTTAATGAAAGGAAATACTTCGTCTTGTCCTCGTTTACCACCATACCCATTCGCGTTGTTTCCTTATTCAACTTGGAAAAGGCGGTTTTTCGCGGTTTTTTTACCAATAATGTCGCTGTCATCGGCATAAGCCAGCAATTGCATGCTCTTGTAGTAAATTGTTCCTGAGCGGTTCAGTTCTGCGGCTCCTATTATCTTCTTTAACAACAGATTAAAGAAGTCACATGAATTGGATTCGCCCTGTCTGAAACCCCGTTTGGTGGCGAACGGCTCGGAGGGGTCTTTCCCATTTCTGACGGAGCTGGTGGTATTGCTCAACGTCATGTTACACACCCATCTGAGTTTGGCGGGAATGCCAAATTCAGACATAGCGGCGTATAGGAAACTCTTTTTCGTGCTGTCGGAAGCGGCTTTAAAGTCGACAAATGGGTGGTGATTGTTTACCCTTTTCTCGCGGGTCTTGTTCAAGATTTGGCGTATTGTGAATAACTGGTCAATGGTGGATTTTCCAGGCCTAAAGCCACACTGATAAGATCTTGTAACCCATGCTAAACGCTTGAAGGCTGATCCCGCTGTAGTTGGCGCGAATGGCGGTGTCGCCTTTCTTGTGGATTGGGCAGAGCACACTTCAAATCCAGTGTTCTGGCATGCGTTCATCTGACCATATTCAGCATAAGAGTTTATGCATGCACCTTATCAACTCCTCGATACCGTACTTGAATAGCTCAGCTGACAAGTTGTCAACTCCAGCATCTTTGCTTTTTTTCAGCCGCGTTATTGCTATTCGTACCTCGTCATAGTCAGGCGGAGGAACATCGACTCCGTCATCATCGACTAGCGGCTCGGGTTCTTCTCCACAACTTTCCGCGCTGCTACCATTTATTAGGGTGGAAAAGTGTTCCCTCCATACAGGAGTACGCCCTGGTCTTGAAACCTTCCGTAAGTCGCCTAACTCTCTGGTAAAATTTTTGGGCATTCTTCCTGTCGGCCAGCATTTAAAGCTCTTCGCACTCATGTATTTCGTTGCGGCTTTTCGACGTTAAGCTTTCATTTACTATTTGCGCGGATATTTTTTGCTGCACAGAGGCGTATCTTGGCTGCAACAGGATAGTGGTCCGAGTCGATGTTTGGACCGCGGAGTATACGTACGTCCAAAACACTGGAAGCATGCCTTCCCTCTATCAAAAATAGTCGATTTGGTTTCTCGTTTTTCGATCCGGAGACAGTTATGTAGCTTGATGAATCTTTGTATGCTTGAACATAGTACTGTAAACTACCACGTTTCGGGCCCCGGCGAAGTCGATCAGCATCAGTGCGTTGTCGGACATTTCGTCGTGGAGGCTGAATTTTCCGACGGTGGTTCCAAAGGTCCCTTCCGTGCCCACCCTGGCATTGAAGTCGCCTAGTACGATTTTGATATCGTGGCGGAGGTAGTGCTCGTACGTGCGCTGCAAGCGCTCATAGAAGAGATCCTTGTATACCTCATCCTACTCTTTCGTCGGGGCATGGGCGCAGATGAGTGAGATGTTGAAGAATCTCGTTTCCATGCCGATTATGCCCAGACACTCGTCCACCGGGGTCGACAGTACTCGGCGTCGGAATCTCTCCCACCAAAAATCCAACACGGATTTTTTTTTTCATTTACTACGTGTACATCAATAATTGAACGGTAGGTAAATAAATTTTATTATATGGATCTGGTATTTGCTAAAAGTGTGTTTTTATGAATGTTGTAGATCTGCAACACTATGCACCTAGTACAAATAACAAAATCTATTATTTTGGTCTAAATTATTGTATTACTATAGATGAATGAGCTGAAATATTGAGATATTGAGGCGTATTTATAGCAAATTTTAAACGGAGAACTTTCAGAAGATGATCTTCAAGATATCGATGACGGCGAAAACGAAGACTTTTCGCAATTTCAGGAAGTAAAGACGTTGATGGGGGAAAAAATTACTGCAGTGTTCTGGAAGCTGATAATGGTGAAGAGCTTGAGGAACCACATCCCTCAACAGGCCAATCCAGCCGGCATGCAAGTATGACGGGGCTTAAGGCCAGTATGTAGCTCTCAAGAAAAGCAAAACTCCATATAAAATGACGTACAAGGAATGGCTAAAAAATTTATTGACCAAATTTCTTTAAGCAAATTTCTTAAAGCACATTGCACTTCAGAAGGGAACTAATGCGATTCTTTACAGAATGATTATTCAAGAGTGTACATATATCATCTGTCAGTTACTACTTTATTCATCTTTGAACTTTCACAACTTTTTCCTTTTTATCAATTCAATCATTTCTCCCTATTAAATATTTCCTTTCCCTGGCTTTATAATTTTTTAATGGTATTATTACCCTCTAGTTATGTAAGTCATTTATGTATTTGCGTATAAAATAACGTTCCTATCAACAGGTCATTAAATATTTTTTCATTCGGTTAAATGTTATATATTAATTAAGTAGCAAACACTCGAAATGGTTGTTGTGTTTGTATTACAATAAAATAAAAATAAATAAATAAGGCTGTATGCAGTTCATAAGAAATTCGCTACACTGAGAAAAAGGATTAGTTTCGGCAACTAAAGATATTTAGTTCCCGAACATTGACAATATTTGGGAACTGTTGCCAAGGATAGGGAACTAATACCATGGGTTGGTAATTATAACTAAATATGTTAAAGCTCCTAATATTCATCTAGGTTGTTACAAATCGTTAATTTAGTTGAAGGGTTTGGTAAATACTAGGGATGTGCCGGATATAGATTTTGCCGGATAACCGGATTTCCTGTAAAAAATAACAGCCGGATTCGGATATCCGATCCGGATCCCTTAATAAATTTCACAATATTGTTTTTTTGCCGGCTCGAGTTCACCTCGACCTCCGCACCACTTCGAAAACACAATTACGCACACATCTGTGCGATGCTATCGCAGTGAAAAATGGCATCTTATAAACAAACAAAAAACAATCTTCATGAAATTCTGTGCTTTTGAACAATCAAGATGTTTTGTTTTCTAACGTTAATTTTTGTTTAAATTATACAGAACCCGCCTATTAACCTTTTTCGTTTCCGAACGCGTAGGTCTGCAATTTTGGCACGACGAAATGAAGAGCTGTGAATGTTCCAATAAATAGTTGCGGCATTGTTGAAATTTTTTTCGGAACAGATTCGCACCGTCAGAATCGCACATGTGTGTTGATGCCTTATATGGACCTTACATGGTCACATTGTTTGATCAAACTGTCTTCTGTGTAATTAGATGGTTTAACTTACACGCTTCAAAAAACCCATCAAATTGCAGTTTTTCGTTTTGGATGAAGTTGAAGAGAAGCTTAAGGAAGATTTGTATTCATTTGTTAATACTAATACTAAGTCGTATACCTTTTTCTTGTTCAATTATGTGTTTTTATTTAAACTATTGTGTAAAAAATTGTTTAGTTTGAACTTTGACCCTTAATAACTTTTGTAATTGTTGTTCCCGCAAAAAAATAAATATACCGTTATACTCACCGCAATTATCTCTATCGATCCCCATGTTTTTTTTTTGGGAATCGGAGCTATTCTGCATTTATGACCCCATTTTGCTCAACTCCTGTATATTTGACAGAAATGCAACTCTGAGAAATTACGCACGCAAATTTATTTCGGTTAACTAAATGTGAAAAACTTGCGTGCGTACATAGAAAAACTCACGCCGGTAATATTAGGTTGAGCTGTTACAAACTCAATACACGTCACACATATAGTACATATAAAATTTCACTAAACCCATGCACGCAGTTTGACCAAACAATTTGCCCGTGTAAGGTCCCTATTAATCTTGTACTAAAACCATAACTTTTCCTTCAGCAAACCTGATTATCGATTACTCTTGAGAATTAGAGGAGAAACGTCAAAGACAAAAGATAAACAACTATCTCGTAAAAAACTATTAATAACAAAATTTACTTGATTATAGGACTAAACATTCAACAACGACAATGCTTCACTATTGCAACATTTTGCGACCCACGTTTCGAAACTCGTTTTTTTTTCTGACGACAATAAAGCTAAAAACTGGGTTGTTGATGAACTAATTCGAAATTATAAATCAGTTAGCATGGAGAAACCAGTTGAATCATATGAAAAATGCCGAACTATAGTGAAAGCTTCCATCGAAGATCGAGCTCACGAGGATATTTGGCAATGCTTTGAGGAAATCGCCAACGGCTCTGATGCTGATTCTAGTGTTTCTAGTGATATGGATAGCCAAACGATTAGTAGACAAGGCAGCGAATGTACAAGAAAAAAGGCAGCGATTTATGAACTAGAAATAGAGAAATATTTGCATCTACCTCTTATATCCGGACAAGAAGATACCTTAACTTGGTGGAAGTATAGCCGCAAAGAATTTCCAAATTTGTTTACACTGGCAATGAAGTATCTCTGCGCGCCACCTTCCTCAGTGAACTCGAAAAGAGTATTTAGTGCATCGGGTACCATTTATGTTGAAAATAGAAATAGGTTGTTGGCCGATAATGCGGAAGTGCTTCTTTTCGTAATGAAAAATATACAGATTGTTAACTTTGATTACCAATTAGACACTTTTAAATTGGATTACAAAAATACAAAATCTGGGTTAAATTTCTAAATTGAATCTTCTATAATGGATATCCGGAATACCGGATAACCAAAAAACGGCCGGATAGGCCGGATTCCGGATATCTACCAGATAACCGGCACATCCCTAGTAAATACTAATAAATATTTCTTTGAAGCATATTTCTACAAATTCCATTCAACTTAACGTACGGTTCATAAAAGGATGTCATTAAGCTCTGCTAATACAGATAAGCTTTCTTTTAATACATGGTTTAGTCATAGTTACCAAATCTTAGTTGAGGCAACCACGATTTGGATTGAAACATATTCATGCTTGTGAACCACCCCTAAAGAATACTGAGCGCTCTCGGAGCACATGTGTGTTTCACATACGAAGAGCGCCAGCTGAGCAATGCACACAGTCCCACTTATTGAATCGTTTGAATTTGCTAGTAGGCCGACCATTGCATAAAAACGATTCAATGAATGAGACTGTGTGCGTCGAAATCTTTGCTCCGGTACCGCTGTTCGTATATGGGTGAAACACGCGTGTGGTCACAGAGCGCTCAGTAAGCTATGGCATGTCGATCACTTCGCTAGGTAGAGAAAGAAAAGTGTGTGCTATGACACACCGGGGTTTCTCAGTGGATATATAGTTCATGTTAATTATAATTTGAAAGTGCCGTATTTGGCTAAGGAAAAAGCAAAGCAGTATACTTAAACCAGCACTTCCAGCAGATATTGACCTGGGTTTTCGCACGACTGTTCCTGTTTCATCGTTTCTTTTTAGGAAATTCTTACCACCATATACAGACGTATTATTTACACAACTATTTATGTAAATATGTATGCATTTTTTTGCTTAATATATGCAAATAAAAGAAGAAAGTAAACACAACAAACATCGAGTAAATTTTTATTTGTGTCAAACTGAAACTTGTTTGGCAATAATAAACGGTAAGCCGATTTAATTCTACCCCAAATTCACAAAATTAATTGAAAATTTGTATCAAGCAAAGCATTGTTTATATTTGCTCAACAATGATTTTATTCAACTAACAATGGGCACGTTTAGAAGGCGCAACAGCTCAGTAACTGTGCGATAGCACCTTCTGAACGCATTGTTTTGTACTTCTGATCAACTGAACAGCTGCGTGTTACACCCAGAAAAAGGTTTAGTTATAATAACCAAGATTTGGTTATAGTGATCAAGTGGCATAGTTGGATATGGCGAAATAAATATATAGTTCACGAAAGTCTGCAATTTACTTAAGACTTCTAGTTGGGACAAATGTATATTTGTTAATAATTGCAAAACGACTACCTTGATTGGACAATATTGTTAGTTGAATCAAATCATTGTTGAGCAAATATAAACAATGCTTTGGTTGATACAAGTTCAATCAATTAATTTTGTGAACTTGCTGTAGACTTGAATCAGCTAACCGTTTATTATTGGAAAAAAGTTTCAGTTTGACACAAATAAAAATTTACTCGATGTTTGTTGTGTTTACTTTCTTCTTTTATTTGCATATATTAAGCATAAAAAATACATACATATTTACATAAGTTAGTTACTAAAGTAAATAATACATATGTATATGGTGGTATGAATTTCCTAAAAAACGACGATGAAACAGGAACCGTCGTGCGAAAACCCAGGTCAATATCTGCTGGAAGTATACTGCTTTGCTTTTTCCTTGGCTAAATAGACACTTTCAAATTATAATTCACATAAATTATATATCCACTAAGAAACCCCGGTTGGCATCAAACTTTATATTTTTAAATAACTATGCGCGCGCCTAAACCACTCGCGGTGATAGAAAAACTGAAACTGAGACAAACAATTCTGTGCATGTCATAGCACACACTTTTCTTTTTCTACCTAGCGCAGCGATCGACATGCCATAGCTTACTGAGCGCTCTGGGACCACATGCGGGTTTCACCCATATACGAACAGCGGTAGCGGAGCAATGATTTCCACGCACAATGCAATGGTCAGCACGATTGAGAGAATACAATGGTCGGCATACTACCACATTCATAATTCAATAAGTGGGACCAGTGTTGCCGCAGCTCAAAGAATTTTCTAACCAAGATTAGACGAAAAAGTTACCAAATGTAAGGAAAAATAAGCAATTTTTTTATTAGATTAACAATTCAGGTTATCACAAATTCTTTTATATAGTACGTATAGACAAATTTTACAAACCAAAGAAAATCAATTTTTATTTGCATTTTTGAAAAGTAAAACCTTTTAAGACTGAAAATAAATGAAATACATTCATATATATTAATACATATTTTAGAAAATCAGGCTTCCCCTATTAGGTGCATATGTTTTTTTTTTCTAGAGGTGGCACAAAGCATTGAAAGCCGGTAGGTGTGGGACTTGCCTTTCGGCTCACCGCACTAAAAACCCACCCCTGCTCCGATTCCCTCGCTCCGTGCAACTACCGTTAGGCATCACTTCGCTGAGGGGGAGCGGCATATTGCCTCTCTATGAAAACCTGCGGATTTGTTCCGCTCGACGCAATTTAGTTAAAATGGTGTTTGCCATATTGCAAACAACGGACCAGTTTTCTCCTGACTCAAGCATAGTATCCACTAGGTTTTCAACCGTAAGTGGCCTCCCCACCTTCATGCTCGAGTCATCCCTTTCGATTGCAAACCTCGGACAGACGAAAAAGCAGTGTTCAGCGTCTTCAATAACGTTATTTGCATAGAAGGTGCAGTAAGGATCGTCTTCGTGTTTGAATTTATACAAGTAAGATTTAAAACAACCATGTCCCGTCATTATTTGGGTTAAGAAGGAATTAGGCGATATGTCCAGCGTCCCTTACCTGAGGTGCTCCATCGACTCTGCCACCTCTGCAAACAATTTTGCTTCACCGCGTCACGACTTGTCTTATTCACTGTGGTTTCAGCCACCTGTCTTGCCAAAATGTCAATTTGGCACAGAGCCCAGATATTACAAGCGCTGCTTAGGAGCATATGTTTGTTAATATCTTCGTAAACATTACCAGATTCTAAATGACGTTTTTAAATAAGTACATAGGTACACAGTCACCTCATTGTATATACATATTTTATAGTTAAGATTAAACAATTAAAAATTGGACTGTATTTTAACTATATCGTCGCTCAGCGCGAAATACCTCGTATACGACAAACGCAGTACCGCGTATACGATGGTAAATAAATTATACAAAAGCGCAAAACCGATTTTTTCAGAACTGTGGAATGGTATTTCCTTTAAACCTACTTGCTATAAAACTATTATTATTAATCTTAACTTAAATTAATAAAGTAAACAGCATTGGAAAAATAATAACCAAATCCCTTTTGTATTGTACATACATGACGTGGTATTGGATTCCGCGAGGTATTTATATATGTACTATCTGAGTATATATTCATTTGAAGTAGTCTTTAGCCGACCATGTATAGTATGTATTCTGTATATTATAAATCAAATACATACATATGTAAGTTATATTAATTCATTCATTCCAAATATTCTCACTTGGTTTCACTGATGAGGGTTCCACTGTTGCTGCTACTCTCCTCAACCTCGACAGGTGTAGCTGGCCTATGTCTTATACGAGCCTAATTTAAAAGTTTTTTGGAAATACATATTATGCAAAATAAAACCAAAATTGTGTATTTTTTGTTCACTTATCCATAGCAATGAGCCCGTATAAATTAACTTGAAACACCAATTTTGCGCGAAATTCTATTAATTTTTTGCGGCTTTTTAATAACTCTCGTATTATTCAAATGTCATTTCAGGTACATACTAGGGGTCTTCATCAAAAGTGATACACTGTGGATAAACTTGATAAAATGATAAAATTATCATTTTGATAAATGAACTGTCACTTTATCCAACGATTTTGGTGGATAAATGTATGAATTTCAGAAAATTTCAACCCTGGCAGACTGCCAGGTGGTTGATTTTGCTACGAACACATAAAAAGCAAATTAGCAAAATGGACGAGGTAAGAATGAAACGTAACTAGCCAGATAAGTTAAATAATAAACAATTTTGTGCAATTATTTACCAAGGTGCGTTCATAAAAGAATGCGGATAAACTGCCAAATTTAAGCAATTTATGCCTTTATCACTTTAGATGAAGACCTGTACTATATAGGTGTGTGCAAAGAACATAGAAATGGTGTAACTGCCGGGCCGTTTCAAAAACTTGGCGATTGGTGGCTCACAAGCATGAATATGTTCCAATCTCAAACCAAATCGTGGTTGTCTCAACTAAGATTTGGTAACTATGACTAAACCATGTGTTGAAAGAAAGCTTATCTGCATTAGCAGAGCTTAATAACATCCTTTTATGAACCATACCTTAAGTTGAATGGAATTTGTAGAAATATGCTTCAAAGAAATATTTATTAGTATTAACCAAACCCTTCAACTAAATTAACGATTTGTTACAACCTAGATGAATATTAGAAGCTTTAATATATTTAGTTATAATTACCAACCCATGGTAATAGTTCCCAATCCTTGGTAACAGTTCCCAAATATTGTCGAAATTCGGGAACTAAATAACTTTTGTTGTCGAAACTAATCGTTTTTCTCAGTGTAGATGATGGTAATATTTTGCTGATCATTTAAGACAACATGTTGTGTGTTTAGAATTTGACAGATAATGTATCAAGCCGTTCAGAAGACGCATTCCAATCACTGATTTTTTTAGCAACGGTTGCGCTCAACTGCTGCGCCTTCTTAACCTACCCAATATTATCCAATCAAGGTAGTCGTTTTGTAATTATTAACAAATATACATTTGTTACAAGTAAAAGTCTCAAGTAAATTGCAGACTTTCGTGAACTAGATATTTATTTCGCCATATCCAACTATGCCACTTGATCACTATAAATCATGGTAATTATAACTAAACCTTTTTCTGGGTGTACGCTTTCTACTACGGCTTTCTAAAGTTTTTTTTTGTGAAAAAAGAGCACAAGGCAACCCATGTTTACAACAGAAATTTTTTTCTTGACTGTTTTCTTGAGACCTGCTTTCTGACTTTTATATGGGAGAACATCTTTTCGAGGCACTCTTACCTATCCACCAGAATTAAAAGAGCATGCAGGTAGTGGAAATCCTTATACTTTTTCCCCCAATTGTGTATGTTTTTTTTTTCAATTTTATAACGCCGGAGCTGATACACAAAAAAAATGTGGAAGAGT
>NW_023458557.1:11449471-11471222 GCF_013731165.1 Rhagoletis pomonella | reverse complement strand
AAAAAAAGGAATTTTTTGTCTAGGTATCGTCCAACCAAATAAATAGGTAAATTGCAAGTTTATGGACAAAAAAGTCATAATGAAAAAATATTTTCCTCGCGGTTTTTAAGAAGAACAAGTAGCCAACTTGGAAGGTGTTAAATTAGTGGCTGTTACCTGGGAGGACAACAAAGTTGTGACTTTCCTGTCATCGTTTGTTGAAGCAGGAGCCGTGTCTAAAATTGGAAGATTTTACAAAGCTAAAAAAAAAAGAAAATCAATGTTGCATGCATGATTATAAAAGATTACAATGCACATATGGGCGGAGTGGATCTGATGTCCATCCAGCTGACAGCTTCATTGGCAGATACCGTATAAGCACGAGAAGCAGGAAATGGTATCTTCGTATTTTTTACCATGTCATTGATATGTCCGTTATAAATTCGTGGCTTGTTTATAAAGACCTGAATGGTGTAGAAAACCTGAATTTATGTCAATATAGACTGAAGTTATCGGCCGTTCTTGGCAATCTTGGTCGTGCTTCCGAAACCTCCAACAGGCGTGGGAGACCTAGTGTTGGAAGCAGCGTTGAAAAGGAGCTTCAAGCAAAAAAAAGGCTATGGATCTGCGATCAGATAATTTTAGACATTGGCCAGAAAATTGCCCTCGTGGAAGGTGCAAAATGCCTGGATGTATGGGACACACACAAACCAGCTGTGAGAAGTGTGGAGCCTCACTTTGTTTTAATAAGACTAACCCTGGCATTCAGTAAGCGGTCTCTAGTCACTAATAGTGACTTCTGGTGACGAACTTGGATTTTGAGACTATTTGGTATTCAGTACGCTTTCTCACGTCTCTAGTCTAAAAAATAAGTCACTAATTTGTCAGCCGGCTAAGAGCAGGTCACAGAAATAAAAATATGGAGGAAAGGATAACTTCTTTCCATTTTATTAAAACAAAAAACGCAAAAATGAAGCGAGGAAATTTGTTCAACAGCAATTTCATTAGGAAATAAACCCAAATTCTTTAATATTATGAAAATTCATTGAAAAAATAATAATTTTTTTGTTTTTAAAACATTTAAATCTAAAGATTATTAAAAAAAAAAAAAAGAATAAAAAATACTAAATAAAAAATTTAAAAATCCTCTACGATCGAGGAGACCTCGAACCAGGACCCTCTCGACCGGCAGCCTAATGCTTTGTCCTTTCGGCCATTGCGTCTCTTTGCGTGCCGCGGGCAAAAGAGATACATAAATGCTATCAGTTCACTGTCTGTGTTTGTTTTCACCACACATTTTTGGTGAACTTTTAGTGACTCTCTCCCACTGAATACCCAAATCATCTCAAGTCACAAAAATAGTCACTAATTGCTAATCTCAAATTTAGTGACTTGATATGAGACTGAATTACTGAATCCCAGGGTAACAACCGTTTCAAAAATTGTCATACTTACTTAAATGCATAGTATTGCAGATATACAACAGAAATATTTTTTTTTTAAAGTCATTAAATAAAAGAACATTCGTTTGTTTTCGTTTTCATTGTGTGGTAATAGTTTTTTTAAGAATTAAGCAAAATAAAAAAAACACAACGAATACTTCAATTATATAATAATACAAAGATAAATTAATTATCAAAAGCATTGACTCCCACACACTGAAAAAAAGTAATACCAACTCTCAAAAATTAAAATCGATATTGCGAAAAATAGTTTGAAAAACCGCATAAATTCAAATCCGCATAAAAAAGCGCATATAAAAAGACCTTAGTGTATTACAAATATTAATTATATTTAATCAAGATTTATGTACTTACAATATACATTGTTGCGGCACTCGCATTGGAATTTTAGCAAGCCGACAAACTTCTATATATGCAACTGCAGCAGTACAGTATCCCTTGAGTGATGAATGTCCTGAATTACCTTTATTTGATTTATTACCTAATTCCATACAAATGGTTATAAAATGTTCTGGATCCACAAGATTTGCGCAATGTGTGAATGATGAAAATAATTGTTGGCATATTTCAAAAGGCCCCGTAAATTTAACTGTCGACGCCTTCTTCGCTCTTTTTTTATTACAGATATTTGAGTTCCAAGCATCAGTAAAAATATCATTCGATTTAGCAATGGAATTAGAAGGTGTTATGAAATCGTCAAACGGCTCGTTATTCATTGTGCCTAGGATACCAGCTGTTCTGCCAAAATATTTGCCACTAACTTCAAACCAACACATGTCAAATCGCATGTTGCACTCCAATTTGTATCCATCCACTGAATGTATTAATAGCATATTCGAGTCCCTTTGTACCAAGATATTGTCGAGCTTTGCAGGCAACCATGGATTTAATATGCCATCAATTATCAATGCCTTTAAAATATAAAATAACATTATATTCAACAAATAAAAAACAAATAAAATAACTAGTAAATATATAAATATACTGTGATTATGCTTTATATATGTATATATATATGTATAATAGAACGTATCAAAATGTATGGGCCGAAAACAAGATCAATTTAGTCCAAGCGATTTTGAACACTCACTAGGAGAGTATTTTAGGAAAGTAAACAATTATTTCGGCGCCCTGTAAAATATGTCTGTAAAGTTGGTGTACGGTATGACCCAAAAAGACAAAAAAAGCTGTTCTGAGGACCTTTTCAATAGTTCTAGAGTTCCTAAAAAGGAAACCAAAAGCTCTGCAAAATTATGCGATTTTTTTTCAAGAAAGTTGAATGTTTAAAAAAATTAAAATTAAAAGTGTTCTGAGTAGCTTTTCAATAGTTCTAGAGTTCTTGAGAAGGAAACAGGAAGTTCTGCAAAATTACGCCGAAAAAACATATTTTTCCAATAATTCGAAAAAGTTAAAATTAAAAAAATTAAATCGAATTAAATACTGTTCTGAGGAACTTGTCAAAGGTTGTCTTTGATCGACTTGCACACACGCGACATCCCCCACTTGCACACAGCGTCGACTCGTAGGTGTTTAGTTGTATTGCGATTAGCATCCCCCTAATAAAAGGGGCCTCCCCGTGGGGACACCTGGTAACGCCTTGGCGGCTAATTCGAGTGGCGACCCCTCCTAAATCCCTACACCTATGCTTCCCTTTCTGACCAAATTCCTTGCCAGTTCTTCCCTCCCTTCTCTTTTCAGGGCCGGATAAAGGTGTCATACGACCCGTGCCGAAGATCAGCCTGGCTGGGGCCCTTCATCAAGCCCAGTCGCGAAAGGAGTGCTCCGGATACCAGGCGACCTTCAGAGCCAACTAGCCTTACCCGCGTACAGCGGATCTCTGCCCGGGCGGACGTTCCCCTTCTCCGCGTCTCGTGGGACAAAATATGGAATCATCACATCATCACATCACATCACAAACTTCCTACTCCAGTACGGGAGTCCGGCGCTCCGAAACACTCACTCAGCGAACAGCTTCTGGCCGCCCACTGGGGGTGGACCCAGGAACATGGTGACCTGCGATAGGGCCAAGGACTTCATTCGAACTGACCCTGCGAAGGCTACCCACCAAGATCGACGTACCGCGTCACGAATCCTCCGCCGCCAGGCCATCTCACTGATTAGGGAGGATCAGGTCTCGGAGGAGGACTTCGTGAAGGTACAAGAAGACATAGAGTGGGCTAAGAAGATTATCCCGGACTTCGACCTTAACTTATACGGGAAGACTGATGCTGCAAAGCGTCAGAGATCCGTGGAGGAAGCCCCGGCACTGGCACCGAAAAGGGCCAAGACACAAGGTGCCTGGACTCGATCTTTTGCGGAGATAGCTAAAAACCGATAGGTTATTGGCGTTATGGATGAGAGCGACGAAGAAGGCAGGATCCCGAGAAACCAATGGAGGTGGGTCGAAGCCGCTTTGGCGAAAGTTGACTTGCAGGTCAAGAGGGAAAACCCTGGACCACCTCCGTCGTGTACGGACGCGGGCTGGTTCCAGGGGAACGTCAAATTGATAGCCTGTGACGACAGCAGATCGGCAGAGCTGTACAAAGCGGCGATTAGCAGAGTAGGGGAGGTGTTTCCGGGGGCCCGCCTAAAAGTTGTGGAGGCCAGGGACATCCCATCGCGTCCCAGAGCGAGAGCCTGGGTACCCGTTACGCCGTCCGAACCTGTAGATATCTTAGAAATGCTGCAGGAGTTTAATCCCACCATCCCTACACACAACTGGAGGGTTGTTAACCCAGAGCCAACTGAGCGAGCAACGATGCAGGTAGTCCTCCTAAATGACGAGAGTCTGGAAGCACTCGCAAAAAGCGACTACAGGGTGAGCTATGGCTTTTGGAAAACAACGCTAAAAGTTTACAAAACTGACACCGAAGCCCTAGTAAACCTTGCAGCCTGTATAGGGACGGACGAGCCACCCAGCGACCACGAGATGGAAGACGACGACCAAGCAACCGAAGAGCTGGGTGGGTACGCCTCATCCAGCTCCGAAGTAGGTGAAGCCTTACAGAGGCTTTATACAGAGCGTGAGCTTCTCAGCGATGGCGAAGCCAACATGGCGGTGGTAGAGAGGAGAGATTCGCGTGATGAAGGTACTCCAAATCAACACCCATCACAGTAAAGCAGCATCTGCTGCGCTCCTGCTTCAAGTGTCTTCAGGTGAAGTAGACATCGCTTTGGTCCAAGAGCCATGGATCACTGGTAATAGGATCTGTGGCTTGCGGACCCCGAAGTACAAGCTATTCAGTGTTCAGGGTAAGGGAAGACCCCGCACCTGTATTTTAGTCAAAACTAATATAAACTCTTTTACCCTACCACAATTCAGCACTGGATACATCACCACGGTAAGCCTAGAAATAGAGCGAAGAAAATGCAGGCTGGCCTCCCTTTCCCACTCACAGCACTAATGGAGCTGGTTAAAAATACAAACCCGATGGACACGATGCTACTGCTGGGAGGGGACGCAAATGGCCATCATAACCAATGGGGCAGCATCGACATAAACGAACGAGGTGAGTCACTTTATAACTAAGCACAAATCTGGCTATTTGCAACTCGGGAAGTGACCCTACATTTATCACAACCAATCGAAGGGAAGTTCTTGACATCACCCTCGTTAGTGAATCTTACAGTAATCACATCTCTGCGTGGAGGCTCCTAAAGGAGCACTCTTTCTCAGACCACAGGTTCATAGAATTTGGCATATTAGGCTCAGGAAAACTAATTGGGGGTATTACAGAAAACTTGTATATATGAACCTACCTTCTGAACCATTTAATGCACCAGAAAGTAGGGAGGAACTTGATCACCTTGTTAGCTTTTTTGCTGAGAGTTGCGAGACAGCGCTTATCAAGGCATGTCCCAAGAGGAAAACCAGGGAGGCCTCTCTGGTGGTCCTCCGATCTAAATAAACTTCGAAAGAATTCAGGAAAGCTTTCAATGCTGCTAAGCGCGACGCCCTAGTGACATCTTGGGCATAATATATATCGACACTTAACTTATACAAGAAAGCCATCAGGAAAGCGAAACGCACCTCATGGAGTGATTTTTGTAGCGGGATAGAGACTACATCCGAAGCCTCTAGACTCCGTAAGGTACTCGCAAACTCACCTACAGCACCTAGCTATATCCAAAAAGATGATGGGTCCTGGACTGACTCAAGTTCAGAAACCGTTAAAGTACTCTTGAATAATCACTTCCCAGAAAGCAACGGTGGCACGTGATATGATCCAGAATCAGCAGAGGCTACACCACAGCTCATCAACGAAATCGTATGCGACCGGAAAATCTGCTGGGCCATACCTAACTTCAAGCCCTATAAGATGCCAGGACCGGATGGAATATATCCGGCCCAGCTACAACACACCATGGAGCATACAAGGCCATGGCTAAAGACCATATTCACCAGCTGTCTAAAACTCGGTTACATTTCCGGAGCCTGGACAGAAGTCAAGGTAGTGTTCGTACCGAAAGAAGGCAGAGCCTCTCATGCTAAACCTGGCGATTTTAGGCCTATCACCCTTTCATCCTTTCTACTTAAGACTCTGGAAAGACTCCTGGAGACTTATATAAGACAATCGATTAACTCAGCTCTGTTACCCAATGCACAACTTGCCTACAGCAAGGGCAGATCCACGGAGACTGCCCTCCACACGCTAGCTCAAAAATTGAGCAATGACTAGAAGCAAAGGAATTTGCATTAGTAGCATTTTTGAACATAGCAGGGGCATTCAACAAAGTCATCCCCTTTGCTATTACCTCGGCTCTGAACCAACTGCTCCTGCGCATGGAGGTGGATGGATATGGGGTAGTCGCATATGCCAATGATGTAGCGGTTATCGTACAGGGAAAATTTCCTCAAACTCTATGTGATCTTATAGAAGCTGCTCTTGGCTCACTCGTTACTTGGACCAAAAACACCGGTCTTGAGGTGAACCCAGCTAAAACAGAGCTAGTCCTCTTTAGAAGGCGATACAAAGTGCCGGCTCTTATACCACCCAAACTCGATGGCTCACGCCTGGAATTTAAACGCATTCCCAGGTATCTTGGAGTAGTTCTTGACAGCAAACTGCTCTGGAATGACAACACAATGGAACGCATCACGGAAGCTACCACGGCACTTTTCACATGTAAAAAGGCGATCGGTGTATCGTGGGGCTTCTCACCTAAGATAGTTCACTGGATCTACACTTCCATTGTTCGCCCGATTCTGCTTTACGGAGCCCTAGCATGGTGGCCTACCCTCGATAAGACAACAGCGCTCAGGCAACTTCAAAAGGTACAAAGGAGTGAAGAGCTATCCATAAGTGGAGCTCTTTGTTCCTCCCCGACCGAAGCTCTTAACGCGGTCCTACATCTGCCCCCGCTTGATCTGGTAGCTCGGGAAATAGCCACTATAGCAGCCTTAAGACTTAGAGAGGCAGGCTTCTGGACTTATAGTCCATCAGGCCATTCGACAATCCTAGGGACAAGGGCACCCATACCGATACCTGCAGGGACTGACTACTGCATACCATCAAACACCTTCACCAAAAACTATATAATATAATACCATACCAACTCGAAAGGACTGGGACACCAGGCCTCACCATATACGCAACGCTATAAATATGTTCACTGATGGCTCCAAACTCGACGGAAAGGTCGGGGGAGGAGTCTTCTCCCCGGAGCTGGAACTGGAAATATTTTTTCGCCTTCCAGACCATTGCAGTGTATACCAGGCGGAGGTGCTGGCTATTCAGGAGGCCACTCGGTATCTAGCAAGAATACCCAAGGGGGAAAGACAGGTCTTTATCTTCTCTGACAGTCAAGCAGCCCTGAAAGCTCTAGACTCATGCGTAGACAACACAAAGTCTCTCACTGAATGCCGCAGATCTCTAAACGAGATGGCCCAGCATTATAGAATACAACTCATTTGGGTGCCTGGACACCGAGATATTGAGGGCAACTGCAAAGCTGACGAACTGGCGAGGAATGGTACGACCACCCCCATCCTTCCGGGGAAGCACATGGTAGGTATACCAATGGCCACTTTCAAGCTACATGCCAGGAATAGCACCGTACAAGCAGCAAACGAACTCTGGAGAAACCTCTCCTCCTGTATAACGGCTAGGCTTACATGGCCTGCCTACAATAAAAAGCGCACAACTACACTCTTAGAACGCACCGAGGTATCTATTCTTACAAGAATACTTACATGTCACTGTCTAATCGGCACACCTGCTTCGAGATTGGGAGTGAGCGCGCCCGATTACTGTCGCAGCTGCAGATGCGAAGAAGAGGAAGAGAGTGTATAGCACCTTATATGCGAGTGCCCTGCACCCAGCAGAAGACGTTCGGAAGGCCCTCTCTACAAGGCCTTGCAGAGGTATCACGTTCGTCACGTTAACGAATTAGTTTGATCCCAAGTAAGTGCCGCAACATCATAGCGGAACAAAGATTGCGAATGGTATCACAATGGGCCTTTAGTTGGCCTAAGTGTAAGGGGGATTCACTCTCCCTAGCCATCTCAACCTAACCTAACCTAACTTTTCAAACGTTCTAGAGTTCCTGAGAAGGAAAAAGAAAACTGTAGAACTTTTGAAAAGATACTCAGAACAGTTTTAGTTTTAATTTTTTTCAAAAATTTAACTTTTTCGACGTTTTTGAAAAAATTGTTTTATCGCCGTAATTTTGCAGAACTTTCTTTTTTATTTTCAAGAGCTCTAGAACTTTTGAAAAGATACTCAGAACAGTTTTAAATTTTTTGTTTTTCAAAAATTTGACCTTTTCGAATTTTTCGGAAAAATGTTTTCATCGACGTGATTTGCAGAACTCTCTAGAACTATTTAACAGCATGGATTTAATATGCCATCAATTATCGATGTCTTTAAAATACAAAATAACATTAGTAAATATATAAATATATCTACTGTGATTATACAGGGTGTCCCAGAAGTAACCTGCCAAACTTGAGGAGACGGCAGGTGGGGTGGTGAGCTCCCTGATAAGCAAAAATTTTTCAAGTAAAAGTGTCACCGTTTTTGAAATATTTAAATTTTTTTGAATTAAAGAAACATCGTGCCTTTTCATGTATTTTCTTTAACTGCATCTACAAACAAGGCTATACTTCGTAAATTTTTTATGTAAAATACCTCCAAATAGTTGCTTCTCTATGCTGAAATGCAATGTAGATAAAATATATTAAGGAACCATCATAAAATTATAACTATTTTGGGATTTTTAACTTTTTGATATTTTCTTCCCCAACTTTGACTATCTCTGGTGAAAAAAAATGTACCGAGCTATAACTTTACATTACATAAAAAAATTGCTCATTTAATAAAGATTTCAGAAAGGTGCCACTCTTACTGTTTCGAATAGAAAAAAAAGTTATAGCCGCTTTTGTGGGCAAAGGACTGAGACACGCTAGAATGTATTTAATAGATTTAAATTTAAGTTGCTCTTGCTACCGACCAATGACATGCTAAATAGTACAAAGGTACATTATTACCTGCTCCTGACATTATTTTATGTTACTTACCGGAATTAGTGAAAGTGGATTTTGTGAAATTGGACCCTTCGAACATTGTGTTATTAATATTATGACAGAGAACACGGAGTATACGACGCATGAATATGCTGATATTCACCTAATTTACGGTGAAGCTTGCTGTAATGCCAGAGCTGCTCAAAGACTATGCAGGGCGATACCCCAAGTGATTTTTACACCTTTCTTGTTTGCTTACTTGTTAACTATCATTTTTCACTTTCCTTAGGTCGCATACCTGGAAGGCGTGGCGGCGAAACAATACGTCCTGCAACGGTAGATGTTGAAGTTGTGTTAGAGGAAGTGGAATTAGGTCCATCGACTTCAGTGAGAATGATGGAAGGACGGACGGGAATACCAAAAACTACAGTTCACAAAGCTTTAAAAGACCATCGATTTCATATCTACCACATTCAACGTGTTCAGGCTCTACAAGAAAGAGATTACCTCTCGAGGGTTAGATTTTACCGTGAAATGTTGCGAATGCATGAATCAGACCCCAACTTTTTTAATAAAATAATTTGGAGCAATGAATTATCATGCAAACGTTATGGTTATTTTAATTTACATAACCTTCACATAGACAATCCTCACGATTTATTTGTCAGATATTGGGACCTGTGGAACTGCCGCCAACGCTCAACTGTCACAGTTATTTAGAGTTCCTTCAGGAACGGCTTCCAACTCTTTTAGAAGATGTACCCTTAAACCTGCGGCGAAGACTATGGCTGCAAAATGACGGGTGCCCTGCTCACTACGGGCGTGAAGTAAGAGCTCATTTAGACGA
The DNA here is from genome assembly GCF_013731165.1 of Rhagoletis pomonella. Lineage (NCBI taxonomy): Eukaryota > Metazoa > Arthropoda > Insecta > Diptera > Tephritidae > Rhagoletis > Rhagoletis pomonella. The sequence continues at coordinate 11,461,468 of NW_023458557.1, read as the reverse complement.
AACTCATCCTTGCCGATGGACTGGACGATACGGGCCAATCACGTGGCCCGCTCGATCGCCAGACCTGAATCCATTAGATTTTTTCTGCTGGGGCTATCTTAAGGACAACTCAAAAACAATTCAAAACGAAGAGCATTTGCGGGAACAAATACTGAGTTTAAGATCTCTAAAAGGTGCCGAGCTTGTATTAGAGTAGAAGGTCGCCAATTTGAGCATATTTTATCAAGAAATGAATAAACTTTCCTTCAAACAACTCATGTATATTTTATTTCACGTGAACCCATCCTTCACAAAAAATATTGATAGACTTGTTATAGACTCTAGTCCGAATTCAGGTAAGTAACATAAAATAATGTCAGGAGCAGGTAATAATGTACCTTTGTACTATTTAGCATGTCATTGGTCGATGGACAAGAGCAACTTAAATTTAAATCTATTAAATACATTCTAGCGTGTCTCAGTCCTTTACCCATAAAAGCGGCTATAACTTTTTTTATTCTATTCGAAATAGTAAGAGTGGCACATTTCTGAAATATTTATTAATGTGATGATATTTTTTTATGTGATGTAAAGTTATAGCTCAGTACATTTTTGTTCACCAGAGATTGTCAAAGTTGGGGAAGAAAATATCAAAAATTTTAAAATCCCAAAATAGTCATAATTTTATGATGGTTCCTTAATATATCTTAACCACATTGCATTTGAATATGGAGAACCAAATATCTGGAAGTATTTTACATAAAAAATTTACTAAGTATAGCCTTGTTTGTAGATGCAGTTAAAGAAAATACATGAAAAGGCACGATTTTTCTTTAATTAAAAAAATTTAAATATTTCAAAAACGGTGACACTTTTACTTGAAAAATTTTTGCTTATCAGGGAGTTTACCACCCCACCTGCCTTCTCAAGTTTGGCAGGTTACTTCTGGGACACCATGTATATATACACACATATGTGTGTATAATAAGACGTATCAAAATGTATGGGCCGAAAACAAGCTCAATTTTCCAAGGGATTTTGAACACTCACTAGGACAGTATTTCAGGAAAGTAAACAAATTTTCGGCACTCTGTAAAAAGACAAAAACAAGCTGTTCTGAGTAGCTTTTCAATAACTCTGGAGATCTTAAAAGGGAAAAAAAAGTTCTGTATGTTTTGACAAAATAATTGCTTTAAAAATTGTGTATGCCAGATACGACATGTGGCAAAAAGGCAAATAAAAAAATGTTCTGAGCAGCTTTTCAATAGTTCTAGGGTTCCTAAAAAGGAAAAAAAGTTTTGCAAAATTACGCTTACATTTTTTTTTCCAAAAAGTTGAATGTTTGAAATAAATAAAAATTTAAAGTGTTCTGAGTAGCTTTGCAATAGTTTTCGAGTTCCTGAGAAGGAAACAGAAAGTTCTGCATTATTAGCCGAAAAAAACATTAATTTCAAAAAAGTCAAATAAGTTAATTTTTGAAAAAAATAAAAATTAAAACTGTTCTGAGCTGCAGAACTTTCTTCTCAGAAACTCTAGAACTATTGAAAAGCATGGATTTAATATGCCATCAATTATCAATGTCTTTAAAATATAATTTAACAATAGTAAATACATAAATATACTGTGATATTGCTTTATATATATATACAGACATATGTATATATAATAGAACGAGCCAAAATGTGTGGACCGAAAACAAGATCAAATTTCCAAGTAAACAATTTTTTCGGCGCCCTGTAAAATATGTCTGTGTAGTTGGCGTACGGTATGGCGCAAAAAGACACAACAACAGCTGTTCAGAGTAGCTTTTCAATAGTTCTAGAGTTATTGAAAAGGAAAAAAAGTTCTGGATATTTTGACAAAAAAAAAAATTGCTTTAAAGCTGTGTATGCCAGATTCACGGGGCATACGACATGTGGCTAAAAGGCAAATAAAGAATTGTCCTGAGCAGCTTTTCTATAGTTCTAGAGTTTCAGAAAAAGAAACAAAATGGTCTGCAAAATTACGCGTAAAAAAAATTCCAAAATAGTTGAACGTTTGAAAAATATATAAATTAAAAGTATTCTGAGTAGCTTTTCAATAGGTCTAGAGTTCCTGAGAAGGAAGTTCAGCAAAATTACGCCGAAAAAACATTTTTTTTTTTTAAATATTAAATTCCTGAAAAATAAATAAAAATTAAAACTGTTCTGAGCAGCTTTTCAATAGTTCTGCAGTTCCTGAGAAGAAAAAAGAAAGTACTGCATAATCACGCCGATAAAACAATTTTTTCGAAACAGTCAAAAAAGTAATTTTTTTGAAGAAAATAAAATTTAAAACTGTTCTGAGTAGCTTTTGAAAAGTTCTAGAGTTCTTGCTAAGGAAAAAGAAAGTTTTGCAAAATTACGCCGAAAAAAACATTTTCCAAAAAGTCAAAGAAGTTAAAATTAAAAAATAAAACAAAATTTAGTACTGTTCTGAGTAACTTTCCACAAGTTCTAGAGTTTCTGAGAAGGAAAAAGAAAGTTCTGCAAAATTCCGCCAAAAACACAACTTTTGAGACAATTTTTTTTTTTCAAAATATCCAGAACTTTTTTTCTCCTTTTCAAGAACTCTTGAACTATGAACAACTTTTTTTTTGTTTTACGCCATACCGTATGCCAACTTATCAGACATCTGTAAAATAGCTAAATCGTTTTTTTATATAACATTTTTATTTGATGTCCGATTTCCATAAGCGATACATCGTTGCAAAGGGTGCCTTCACGTGCCGAAAGTGCCCTGAAGTTTGAAAAAATTACATTTTTAAAGAAATTACAATATTTTTCTTTTTTTGCTTACGACTGATTCTATCTAAAGCTAAAGGATGGACAAACCAAAACTGCGACACTTTGGGAAGCTTATAACTTACCCAAAAAGATTTCAATATTTTGAAATTAAAATACCATAAGTTGACCATGAGCTAAGTTGGACGTGGAAGAAATTTAATTTGAATTTGATTCCTAGTTGAGTTAAAAATGGCAACCGAGTTAGAAACGAGACAACCCATTTTGCACGTGTTTATAAATGATCTGACCTTAAGTACACGTAAAATTGCTAAAAATTAAAGATTGCACTATTCGACAGATTGCAGGGCTTTAATCGGTACAAATAAGGCCTGGCAGTTACGAGAAAGCCAGGGAGCGGGTGTTTGCATGGCCAAAGTGATAAAAACAGTACTCGGAAGGTCCTCAGTGCGTTTTCGCGAGATCCGAAGGTTTTGTCGCGTTATGTTACAAAATCCGTACGGAGATCGCAGTTTTTCGTACAAAAGGTAAAGCGGAAAGCTTCATTGAGATGTTCTACAGCTCAAACAGCGCCAGACCGAGGCGCAAAGAAGAATGTTCAGCGAAATCCCGCAGTCGGAAGTTGTATGAATTCTAAATTAAAAAATGCAACTTCATCGTTATGGACTACGAAACCTACTGCTTTAAAAATTCAAAATATATTGCAGGTCAAGATTTTTATACTGCTGCAAGTCGTCAAGATGCCCCTGAAAGTTGTAAGCTGAAGTCCAAATTTCCAAAAAACCAGATGGTTTGGAAAGCTCTCTTTTTCCATCCGGGACAATGAATGATCGAGTTTATCGGGATGAGTGCCTCAAAAGGCGTCTTCTGTCATTTATTAACAGATAAGGTAGTAGGTCACTGTTCCAACCACTTACAGATAAATTTTCCTACACCATTCTGCCAGCAGCGACATCGAATGCCGTCACAAAGCGACAAATCTTATCCTCTGTCGTAAAACTTTTGGGCCCGGCAGGATGGCTGTCGCCAGTGATGATTCAAGCAAAGATTCTGCTTCAAGAACTTTGGCTGGATGGCGTTGATCGGGACGAATGTGCCAAACCCATAGCCTTAGCAAAATGGCAACAGTTCGCAGAAAGTCTGCCAGCCATCTGCTACATCGAAATCCCTCGATGGGTTAATTTTACTCTGGGGCAAGATACCCAAATCCACGGGTTTTGCGATGCCTCGGGAAAAGCATATTGCGCTGCGATTTACATCCACGTAGATGCTATCAACCAAGGATATACCACTCTCTTGGCTGCGAAAAGCAAAGTCGCACCATTGAAGACGGTAAGCTTGCCAGGCCTGGAGCTGTGTGGTGCAGTCTTACTCGCAAAACTGGTCGCAACTGTTCGAAAACAGCTCAAATTAGAATCGTGCAACACATTCTTATGGTCAGATTCAGAGATTGTGCTAGCTTGGCTTGAAAAGCCACCATGTACATGGAAGACATATATATCCAATCGTACCTCCCAAATCTGGGAATATCTTCTAACCGGTACATGGCGCCATGTTGCCAGCCAAGACAATCCAGCCGACCTCGGCACCCGTGGTTGCAAACCGCAGGACCTGGCAAATTCCCACTCTGGTGGCACGGACTAAAATGGCTCTCTTGCCACATGGATGCATGGCCAAGGTCAAATGCATGCAGTCCATCTCCACCAGAAAAGCGCAAGGTGGAGGCATATCACGCGCTCGAAGAAGAGGTCGATTTTCTTGATCGCTTTTCTTCCTTCTCTCGAGCACTCTGCGTTACTGCATACATGTTCCGCTTCGTGAGCAATGCCCGCAACAAATCAAAGGGGTTAGCTACAATCACCAATCTACGTCTGACACATAACGAATTCCAACATGCAAAAATGCGTATTATCAACGCAGCGCAATCTCGCCATTTTCCGAGCGAAAAAAGCGCTTGGCATGATAAAAAGCCAATTAACAAAAAAGGTCCGCTTCTTCTTCTCAATCCTTCCTTGGACAAAGACGGACTTCTCCGGGTTAATGGCCGATTAGCACATTCCACGTTGAGCTACAATGAAAGGCACCCAATAATTCTCCCTACAGAATCGAGGTTCTGCCAGCTATATTTGGAGTTTTTACACTCGTTGCTTCTTCACGTAGAAACGCGATTAATGCTGCAAATGGTAAGGCAATGAAAATGAATTAAAAAATGCATTTTTCAATGCAAAGTGTGCACGCTTTACAAGCAACAAACACGCACCCAAATAATGGCCGCTCTACCCCCTGAGCGCTGCAGTTTCTCACTCCCATTTTCTACAACTGGAGTAGATTTTGCTGGGCCATTCCAAATTAAAGCATCGGTGCTAAGATCTACCACCCTTATCAAGGAATACCTTGCAGCTTTTGTCTGTTTTTCCACAAAGGCAGTACATATCGAGCTATGCTCGGATCTTACAACCGAGGCTTTTTGAGCAGCATTCGCCCGCTTTGTTAGCAGACAAGGCTTCCCCTCAAAAATGATGAGCGACAATGGAAGAACGTTCATTAACGCCCAGCGTGCTACAGAACGCGACTTCGTTAAATTCCTTAACGAATACTCCGCAGACATTGTCAAAAAATATGACCCACAAGGCATCAACTGGCAATATATACCACCCAGCGCCCCCCACATGGGCGGCTTGTGGGAATCTTTTTATTTTTTTATTTATTTATTTATTTATTTAATCAAATGGAATAGAATCCTTACTGACTATAAAACAAGAGAGCTTATACACTACCTAAAATAATTAAGTAGGACAAAACGAACTGTTCCAAATGAGAGAGACTATTTAACATAGTTAGTTTTTGGAAATCCCAGGTAGAATAAAGAAACACGACGCAGATTATGAGACGGAACGTTTAATGCTAACTTATCCAAAAGATTAGGACAATCGACTATGCCCTCCAATATTTTGGCCACAAAAGAGGCTGCGAGGAAATAACGCCTAGTATTTGACGAGCTTAAATTAAGAAATTGGCAACGAGAAGTATACGGAGGTATAGGCACAGAAAATTTTAGAGAACGCAAGGCAAATTTAATAAAAACTTTTTGAATCTTCTCAATCCGGTTTATATAGACGGCCTGATAGAGACGCCAAATGAAAGACGCATACTTTAGCCTAGATCTCACTAACGTGACATAAAGAAGCTTCAGAGTATAGGGAACCTTAAACAACTGACCATTACGACGTACGAATGCTAGCATTGCATAAGCTTTGGAAATTACGTAATTAATATGGGTTGCGAAGGTTAATTTTGAGTCGAAGTAAACCCCTAGGTCTGTAACCTCTGCGACATAATTAACATCGTGGCCCCCAATATTGTAATTGGTTTGAATGGTAAGAAGCTTTCTGGTGAAAGTGGAATAGGAACATTTACTAACATTTAAAGATAAGGAATTAAGAGAGCACCAAGAATGCAGGTTATTAAGCTCAGCTTGCAGCAAAAACGAGTCTTGTGAGGTTCTGATCACAGAGTAAACCTTTAGATCGTCAGGATATAATAAATACTTAGAAGACTGGAAGCATGATCCAATATCATTTATGAATAAGACTAATAAAAGAGGGCCAAAGATTCTGCCTTGGGGAACACCCGACGTAGCTACAAAAGGAGTGGAGAGTACGTTATCAAAAGCAACTGTACAACGCCTATCGGACAGATAGGAATTAATCCATTCCAGAAAAGTTGAGTGAAATCCCAATCGCGATAACTTATTAATTAAGACTTTATGCGAAACTCTGTCGAACGCCTTCGAAAAGTCTGTGTACACAACGTCCACTTGTAGACCTGACTGCATCGCAGCTACACAGTCCTCCATGAATGTAGCAAGGTTGGAGACAGTCGACCTCCCACTAACAAACCCGTGCTGGTAAGGGCAAATTAAACTTTTCACGGCGAAATTGAGATTCTGTTTGACAAACTGATTCTGATTCCAAAACTTTTGGGACAGTGCCCAGTTTGGAAATAGGCCTATAACTCGGAACGTCGTTCTTGTTCCCACTTTTGTAAAGTGGTGTGATGAAAGCATTTTTCCAGTCGTCAATGAAGTAACCAGACGAAAGAGATTTATTTAACAATATTGTTAATGACTGAACAAGCGATGGGCAACGTTGGAGAATAGCACCTGGGAGGCCATCAGAATCTAATTTAAAAGAGTGCTTTATGCGCCTAAGTTAAGGGCAGAATCTGAAAGAGGGTAGCGTTCAAAAGCCACATTAGAATCGGAGACATAATTGGAGGAGAAAAATTCTGCGAAGAGATTGGCTACCTCAGCAGGTGTGTTAGCCTCCTTGTCATTCAAAAATACTGAGGACGGTACACTCGACCTAGCGTTCTTAGATTTTACAAACCTCCAAAAAGCTTTAGGGTTGTTTTTAATGTCTGCTTCACTTTTGCTAATAAACTTATTATAGAGAATCTTGTCCAAGGAATTAAAGTTCCTAAGGCAGTACTGATAACTGACAAACACAGATTGGGACCCAGTTGCCCTAAATCTTTTAAAAAGCCAATTTCTACGATTTTTGAGTCGCTTTAGATCCTTGTTGTACCATGGTAACTTGTACAACTTCCTTGTAATTAAAGGCACTAATTCTACACACGCCTCATACACACTACTTTTAAAAACTTTGTATGTATCGTTAGCGTCCAAATTACTGAGTATGTGTTTCCAATCATAATCAAGAAGACGGCTATTTAAGAGTTCAAAATTGCACGAACTAAAGTTAAAAGTTGGTCGGCATCTCTCAAGAGGAACAGTAGCGAAAACGTAAAATTGAATATGAACTTCCATAGGAATATGATGATTATTTGCGCGAGTTATTGGGGATGGGCATTCAGACACCCAATAACTTACATTATTGCTAATGAAGATTAGATCTAAAATACGCTCAAATTTATTTATAATTCCATTAATTTGTTGAAGACCAATACTTAGGAAACTATCAGTTACGTATAACTCACTGTCTGTAGTCGCATTAGCCGTGGTAAAAGACGAGGAGTTATTAAAGCTATTCCAGGATACATTACACAAATTAAAATCACCAAGTACACAGAGGTGGTGTTCGCCAATCCTTGAACTGAGATTCAAAACATTGTCAACGTGCGCTCTATATATGTCGAATCAACTGCTCGGTGGAATGTAAGAGAAGTTCAGAGGAACTCCGAACATTCACGCACAACTGCTCGAGGAAAGAATCATTATTTTGAAGCTGAACCATTGACGAGCACAATCTACGCTGAACTGCTATAAGCACTCCCCCGCCTCTGGACAGGCCCGACCTGATTTCGTCGCGGTCCTTACGATAAACATTATATAGATCGGGATCGAAGAATTCTGAGTCAAAGAAATTAGGTGTTAACCAGCTTTCGACGATGACGAATATGTCAAAATCCAAATGTGAGCTCACTCTGCGGACTACATCAGCATTAGTTCTTATTCCAGAAACATTTGGAAACAAATTTTGATTTTACTATGTGCAACCACACTAGCAGTACTATCGACTGGCTTTGTACTGTCAGCTGATTCTGATAATAAACAACTACACGAGGGCGCATGAGCTACTTCAGTTGCATTTGTTGCGGCAATTTTTGAAAAAAACGGAACGGCCGAACAGAAACATTAGCTGGCCACAACTCAGGTCTCATCAGATTATCGAAGTCGGGGGCGCAGACCCCAAGCTTAAAATTCACGTGTGTTAGTGATTCCAGATTCGACTCTTTTTTAACGAGCTTGTAGCAAGAAATGCGTCGCTTATCAATGCCAGTGTGGTTCCCCACGTACTCAATAGTGTTATCACAAGAAACTATTGGCAAGAAAGATGACAAATGCAACCACTTAAATGGAGTTGCAACACCTAGATCACTGCAGTCATTGGATCCAACCACACGCACCGGCTTACGACTTTTCTTCCTTCTTTTGCTCTTCACTGTCCGCCGAGGGGTAGGAGAAGGAGAGGCGGGCACATCCGCGCCAGTAGCATTAACAGCATCAGCAGCTTCAAGTTCAGCATTAACAACGTCAGCTTAATCACAATTCACAGGCGGCGAAACGTCGACGTCAATAACGACGGCAGATGACTGCGCAGCAGCGTCACTTTCAGCTGCTGCGCCGATTGTTGACTTCGAGTTGGTGACAAACACTTTGTTAGCAGTAAGCGAGGATCGCGTCGAAACAGATGTAGACACAGCACTCCCACCATTAGTACGAAATAACATGTGCAAGGGAGAGACCGCACTAGAAGACTCAGGAGCGACAGCAGGAAAACTATTGTTATTGTTCACACTGCCTGCCGAGGTGTTCGGCGAGCAAGCAACAGCACTTTTGATAGAATTTACTTCATCTACTAACACTTGCAAGCACTTCGCAATGTTGTTGTTCTTTAATTGCGTTACTATTCGCTTGTGTAGGGTTGAGACAGCAGCAGGAGCAGATGTCACAACAGCGACAGTAGACAAGCTTTTGCCATTGTTTACTTTACCCGCCAAAATATCTGATGAACAAGCAAAAGCACTTTTGAGAGAACTAACCTCGTCCACTAACATTTGTGGGCACGACGCATTGTTGTTGTCCATGACGTTTATTGCTTGCAATTCAGATTTTGTCTCGGATTTAAAATTATCAAATTGCGCAAATAACTCCTTGAACTTAGCATCAAAAGCACTCCTTATGGCATCAACATAATGTCTTTGAGAGGCCAGAAGGGAATCATATGTTTCACTGAATCTCCTTGGTAAAACCACACAGCCAGGACACAAATAACCAATTTTTCGATTTTTTTGAAAAGATTGATATCATATTCAGACAAACCACCCTCGCAGCAAGTGCGATGCAATCTTTTTCTGCAAAATCCACTGCATGGCACCTTCTGAGCGTCAGTCCTAGCGAATACTTTATTGCATTTGCCACAAAAATCGTCCATAATGACAAATCAAACGAAAAATAACAGAGCAAGCAAAAACACGTCCGCTCGTCAGCTTCGCAAGCGAATAACTGCAGTGAAAAGCTTTAAAATCCATCTAAAGAAAACCGCTGCAACCCACAAGTTTACTTTTGAAGAATTTACGACGCTTCTGGTGCGAATTGAAGCAGTCCTCAACTCAAGGTCTCCCCAAGACCCAGCTGATATGACAGTACTTACTCCGGGTCACCTCCTTCGAGGTGCATCGCTATTGGTCATTCCCGAGCCTAATGCGGAAGACCTCTCTCTACTAAAGCGGTGGGAGAAAGTCAAAGCACTTCACCACCAATTTAGTCGCCGCTGGAAAGAAGATTACCTCAAAGATCTTCAGAAGAGATACAAGTGGAATCCCCCACAACGCGATCCTCAGCCAGGCGACATCTTCGTGATCAAAGAAGATTCGCTCCCCCCCACCGAGTGGCGACTGGGACGAATCGAAAACGATCGCCACGGCCCTGATAACTACATACGTGTCGTGGAAGTCCGTACACAAAATGGAGTTATCACGCGGCCACTTGTCAAACTTCCTTCCAAAAGCACAATAAATAATTCTATACATATTTTCCATCTGTATATTAAGGGTCTTAAATTTCCGTTTAAATATTGTACCCAAGTACTCCTCGTTTCTCTGCCTTTGCTTCTACTTCCAGATCGAAGACATCATGGCATCATGGAAGGCGGAGATGGATAACTGCCTGCAATGCCGGCTCTGCCACCGGTACCACGCCTTGCGGACGTGCCCGGCCTTCAAGGCGATGAAGTCGCCACAGCGATTGGGAGTAGCCCGCGTTCAGGGTTACTGTATCAACTGCCTTGCGCTCACCCACACGACCGGCGAATGCGACTCGCCAGGCAGCTGCAAGACCTGCGGGCTAGCGCACCACACGCTGCAGCATGTGGCAGCCAACCAGAACGCGCGCACGGGCCAACGGAAAAGGCAGTCCTAATAGCGCGCACTTGCCAGGCAGGCAAGTCACAGCGTGCTGGTGAACTGAAGCCATTGTCCGAGATGAGTGTCTTCGGAACGTGAAAAATCTCGCTAGAATTCGCTCTCTGAACGCACGGCGGAGGCCTTCTGCCATAGCGCGTCTCATTGGGACTAGCTTCACCCACTTGCTAAAACGGTCGAAGAACACCAGTAGGATGGTGTTGCCATGTGTAGATCGCGGTAGGGGTCCGACGAAGTCTGTGCAGACCGTTGCGAAGGGATTCGAAGCCACCTGTCACAGCGTTTTTCAGTCTGGTTTCTGTTGTCCTTCCTTGTATTTTTGGCAGGAATCGCACTGGCGTAAATAGCGGCTGATATCCCGAAATATACCTGGCCAATAATATCGGTTGGCAATCCGCGCCACTGTCCGCCGGATGCCCATGTGGCCGGCGCTGGGTACATCATGGTTCTCCTGTAACACCCGCTGGCGAAGGTGGGTTGGAACGCATAACTTCCGTCCTGCACCATGTAGTCCGCGTATTTCTCCGGATTGGCGCGTACTTCGCCCAATCGCTTATGCCACCAAGTGCATCGTGGTTCCGTCGTTATCGCTTGCCGGAGGGTCTCCAGTGGTTGCCGTGATAGGGCGTCCGGGACTTCAGCAATCTGTGGTCGGTTATCACCTTGAACCTCTATCCCTCTAGGTAGGGCCTCATTTTCCGGATTCCGCAAACGACGGCAAGACACTCCTTCTCTGTGGGCGAGTAGTTGACCTCCGCTTTGCTCAATTTCCTGATGGCATAAGATATTACGCGTTCGCCTCCTTCTAATTCTTCTGTCAATACCGCTCCCAAGCCAAAGTTACTAGCGTCCGTCTGTAGGGTGAATTTCTCGTTAAAATCCGGACAGGCGAGTACGGGGGCCTCGAGCTTCCGCTTGAGGGTGTCGAAAGACTCTTGTTGTTCGACTACCCACTTCCAATGCTTACCCTTTTTGGGGAGTGCAGTTAGTGGTTGGCTTAACGTGGTGAAATCGGGCACGAAGCGACGGTACCACGAGGCTATCCCGAGGTACTGGCGTACTTCCTTCACATTAGACGGTGGTTTTAGTTCTTCGATCGCGGCTACCTTCTCGGGGTCGGTGTGGATTCCCATGTCACTGACCACATGACCCAAGTATCGGAGTTCCTTCTTGAATAAGTCGCACTTCTCGGGGTTATTGCGGAGATTCGCGCGTTGTAGTCGTGATAGTACTTCTCGTAGGTTTTGTACGTGCTCCTCGAAGGTGGAGCTTATGACGACGACGTCGTCTAGGTAGGCGAAATCGTTGGGTT
>NW_023458557.1:11444787-11449461 GCF_013731165.1 Rhagoletis pomonella | reverse complement strand
GGAGCTTATGACGACGACGTCGTCTAGGTAGGCGAAATCGTTGGGTTCCATTTCTGGGCCGATGACCTGTTCGAGTGCTCACTGAAATGTTGCTGGCGCGGAGTGTAGGCTGAACGGCATGACGCGCCATTGAAATAATCTGCGCCCCGGCACGGTGAAGGCCGTATATGGGCGACTGTTCGGTTCCAGGGGTATTTGCCAGTAGCCATTTTTGAGGTCCAGACTACTGATATATTTAGCCCGACGTAACTTGTCCAGTATCTGTTGTATTATGCGTCGGGTACTGATGCGTCGTAAATGCGTCGGGTACTGATCGGACATTTAGTTGCCGATAATCCACACACAACCTCCACTTACCATTTTTCTTCCGAGCCAACACGATGGTCGCGCTATGCGGGCGCCCTTGGAGAGAAGCTCATCGATCTCTGCGTTGATGATGGCCTGCATCGCCGGGTTACGCGGAAAGTACCGCTGCTTGATGGGGCGGTCGTCGGTCATGACGATCCTGTGCTCCGCCACGTTGGCCACTCCGCTCATGGTTTCAAACTTCTGTAGTTCTTCCGCTAGGAAGTTGCGTATTCGTGTTGCCTCGTCTATATGGTTGCTGTGGGGCATCTCCGCGGAGGTGTGCTCATCGACGCTTCCACTCGGGTCGTGATGGTCGACCCTGTTGATCCTCTCGCTCCTTTATCTGCCCTTGCTTCGGTGCTTTCTCTTAGTCGCCCTCTGCGGAATGGTATTACTTACTGCGGGTGAGGTGCTATCCTCCGTGGTTTGTGAGGTAACGGGCGGTGCCGGCTGTGTAGTCGGTTCGGTGAGTACGACGTGTTGACCGCCGCAGGATACTGCAGCTCCCATGCTTCCCAACGTGTCCAGGGCGAGTATGAGGTCGTCTATTGCGCCTGGCATGATGTATAGCACTGCGTGGTGCATCGCTTGTCCGAGGCGAACCTCGATCTTCATGGCCTCGAGAACCTAGCTACTGGTACCGTCGGCCATGTGTATCTCGAGGGCTACCGTTATTCTTTCTCCGCTTCCTACGTTTGCCATATAATCCGCTAGGGTGGTGGATATGAAACTCTTCGAGGCGCCGGTATCGATGACGGTCTCGACTAGCTCCCTACCCAAGTAGACCAGGGCGTACAGTCGACCGTGATCCTGACGCATGGTTATGGGTGTTCTTGGTGGAGCCATCCGCCGTTTCCCTGGCGCCGCCGGCGACAGCATTCGATCGTGCGGACATTGGCTCGACCGCACTCCCAACAGAATAACTTCCGTGCGTTGCGGCATCGCCTGGCATAATGTCCTTCCTGCCCACATCTCCGGCATACGTTGTTAGGGTCGAAGCTCTGGTTCCTGGATAGGCCATGACGCTGTGTATCCGTCGCTGAGTGGTGTGGTGTAACTGGGGGGTGGTGTTGTGTCGTCCGCACCAGTGGGGTGTGAGGAGATGATTCGCCTGGTTGCGTGGGGGTCCTCATCGGGTTGTCGCGGTGACATGCCTTGCCACCTCTCGTCGTGATGTCACCGCCGTCCGTCTGCGGCTCTCTTGGATACCCTCGTACTGTTCCGTGAGTGTGAGTAGTTCCGATAACGTGGTGAAATCCCACCGCCGAATGTATAACAAGTAGTCGGGGTGGCTGTTGCGGAAAATTCTTTCCAATCGCTGCTCTCTGCTATAGCCGGCGTGTCGCATCAGGTTTTGTATCGCGATGACATAATCCTTATATTTCTCCCTTGGATGCTGTCTTCTCTGCCGTCTGTCGTCCTCGAGGCGTTTGAAATACCGGGCTGGCAGAAAGAAACGTAGGAAGTCGCGCTTGAAGGTTATCCAGCTCCTCCAGTGTTCGTTGTTGTTGCGATACCAGTGAAGAGCGAAGCCGCACAGTAGCTCGGGCATGGTTTTTGGGAGGAGGTCTATCAATCGCTCTACAAAAGATAGCGGGTCTCGTCCACCATCATATTTTACTAACCACTTCCTTACCTGGTCGATGATAGGTGCAAACGTGTGGGTAGGTGCTTGATTTTCAGGGTTGGCTGTACCTGCGTTCGGCCCGGCGGTTGTTGTCGGCGGGTGTTGGTGCATTGGTAGCTGATGTGCTGGTGTAGCGGTACCGTCAACTGGCTCTGTGTCGTGTTTTCCATAGGAGTAGTCTTACTCCCCGTACGTTCATTCGGTGGTACTGGCGTCTTCTTCTCATCCTCGTCTTCCGGGGCGGCCTAGATGTCTCTGTTGGTGATTTCCATTGCCGGGAATTTGGCGTGGATATCCGGATCGGAGTACGCCTTGGCCGCCAGTGCCGTTATACGCATGCGTATTTCTCGGACGGTTCCCGCGTATCCGATCCCAAATTCCTGTGCAACCGACACTAATTGCTCTTTGGGTATATCATCCAGCCACGCGGTGACCAGCTCCGCCATTTTATTTGCTCCTTGTTCCGTTATGAGCCCGTTAGGCTGTAGTGGCGTGGCTTTGGTACTGGTGGGCAGCGCTCTGCTGACGCCGCTGAGTGGCGCGCTGCTAACGTCGGTAAGTGGTGTTCTGGCCGCGTCGGTATGTAGCGCTCTTGCAATGTGAGTTGCGCTCTGGTCGTGCCGGTGAGTGGCGCTCTAACAACGTCGGTGAGTAGCGCTCTGGTGACGCCGGTATGCGGCGCTCTCACAATGCCGGAGAGTAGCACTCTAGTCGTGTCGATGAGTTGCGCTCTGATGACGCCGGAGAGTAACGCTCGGGTGGCGCCGGACAGTGGCGTTCTCGTAGGCGTTGCCGACGGCAGTGGGTCGCGCTCTTGTTGATGTTTTTCTGCTGACGGCGGATGTCACCCGTACGCGGCTTCACGGTATACTGTGGTAGACGGTGATCGTAGCCGAGTTTAGTGTTCACTACTTCTGAGTGGCGATGTCTCGTGGTGTTATTTGCCGACGCACAATCAATCCATCCACTCAGTCGTAACTCTCACTTCGGTCTATGGCTCTCTACCTCTGAGTGGTGATGACTTGTGGTGTTATTTGCCGACGCACAAGCAATCGCTCCATCCAGCTGTAGTTGCTCAACCGCTTCCACAGCTCCGTGCTGACTGACTGTTAATCAGCTGTGTTTTATCTTTAATAGCCTGTGTGCTTGATGTTTCGTGGTCGCGCAGCTACATGTTTCTGGGTGATGTTGCGTTATCATAGCAACGAGGAGGCTGTCGGATGTTGCTATGACTAGTGTTGCTGTCACTAGTTGAGTGGCTGGCTGCTTTGGCTTGTGTTTCTGTGGCTTATTGCGTGGTGTATTGCTGGTTTATGTTATGGTTGCTTGTGTGGGCTAAATTTCTTGTTGAACATTTAGTTCTCACAGCACTCAAAGACGAATTTTATCCAAAACACGTAATCTTCACGAACGATGTTTTTGTGTTGTAAAATATGAATTATATGCTTTCATTTTCAATGAAAATTAGGTTTATATAATCTTCATAGAAATATTAAAAAATATTTAATATTGTGACTGGTGGGGCATCTCCTTGTGACTGGTGTAAAGTTATTGTACATTGGCCGAATTTGTGGCAAGAAAAACGCAAGTTTGCGCCAATGTTTATTTCAAATAAAAGAAAAAGGAATAACACGGTGATGTAGGTTAACAATACAATTCAAAACAATGCTGTTTATTGTTTAAGTATATGTATACAATTTACAATTATTTTCCAGTATCACCCTGGATTTGAAAGGCGATGAAGCGTGGTGGCTCAAGGACGTCTGCTTATTTCGATACTAGCAGGATAAGTATAATCCATTGTTTTTTCAGTTTAGCTCGCGGAAAACGGTTTTTAGCCGCGAGGGAAATTTTAACATAGAAAGTGGTTTACACAAGTATGTAGCTGGCTGCTGTGTCTTATACATAATGTTATATATTAGGACGGGTCGCAAATTGAATTGTTTAGGACGCCGGCGTAAACAGTTATTATTATAAAAGTTTCCATAGACAAAAATTACAACTTCTTTTTATTTTTTTACAAGATGTTACTACTGAAATAGAGATAATTAGGGCATATTTAAATTTGTGTAATTTTCGCTTTTTCAGTGGAATGACCCATATTGCGCTCCTATATACGGTTGCAAGACGTACTGATTTTATCAATACAGTACTGACTGTTCAACTCTTTTACTGATTTTACTAATTTCTTCAATCAGTACGCTAATGTACTGATTTGTACTGAATTTTCAATTCAAACAAAATACTTTAGGATTTTCTTAAGGTTTTTACATAACATTGAAACTTGCTTAAACTGCACTGTAAAAAGTAAAATGAAAATAATTTATTTTATTTTATGTTTGTAGGCTAGTCTGATCTTTTCAGTTCTGGTGCGAATAAAACTACTTTATTCCACTTTTCACCCGACGTTTCGCTAAAACTTTTTTAGCATCCTCAGGGGTAGTGTTTATTTTATCTGTTACAATAATACAAAAATACAAAAAACACACACATTAAGTATTAACCGAAAAAACAAAAACGTTTACATATGGGTGTTTCCAGCGGAAGGTCCACCACGACAAAAAAAATAAAAGTTTTATATCTAACGTATTTACGGGCCGATTTGTCTGCTTTTTAAAATATATACTGGCTATGTAAGTAGAATTATGTTTGCAAAAAATGGTCTTCCTAGGTGGTGCCAAGGTCGAGATATTTCGAAA
>NW_023458557.1:11406795-11444777 GCF_013731165.1 Rhagoletis pomonella | reverse complement strand
TGATGCTATATGCAAGAAAAAATTCCTTTCAATGTTATGAGCTTTACCTCCACTTGTGAGATCTTTTCTAAGCGTGCGTAATCTTCTTCTATGATCTTGCAACTACAACATTGGTCTGAAGCGTCAACCTCTAGTCTTAAGTCATGTAGGCCAACAAAAGTCCTTATAAGGATGCTGAAGAGCACAGATGTGCATCCTCGATGTAAAACTTGGCCATTGATATAGGAATTGGAAGGATGTGGTCGAAACTTTCCTTGCTGATTCGCCACTTTTAAAATATCCAAGAGCGGGTTTCCTTGAGTCTTACTGCTGCAGCAATGGCCGCCCGAGCAATTTCATCAAGCGGAGGTAGATGCAAGGTCGCATTTAGGATATATGACGACGTGGGACATCGTAAATTCGTATAATATAAACATAAAAAACAAAGGAGTCCAGACATATGGGGTTTCTAGAGATTTCGACTGCAGCACCATTATGAATTGCAACCTGATTGTACAATAAGTAGGGATTTTCTAAATAACTCAACTGTAGCGCCACCTAGCGGGTCCATTTTTCGCATAAGTATTTTTTCATCATGCAGGAAGAACACATTTTGAATTTGAATGAAATCAGTTCATAAATACGGCTTTTATAAATAACTCGGCTCCATCGCCACAAAGGAGTTTTCTAGTAGCCTTTAATAGGACTTAATGCGCATGGAATAACCTCCGATAATTTGATTTAAATCTATCTAGGGGTTTGAGTTAAATCACAACAACGAAAACGGTTATCATTTTATACATAAATATATGCACATATCTATATACATAAATTACTTGTTTTATTATTATTTTATTCGTTATTCGAATAATTAATGAAGATAATAATTATTCGAATAACGAATAACATAATTTATCCGTCATTCGAATAATTTTTTTTTAAATAGCCAAAATTATTTATTATTTACGAATAACAAGAAAAACAATTTATTCATTTGTTATTCGTCATTCGAATAAATTTTGCCCAACTCTGACTGAATGACCATTGTTATACATAATATTTATTAAAATTAAATATAGTTGAATCAAGCTTACAAGTTATTTTAGCCCTAATTTATTAGTGAAAGATAATTGTTTTTCTGCATTAACACCTTTCGTTAACATATCGGCTAGTATTTCATTTGATGACAAATATTTTACTTCAATTTCATGATTATCAAGTTTTTCGCGCATAAATTTAGCTTCTATGTCTACGTGTTTTGTTCTGAAGGAATTATTTTGAACAATATGTATGGCACTCTTATTGTCTGAGTGAATAATTGTGAGTTTTTCAAAATTTATATTTAATTCATTTTCTAAACGTTTAAGCCAAATACTTTCTTGGATTGCTGATACTAAGCTTAAAAATTCGGCTTCTGTCGTAGAAAGCGCCACAGTACGCAGTCGTTTCGTGCCCCACGATACCACTGTGCCTTGAAACGTGAAGGCATAGCCGGTTGTTGATTGTCTGCTATCGACATCAGCTGCCCAGTCTGAATCGCAAAATCCCGTTAAGGCTTCTGGCTCCTTTGTGTAAGTAATACCCTTTTCCATTGTACCCTTAAGGTAACGCATGACACGTTTAACAGCTACCCAGTGTGCTTTGCCCGGATTTGTGTTGAAACGGCTTAAAAGGTTAACAGCAAAACATATGTCTGGGCGTGTTACCTGCGCCGCAAACAAAATACTATCAACTGTTTGCATATATGGAACATTTGCCATTTCTTCGCGTTCAGCTCTGGTCTTCGGAGACATATCAGACGATAGTTTCTGGTTGATATCTACTGGTGTCGCTATGGGATTGCATTGATCCATGCAAAGCGAACAAGTATGTTGCGAATATATTGAGACTGATCTATCTTAACAGACCCCACCGCCACGTTGCGTGTAATCCGAACACCCAATATAGAAGATGCCTACCCCATGTCTTTCATCTTAAACAATTTGCTTAACTGGCTCTTCAGTTTTTGTATCTGAGTCAGAGAATTTGCAAAAATTAGCACATCATCGACGTAAATTGCCACATAAAGAAGTGCTTCATTAGTTATTTGATAATAAATGCACTGGTCCACATTACTTCGATGAAGACCGAGCTTTAGTAATTCTTCGTTCAACCTTTCGTTCCATACCTTACTTGACTGCTTAAGTCCGTAGGGTGATTTTACTAACTTGCACACTTTGCCGCTGTTATCATTAAAACCCTCTAACTGCGTCACGTATATCTCTTCTTTAAGGTTGCTGTTCAAAAAAGCAGTCACCGCACCCATCTGATGAATTAATAGATCATGTTTCGCAGCCAGTGCTAGTAGATATCTAATGGAGGTATACCTTGCGACAGGGGCAAATGTCTCATCGTAGTCAATGCCCTTAACTTGCGAAAACCCTTTCACAACAAGCCTTGCTTTGTTCCGAATTGGCCTACTATTATTGTCAGTTTTTAATTTGAACACCCACTTCGTGTCGATCGCCTTCTTGCCACTACGTAAATCGGTGAGATGCCAGGTATTGTTTGCTATAATGGAGTCCATATCCTCTTGCATAGCTGCCTTCTACTGACGTGAATCTACTCCAGTCAACGCCTCTTTAACTGTACCAGGTTCGGTTGCTGTTGAATTTTCAGTAACACAAAAGTTGTAATCTGAATCTTGCTTGCTCGCAATTCGCTTCGACCTCCGAGGAACTAGCTGGTTTGGTTGCTCATCTTGGGAATCAATACTCCCGTAATCAGTAGAACTTTCTTCTAGAACACACAACACCCTTTTCTTCTCTCTCACCACTTTCATCTGGCAATTCAACATTCATTTCTTTCCCTGAGTTGACAGATTCTGATAACTTTATGTTTTTACTTTCAAAATCTACAGTGCTTTGTTTTGTATATTGTTCATCACTATCAACTGCATTGTCATTTGTTAGTTCATGAAGTTCACTAATGCCGGTATTGAATAATTCCAATGTATTTAAATCTTTCTTGGTATGTCTCGGTTCATTAAAATCTTCAAAAGACACTGTATCTCGGCTAATTATTATTTTCTTAGTTTTTAAATCGTATAGACGGTAACCTTTACTTTCACTGCTGTATCCTAACAGAATGCATTCAACCGATTTATCACTGAACTTTGCTCGTTTTTCTTTAAGAACGCGGACCATGGCTTTACACACAAAAACACGAATGTGGTTCAAACTCGGTTTTTATTGCTCCATATTTCTTCTGGGCATTTTTTGTTACTCCTGCATGGCAGCAAGTTCATTAAATAAACAGCACTCACGGCTGCTTCAGCCCTAAAATTTTGTTTCAAACCAGATTCTAATAACATGCACCGCACTCTGTCCATTATAGATCGATTCATACATTCCGTAACTCCGTTTTGTTGAGGTGTGTATGTGCAAGTTTTTTGATGAAGTATACCGCACTGTTCTAGAAAACTCTTAAATTCACCATTTATAAATTCCGTTCCATTATCCGTTCTTAACGTTTTTATCTTGCGTTCGCATTGATTTTCCCTGAGATTTTTAAATTTAACAAACTCGTGGAAAACTTCTGATTTATTTTTGATCGGCACAGCAAATGTTTTACGCGAGTAGTCGTCAATAAACACTACCAAAAATTTTGCGCCACCAATTGATTTTACATTTATGGGCCATATGACATCGGCATGGATAAGATCGAGAAGGTTCTGTGCACGAGTACCTATATTGGAAAATGGTATACGGGCTTGCTTGCCTTTTACACAAACAACGCATGGCGAATCGATGCTTTAAAATTTCACGCCGTTTGTACATCTTTGAATCGCTTTCATGTTTGCCCAAGACGACGGATCCAGAGATTAAAGGAATCACTTGTAGTCATAGCAGTTTCATTGCACTGTTTTTTATCAGTGTTGAGAGTCTATACAAGTCATTAATTACACTTGCCGTTGCAATAAGATCATTTTGATCATCATTGAAGATTTCACATGTTTCGTTTTTAAACACCACTTTGTTCCCATTTTTTGTAACTTGTCGTACCGACAATAAGTTGGCACATAAATCCGCCACTTCTTCTACGTCATTCACTGTAGCTTCTACACCCGTGCTTAACATTTGCATCGCCTGAACATTTAACAGGTATTTTATTGTTATTCGCTACCGTCACACTTTTATTTTTAATATTTCGCTTATTAAATAGTACTTCACCCTCGTTAATCATATGCGCACTCGCACCTGAATCTACGAACCAGTCAGCTGATTTTTCGCCACTTGTCAAAAAGGAAGCAAAGAGAACTGCTTTTGTGCTCTTGTTCTTAGAAAGGTTGTATTTTTTAGTTCTATTTGGGCAATTTCAACTATATTGTCCGAATTCTTTGCACGAATAGCACTGTGTTTTAAACTTGTATTTTTTGTTGTTTTTACAATTAAACGCGCTTTCACTACTCCGTTTATCAAATTTTGCATCTTGTAGTAGTAAATTTTTAACTGAGTCTACTGTCAACTTCGAGTTTATATTTTCAACCGCTATAACTAGGGAGCGGAATTCCCCAGGAAGTCCTGTCAACATTAGTGAAGCTACTAATTCTTCATCTATATTGAGTCCTGCACTTTGTACTTTTAAGGACGTCATGACCACATTATTTATATAGTCTTGCATGTTATCACTGTCCTCGAGCTTCAATTGTACTAATTGCTTGAGCAGTTCGACTTTTCGCGTGAGTCCATCATCTTCAGATGCCGCGACGATTGCATTCCAAGCTTCTTTCGCACTTCCAGCTTTCGCAATGTGAGCAAAGTTATTGGGTTCCACCATTAGGGTGATTTCAGCCATCGCACGTGCATCCGAGTCCAATTCTTTCTGTTTACGCTTCTCCGATAGTCCCTGTTCTACTATCTTCAAGGAGTTTCGCAACACGAGGTAGGACTTAGCATGCCTCTTCCATGTGTCGAAATTCTCGCGACCACGAAGCTTTTCGAATGGGAACGTTACTCCACCATTGCCTGCCATTTTATCGACGTTTTGTAAGTTAATCACTTTATATATTGACAAGATGAGTTGTTTATAGGATTCTATACATAAAGCTTTAGATTAATTTTTATTTATTTTACGCGACAAAGGCCCATAACCTATTGTAATAATATTAGATATTATAAGCGCGTGGAAGAAAACACGTCACGTCGTTAAGAAATCGCACCGGAAGAGAGTTTTATTCAGATAACTCAAGTTCTTAAAATTAGTTCCCAATAGTATGTTACAATGGGTATTCAATCACAATAAGCGCGTGCATCAGAATTAGTAGAATTACATGCCAACGAGATGCAAAAGGGAGACGATGACAAAACTGTCGCCGCAGTGAACACAGAAACAAAGCAGATCAGAGCATTTCAAGAAAACGGAGAAAGTCACTTTAGTAAGAACGAAAAAGCAACGACGGTCAGCAACAAAAAACAAATAACTAATTGCCGTTTTTGCAAACGCGATCATGAATTTAGGAAATGCCCTGAATTCGGTCACCGATGCAACAACTGTGGTCGTCTTAATCACTTCAGCATTGCTTGCTTTGCTTCGAAAGTGCGATAAATACAACAAAGCAGTGACGTCGGATCCGATGAAACTGAAATTTGTTTGCACAATATTTCTACATCAAAGGAAAATAGAAAAAGGTGGTATGAGAAAATTCGTTTGGAGAATTGTCTAATAAATTTCAAATTGGACACCGGGGCAGATGTCAATGTACTACCTTACAAATATTTGAAATTTCTAAAAAAACGTTGAGTTGAAAACATAACACCGCAAAGTTATGGCGGTACAGATCTGAACTACAAAAGAATAATTGGGTGTGTGACTATGTGCCGGAATGAAATTACCTTATTAAAATTTACGGTACTAGACACGCCATTTGAGCCGCTTTCAGGTTTAGAAGCTTGTGAGCGGTTGCGGCTAAATGAGCGCGTATGTGCTGTTGAAGATAACGCAAAACAACCATTTATTAAGGCGAACATGGATATTTTTGAAGGTTTGGCCTATTTCATATCTAATTTAGACATAAAAGTAAAGCAAAACTCAATTCCAGTGGTGAAGCCAGCTCGTAGAATTACATTAGCATTAAATGAGCGAGTAAACCAGGAGCAGGAGAAAATGGTGAAGCGAGGCATCATTGAAAGGGTTGACGGTCCGATTGAGCGAGCGTCCAGTTTAGTGATTGTGGAAAAAAACTGATCACCTGCGCCTTTGCATTGACCCTCAAGTTGTGGATGCTGATATATTGATGGAAAACCAGACACTGCCGTCATTTGAATCTATTTCGGCCCGACTTGCGAACAAGAGGTTTTTTACTGTCTTAGACCTTAAAGAAATATTTTAGAAAATAGGCCTCAGTACTTCAGCTAGCGACCTATGTATGTTTAACACGCCCTTTGAATGTTGTCGTTTCAGAAGACTTCCGTACGGCATCAAAATTGGACCAGAAGTATTCCAGAAATACAATGAACGAAATTTCGAAGGCATAGATTGAATGCGATCGAGATAGGGTTAATACAATGTTCTGACCGACAACCTTGAAACGAGTTTTGGGATTGTGGGCTGAAGGCTTTTCACACCGACTGTTGGTGTTTTCGTTGACATTTCTTACATCCTTTGTTTACAGTTTTGCTGCACAAATACAAAACCAAAATACTTTCCCTTCAATTTCTTTTCATTAACAACCTTTTACTTCCATGCTTATTTTATTTTGGTCAGCCAATTAACAATAAATCCGAAATGGCGTATTAAAGATGATAAAATATGACTTCCACTTCGATAAATAATCGAAAAAAACTAGTGCAGACACCGATTGGAATGAGTGGAACGTGAGTTTTCAAGTTGTTTTCAGCGAAAACTTGTTTTCGTTTGACAGATTTTACATTGACGAAAACACAAGTTTTAGGTCGAAAACCAGTTTTAGCAACGAAAACATGTTTTCGATGTCGGTCAGAACATGGTATAAGGCAATTTTAAATATAGGAAGGCCACAAGGTAAAACGGATTTAGAAAATTCTTTGGCATGATCAATTACATACGCGTATATATTCCTAACTTAGCAGAAACTTCGCAACCGTTGAGGGATATTTCTTTTCAATCAATTAAGAAGCCTATTGCCAAACTCAACGACGCTGCAGACATATGAGGAAAAAACAAGAGATTACCATTGAAACTGATGTATCGAAATTCGGACTAGGCTGTTGTGTTATGCAAAAAGGTAAGCCGGTTGCGTTTGCTTCCAGAAGTTTGACCGGTAAAGATATAAATTATGCTCAAGTTGCAAAAAAACTTCTCGCAGTAGTATTCGCATGTGGAAAGTTTCATTATTATATTTATGGCAGAACAAGTAAGAAAGCCTAAGTTCGGGCGGAGCCGAACTTTAAATACCCGGCGCAAGTATTAAATATATGTTTTTCACCTTTCCGAAACCTACCGCTACATGGTCAGCTGGGGCGTATCAATTTTGAGAAAATTAGAGTCCTTAAATTTCGAAATTTTGAAGTTTCAAGCAGTTCTGAAAGCGGCCTCAATTTTAGTCCGATTTCAATAATTTTCAACGCTTTGCTTCTATGTTGCAAGCGCAATAAATATACCGAGTTTGGTACAAATTGGTAGAACGGTTACCGAGATAAATATATGTGATCATAAGTGGGCGGAGCCACGCCCATTTTCTAAAATTTTATCACAAACATATTTCTTGGTTAAGAATTGTTGTAAGCATCAATTTTGAATAAATTAGCTTTAATATTTACTCATTTATTCTAGATTACCGTTCTATGGGATGTGGGCGTGGTTCTTATCCGATTTAAAAAATTTTCGGCCACTTGGTACATTATACCAAGGCCAATAACTGTGCCAATTGGTGCAGCGGTTACCAAGATATACACATGTAACCATAAGTGGGAGTGGCTACGCCCATTTTCGAAATATATATATAATATTCTTATTTTTCGTCTAAAACTTATTGTAAATATCAATTTTGAATGAATAATCTCCAGTAGTTACGAAAATATCGCAGTTTTCGTACTTCTGAAAATTACCGTTATATGGTGGGCGTGGTTACAGTCCGATTTTGCCCATTTTCAATACCAACCTACCTTGGGTAAATGGAAACCTACATACCGAATTTCGTTGAGATATCTCAATTTTTGCTCGAGTTATCGTGTACACGGACGGATGGACAGACAGACATGGCTTAATCGATTTCTCTTTTCATTCTGATCATTTATGTATACATTTGTCTATGTCTATCTCGATTCGTTTTGGCTGTTACAAACAACCGTTATGTCAACAAAAGAAGAAACTGAATGATGACAATTTTGAATAAATTAGCTTTAATATTTACTGATTTGTCGAAGATTTTGTATTTCTCTAAATTGCCGTTCTATGGGATGTGGCGTGGTTCTTGTCCGATTTAAAAAATTTTCGGCCATTTGGTGCATTATACCAAGGCCAATAACTGTGCCAAATGTTGGAAGAAATTGGTGCAGCGGTTACCAAGATATACACATGTAACCATAAGTGGGCGTGGCTACGCCCATTTTCCAAAAATTTATAATATTCTTATTTTTCGTCTGAAAGTTATTGTAAATATCAATTTTGAGTGAATTATCATCAGTAGTTACTAAAATATCACAGTTTTCTTATTTCTGAAAATTACCGTTCTATGGGAAGTGGGCGTGGTTGCAGTCCGATTTCGCCCATTTTCAATACCAACGTACCTTAGATAAATGGAAACCTACATACCAAATTTCTTTGAGATATCTCAATTTTTGCTCGAGTTATCGTGTACACGGACGGACGGCCAGACGGACGGACAGTCAGACATGGCTTAATCGACTTCTCTATTCATTCTGAGCATTTATGTATACATTTGTCTATATCTATCTCGATTCGTTTTGGCTGTTATAAACAACCGTTATGTGAACAAAATTAATATACCCTTGTGTACAAGTGCGCTTGGTTTTAAAAAGCTTAGGCTATGCACAGTCAAATGGTTTTGCTGAAAAATGCGTGGGCGTTGCTAAGAATCTGATCAGGAAGGCACATCAAAGTCAAGAAGAGCTCTGGCTGGCACTACTGGAATATAGAAACACTCCGTTGAAAGAGGTTGATGCAGCCCCAGTGGACCTTCTGATGAGCAGAAAGACGCGCACATTATTTCCACCTCGAGCCACCCTGTTTAAACCTAGAGTAGTTCTAAACATCAATGTAAATATAAAAAATAAAAACGATAAAGCAGAACAATACTACGATCGAAACGCCAAATCAAAGCAACCATTCAGAGAGGGAGAAAAGGTCTGGTATCGTCATAAGTAGCGAGGTTGGATAAAGGCAACGGTGAGCAACATCGATGGAGCGCCGGGGTCATATTGGATAGAGCTGGAGGATGGTGCGGTATATCGTAGAAACTCGAAATGGCTTCGCAAACGTGCTGATTATTGTTTTTTTAATATTGTCATTTATTTGAAAATATTCACTAAGCTAAATACATACATACATAAATATCTGTGTACACATATACGAATCTGTCTCTTTGGTACCTGCTTCCGTATTAAGACTATGTTCAAACAGGCACCTTATTGGCAATTAAGAACCTTTTCACCAATTTAGGCCTTAATTGTTACACAATTTATCATACGAAAATTCAAATTATTAATTGCCAATTAATAATTAATTGGCAATCAATTTGTGTCAGATTCTCTATGCAAGCCTGCTAGGTATGTTTAATTTTGTCTTGGAGGTATGTTTATTGAACAAAGACCAATCAGCTGTTTGTTTCTGGGAGGGTGGGCAAAAGCTCGGAGTTCGAGCGAGCGAGCGATCAAACTCCTACTCAGTGCCTCGCAGACATCGAGGCACTCGCAGCTCGTATTCGTAGCAGCAATGAGGCGAGGCACGTGAAGTTTGGCTCGCTCGCCAAATGAGCGAGCGCTGCTTGTTTGCTCGCGCACCTATCAAACGAGCGAGGCCGTTGTGTGTTCCCTCGCTCGCAGTGCGAGGCGAGTAGCTGTCTGCATACTCACCATGATTCAATAATACAAGGTTAGATAATTATTGACAGCTGCGGTTTGACACTCCCTTACAAAAGGTTGCATTTACAAAGGATGGAGAAAAGGGGAGGAATGAAATCCCTTGGTGCGAAAATGGTAGTAGAAAAGTACGCAAATTAGGCAATTAGTAGTGAAATTCCTTTTGTAAATTCTAATGTATTTGCAGGAAATCTGGAATTTTGAACGAAATGTTGAACGTAATATTGATGTATCTATGTGAATTACGTAATTTATGTGCTGTATAAAAACTTCAAAATGACTCAAAATTAAAATAAGACTACTATGAGATTGATATAAACATCCAATTTAAAAACAGTTTATGTTTTCACCAGTTAAATATGCTTTATATGCATATACAAATAAACATATTGCACAAACGCTCATACTTCTATTTCGCACCAAAGCTACACTGTTTCCATGTAAATGTGCAAAGAGGCAACACGGTGCCACTGCTAAGGGAGCGGTGCGAGAGAGACAACTGTCAGTTTATCGAACCTTGTATTATTGAATCATGCATACTCACTCTGCTAGGAAAGACGAGTGAGCGGCGAGCGAGCGCTCCGAGTGTACTATACAACACATGCATTTTTGTGCATAAAAATGTGGGAATGTATGTCAATAGATTATGTACGAAAGTATGTTAATAATTGTATGTACATATGCATATATATATGTTTAGTATTATATTAGGGCAGCATTTAAAACAACAAATACAATTGATTACATACATAAGCATAGATTATGGAATGAATTAATTTTTGGAGTTATATTCATACATGTGTACACACATAACATGCATATTTATATATGTTTGTATGTACGTATTTATGTATATATGCATTTATGTATGTATGTACATATGCATGTATTTTGTCTTTACAGAGAAAAGTAAGTAACGAAGATATTATAATCGTTTGTGCCGCAAACACAAAAAACAAGTAAGCACTTGTTAACACCCCCAAAATAGTTTGCTACTTGTAGCAGTTATGCTGTATACCTGAATGAAATATAGTCCTTGGTGGAAAAATTTATTTGTGGCCTGTTATTCAAGGACATATGTACATATGTATGCATATATATATGGATATGTAGACATGGGAAAATTTGCGTAAACAAAGAATAGAGACCGGTTCGCATACAACTTTGGCGTTGCGTTGGCGTCGAATTTCAAAGCAGCCGTCCACATATCCAAAATTTGGCAACGCTAAGGCCAACACAAAGCAGAAAGATTGCTGCGTCGGTCGCCAGCTGTTGCAAATAAATAAAATTAAATGAAAGTTTTTTCCTTTCATCAAAAATCAAATGAAGGCAAGAAATATAATTTTTCATGCAATTATTGATATGAAATATTAATTTATCTCTCGTTAATATGTTAATTTAGTGGCCAAAGTAGTCTCTGCCAAGCTTCATTGTAGAACGCATACTTTTAACTTGCGTTCTGTCAAACCAACGCCAACTACAAAGTCAACGCGAAAGTTCTATGTGGACCAGCCTTAATTATCAAATAGTAGTTTGTATTATCCTACATACATACATATGTATGGGGCCTAAACCAGGAATATTCATTTGAAAATGCTGATGTCCTACTCATTTATGCAATGAAAGACCAAATAATGATTTTTATAAATATTATATTCTCATTTATACATATGTAACATAGTTACTTAGTCAAATTACTTAGTAATTACTTGTAGGTAAGAATACAAAGACAAATTATTTATCAGAAGCATTGCCCCTTGCATATTGAAAAAAAGTAATAAAAGCTATCAACAGAGAAAAATCGCTACAGCGAAAAAAGTGTTTGAAAAACCGCATAAATTCAAATCCGCTTAAAAAAGAACCGCATAAAAAGAGACCTAAGTGTATAAGTTGAAATTTTATAAGAAATGATTGAACATTAAAAACATTATACCTACATAGATATGTATGCACATATGTATGTGCCTACCTAGTAGATAAAACTGGTCAAAATAGCAGGAATCTATTCTTCTGTGCATGAGAATATATACATAAATATATACAAACATATGTGTATATACATATCTGCATGCGTGCATACAATCCTTTACTCGAAATTCTTAGTTGCTGCAATTTTTATCCCATAAATTTTTGCCGACCAAACAACGCGTTTGCCTGTCTAATCTGCTTGCCTCATTTGCCTCGCTCGTTTACTCGCCTCATCTGCCTCGCTCGTCTGCTGCTGCAAATGAGTGCCTCGCTCGCAACGACGCCCTCGCGAGGGCAGAGCTAATGAGGCCCTCGTTTGCTTGCCGCTCTACTCTTCCGCTGCCCTCGTTTGCTTACTCGCTCGCTGGCTGCTCAGCGCGTGCGCTCGTACTTAACGAGTGCTCGTTTGCAAACAGCCTCGCGTGTTGCTCGTGAGTTGCGCTAGCTCAGAGCAAACTAACGAGCGAGCGAGGGGCGAAAATGAGGAAAGTCCGGACCCTGGTTTCTGGTCCCTTTTTACAGCTGATATTCCATCAGGGATGGAAAATTGAATTATAAAATTGTACCTAATTTACGTAAACTTTACCTAAAAGTAGATAGATGTACCTAAAAAGTAAATATGTATTTATATATAAAGAAAAATAGGAGGTAACAATTCCCATCGATGCCATATCAACTTCTGTACTCACATTAAACAAATTTTTGGCTATGAAAAGAATATCTTGGAGCAGCGCGAGGCGAAACTATGTTGTAGAAAAGGTGAATTACTTTCCTCCTAGTTGTTCGATCTGACATTTTAAAAAGAAATATTTTGCATCTATCTGGCGAAATCAACTACAGTTGCGTTACTTTGACCCTTCTGTATCATTTGTATGCCTCTTCACAAAGGGGGGAAGCTATTAAACCAGTTGCCTGCATCAGAAAATGCATTGAAATGTCAGTAAAAATAAGAGGTGATTTCCTGAGAAGCTATTTGGCTACGTTCCAAATGCACCTAAAATTGTGAGTTTGTACCAAATGTACTTTCAAACTAATTAAAGGTACGATTGTAACAACTTTTCCATCACTGTAGGTAATCCAACAGCTGGTTTCGTATCGCTTATTGGGCAGCTGACGTGCGTGTGAACACCAAACTCAATACCGCAATTAATTGCCTCAGCTAATTGGCCTGTTTGAACATAGTCTTACTGGCTAAACAGAATATAGTACCACAGCCACAAGCTATTTCTCTAGCTACATCAGCTTCATAAGCAATAATACACCATAACCACAGCTACATATTGTCGGAAGTTTAGAGCATTTAGAATATTTTAACTTTTGACAGCTCTTGCTACATACTATAGCCACATCATTCTGGTTTGGCAGTTACTAATGTAGGGAGGCGATTAAAGGGGAAGATGTTGTATAACAGTTTATATACAAAGCAATCTCTAATACTCTTTACATCTCTCACTGAGAAAGTATTGAATATTGTTGTGTTTTTTTACGTATGAAACTTACATGCTTACTGTAGGGTTAAACCTTAATTAGGCGCATGGGGTCAAGGCCATCTCAAGTTGAAAAAAAAATGTCTTGGAGTGCTTGGAGAGTGCTCGCGCTCTTTCTTGCTTCCTAACTCCAGGCGGGGTACGTCAATAAGTTACTGACAGAACATCCGTGTGTACGCATTGGTCGCTACTCTTTTAAGTCCTGACCCCATGCGACCCCTTACGTAACATTTTTTGGCGCAGGTAAGTTTTTATTTTTGTATCTAAGTTTGAAGTCAAAGTTATGATTTTCTTTCTTAAAGGTAACTATAATAAAGAGCTATAATATTTATGACAATACACATTTCGTTTTATTTAGTTAGTCACGGCTAGAACATCTTCGCGTACATATGTGTCGCTACTCGCTTGAGTGCTGACGCCATGCGAACACTAACGAAAAATTTTTTGGGGGAGGTAAATTTTTACTTTTTTTTTAGTTTGAAGTCGAAAATATATCTTTGTTTTTTTTTTAAGTTAAGTATAATAGAGTACTTTAATATATTTGTTAATACAACTTCATTCTTTTATTTTGAAAACTCTTTTTTCAACAATTTTTTTTTGGGGTAACTGGGGAGCCCATGCGACTAATTGTGTGATTTCCTTCATACTCCTAATTAAGGGTTAATAGGAATGTCAAATTGAGACAGGAGAATAACGGAGAAGAAAGTGTACCAATAACTTGAACGCGACGGACGAGAATTTCTATACAATTTTGAAGTTAATATATTTTATACTGCTGAAAAGCGAAAATCCTGACTTTTAATTGGGCTCGGGCGTTGCAAAAAAGCTTGCAACGAAACATTGGTACTGTGACCAGGATTCTGGCGAGGAAATTCAAATCGTCATAGGTAACAAACTTCGTAAGTTAACGCGTGAAAAAGAACTTTTTGGTGGTACATATTCTGCGAGCAACAACAACGAAGGAACACTAGCAGCTTCAGTTTATTAAAAGCGGTGCATACGATGAATACGTGAACGTGTTAGAGTTGAGGTTGCCAGCGAAGCGTCGACGCAGGCAGAGAAGTTCTCAGTCAGCGGCAATCGAAAGAACTAGTAAACAAGAAACAAAAGGTTTAGCAACGGCAGTTTCCTTTTATTGGATCGTATGATCAAGCGAATCTTAATTTACACGTGCAAAAACTGGAGTTAAATTGCAAAAAAAGACTACAAGAGCCGAATATTTCTTAAAATTTTTGAAATAATTGGTGCAAAGTTACAAAGAACTATGGGTAATGAAGATGACATGGAGCAACAAGTTGATCTAACCAAAGCTAAAAAATTGTCGGAGGATAAACAATTGCGCTCGTCGACAAGCGAAATATAACTGGAATTAAAACAGCGCTCAGCAAGAAGAATGTTCCTATCGAAGAGCTGGGTTGCAGGTGAGATATTTTGGAAGCCTACTTCAAGCAGGCATTGTCGGTTAGTACCAGCATACTTCGACTGTGTGCTCCAACTCAATGTGAGTCCCACGAGAAGGCAATGGCAGACATCGAGGATATTTACGTTGCAGCTAAGGCGAAAATAAAAGAAAAGCTGGCTGCAAGCCGGGTTGCTGCCGAGGCAAGCGCGCTTAGCGTTACAGCGGCGGCGATTCCGCAATCGTTGGCAAAGTGGGAGGAATCTATCGACTATACAAGGCTATCCACTTGGGATGAATGCTCTGCAGTGTTGACTAAGAGATGTGAAAATATGGAGGCTCGAGAGAAAAGAACGGCGCGCTGTGGCGAGAACGAGGACGATGGAGGCAAAGCGAGTCGCAAAGATAATCGCAAGGCGATTGGTGTTGAGAAACACGTTTTGCCTATAGAGAAAGGTGGATGCGAAGTTTGTCGAAAGGACGGGAACAACGTAGACAGCTGCCGTAAATTTCAGGCTCAAAAGATTCCGCAGAGGCGCAAAACAGCACGACATTTGATGCTGTGCTTCTTGTGTTTGCAAAGTGGGCATAGGGCCAGTAGCTGTCAAGCGAAACGGTGTATAGAGTGCGGCGGTGACCACCATAAAATGCTGCATAAAAACAACGTAGAGGTGAAGACGATCGACGCACCAGGCACGACGCAAGCTGCTACGGTAAGTCAAGTTGCTGCGCATGCTACGATGCAAAATGAAGGCGCGTTTAAACTAGACCAATTTATGAATGCAGATGATTGGGGCATCCCTAGTAACATATCATTGGCAGATCCGAATTTCAACAAGCCTAGCGACATGTAGAAAACTGTGCTGGGTTGGGTCGTGTCAGGTATGACAAATCGAGCTGACTCCAACGAGAGTCTTAGGAGCAGCTTAACCAGGTGTCGAAGAGGAATTGATTGTGGATAAATTTTGGCTGATGGAACAGGGTGATGCAAAAACAGTGTTTCCAACAGCGGACGAGGCACTGTGTGAAGAGATTTTTATCAGAGAATCTGGATGTGATCACACTGGGTGCTTCGTGTTAAGG
Source organism: Rhagoletis pomonella (assembly GCF_013731165.1). Lineage (NCBI taxonomy): Eukaryota > Metazoa > Arthropoda > Insecta > Diptera > Tephritidae > Rhagoletis > Rhagoletis pomonella. Next base: position 11,428,803 of record NW_023458557.1, on the reverse strand, counting down.
ATTCAATTTAAAGGAAATGTCGCTGAGTTAGGCGACTAAAATCAAGCGGCATTATGGCGATTCTTGCTCCTTGAAAAGAGGCTAAAGAATAATCCAGTAATCCAAAAAATTTATAATGCATTAATAGACGAATATTTGGAATTGAGGCATATGGCACTGGTCCCAAAGGATTCCAGGGAAAAGGTAAAGTACCTTGCACCGCATACGTTTGTCTTACGGCCAGAATCTACAAGTACTAAACTGCGGGTGATGTTGACTGCAGTTTTAAGACCTCATCGGGGCTCTCCTTGAATGATGTAATGTACAAAGGACCCATTGTAAAAGATGACTTGCTGGCGATCGTGTTGCGCTTTCGATGCTATATGTATGCGATAACAGCGGATGTGACGAAAATGTAAAATGTTTTATCAATGTATATTGTGGCGGCCAACCCCGAATGAAGATAACGAATTATATCGCTTATTGACGATCACGTACGGAACGGCGTCCACGCCATATCTGGCGACAAGATGCGTAAAAGCAGTTGGTGCACAGTACGCAGAGAAGTTTCCATATGGTGCAAACAAAGGTTTAATAGGTTTTTATATGGACGATCTGATATCAGGAGAATAATCTGATGAGCAGCTACAACAAATTAACTCGGAGGTCAGCGAGATTTTAAGTTTAGACTTAATCAGGGTTTGAGCTACGTAAATGGTACTCGACTAATAGTGAATTTTTGAAGAAAGTGCCATCGGATGATCAAGAGAAGCCGCTGCATTTGAACGACGCCGAAATCATCAAAACTCTCGGTATTATGTGGGAGTCCACTTCCGATGTGTTTCGTTATGATTGGCCGGAGCTGAAAATGGACAAACCCATAACAAAGCGGATTATACTGGCGGAAATTGCGAGTCTGTTTGATCCTCTCCGTCTGATAAACCCCTTAATCGTAAAGGTTAAGATCTTTTTGGAAAATCCCTGGATCGTAAAGGGGCATTGGGATGAATCCCTACCGTTGAAGGGTAACGTTCAGTGGATCAGATTTCGCGAGAAACTGCCTTTGGTCAAAGATATACGAGTACCAAGATATATTTTGGCGAAAAATGGTCCTACACGGATTTTATGATGCGTCGCTGCGGGCTTATGAGGCATGCGTATACATTCGCACCGTACTGTGTCGCTGTGGAGCGCCAAGTCCAGAGTGGCACCATTAAGAACTAAGTCGCTTTTGGATTTACTTGGAATTACTTGAAGCTGAGTTATTGGTAAAGTTATTAACCAAAACCCAAGAAAACTTGGTCGTTTCATTGAATGCAATTTATTTGTGGACAGATAGCGAAATCGTGCTAAATTGGTTAAGTAAGCATCCATCGTAACTGTCAATTTTCGTTGCAAACAGAGTGGCAACAATTCAAGAGCGGACGAAAAATGCACTATGGAGGTATGTTCCAACTAAGAGTAATCCAGCGGATGTTACATCTCGCGGCGCATTTGCAGATGAGCTTATCGAGACGATTTGGTTTACTGGCCCAGGGTTTTTCAGGAAAACGTGTGACAAATTGCCACCGAATAGATTTCGGAGCGACCATCTGAAATAAACATGGAACAAAGGCGAGCAGTGGCACTACCCATCGAGCATCGAAAAAATCAGGTGCTGCTGTGTTCGGCGTCGCGTAGTAATTTTGGGCAGATACAGCGAAAAGTGGCATATCTGTTATACTTCTTTCGGCGCAAAACCAATCGCGAGACCTTGGTTACCAGCGGTGATGAACCGATGCTGAGAGCGGAGCTGTTGAGAGAGGTGCGCATCATGTACTGCATACAGCAGCAATACTTTGAAGCGGAGATCAAACTATTAGCGCGAAGCAAAGAATTACCTCCCGCCAGCAAATTAAAAAACTTAATGTGTTCCTGGCATCAAGCGTTGGAGTTTCCATGATGCGTGTCGGAGGCCGCCTCGCAAGATCGCAACTACCATATGAGGCGAAGTTTCTAATTGTGTTGCCCCCTGAGAGTCTAATTGTGCGGACTTATATACGATATCTGCACGAAACCGACACGCATGTGGCTACGCAGGCGTCGATGTCGATATTGAGGCAACAGTGCTGGGTCGTGAATGCGAGAAGGCTGGTAAGACAAGTAACCACCCAATGTTTACTTTGCTTTCCTTCCAGGCCCAAACTTTGTGAGTAAATTATGGGACACTTGCCAGCAAGACGAGTAGCAGTAACAAGGCCGTTTTACTCCACTGGTGTTGACTTTTTTGGATCTATTCTGACCACCGTCCGACTTCGAGGAGCACGCACCAACCAAGGCGGTACATATTGAGGTGGTATCCGACCTCAGTACAAAGGCGTTTACTGCAGCGCTCAAGCGGTTTGTGACGCGAAGAGGCTTATGTCACCACCTTTATTGTGACAACGGCACTAACTTTGTGGGTGTTCGGCGAGAAATGCAAGAGTGGAAACAGATGTTCTTCTCCCAATAACAGCAGCACAAGATAAGCGAGTTCTGCGCAGTCAAGGGCATTGAATTTCACCTATAAAGCCGCGCTCCTCACATTTTGGCGGGCTGTGGGAGGCGGCGGCTAAATACCACCTTACGCGCACGGGGGTAATGCACACTTTATGTTCGAAGAGTTGTGCACAATAACCACTGAAATCGAGGCGATTTTGAATTCGTGGCCGTTGGGCACATGTTCGGCCGATCCTAATGACGAAGAAGTGCTAACACCAGCGCAATTTTTGATTGGTAGCACACCGGATGTATTAGCGGAACCACTACAAGAACCAGCAAAGGTCAGTCTTAGAGATCAATGGCAATGTCTGACAGTCATGAAGCAGCATTTCTGGGCTCGATGGAGCAAAGAATACCTGCAGGATATGCAACGCAAGGCGAAGTGGTTTAAACCGCAACGTAATCAGTAGGTGATTTGGTGTTAGTAGCTGGAGACAACGCTCCTCCAAAGCATTGGATGATGGGCCGTGTTGAGCGGGTCGTACCAGATGAAGCTGGCGTAGTGCGTGTGGCTGAAGTGCGTACGAAGAATGGTTGCATCAAGAGGGCAGTACAGAAACTTGCAGAATAACGGAGAAGAAAATGTAACAATAAGTTGAACGCGACGGACGCGAATTTCTATACTATTATGAAGTTATTATATTCACACTGCTGGAAAGCAAAAATTCTCACTTTTAATTGGGTTCGGGCATTGCAAAAAAACTTGCAACGAAACATATATCCTAATAAATATGAAATAAAGAGCAGTCGCAATCCGAACCGTATGAGAATAAGACTGGTATGGCCAAAATATTAAGTTAAATTAAGTTACCAAAATTAAGTCTGGACTAACTGGGCTTTTACTCTTAAATTCGCCCACTTCACTCTCTAGCACAGCCATACACCGCTCAGATTCGTTAGCTTTACCTGCAATAGCAGCAACTTTTTCTTCTATTCTCTTCACTAACCGGTTTTGCGGGCCGCTATTTTATCGGACAAATTGTCAAAGAACGACTGCAGCTTGTCTGACTGTTGTTGGATTTTCTTCTCCAGTTCGCGTAGAATAGACAGAGCGGTTGCAAGAATTGCGCTCTCGTCCAATTTCGCCGCGAGAGAATCTTTCCTACCACGCCGTTTAAGTTAGTTTTGGCTATTATTATAATCTTATTTGGCCCGTATTTATGCACTTCTTGGCTTGATTGGTTTAAAGTAAACAACCGCTACGAATGCCACATTTCGGCTAATTTTATTGTTAGTTAAACCACAAATTATGAGTTTTACAACAGAGAAATTTATATGTCCGATCTGCACGATAGCTCATAAGTTATGTAGTGCATCAAGTACGAAAATATTTTTTTTAATTATACAACCAAATTTGAAGGATCATGAATACTTACATCGGGTTTAAAGCAAATTTCAAACGAGTGTTCCTTGGCAATAAGTGTATATTTCGTCCCAGAAACCACCTTGTTTCCACTGGTGGACTGTAATAAGTATTTATTTAGTGAATATAAAATTAGTTACAAAGTAGACATTAGTACCAAAAAATCCACGAAGAGACTGAAACTATTGTTCCAGAACTCATGTGATAGCAGATAAGTGCAATTTGTGACCTCCTCCGGATCGACGTTCAGAGTCACTAAACGCTTATCGAAAGTTATATAGAACCCGGAGTCTATCAAAAACGCTCGTGCTGTAAAACATAGTAAAAGTAGTAAATTTTGATTAAAAATAGGCCAACTATAGTAACAAAAATATCTTTATATATATTAAGTAGATTGACCCAATTTTGCCCAATGTCGTTATTTTTTTTTTGGCTGATAGTTAAAACCTTTCGAATACTTGCCAACACTCACCTGACCAAGTTTAGTTGCGAAATTCAAATACACTGTGAGATAAGTGGTAGGGGTCAGTGATCGGGAAGGGTTCAAACTACCGGGGAAAGTTATATCGGTAAAAAAGAAGTTATACGTGTCCCGGCGTTTCGCTGGGTCACGTCTAGGAATCGAGATATATCGATTTGAAGTTAGTAACTATCATATAGGGGAAATTGTCACCTTTGGTGGTCTTTTTTTTGACATAACTCGAGAACCACTAGTCCGATTTTGCTCAAACAAATTTAAACAAATTAAAAATTACAATTCCTTTAATCTGTTTATATAACGTTTTTCTATATAATCAACAGTTTTGCCGGTAAAAATAAATGTATGAAGAAAAAAAATATTTTTTGCCTAAAATATTAAATTTTTTTATTTTTTAAATTCATAAAAAATCCAAAACGGAAAAAAGGCAAGTCGTATTACTTTCACGCAAAGTCACATAACCTTTAAGCAAAATGAGACATAGAAAAAATAAAAAAGACCACCAAAGTTGACAATTTCCCCTATATGATAGTTACTAACTTCAAATCGATATATCTCGATTCTTAGACTTGACCCAGCGAAACGCCGGGCCACGTATAACTTGTTTTTGACCGATATAACATTTCCCGTTGGTTTCATCCCATCCCGATTTTGACTGTCGCATAGTGATATTAACCCGATGCGAGCCCCGTTTTGTAAAATTTTTTGATACAAATATCTCAGAGCCTGTTCAAGGAGATGCCAAGGGTAGATTCTGTGGAAAATCGAAGCGCTCGTAGGCTAAATAAATGTTTTCGAGGTCTCTACCATCAAAAATCCTTGCGAAATTCGGTAAATATGTTTTGGGCGTAAACAGGCTTTTAGATTTTCGTCATTTTTTTCACAATTTCTTTTTTCGACATATCGTACGGATCTCATATATATTCAACTTCATTATGAGTTTCATTTTACTCGAACCGGTTCACTATTCGTTTCCATGTATTTAGTATTGGCGGATGAAAAATTTTCGAGTGAAACTCAGGATAAGGCAAATTTGTTTTCCGACACTAAAGACAGTTCAATCTTCTACTTCTAACCTGTCGGACGCCTCCAATTTGTATTCAATTTACCTTTCACTGAAAACGGGGGTTAAAATAATCAGAAGATCAATTATGTATCGATCAAATTTTGTCTGCAAGTTCACTTCCTGATAAGATACATGTACACCTTGTGATAATCTCCAAGCATATACTACGTTTATACGTAAGCTATTTGCAAATAAAAATAATTTGCAAATACCTAACTCACTGTTTATTCGATGGTGAAAAATTCTTTTATAATATTGCCTGATTATAAAAAGGCAATGATATGACCATCGAAAAGGAAAATAAAGTTAAAAAAGGCAAGATCTTGATCGTAAAAAGGCAATAAGATGACCATCGAAAAGGCAAACTAACCTAAGAATGGCAGCGTTTTGCGCTTATTTGCAAATAGTACCACTAATCAATACTTATTTGCGTGTTTTAGTTATTTGCAAACAAAAAATTAACTCAGCGTTTATACGTCAAAGTTTACCATTTTGCAAATTGTTATTTGCAAATAATGCGTGCGTATAAACGTAGTAATAGAAACTTGTAATTTACCCGAAGAGTCGGTTTCATTAGTCATTTAACCCGTTACCCGAAAAATTTATACTTTTCGCATTTGCACCATTTTAGAAATTTGCTCGTATCTTGACACCAAATGAATGGCCTACTATCCCGAGTGTATATTAGTTGATAAAAGCGAATTCTAAACAATAGATTTTAAGCATTAAATGTGAAAATTTTTATATATTTTTTTTCTTTTTTCTCATATTTTCTTGAATTTCTCAAACACTTGAGAAAAATAAATGGTCCCATCGTAATCAGCGACCCCGAAAACATTTATTTAGCCTAATAGCGCGTCAATTTTCCAAAAAATATGCCCTTGCCATCTGCTTGAACACGCTCTTAAATATTAGAGCCAAAAATTGTACAAAATGGAGACTCGCATCGGGTTAATATTTGAATTTCGCAACTAGACTAAGTAAGGTGGGTTTTTACAAGTATTCGAAAGTTTTTAGCTATCAGCCTCCAGTAATCTTTATCTATACTATATATAAAATTAAAATCCAAATTTATTGTAAGCGCAAAACAGCCGATGTACTGTGTTGATTTCTATGATTCAAGTTTTAAATTTACATATTTCTACCACAATAGGACACAGTAGTATTCTTAAAATGGAATTTTAATAAGTATGTTTAATTAAAGTAGGGAGTGTCTATTCGCACTTTGCCAGTATCACCAGTGTACCAGTGTCGGACGGCTTCGGCTCTGCCAGTGTACCAGTGTCGGCAGTCTTCGGCTCTGCCAGTGTCGCCAGTTTCACAAGTGTCGCCAGTGTCACCAGTGTCACCAATATCACCAGTGTCGCCAGTGTCACCAGTGTCACCAGTGTACCAGTGTCACCAGTTTCACCAGTGTACCAGTGTCATCAGTGTCGCCAGTTTCACAAGTTTCGCCAGTGTCACCAGTATCACCAGTGTTACCAGTGTACCAGTTTCACCAGTGTGACAGTGTCACCAGTGCAACAGTGTCAGCAGTGTCGCCAGTGTACCAGTGTAACAGTGTAGCCAGTGCCACCAGTGTCGCCAGTATCACCAATTTCACCAGTGCCGCCAGTATCCCCAGTGTCCCCAGTATCAGCAGTTTTCTCCAGTGTCGCCAGTGTCACCACTGTCGCCGGTGTCACCAGTTGCACCAGTGTCGACAGTGTCACCAGTGTACCAGTGACACTGCTGACACCGGCAACACTGGGGACACTGGCTACACTGGTGACACTGGAGAAAACTGGTGACACTGGTGACACTGGCGACACTGATGAGACTGGTGACACTGGTTACACTGGCGACACTGCCGGAGCCGAACACTGCCAACACTGGTGAAACTGGTGACACTGGCGACACTGGTGGCACTGGTGAAATTGGCGACACGGTGAAACTGGCGACACTGGTGACAATAGCGACACGGGTGATACAGATGACACTGGCCATACTGGTGAAACTGGTGACACTGGCGACACTTTTGAAATTGGCGACACTGATGAAACTGGCGACACTGGTGAAACTGGTGACACTGGCAGAGCCGAAGACTGCCGACACTGGTGACACTGGTGACACTGGTGAAACTGGTGACACTGGCGACACTGGTACATTGGCGCAGCCGAAGCCGTCGGACACTGGTACACTGGTGACACTGGCATAGTGCGAATAGACACTCCCATTAAAGTATTAAACAAGCATTGCTATACCGTTTGCCTTTCACGCGTTTGTGGTTAGAGAGCATCAACAAACCACATATTGATCTCTATTCTCTCCTCTTTTTATACTTAGCTAGCACAGCGGAAAAATAAAAAAAATAACCTTCCAAGCTTCAGGCATGCGCAAAGCGGAATTTATGTACAAGCAGCGCTGCGTTCAAAACAAACAAACACTGCACATCGTGCATTTCATTTGACAACTGTTTTTTTTTACTTCTAAGAGCTGTTAGCTGCGATATCGGCACATGTTCACTGCAAGCTTCTTGGTGTGGCTAGGGTTCATTCGATACAAGTAAATACAAGTAAATACTCGATACTTTTCTTTTGATACCAAGTATTTTTTTACTCGACACCTTTTTGTTCGGTATCGAGTAAGTATCGAAAAAAAGTACTTGGTATCGAAGGAGCAATTTCTACTACTTTTATCATTGCAACGGCAACTCAACAAATGACGCCCGTTATTAGAATTTTCGCGAAAAGAGCGGTCATGTAGTAGAGAAAGTAGAAATCGCTTGTCTGGAAAGCATTTAGAAAAGTTGTTGTTTCTTAGCAGTGTGCCCCAAAAGCTATTTTTTTATAAATATTTCATGAATAATATACTTATATGAAGTCATATATGTAATTATAACTAATATTGTTCCTCAGCAATGTACCAAAAGAAACAATACAATTTTTTTTCATAAATAGTTTGTAAACGATGCAGTGCGCTGTTAACTTATAGGGGTGACCTTATGGATAAGTGTCGCATTTTTATTTTTATTTTCAAATTAATTTTAGTTACTTTTTTATTAAAAATATAGTTCATTCCATGACAAAAACCATGTAAATCCAAGTTTCACATTTTGTACAAAAATTAAAAGAAAATCAAAGTTTCACCAAAATTAAACACATTTTATTCAGAATAAAGTGTGGAATTTTGATGAAAACGTACTAGCGCAAAAGAGAAAGCACAAGTTGTCCTTCTTATTATTTACGTTCTTTGATGAAACTTTGTTGATTTGCTTTTCATTTTTGTGCAAAGTTTTAAACTTGGATTAACAAGGTTTTTGTTATGGAATGAACTATATTATTTATAATAAGTAAGAAAGTTTAAGTTCGGGCGGAGCCGAACATTAAATACCCGGCGCAAATATTAAATATATGTTTTCCACCTTTCCGAAAGCTACCGCTACATCGTAATTCGAGGTTTATCAATTTTGAGTAAACTAGCGTCCTTAAATTTCGAAATATTGAAGTCTCAAGCATTTCTAAAATTTACCGTTATATGAAAAGCGGTAATTTTAGTCCGATTTCAATAATTTTGAACGTTTTGCTTTTATGTGGCAAGCACAATAACCATACCGAGTTTGGTATAAATTGTTAGAACGGTTACCGAGATACATATATGTGATCATAAGTGGGCGGTGCCACGCCCATTTCCAAAATTTTATCATAAACGTATTTCTTATTAAAGAATTGCTGCAAGCATCAATTTAGAGTAAATTAGCTTTAAGATTTACTGCTTTATCGAAGATTTCGTATTTCTCTAAATTACCGTTATTTGGGATGTGGGCGTGGTTATTGTCCTATTTTAAAAATTTTCGGCCATTTGGTATGATGTACCAAAGCCAACAACTGTGCCAAGTTTTGAAGAAATCGGTGCAGCGGTTGCCAAGATATACACATGTAACCATAAGTGGGCGTGGCTACGCCCATTTTTCAAAAATTTATAATATTCTTATTTTTCGTCTCAAAATTATTGTAATTATCAATTTTGAGTGAATTATCTTCAGTATTTACTAAAATATCGCAGTTTTCGTATTTCTGAAAATTACCGTTATTACCGATTTTGCCCATTTTCAATACCATCCGTCCTACGGCCGAAGGAAGCACACGTACCAAGTTTCGTTACGATATCTTAATTTTTACTCGAGTTATCGTGTACACGGACGGACAAGTGCGCTCGGGTATAAAAAAAGTGAATAAAACTAATTTGAAAATAAAAACAAAAATAAAAATCGGAAACCTATCCATATTGGGTTACCTATACACTCATATGACTGAAAAAATTATAACCAATACTGTTCCTTTGTAATGTGCCACGAATATTAATTAATAATTATTTTGTATTCCTACTAAATAACTTAAATATATACGTTTTCTATACCTGCAACTTTATTGGCTTTTTATTTGATTTTGACATACAATGTTTTTTAAACCATGATAAGACGTAATCATACGACCTTTTACAACAAAAAAGGGAAGTATCTCTCGAAAGAGAAGATGAAAACAATTCAAGTAAGTGCTCGATACTTTGACGATACTGAGTAGGTATCGATAATTTCAGTCTTTTGAGTACAAGTACTCATTAGAGTGATACCTTAGTGGTATCGATTGAACCCTAGATGTGGCATACATACATTGATCTTCAGCTTTTCCTTTATTTCATAAAGATGAAGTTCGTGAAAAAACAAATTGCCGCTGCGCAGCATAAACCTAATTTTACATCGCTGTAGTAGTATGTACAATAAATAACAGCGAAGAGATATCTGCTTCGCTTCATGCAAATTCTGCACGATACAAAACTCAACTATATTAATTCAACAGATCAATCGAATTAGATTCTTATACATGCATACATATTTACATAAGTATGTTCAAATTAGAATTGATATGGTCAAGTAATTTAGCCCTGTTCTTTATGGGAATCCTGCCTCTGTCACAACGGCAATAACGCAAATTTATGTTTTTTCACATTCAATTGTGAAATAACACAAATTTGCTCTATTTCATTTCTCGACGAGCAATAAGACCAACTTTTCAACTTAACAATTTGAGAAATAAAGCAAAATAGTGCACATATGTAGGTAGTCACCCAGTTACATTTGACAAAAAGTAGTACATGAACAAGTTAAATGGACGGATTTGTACGTATACAATTTTGAAATTGCCCAGCGTCGCGACGGTCCGTGTTCGCGCGCCGCCCCGCATCACCCCCGCTGCGCCTCGTTCGACGTCGCTTTCGACGGCGCGCACGCGTCCCCCGCCCCCCTCCCCTCCTTTCGCAATTATGCACTAATAAATATATATATAAATAATAATAATAACACTAAAATGACACTAGTTCACTTCTGAAACTGCTTTTTAATATCCAAGCAATGGGAATTATTGCGTATGGTGTTATTGCATGCACTATTTCGTATAGCATGTTCGCTTCGCCTTCGTAAACGTAATCCCCATTTCGGATATGGTGAAACAAGTGATGATAATGCAGAAATTTTAACTGAATATAAAACTCAAAACAAAATTCTTTGTGTTATATGCTGCGAACAGGAACGGCAGCTTTTGTTTGTTCCATGCCATGGCGGAATTATACCCGGTGAAGTAATTAGAGCGAGAAGAAAGATTTGACAATGCCTTATTTGAAAATTTGTCTTTAAAATTTTACTATAAGGCAGCCGAATGATAGAAAGTAAAGCGAGAAAGCTGTTTTATAACTTCACCTGTTTATTGCGCCATGGTTCCATGCAAACGTTTTAAGGTTTTCTAGCAATGTTTTCAACACATTTAAAAAAGCATGCAGATAAAATTCATGCAAAAGTGCTATGTCCAATTTGCTGAACACCTATTAAATACGACTCTTTTCCTATATTTTGTTAGACTTTTCATAAGTAAAAATATTTTGTGAATATTACTTTCTTCCTATGAATTAAATCACATTTTTTGTTTAATTGTATTTTTGGAGTAAACAAAGTTATTTTTCCTTCTGTCGGTAAACTGTTTTTGTTACAAATAGTATAAATAAGCAATGGGAAATAAGGCAAAATTGGTTTTATTTCCAACCTTTGTTGGTACTCAGATTTTGGTATTATTTCCCTTTTAAAAGTGAAATAAAGAAAGTTTTGCGTTATTACCGTTTGTGTTACGAAAAATTTAAAATTACAAACGTTTTTAACGCAAAAATATATTTCCTACTAAAAATAAAAATTAAGTATATTGTATGTGTAATTTTGCTTTACGCGAGAAATTTGGTATGTAAAAGTAAACAGGCACTGTTTAATTTTATTAACACGGTATGTAAATTTGCACACTCTCTTAGTATATGTTAATTTAAACAAAAAAAATTTAGAGCAAATTTTAAACATTTTATGTGTAACTGTACGCCTCCACATGAGCTAAAACTTAAACCTGGAACACCATTAATCCTTTTGCGCAACCTTAAGCCACCCGAGTTCTTTTCACAATCTTATAAGGCAAAAATTTTGACCGGTCCGGCAATGGTAGAAATAATGATGATTCCAAGGATACCAATGATCCCAACGGATTTTCCACTTACGTTTAAACGTGTCCAGTTTCCAGTTAAGACATGCTTTGCCAATACCATCAATAAGTCCCAAGGGCAAACCTTTAACGTTGTCGGCACTGATCTTCGTAACGAAGTTTTTACGCATGGCCAACTACATGTGCACTTTCACGTACTGGTTTATGAGATAATCCAACTTTTTTATTCCCGGAAATAGAAATGAAACGCAAAACGTTGTTTTTACTGAAGTGTACAACAACCAAAATTTAAATAACTCTATTTTATATTCTACATACTTCTAATTTATGTTGTAGACTCCTTATGTGAAACAAGTGAGAAAGTCTAAGTTCAGGCGGAGCCGAACATTAAATACCCGGCGCAAGTATTAAATATATGTTTTTCACCTTTCCGAAAGCTACCGCTACCATGGTAAGCCGGGGTGTATCAATTTTGAGTAAATTAGCGTCCTTAAATTTCGACAAATTGCAGTTTCAAGCACTTCTGAAATTTACCGTTATATAAAAAGCGGCCTCAATTGTAATCCGATTTCAATAATTTTCAACGCTTTGCTTCTATGTTGCAAGCACAATAACCACACTGAGTTTGGTACAAATTGGTAGAACGGTTACCGAGGTACATATATGTGATTTTAAGTGGACAGTGCCACGCCCATTTTCCAAAATTTTATCATAACCATGTTTTTCGGTAGAGTTGTTTGCAAGCATCAATTTTGAATAAATTAGCTTTAATATTTACTTATTTATCGAATATTTCGTATTTCTCTAAATTACCGTTATATGGGATGCGGGCGTGGTTATTGTCCGATTTTGAAAATTTTCGGCTATTTGGTGTGTTGTACTAAGGCCAACAGCTGTGCCAAGATTGGAACAAATTGGTGAAACGGTTAGCAAGATATACACATGTGACCATAAGTGGGCGTGGCTACGCCTATTTTCCAAAAATTTATAATATTCTCATTTTTCGTCTAAAACTTATTGTAAATATCAATTTTGAGTGAATAAAATTATGTAGTTAATAAAATATCGCAGTTTTCGTATTTCTGGAAATTACCGTTATATGGGAGGTAGGCGTGGTTATTGTCCCATTTTCAATACCATCCGTCCTACGCCAGAAAGAAGTGCACGTACCAAGTTTCGTTAAGATATCTAAATTTTTACTCGAGTTATCGTGTGTACAGACGGACGGACAGACAGCCACCGCTTAATCGATTTCTCTTTTCATTCTGATCATTTATGTATACATTTTTCTATATCTATATCGATTCGGTTTGCCTGTTATAAACAACCGTTATGTGAACAAAGTTATAATATCCTTGTGCACAAGTACGCTCGGGTATAAAAATATAAAATACATTCATACACACATATCGAGCCCTAACCGCCCAAATAACGTAAGCTAAATTTTTTCAAAATCTTCTTTTTCATGCAGAAATATGCCTTGTTGCATCAAAAAAAAAAATTTGGAAAAAATTTCGGTTACGTTATTTTGGCGGTTAGCGCTCGATACGTATATTTCAAAGCCTTTTAGTATAAAAATTTTTAAGGACGGACAGATGAATTATGGATACTAATAAAAGCAACATTCTTCCCCTGAAGAGGTTTTCCCATTTGAGTTTCAATACGCTTTCTCCTTAACTTTGATGCAAAATTGATCACGAGGCTTCGCGAAGCACGCCGGGTATTACCTAGTACTATATGAAAATGAGTTGCTGTTCGTGTGTTATCGCAACACTCAAGAACGGCTTAGCGGATTATTTCGTTTTGTTTCTTTCTATCTGTGGAAGGTTTTTAAGGAGAAAATTAATTTTAAAATTAGAAAAATAGTGCTGCCAGATAGCTGAAATATCAGAAAAAAAAATTAAATATAAATAAGCCGCAATAACGCTCTTTAACTGAGAATGTATAAAAAAAGAATCGGTCCAGCGCCTTCGTCTTGACTTGCGGGCTGTGTCGGTGCCACAGGCACTAAACTTAAACGTAGAATACGTGATATTATTAAGATCACATTTAAGTTAAAAACGGTACATGAAACATCATTTTGATTGTATTGAATTGATACCCATAATAATTGCTGTGACTTACTAAATAATTTGAGTTTACCTTTTTAAACAGGTTGTAGCCCTCTTTAATATTCTAAATATTCAAACTAAGGATATCTTGCCACTTGAATTTAACTTATGCATATTTTAATTAAATTCTAATTTTAAAAGAGGTGGCAACCCTATTCAAAATATTTTAAAACCAAAACCTTGTTAAACCTTTTTCGACTGATACACATATTGCGATACATATTTAAATTGTGTAATTCCCTTAATTCAAGTTCAGTTTAATTTCAAAAACATAAAGTTCAGAAAAAAACATTTTTAACATATGTCAATTTATACCCATACTTTAATAATTCATTTGACTTACTTAATAATTTGAGTTTAACTTTTTACACACACCCTCTTTAATGTTATAAATGCTCAAACTAAATATTTCTTAATACTCCTTTGTTTGACGCCAATATTTCATATCATATAATTTAATTTAATTCGACCTTTCAAACAGATGGAAATCCTGTCAAAAATATTTTTAAACCAAAACCTCGTTAAACCTTTTTTGTCTGACTGTTGTATTGGGATACATATTTAAATTATCTAATACTCTTAATTCAAATTTAATTTAATTATAAAATCAGGTGGCAATCCTCCTACATGTAGTTTGAAAATGAAGTCTTTTTGATTTATATTCATATTGAGGTAATTTATTTAACGTATTGTTCATATTGAATTTAACTTTGTAACAAGATGGCCACCCTCTGCAAGATATTTTCAAACCACAACCTCTTTCGTCTGACATCCATATCAGGATAAACATTTAAATTTTCAGCCCTTATTTAAGTCGAACTCTCTTTTAGAAACAGGTGGCAACCCTCCTACATATAATTAAGAAATAAAGCCTTTTCAAACCATTTTGATCGATACTCATAGTGTAATAATTGATTTAACTTAAAAATAATTTCAATTTAATTTGTTTATCAGGTGGAACTCTTTTTGAAAAAATAAGAAGTTATTGCACATCCACATGCCAAGCCCGTTAATTAGATACTTCATTTTATAAAATCTAACGATCGGAACAAATATTATATGACGAAAAAGTTTTCGCGTATTATGCATTCATGTGTACATAAATACATACATACATACATTAAACTACATACGCTGAGAGTAAGATATAAATATTGCGCAATCTGTGATTTTGTATGGAAAGCCATTTATGCCCATATATTTGAATCAAATAAACACACTTAGAAGTTATCAACCAATACTTCCCATATACCAAACGAAAGAAAAAAAAGGATCAGTGCAGGGCCTTCGCCTTCACCTGCGGGCTGTATCGGAGTCACAGCCGCTAAACTAAAAAGTAGAATACGTGATAATAATAAGAGCATATTCAGGTTAAAAACTGTACATTACTCTTGAGTTTATTCGATTAAATTTCGAAACCATTTCTAAACTGGTGGCAGCCCTTTTTAATACTCTTAGTGTTTAAGCTAAATATTTCCTAATACTCTTTCATTTGACACCCATATTTTTTATATTTCATACAGTAACTTCTGTATAATTTAAATAAGTTAAGATTTTAACAATGGCAAAATATTAAATATTTAAAATATTTTCAACAAAAAATATTTTTTCAACTACACTCTTGTTAAGGCCTTTTCGTATGACACCAAAATATACATACAGTGAAACCCGCTTAAGTACCCGCCCGCTTAAGTACCCGCCCGCTTAAGTACCTAACCCGCTTAAGTAACCAACATTTTTGGGTACCGTGAATATTTTAATGTAATCTGAAGAAAACCCCTCTTTTAAGTACCTCCCCGCTTATTTATCCAACCCGCCTAAGTACGTAAATTTTTCGTAGCCCATTTACCATTTTACTTATAATTTTCCCCTTCTAAGTGCTCCCGCAACACGTTCGGCAAAAAAATTAAAGCATCAATGGCAATTTTTAGCCACTTTTTTGTGAAATTTCGGCGGAAACGATTTTTATATAAGACTGTCGTGCCACACTTTATCGAATGCTTGTGCCACATCGAAAAAAATTGCAGAGCAGAACTCTCTGAGCTCAAATTCCCTTCTGATTTCATTTGTAATTCAATTAACTTCTTCAATTGTACTATGTTTTTCTCGGAAACCAAATTGGTGTGCTGGTATTAAATTGTGTTCATGGAGAGAGGGAGATATCTTTGATAGGAGTACTTTTTCGAATACTTTGGAAAGACAGGGCAGTAAGCATATTGGTCTGTACGAGGACGGCTGTGTTGCGTCTTTTCCAGGTTTGGCTATCATGATTGTCTTTGACCTTTTCCATGATTTCGGAAAGTAACCAAATTTGAGGATAACGTTGAAAAGCTCAGAAAGAATTGCTAGTGCTAGTGAGTTATAAAATCAGCAGCCGACGATTTCTTTGGATTAATCTGCTTTACTAAAGCTTTTACTTCTAAAGAGTTCATTTTGCTAGGTGTGTATAGCTCATTTGCATTTTTGGTTAGCCGTGGCAGCCTGAAGTTGTTCGTTGGGCAGTTTGGCTGAAACACATTATTTAAATGGTTTGAAAAACACTCGGCTCTCTCCTGTTCACTACGATTCCTGGTGCCACTTTGGTTCCTAAATGGCATTTCTGTAGCCACTGGAGGTTTGAAGTATTTAGCGATTTCCATGGAGAATATCTTTCAGTAGGATTTGGGGAAAGCTTCTTAATGTACCTTTGCAAGTTGCGATCCTCGGCACATTTGAGTGCTTGTTTCAGTTTTCTACTGGCAGCTTTATACAGTAGCTGTGAGGTTGGTTAGCGATGGCTCTGCCACTGTCTTCTTAAGCGCCATTTTTCTGCCACAATTTCTTCTATTTCGGTATTTGTAACTGATGTAGGCGTTGGTGGTACTTGGAATTATTTCGGTGTTGCCAAGCCAGCAGCTGAAGTAAATGTTTCCCATTTAATTTAATGTGATTACTGATGTACTTTTTATATTTAAGCCAGTTGGTGTTATTTGAAGTTAGACGAGGCTTAATCTCGATGTTTTGGGGTTGTTCATATAGTTTTATTATTATAGGAGAGTGATCGGATGATAGTTAAGCTATAGTTTCTGCTGTTATGTTATTTCTGTCTATGTTTCTTGTAATTGCGAAATATTTTAGGTCTGGTATCTTCTTTACATCAGTGGGCTAGTATGTGGGTTTACCAGGAGATTTGACCTCTTGTCTATTATGCCTGTTTATAATAGTATTGTATAACTGTCGCCCTTTTGGGTTAATAAACAAAGTTTGTCACCTAGTCGCCTCCTGCCAGGAATCTATTACCCAGGCTATCAAAGAAATCTTTGAAGTTATTTTCAGAAATTAAAAATCATGGTGAGTAAAAAATAGCCCACAGATTCAAGTCTCTGTCGCGGTTTCGAAAGCATATGGGTGTTTCCATGAAAATGTCAACCAGGACTGAAAAAATAAAAATAACTGAAAAGGGGTTTTAAGACGAATCATTAAGAGAAAAATACTCGAATTTTTATATTATAGAAGTATTTCAGCTTATTGGAATTTTAAAACTCAAAAATGGAAGAGTAAAATTAAATGTCTCTTCGACTCAGTTTTCTCTAATGAAATGAACTATTTCTCTTTCCTATTAACTAAATTAAGAGATTTGAAACATTACAATTACATCATAAAATCAAATTTGCAATAACAACTAACTATAAAAATGAGAAAAAGGAGAAGTTAGAGCTCGAATAACGGTAATTTTTTAATTTGCTTCTGATAGTATTCTAATGTCGCGTACGTTATGCAAAAACATTGATTGTCTATGTCATTTGTATATTGGCAGTCGCAGGTAATGCAGATTACAATTCTTAAGCGAGAATTCTTCCAGCTAAAGATATACAGTAAAATTTTCTTTCCAACCGAAGTAAAAAAAAATTATTACCCTTTAAAGTTTGTCGTATACGTTGTTGTAAGTAAGAAAATTTCAATCAAATACATCAAAACCAATGTTAATTGCAAATTTTCCATTTAAATTATTTAGAATAGTTGTAAAATAATGAAACGGTGGCGAGAAGAGTTCTCAATAAATACATTTTATTACTTACGAGAAAAATTGTCGCGTACGTTATGTCGCGTACGTTATTGTTTTCTTCTCTTAAAATATGAAAGGATTGTAAAGGTACATTATTTAGCTTAGTTTAGGAATTTTTAAAGAAAAGAAAACCTCCCATGATTCGCAGGCTTTCGCATATATGCGTGTTTCCATGAAAATGTAAACCGAAAATGCAAACAAATGAATTCAAACGGCTTTATAACTTTAAATTTCGTATTCAGATGGCGGAAAAAGGTTTTGAAAACGCGAAACGGTGGAGAGAAGAACTGCTTTTGAATCTAGAATGCTGTGCTTTAGGCGATTTCTAATCAGCACCACTGTGCCTCCATTAGAATTACCATCTGGATGATTTGTGGCATAGAATTTGGATCTAGGTATAGAGAAATTATATTTGTTTGTTAAATGTGTCTCGGACAGAAGCATAACATCTATATTCAGTTAGAAATTGGCTGATTTCTAATCTATGCTGGTTTACACCATTAGCGTTCCATAAGCAAATTTTCAACTCACTCATTTTTTATTCACTAAAATTTGCAACAATTGGTTTTGAGCCTTTATGAGGTCTTGAATCATGTTCTGCATACACTGGGTAAGATTCAATATCATTCCTTCTAAGCCACCAGTTTGGGGGGGTTCGACTGCAATTGTTCTGTATGGCTGACTTCCAAAACGTCGATTGCTTTGCATACGTACAATGTATAATTTTCCATAACGCGGAACTACAAAATGTTTACAATGTATACTTTTCCAAAACGCATCCGAACAGTTATCGAAACGCATCGCTAGAGCAATCAGCGCATCAGAAACAAAGTTGATGCTTCGTTTGTTATTGGTTACCATTGGTGTTTTAAATATGGAAAATTCAGAAAAATTGTTCCTTGCTCTATTCAATATTTAAAGTATGCAATGTCTATGGTTGCAATGTGTCGCAATTCTGCATATACAACAGTTTGGATAGTATAACAGTATCCAAACATTGTATTGATACGTTTTGGAAGTCAGCCTATTATTCTTTTGAATATTTGCAGATGTTTCTTGATTGGAGTTTGATGTCGCCGTGCTTGACTGCGTTGTTAATTTTAATGCGCTGGCAAAAGAAACGTTGGGAACTCGCAGCGCGTTGCAAAAAAGGCTCCTAGTGTAGTGGTTGATGGCGTGAGGTGTTGGTATGTATGAGAGCTAGTTGGAGTGATGGAAGAGCATACGGCTATGTTGCGCTGATTCATGCGAGACTTTGAGTCTTTGTATACAGGGCATCCCTATAATTGGCGGTGTGGTTACCTCCGCAATTACTGCATTTCTTTACAGCCACATCAGTTTTGATAGCCTTGCTAGAAGCGGAAGCGTCAAGATCGTCGCAGGCAACACACACTGGGCGCAAGGTGCAATATGTTCTGGTATGGGCAAATTCTTGACAATTTGTGCACTGTACGGGACCGTTTCGCCGCGTTTAGGCTCCTCCACTGTTATTCTTCGGTGTGGAAGGTATCGTAAGTTGTAGATTGGGTGTACTGCGTTTTTATTTATTGGCTTTATTTCTGGCTTAAGTTCTACCTTAAACATAGGCTGAGCGATTTTTACTGTGTTGATAGTATTGACAACATTTTTAACAGAAAATCTTGCCTTATCTAGAGCATGAGCTATATCACTAATGGGTACACTTGATTATATACCTCTTATTACTACTTACAGTCCTCTGCTGCTTTTCAGCTGGTATGTATAGAAGTTTTTCTTATGGCCATTAAGGCGTTTGGTTACCAACCGATAATTTTCTTCAGTAAGAATCCGAAGTTTGGTCTCTTTAATGTTGCCCTTGGTAATTGGTGATACGTGGAACGTATTGTCTCCAATAAGCTGAATCAATTTATTAACGAGCTCACTACAGTTTTGCTCTCGTAAATAAATTGGGGGCGGTTTGAGTTTGGGTTGGGCTTTGGAAACTTCATTGGGCTCTTTGTCACATTCATTGTTCAGAAGCGCAAACGTATTTCCCAGTGAGTGGTTTTCGTTTTTGCAATTTTTGATAGATTTGCAATTTTTTGATTCTGTGGGCTTAATTTTCGTTTGACTTGTATGTACCTATGTACCTATCAATATCCGTTTGAGTCAATGTACGCGTTATTGGATTATGTAGGTCAACTTGCACTGCGTTGCGTTGCTTGGCTGGTTGGTGCCGATATACCCGTTTGTGTAGGTGTGGGCGAACAGCGTTGTGATACCGCAGTCATTGCTGAAGTCGTGATTGTAGTCGTTGTTGTGAGAGCTGCGCTTACCGTTGTTACTATGCTTGTTGCTAAGCTAGTGCTTGGTTGTTGCGTTAGAACAACTTGGTCTACCAGAGACATTGGCGACTGTGCATGCCAATATGTAATTTACGAGGTTTGAGGGGAGGGAGACAACGATTTATCGCGATCACCATTGTTTGTGGGAGAAACGAACGAAAAGTAAGCATTTCGTCGCTCCGCTGAATGCTTTCGGTCAGCTTCTGTTACGGCAATGTTAATTTCACTGCACTTAGGGCCGGAGCTGCTTTTTTCTATTGCACGTTGGCACATTTAATTGAATTTCTTGCTGTATCGCGAAAATAAAGAAAACAGTAGTTTATAATTTTAGGCAAATAAGCAGCAGGCTTATTTATGCCTAGTATTGTCTTTTCTCGTTGGTTTTGTTCTTTTTTCTTTGCTAATTATTGTCAATTTCTCCGTGGAGCGATTAAAAACACGTTCGCACAAGTTGACAGTTACTTGTATCATTTATTTAAATGTTTATCTTGTGGCAATCCTTTTCAACAAACCGTTACTGCACATCTATTGGCCAAGGCTTTTAATCTGATACCTTATTTTTTAAAATCGAACTAACGGTACAGATCTGATGATATGACAAAAAAGTTTTCGCGTATTATGCACACATATGTATGTATACATATAAATATGGATGTACAATGTACATATGTGTAATATGTATGTATGGGGAGATACATGAGGCATTTCATATCACCGCGGTCACCTCTGTGTAGGGTTGCCAGACGTATTGCTTTTGGAAGTAAACGTACTCCTTTTTATTGTAATGTACTCCCTTGTACTCAAAAAAAAAAAATATCTGGAAATGTACTCCTTTCTTAGTTTTGTACTTCTTTTGTACTCCTTTTTCCAACTATTAATATTTTATCATATACAGGGTGTAAAATAATAACTCTTGCACAGGTTTTATTGAAAAATAAAAGGGAACTTTGTAGATTTTGCAAAAAAAGTAGTTTATTGGTAATTATCCACAGATTTTACATAAATTGTATTAATGAGTTTTTAAATTTTAACCTTCATTTGCGTTTACCAGCGGTAAATACTTTGAGAGAAAAGCTCAAGCGGCACGCAAGTCTTCGTCGGTTACTTTATTACATATCTTCTGTAACCATAGGCTAATTTCCCCCATTTGGATCCTTTATACTCCGTCTTTTGTCCAACATAAGGCCTCATACTCAGCAATCGAAAAGACTCGGAACTGGTGACTAGGAGGCCATTCATTCGACCAACCCCATACCTATACAGTTTTCTTTCTTTTTTTTATACAAAATCTAAGAAAAAATACACCTGAAAAAAGCATGTACTTATCTTCCAAAGCTGGCAAATGGAAATAAGGATTAAAATTTTAAAACTAATTAATAAAATTAAAGTAAACTATTTATAAAGTTAGCAAAAAATACTTTTTTTCGCCACATTTTTAAAGAACTCTTTTATTTTTCGAAAAACCTTTGCGACAGTTATTATTTTGCGCCCTGTACGTTGCCATTCATATTGTGGCAAACACTAATTAGTAAGCAAAGTTAAGTGTGATAGTGAAAAGGGGTAGCAAGGCAGGTAGGTGCAGGGCACTCGGGTATAAATATAAATTAACAAAATTGCCATAAATTCAGGAA
>NW_023458557.1:11357199-11381795 GCF_013731165.1 Rhagoletis pomonella | reverse complement strand
AATGCTGGTTGTCCGTTGTATTTTGTCCCACTTATTCGTAATAATTTGTATACCCGAGCGCACTTGTGCACAAGGGTATTATAACTTTGTTCACATAACGGTTGTTTGTAACAGGCAAAACGAATCGAGATAGATATAGACAAATCTATACATAAATGATCAGGATAAAAAGAGAAATCGATGAAGCGGTGACTGTCTGTCCGTCCGTCCGTCTGTGCACACGATAACTCGATTAAAAATTAAGATATCGTAACGAAACTTGGTACGCGCACTTCTTTCGGGCGTAGGACGGATGGTATTGAAAATGGGCAAAATCGGACAATAACCACGCCTACCTCCCATATAACGGTAATTTTCAGAAATGCGAAAACTGCGATATTTTAGTAAATACTGAAGATAAGTCACTCAAAATTGATAATTACAATAATTTTTAGACGAAAAATAAGAATACTATAAATTTTTGAAAAATGGGCGTAGCCACGCCCACTTATGGTTACATGTGTATATCTTGGCAACCGCTGCACCGATTTCTTCAAAACTTGGCACAGTTGTTGGCTTTGGTACATCATACCAAATGGCCAAAAATTTTTAAAATCGGACAATGACCCCGCCCACATCCCATATAACGGTAATTTAGAGAAATACGAAATCTTCGATAAAGCAGTAAATATTAAAGCTAATTTATTCTAAATTGATGCTTATCGATAGATAAATCTCATAAATGAATTAAAACGAATAATCATAAATGAGAATTTCCGAACCCTGGGTATTATACACTGTTTTATAACGTATAAATTCTGGTTATCTAAAAGGTATAGAGTCTATATAATTATACAATTCTTATCAATTTGCTTGTAGATTGCATATATGATGAAAATACCTTCACATTATCTACTTCATTAACTTAAACATTGAGTTCCAGGCATTCTGACGCTTTTAAGTTGTTATGGAAATACATATGAATCGGTGAGCTCGACAACCGTACAAGTCCAAGATAGCCATTTTATCTAAAATAGTTCTCCTCATCGACTGAGCTTAAAAACCGTCCTGGATACTTAACCGTTAACTTACCAAATCTGATTGCACCCGTGGGAAATGAGGAGGAAAAGCGCACATGTCCGTGACTTGTGAAATGTGATCGAAAATCAAAATTTTTTGATTTTCTGGCCGCCATGTTGCCGTTTGATCAAACCGCTTACGTTGTGTATGGTAAAATCGCTCTTTCGCAACGGAGTTTTTAACCGAATGAGGACGCAAGAGTGAAAAATTGAAGAAAGCCAAACTCTTTTACATTGTGAACCGGAAGAAAACTAAAACTCTTTGCTTGAACGAGTCATGTCTTGCATGGTTTATGGCGAAATGGGAAAAGTAGGTTTGAAGAATCTTTCACAAGCCGCTTGTGTGGTGTATTTCGCTCTTTGTTAAACTTCGGAAAGGTTTTTGTTAAAAAATTTGCAGAGCGATTTCACAACTCTGTTGTGTAAAACATGGTTGCATTTGTTATCTATATCGAGAGAAAATTCCTCAAAATAAAAATCCTCATGCGCACCAGAAATTCCTCACGTTGTGAGGAATTACTCAAAAAGGGGTAACACTGGTTTAGAGCTGCAAAATTATCGATAGTATCGATAGTTTTATTTTTGGAAAAACATCGATTGTTTTCGGGCGATAGTCGATAGTTTCGCCAATAACCCAAAATTTGCTTTATTTCACTTTTAAATGAGAAATAATCCCAAAATCTGAGTTTTGCTTTATTTCCAACAAAGGTTGGAAATAAAAAAAAAATTGCCTTATTTCCCATTGCTTATATATGTGACCTGGTCTACGAAAAGGGAGCTTACGTGCGAAAACTAGTTTTCTGTGAAAAAGCTGTTAAAAGTAAGCAACTTGTTTCGTCAGTTTCTCATTATCTCGTTAATTGTTCTCCGCGCCGGACGTCCAGTAAGTGTTGTTGTTGGTCCAGTAAGTGTTGTTGTTGGTCCAGTAAGTGTTGTTGTTGGTCGGAATATTATTATAGTTCATCGTGTAAGTTGCTAGTGTGGAACATTTAAAAAAGTAACACTGAAGAAGTGACGTTTACTGTTTCTGTTTCTACATTTTTAGTACACTTCTAAGCATCTTGATTTTTTGACACCTAAGCCCCCTTTCCGTAGACCAGGTCACATATACTATTTGCAACAAAAACAGTTTACTGATAGAAGGAAAAAGAACTTTGTTTATTCCAAAAATACAATTAAACGAAAAATGTGATATAATTCATATGAAGAAAGTAATATTCACAAAATATTTTTACTTATACTAACAAAATATAGGAAAAGAGTCGTCTTTAATAACTGCTTAACCAATTGGACATAGCGCTTTTGTATGAATTTTATCTGCATGCTTTTTAATATGTTAAAAACGTTGCTGGAAAACCTTAAAATATTTGCATGGAACCATGGCGCAATAAACAGGTGAAGTAATAAAACAGCTTTCTCACTTTATTTTCTGTAATTTGGCTGCCTTATAGTCAAATTTTAAAGGCAATTATTCAAATAAGGCAGTGTCAAAATCTTTTTCTCGCTTTAGTTACTTCACCTGGTACAATTCCGCCATGGCATGGAACAAACAATAGTTGTCGTTCTGTTCGCAGCATTTAAAACAGAGAATATTGTTTTGAGTTTTATCTTCAGTTAAAATTTCTGCATTATCATCACTGGTTTCACCACATCCGAAATAAGGCAGTGTCAAAATATTTCTTCTCTCTAATATAACTTCACCTGGTATAATTCCACTATGGGTAGGGGGTGAATGCAATAACACCATACGCAATAATTCCCATTCCTTGTCCATTAAAAAGCAGTTTCAGAAGTGAACTTCTTCTTCTTCTTCTTCTTCTTATTTGGCGCTGTAACCGCCTAAGCGATTTTGGCCGAGTCCAAAACAGCACGCCAGTCATTTCTCTTCTGTGCTAACTGACGCCAATTGAAAATGCCAAGTGAAGCCAAGTCCTTCTCCACCTGGTCTTTCCAACGCAGAGGAGGCCTTCCTCTTCCTCTGTTCCCAGCATCGCGGCCCGCGTTGAATATTTTCAGAGCAGGAGCGTTTCTGTCCATCCGAACGACATGGCCAAGCCAGCGGAGCCGCTGAATTTTAATTCGCTGCACTATGTTCAGAAGTGAACTAGTGTCATTTTATTACTATTCATTTTTCTAAAAGGTTATAATGACAGCAGTGTATAATTTCGAAAGGAAGGGGGACGCGAGCGCGACGTCGAAAGCGGACCGCCGCGACGCTGGGCACTTTCAAAATTGTATACTTACAAATCCGTCCATTTAACTTGTTCATGTACTAGTTTTTGTCATATGTAACTGGGTGTCTACCTACGTATCGTCACTAGAGACGAATAAAGGCGCGCTAGTGTTTCGACGGCGCAAAAAGACGCATAAAAAAGTTTGTACGAAAAAGGGCGCTTAATAAAAACTTCGGCGAAGAAAGACGCGTAAGCTAGTTGACAGCGAAGAAAGACGCGTAATCATAGATTCATACTTGGCCAAGGACTGTCACTTCAGCATTATTCGCCAAAAACTCTTTACGGAATGTACATACTAGCTCTGATCCAGTACTCCATGAACTGACAGGATTTTACACGAACTTGCAGGAAGTTGCAGGAAAAATGTTCCCGTACTCCAAAATCCTCCAAAACCCTGTAAATGATTGCGACTTTTGGAGAGTTGTGTAGAGAATGAAGTTGCAAGATTTTACCCGAACTTTTTCTTCTGGTAAAATCACGAAAAGTGACAAGCAATCACTGGTTGACGTTTTTACAGGAAAAATGGTTTTTTTGTTCCCGTACTTTTTGTTGTTACTCACTTTTTACTCTCACTTCAGAGAGTAATTTTGCTGTTTGACAGTTTTACTGGATTTTTCACGAAAAGTATTGGATCAGAGTTACTATTACAACCGCAAACATAGTTGACCGCGAAAATAAGTTTACGCGTCCTTCTTCGCCGTCAAATATTTTAACGCGTCTTTCTTCGCCGTCAACTATGTTAAGAGTCTTTCTTCGCTGAAGTTTTTTATGCGCCTTTATTCGTGTCTAGTGACGATATGTGCACTATTTTGCTTTATTACTCAATTGTTAAGTTTAAAAAGTGGTCTTATTGTTCAACGAGAAATGAAATAAAGCAAATTTGTGTTATCTCACTTACCTTTGCTTAGCAAATTGCTTTCGGTAAACTTTCAGGGGGGGTGAAATAACACAAACGCCAATAACGCAAATTTATTACTCAATTGTTAAGTCTAAAAGTTGGTCTTATTGCTCAAAGAGAAATGAAATAAAGCAAATTTTCGATATTTAAGAGACGAAAACTCGATATATCGATATACAATATCGTTCATTTTTAATTCTACAATGAAACACTGAAAAAACACCCACTCATTCAAGAAATGAACCATTTACCAAAAGAAAATTTTGTTATACATATATATGAGGTACATATGTATGTATGAATATATGTATGATCACACAGTGATATTATTACAGTATTCGCAATGTTTTTCACTCTATATTTTTTTTCATTACTTTTTTATAAAAGTATAGCTCAATCTGTAACAAAAGCCATATAAACCTAATTTGTAAAATTTTTGCAAAAATTAGAAAAAAATCAAACCAGTTTCTTAAAAATTGCGAACTTGTTAACAAGAATTTCTATAAAAAAAATTTGCTACGCAGATTTCTAGTCTATTAAATCAGTCACTGATGTTGTTTGGCGCAAAAATAAGTAATGAGAAAATGGCTATGCTCCATATAGAAAAAAAAAATATCGATGTCGGCAAAAAGAACCAATTACTCGATATATCGATACTGACATCGATATATTTGCAGCTCTATAATAAAGCAAAATAGTGCACATACATAGGTTACCCAGTTACATTTGACAAAAAGTATTACATGAGCAAGTTAAATGGACGCATTTGTAAGTATACCATTTTGAAAGTGCCCACCGTCGCGGCGGTCCGCGTTCGCGCGCTGTATACCATTTAGAAAAAAAAAAATAAAAATAAAATAGTTTACTTCTGAAACTGCTTTTTAATGTCTAAGTAATGGGAATTATTGCGTATGTTCTTATTGCATGCACCCTACCCTTGGTGGAATTATACCAGGTGCCACTGCCTTATTTGAAAATTTGCCTATAAAATGTGACTATTTATTACTTCACCTGTTTATTGCGCCATTCATCCCACATGCTTGTACCGAGTATACGTTCAAATTTAGAGGTCTGAGAGTAGGTAAAATTTTACGTATTTTAACATCACTATTTCGTACCACATTATCACTGCGTCTTTGTAAACGAAATCCACAATTCGGATATTGTGAAGCACCAGGCGAATTCATATTACAACAAACACATCATTTTGGCAATCAGAAGCACCGCGACGAAAATCTAAATTCGCCATTAACACCACCTTGTATAAATTCGCCTTGGTGAAGTAAGTGAAGATAATGCAGAAATTTTAACTGAAGATAAAACTCAAAACAATATTCTCTGTGTTATATGTTGCGAACAGTAACGGCATCTTTTGTTTGTTCCATGCCATGGCGGAATTATACCAGGTGAAGTAATTAAAGCGAGAAAAAATATTTTGACAATAAGGCAGCCGAATGTCAGAAAATAAAGCGAGAAATCATTTTATTACTTCACGTGTTTATTGCGCCATTGTTCCATGCAAACATTTTAAGGGTCTCCAGCAATGTTTTCAACATATTAAAAAGCATGCAGATAAATAGAATTCATACAAAAGCGCTATGTCCAATTTGCCGAGCAGTTATTATTATAGACAGAGACTGGTAAATTCATCACAAATTATTTTTGTTTAACAAACGAAACTGTCGTTATACGTAACTAAGCTTTACATCAGAAGTCATGTTTATATTACTTAAATAGCAAAAAAAAAAAGATCAATTACAAACTTATGGCGTTTTCTTTTCTATTGTAACATTTGCACTAAGTTACTTTTTGTCCTGCAAAATGACTATATTAGTAGAAAGTACATATTGTACTTTTGCTTAGTCGGAAGGCTGAGGAAAAAAGGGCAATATTATTTCGTGAAAAAAACGCCATTAATTTATAGTGAAAAAGCAGGTCGCTTTTTAAGTCTTTAACAATCAAACTATTAAATTTATTTTGATGTCCATATATTCGAAACGTTACTTAATAAAAACCAAACTTCAAACTTCGTGTAAAAAGTACGCAAATTCTTGAAAATTTCACCAAAATTTTTAACTTTTTAATCCGCATCTTTAGAAAAATTAAGGTATGCAGTTTTATAGTCTATTAAATTTTAATATTATATGATGCAAATTGGATGTTGCTAGGACTTTTGGCGTTTTCGTGTATGATGCTGTTACGTATTTTTGCTATACAAAGTATGTTCTACCATTTTTTTATATGAAAAAAATACGGAACACCATAAACAAAAAAATTGCCATAAATGAACGGCATGTGCTAGTTACTTTAAATTTGCTGAAAATGGCCAGAATTTTCATAACTTTTGCACAAAGTATGAAATTTGGATTTAATTGGTGTTTTTAGGTGATCAGCTACACTTTCATTAAAAAATTATAAGCATTAAATAAAGTAAGGAAAGATAGCAAAAACTGTCGCGTCCCAGTTTAAATGAATAAGGGTCACTGTATATTCGCTTAAAATAAAAATCATTGAAATCGGCCCTGTATTTTAGGACTCTTCGGATTAGAAAAAATTGTCTTTCAATTTTGTTTACCACAGTCCGACATGCAAATTTTCTAAGGCTAGCCATTTCTAATAGATTGTTGGTCGTTAAATTTGTAAAAATTGAAGCTTATGTATTTTAATTTTCAGAAAATTTTATAGTGAAATCGGCTAAAAACGGCTAATTTTTTTCCTAAACTGCTAACAAATCGGTTGCCGGCTAAACCAAATTTTCTCCGGCTGTTTGCTTTCGCACCCGGCCAAATCTAGCCGGAAAATGGCTAAACTGGCAACACTGATGACTGTTATGACATCTTGTGAATCACCCAATAGTTGGGTGATTATGCGACTAGAGCTACGACTCTTCTAACACCTCAACAAGTTTAATAGTGTAAATATATAATTCACCACGGTGTGCCTGAACCAACTTTAAATACGAAGTAATATTACATCTTATATTCTTGTTTTATTTGTTTCCTTATATTTTTTGCAACAATTTGAGACCAAACAGAAAATAACCCTCCGGGAAGGTTTTGAAAAAATCGGGTTTTACGAAAAACATTATTATTATTTTTTTTTTAATTTTTCGATCCGTTCTTTCCTATGAATTTCAACAGTAGAATAGAAATAAAGGGTGGTAAGTGAGGGTTTATGTATATCAAATAAAAAACATATAAACTAAGTTGTACTACATAAAATGTATTAATCCTACTAATATTATAAATGTGAAAGTTTGTGAGTGAGTATGTTTGTTTGTAGCTCTTTCATGCTAAAATGGCTGGACGTATTTTAATGAAATTTGGCACACTTATAGGCTACGATTAACATAAAGGATATTTTTTGAAGGGGGGTTGCCACTTTTTAAAAAAGTTAAAACCAACTATTTATCTAGTTAAATATATTTTTACAGCAATGTGGGTGTCAAACAAAAGCAGTCTAAAACGATTTATTTTAAAAATATTTTTGAAGAGAATTGCCACCTTTTCATAAACTTAAAGTCAATTTAATTAACTATTTAAATCGCATATTTTAGTATGGGTACCCAATGAGAAAGGTTTTTCAAAAGTTAAAATCATCTATTTGTTAAGTTATATGAAATATTACAACACCCACATTATCAAAAAAAAAGGTTCAAAAATATTTTTGAAGAGAGTTTCCACCTTTTCATAAACATAAAATCAATTTAATTAACAATTTAAATCAAATATTTTAGTATGGGTTTCAAATGAAAAGGGGTTAACACAAATTTATTTCTAAATATATTTTAATCGACAAGTTAAATGAAATATTTTAATGTAGGTGTCAAACGGGGGAGGCTTAAGTAAGCTTAGCGGACTTTCAAGCCCCTGCAACTGTATGAAAAGTATAAAACCGCTTTTTTAGAAGACATCGCGCACAGGTTTCATGAATCAGCACATTACGACGAAACTCTGAGGCTAATTGAGGATAAACTTTTCTCAATGGTGCGAAAGCGAATGTGAGATTTCTACTCGCCCACTCCGCAATGAACGGGAGAACTGTTCAATGAGTTATTCAGGGAGTTGAACTATAACACCACGAACTTGGCGGCGCAAGTCACCGAAGCAGAACCTAAACTATTTCCCGAGAAAAGGAAAAATTCCATAAAATTGTGAACAGCGTGGACAGCGAAGAAAGGGCCTTTATTTCTTGGAAGCACCAGGGGGAACTGGCTAGACATTTCTGTTGAATTTGGTACTGGCACAGTTGCGGAATGATAAAAATTTTGCACTAGCTGCTGCCTCCTCAGGGATATCCGCGCCCTTGCTCAGCGGAGGAAGAGCTGCAGACTAGGTGCTTAAACTCCCACCGAACCTTGCGAGTCAGGATACATCAACTTACAGCATTAGGAAAACAATAATGGCGGGGCTATGTTGCAATAATGCAAATTAATAGTTTGGGAAAATGTACGATGTCACACAAACATGCAGTCGAGGCACTCGATCGAATCTTGCAAGATATCCGCGGCAGCCGTTTGCTGATGGGTGAGGTAGTCGTATTGCTCGGAGGAGATTTTCGGCAGACGTAACCTGGCACCGAGCGTGGAAAATGCGGCAGGGTAGATAAGTGCGTGTATCACGGCTTCGCCATTGTGGGCAAAAGTGGAAATATTGAACCTCACAACTAACAACCAGTGATAGAGAGTCCGGATTCTTTGCTTAAGACCTCTTTGAAATCGGTGAGGACCGCATGGCAAAGTACCTGGTGAGGCACATGTCTGTTGATAAAATGATGGCAAATGATGATGCAACCACATATCCTATAGAGTTTCTAAACTTTTAAGAACTTTCAGGGGTGCCGTCCCACAAACGGACATAATTATGCTTAACCTGGACGCACCTCGATTGTGCAGTGGCACAAGACTATACATAATGGATCTGAAAACACATATTGTATAAGCCACCATCATCACTGGCAGGGCCAAAAGACAATCAATATTGATACCACGAAACGTTTGCAGCTTCCGTTAAAAGTAGCCATCGCGAAAACGATTTATAAACCCAAGGATAAACACTTAAAGTTGCAGGAATACATACATCTGGGCAATCCATGTTTCTCGCGCCGACAACTCTACGTTGGCTTCTCACGTGTATCGACAGCCAGAAATCTATATACATAGATGCCCAAGACAATAACTCTCGAAACGTTGTTTACGAAAGGTCATGCAGTAGATGTCATTAATTTGAATTGCTAAACTTTTTTTTTAATAACAGTGGTTATATTTATGTAGTGAAATAATTTGTTTCCTTCTTTGCTACATTTGAAAGAATTACGTTAAACCAAACATCTCGGGGGCGAAGCTGCGGACAAAAGCTAGTATAACATAAAATGCAATTCAGTTTTAAATATTAATTAAATTAAATTTATAAATTACTTATAAACAAAATAATCAAATATGTCAACTGTTGTAGGCTTGGACAGCTGTAAAATACTTTTGAACAAATACCTTTTGGGCGAGATTTGTAGCAATGACTGTTGCTAGTATGTGCAATGCTAATCAAATTTTGAAGCAGTTGTATCGTCTTGTTCCACATGCGATCTAAAGGACAACTACCAGGACACAATATCGATATTTAAGAAAACCTACCATGCACTAAATGTTAGTAACACGCCGTGTTTTTTTCACGTAGCTGAGTTTTGCAGCAAAAGAAGAAAAGGGCTTGGCTTCTTTAGCGTGCATGTCGTAGAATCAGTTCACTATGATTTTAGTGAAACATGGAAAAAGTACAAAGTGTCACCTATTCATCCCAAATATACAGACAGAATATGTACTTACAGCTATCCAAGCCTACAACAGTCGACATCCCAATATGCACAAAGCAAACATATCGAGCCCTAATCACCAAAAGGGCGTAACCGACAAGATGTTCGATGTTGTGTTTTTGATAAAACTCGATTACTTACCACCATACGCACCAGCTGCCGAAATTTCAAACTCCTGCGATGTACCGTTAGAAAATGATTGCGAAAGCGATCTTGACTTAAGTGCTTAATTGTTTAAAGTTTTTTGTGCCCGCAGTGTCGGTTCAGCCTTTTTCTCCGTGAACAATTTTTCACTGCAGAGGGGGAATTGTTAAATTTTTGTGTAAAAGTTTTGTAGCGCTTCTATTTTTTTCCAAATATGGACTATTTACAAACAAAGGTAAATACAAATATTTGTAATAAACTAAGATTTTTAATTAAAAGGATAAAAATGTAATACATGAATGTACATTAGACTGTGCCATAGCTGTATAGAGAACATTTTTTATTAAGCTACAAAGCAAGATTCCCCCTAGAAATGTTCTTTTTGGCATAAAAACGTGCCCTGCGAAAAATTAAAAAAATCGGACAACGGAAAGACGTGCCTCAAAGGCCCTAAAACTTAGCATTTTCACGAAATTTTTAACAAAGTACACAAAATTTTCTATATAATATGTTTAAATGGTCTGGATGTGAAATATGGCTACAATAATTTTGAACCTCCCCAACTTTTAAAATTATTGAGGTTTTACCCACGTAAAATTTCAATTTTATAGGATTTGAGAAGTAAAATTTAAAATTTGGATCAAATTGGTACCAAGAAAAAAAATTTGTAGTGTCGAACCTTCGATGCAGTTTACTTCTATTTGACACGTAAATCATGGATCCACTGTCGTGTCCCTAAATTTCATAAGTAAGCATTCCGCCATCTTGGATTTTAGGTTTTTGGGGTTTTCGCGATTTGCAAGCTTCTTTTGACTTTTTCGTAAAATGGTTTATACAAATTTGTAAAGAATTTAATTTCCCAAATTTTTTATATACAAGCTGTTTAAAAAAAATTATTTTAGTGTAAATAATTAGAAAATTGTCACGGGTTTCCATATTTTCCAACAATTCCTGTTGAAAATGTGTAGTTTATAATGTATAGCATATATAATAAAGTCCCGAAGTCTCCGAAAATCCCGCAAAAGTCTCGATATGGTCCAAAAATCCCGAAATAGATTAAAAATTCTGAAGAAGTCTCGAAAATCCCGAATTAGTCCCAAAAATCCCGACGATTTTCGTAGAACTGGAAGCTGGAAGGTACTTGAAAATCTTATTTTCATTGTATAACAAAAGTATTATTTAGTTGAAAAATTACAAATCAAATTGATTATTTCTAAAAATCAAATCAAAATTTTTTATTTCTTATTTGGCTGAAAAATCAAATCACAAATAAATTTTGTTTTTATTTGGTCCACAAACCAAATCACAAATCAAATATATTTCTTAATTGATAGCGAATTTAAAATCAGTAAGGATTTAAAATCACGCAACCCTGCCACCGCATGACCGTGACGTTGACGTTGCGTTTCTCTCTCTCTCTCTCTATCAACAGCAAATTTGATATGTTTCTACGCACTTCTACGGTACCCTGCGTGCACGTTCGTGGGTAACCGCGCTCTCACAGTTTTTTTTTCTATCCCAGCGATAAGTGTCCGAGACCAACAGCAACAGAAATTATATGCAAATAAAACAAAAATAAACCACCTGTTCTGTTTTGTGGGTTATTTTCTATCTTAAATAGTAACGGTTATTTTGGGACACTTTCAAAGTGGAGAAGGTTATTGTCGACCGCTGATTTCCATACCAAGTTTTAGAACTCTACCCCAAATACTTCCAGAGATATGAGGTATGAAAAATTCGATTTCTATGGGAGATGGCACGCTTCCTTGATGTATCGAAACTATTATCAGCCAATAACCATCCTTGGAAAGTCTGCAGTAGGTGTATCTCTTCATCTTCTTCTTTATTGGCGCTGCAACCGCCTAGGCGATGTTGGCCGAGTCTAAAACAGCAGGCAGTCATTTCTCTTCTGTGCCAACTGACGCCAATTGGAAATGCCAAGTTAAACAAAGTCCTTATCCACCTGGACTTTCCAACGAAGAGGAGGCCTTCGTCTTCTTCTGTTACCAGCATCGCGGCCCGCGTTGAATACTTTCAGAGCAGGAGCGTTTCTATCCATTCGAACGACATGGCCAAGCCAGCGGAGACGCTGAGTTTTAATTCGCTGCACTACGTCTATATCGTTGTAAAGCTCATACAGCTCATCCCTAAATCATCTGTGGTATTCGCCACCGCCAACGTGTAAAGATCCGTAAATCTTTCGCAGAATATTTCTCTCGAAAACTCCAAGAGCCGCTTCATCAGATGCCGCCCGCTTAAAATTTTTGGGATATAAATATATATCTACTAAAATATTACAACGCATTTAGGAAATGCAAGGCATTTAAATGCGCTCTTAACGCATTCAGGGAATGCAGGGCATTTAAATGCACTCTTATCCGACCATAGCTCTAAAATGGATTGTCCTATGTGAACTGTTTTTTGTTGTGTTTACAATTATGTTGGTTAGGTTAGGTTAGAGTGCGTGGCAAATTATTACCGGTTCCATTTACAGGTGCCGGATTTGAAATATGTATGATGGAAATTTGTTTAGAAATACAAAATCATGGGGTTAATTTTCCTCGAACCGGTTCTGTTTTTCTTTTCGTTTCTGTGGATTCACTACGGGCGGATGAAAAAATTTCGAGTGAAACTCACTACAAGGCTGAATGAGAATATCTGTCGCGAACATTTATTTTGCGAATTTGGTTCGATTGCTTTGAAGATAATGTAAATTATTCGACGTTGTACTTTCAGTGTTCGTAAACCATTCGCCGATTATAGCATTATCTTTTCTCAAAAAAAGTGTTGCCCTTTTATATGGGAATTCTTGCTTTGCGTTGCCCTGAACCCTGGGAAAATATTCCTTTCTTTATATGAGAGTGAACCAGAAAATATGCTACTCCATCACAAATTCATATATAGCACTTAATAAAACTGATTTATTCATGATAAAGCAACCGAGTTTTTAGGAGTTCAATTAGAAAGAGTTTTAATGTGAATTATGAACAGAGTTAATATTCGTTTATATATGTAACTAACTAACGTGTGCGCTTTGCGATGGACGAAATTAAACTGAGAAATGACATTAGTTTTTCATACAAGAGGAGAAAGGCAAGAGTTATTGAATACAAGATAATAACATAGTTGTATCTGAAGTTACACATTTTATATTAATTCTAGTTAAACTACTTTGATGCTCCAACACCTCCCCTCCAAGTAGTGAGACTAGTTGCCACCCTTGCGTTGGTTTGCGACGCCCAATGCATCTGCAATGTTTTATTTGTTGTACACCTTTCGTGATAAAATCCCCTGGCATATTCTCGGTTGGCAAATAACACAATGAGATCGCACCGCGCCGATGGCATTCTCGCACAAAGTGATGTCGCATGTCTATATGTTACGTACGGGAACGATAACCATAGGGTTGCCAATATTTTCTAAGAAATATATAGTACTTTTTCAAAAAATCTGAAAAAATATAGTACACTTCAAATATGTATAGTACTTTGTCTAAAAAAAAGAGTAAAAACGCTTTTTAAGTATACATATTTTTCTTTCTTATGCATTTCCTCTATAAGAATAAATTTCTTTGAAAGTATTATATGCTTTATCGCAATCAATATTTAAATCAATATAAATCAGCCATCGAAATGCTGTCTCCTCGACGTGTTGCTGTGATTCGTGATAACCTGACTTTCTTTGACCTTTCTGGCACCTCCATATAGACGCTCTCGTCGAAATTTCCATTTAGATAGGCCCAAACTACACCAGTAGCCATATCGATGTGGAACGCGCTACCGGCGCATACGTCTCGTGAAAGTCCTCCCCTTCACGTTGTGCAAAACCATTGGCCACTAAACACACTTTCTTCCTACCATCGTTTTTGGTACGGCTCCCAACGACCTTCCGTTGACATGGGCATTCGCTGATCTCCCTAGTGTTGTTTTTTATTTGCGCCAAATACTCGTCTTCTACCGCTTTTGCCACATTTAAGCATCAAGGGCAGCTTCTGCTTCACGCCATGTTAGTGGACCTGCGTCAACCACAACATACGCCATCTCACATTCTTCAAATAGGTCCTCTCCTTCTTCTTCAGATTTTGCTCCGCCGTATTTGTCACTTGGCGAGGTGTCATCCGCTTGCGCATCTGTTGGATCATCTGCTTGCGAAAAAATCTTTTTTGGCCTTCCACGTTGACCACGTAGCAGCCTTGGTCTGCCTCTACCACGTTTCATCCTTTTCGCCGACATTTCATCTTCACTCGACTTTTCAACATCTTTTTCAATTACGACTGGTTGATTGTTTGTGTGCATTGGTATTTCCACCTTTCGTCTTCAAATGTGCATATTTCCTGGTACTCGTTATCAAAACCGGGCTCATTTAAGAATTAAACGTCTCGACTGATTATTATGCTTCGTTTTTCTTTCGACCACAACCGAAACCCATCACGCCCGCTTGCTTCATCATACACCTGGCCATTTCGACGAGTGTTCGATTTTTGCGCTCGACCATGCCATTTTGTTGTGGTGTATATTTCGAAGACAAGCGGTGTCTTATTCCGTACTTTGACTGCAGTATTTTCGCACGTTGTCCGATGGCAGCGCGTTTATTTATTTTTTATTTTTTAATGTCTCGGCCGCTGCCTTGTATTTCTTAAATGCTTCGAGCACCAACGTGAATGTTCATCAATAAAAGTGACAAAGTATTATGCTCCCGTGTTGGATGGGCAGCACATCGGACCACATACGTCACTGTGCATGATCTCCAGTACATCACTAGTGCATATGAAGCTTTTTTAGATTGTTTTTAAATTGGATGTTTACATAAATCTCATAGTAGTTTTATTTTAATTTTGAGTCCTTTTGCAGTTTTTATACAACTAAATAGCACATAAATTACGTAATTCAAGTAGACATATTAATATTTCGTTTAAAATGTCAGATTTCCTGCAAATACATTAGAATTTAAAAAAGGAATTTCAATACTAATTGCCTACTTTGCGTACTTTTCTATTACCATTTTCGCAACAAGGGATTGCATTCTTCCCCTTTATCTGTCCTTCATAAATGCAACCGTTTGTAAGGGAGTGTCAAACCGCGGGTGTCAATAATTATCTAAT
Organism: Rhagoletis pomonella; assembly: GCF_013731165.1. Lineage (NCBI taxonomy): Eukaryota > Metazoa > Arthropoda > Insecta > Diptera > Tephritidae > Rhagoletis > Rhagoletis pomonella. The sequence continues at coordinate 11,366,555 of NW_023458557.1, read as the reverse complement.
CTTGTATTATTGAATCATGATTTCCTTTAGGAAAAGCCGCGCGCATTTGTTTTTCACTCATGCACACCTCGCACACCGATAGACTTTGCTTTGACTTTATCTCAAGCCCATAAACCGCTTTGTCCTTGCCATGTCTTTTAAGTTGCGCTCATTCAAGTAACCCATTCGATAGTGCCATAAGTCGATGTCGTTCCTTGGTTGGAGCGAGAACGCATTCTCACCTCGATTTTTTATAAAATACAAGCTTCCGTTTCTTTCCGCGGTAAAAAGTACATTGTCGTTTTTATCAATAACCACCGCGTCATTTTTTCGGAAATGCACTTCATAGTCTTTGTCCGTGATTTTGGATACCGATAACAAGTTCGTACGTAAATCGGACAGGTAAATCACATCACTAATTGTTATGTCCTTCCCACACCCATTTTCGTTCACAACAACTTTTACTCTACCTATTCCTCCCATTTTTGTGGAATTGTTTTTCCTAAAAGCATAAACAGACGGCAGCGTTGATCCGGAACAACTCGGGAATTAACTGCAGTTGACCCGGATTAAGTCCGGATTAACGCTGCCGTCTGTTTAAGCTTTAAATTAAGCACTTGGTTCATTGCGGATAATTCTTAAAAATTGTTTTTATCTGCACTGATATGTGAAGTGCAACCACTGTCTAGGCACCACTTTTTATTTCTACCAGGGCACAAGAACACTGATTCAGTGACATTTAAAGAGGCAATTTGCGTTTCACCGAATTTATCATCGCCCTTATTCACACCTTGTTTGTAATGCTCTACCCTTGCCTTACAGTCTTTCGCATAGTGTCCGCGCTCTCCGCATCGGTAACAAATTATTAAATTATTCCTTTCGATTCACCTAGTTTCGCGCCAAGGTGACGATCCATTTATTTTTGTAGCTTTTTAACATAAAATCGAAAAACTTTTCGTTTATTACACACTTTATTTACGAATATTTCCTTAGTGCAGGTATGTGGCTCTGGGCCCATAACCCGATAAAGCAACCGAGTTTTTAGAAGTTCAATTAGAAAGAGTTTCATTATTCAATGCAAATTATGAACAGAGTTAATATTCGTTTATATATGTAATTAATTGACGTGTGTGCTTTGGACGAAATCAAATTGAGAAATTACATTAGTTTTTCATACAAGAGAGGAAAGGCAAGAGTTATTGAATACAAGATAATAACAGAGTTGTATCTATACCAGTGGTGCACACGGGAGTCTCCGGGAGCTACTCGGCTTTCACATACAAGTCCAGTGATCGGACTTCTACCACATTGTGGAAGATCTGCCACGTTTTTGAGCATCTACCACACAAGGTCTAAAATCTACCACATATTCGCGTTTTTTAGTAGTTTTATTTTTGCTCGACATAATTTTCTTAATATTAAGAGCAAAAATTTTCCTACACTAAACACTAACAATTCAATTTTTCGACAGGAAACTGGGTTTTATTGTGTTAAATTGTAAAATATATGATTTATAAAAAGAATTAAGCGCGAAAATGTTAAAAAACGTCAATTTTTGAGAAAGCATTAGCAAGTTTCAGTGCATCTGAAGTTTCTAAAGCGATGTTTACTTTTACTTGAGAATTGTCAAAATCGGAAAATCCCAAGTAGCTGTTTTTGAAACGTGCCACATTTGTGCGCTACATCGTGATGTGATAAAAACAAAAGCTGGCAGCACTCCGCAAGGTTGCAGAAATATGTTCGAAAAATATCTTGATATGGAAGGAACTGCTTTACACTGTCAAGGAAATAAATTGCCAAAACTCAAACCAATTTTTACAAAAATACTAAAATATTTTTTTTAGATTCAAATTAAAAGGTTTGCAATTTAGGTGAAACTTACAGAATTTTTTAAATTTTTGTACAAAGTTTTATCCAAAACCTGAGATCTACCACATTTTTTTTTAAATCTACCACATTTTTTTCCAGATTCTACCACACAAAGTCGTGTATGCGCAACTACCGAACTTATGCGCACTGTTGCCAACTCATGGGATTTCGCCCATAATTTGGGATTTTCACACTACAAAAGAGCGCGTGGGATTTTGCATCTCATTATGGGATTTCTAGCTAAATATGTTTTTTTTTTGTTTATTTGTTTTTTTTTTGCTTTTCAGTCATTGTTTCATCTCTGTATTCAATCATGTATATATGTATATTATTTCAGCAAATATGCATGCATATAGGCTTAACGCCGTCACCTTGTTGATTGTAATTAAGCATAGAGATTGAAGTAAAAAGTTATTTTGAACTATTCATGTAGTAAGAAGAAGAATGCATCCAATTTGAAAAATCTCACAAAAAGCGAAAATAAACGGTCGTCTGGTGTCAAGAGCAGAAGCTGTGTAAATTATTAGTTAGTAATTTATTATACATGTGTATATACATGTGTGTTTCTTATACATGTGTATATCTTAAAGAGGTATTTAAAGCTTTTACATGTATATGTTAGATATTTAAATTCAAGTCGAAACGAAGTCGTGCAATAACGCAGACGTTTGCTAGAATTTTGGTTTAACTTGCAAAGGAGTGAACAACGTTGAGAGGTAAGTAAAAAAGCGTCCATTTGCCAAAAACACTACATTTTAAAAATTATCGAAATAAAATACAATTTAATATTTTTATATATAAGCACAAGCACATGATGTCAGAGAAAAGACTTAGCGTCGGAAGCCGTTTTCAGCCAAAAAAGACAAAAAATGAGCAGAAGAACTTCCAGGAGAAGTGGCTTCAAGTGCCAGAGTATAAAGATTGGCTAGCTCCAATTCATAGTGACAATCATAAGGCTATGTGCAAGGCATGTGGCTGCACTTTCGCATGCGGCTTAAGTGAAGTACATAGACATCATAAAACGAAAAGGCATTGTAAAAATTTACGGATTTTCCGCACTACACCCTCCACATTAAAATTTATGCAACAATCTACTGCTGAGGAGAGCAACGCAAGAAAAGTGAAAATCGCTGAACTGAAGCTGGCTGCGTTCTTTGCAGATCACAATGTTTCATTTCGTATTGTTGACGACCTTGTCAATTTACTAAACGATGTTTTTGCAGATTCGAAAATTGCGAATAATGTGGTATTAGGCAGAACCAAGTGCACGGCTATTATAAAAAATGTTATAGCAAAATCTGAGACTGACAAATTGTGTGAAATTTTGCAATCAACAAATTTTTCCATATTCATTGATGAATCCACTGATTTGAGCAACAAAAAACAAATGTGTGTCGTCGTCAGGTATGCAAAAGATTCGCGAATCAATACGCAGTTACTTCAGCTTATTGAGCTTCACGCTACAGATTGCAGTGGCTTAGCAATGTATACACCAGCTAAGAAGTTGTTTGAAGAAAGAAATATACCATTGACCAACATTATAGCTATCGCAAGTGACAATGCCAGCGCATGGTGGGATCGAAAAATTCTTTTTACGCGCACCTGAAGCGAGATGTTAGTAATATAATTTTAGTGAAATGTATCTGCCATTCATCAGCACTTGTAGTTAAAGCTGGCATGCAATTCTTACCTGATGAATGCGAAATACTTGTCAGGGATGTAGCTTTCTATATTTCGAAAAGTCCAAAAAGCTGTGCAAATTTAAAGGAAATTCAAAAATTGTGTGATTTCTACGAATAAAATTATTTCCCCATCTACAACTCGATGGCTTGTGATGCAGCCAGCTTTAGTAACACTATTAAGAAATTGGACTGCATTAAAATACTTTTTTATTTATGAAAAAGAATTCACGAACAGGACAAAGAAAGAGTTTTGCGAAATTTAGAGAGGCCGGATATTAAAATGTATTTGCTTTTTTTAAAATATATTTTAATGCATTTCAATAGATTTAACGCTTTATTTCAATCTACGGATCTATTAGTCCACAAACTGCATTCAGAGTTGAGGCAATTGTTAGCGCTTCTTTCAAAAATTGTTTTGAAAGATGAAGTATGCAACATAATAACTTCAAGCACTGAATTCTCCCAGATAGTATGCAATTTAATAGTGAGTTTTCGGAAAACATAGCTAAACTCGAAAGAGATCAAGCATTACAAATAAAAACTAGCTGTGGACAATGTTAAATGTTAAAACTTGTATATTCAAAGTTCTTGAAAAATTTCCTATTAATGACGATTTTTTTAAAATGCTGGAGTTTTTAGATCCAACAATTGCTCTGAACAAGGAAAAAAGATATAATAGCAAATCCCTTAAAAATTTTGCCAATTATGTGAGCGTTAATTGCAATGAGCTGCAAGATGAGTGGGACAACCTTCCTATTTCTTTTAATAAAGCTGAAAAAAATTCATTTGTCAGCTATAAAGTTACTGACTTCTGGAAAGTCGTAGCTAATAAAACAGCTTTAAACGGAGACAAACTTTTTCCAAATCTAACTATCCTTTTCCATTTTATTGCTTCTTTGCCACACTCAAACGCTGATTCTGAAAGAATATTTTCTATTGTCACCGACACTAAAACTAAAAAAAGGAATAGAATCGGGGAAGAGAGTTTAAATGCAGTATGCGTTATTAAGTCAGCTTTTCAAAATAAAAATATTAATTGCACAAGATTTTCTTGTTCTGATGATCATTTTAAGTTATTTAATACGGCTATGTATAGAAAGCTATGAAAATATTCTTCATATATGTATGTACATATGTACGAACATTAAAATTCTAAGTCAAAGTCTAAAGGGTTGATATAATTAACCTAAAATTTTCCTTGTAATGGTTTTAAAAATAAAATACTATTTGTATATACTGTCATTTAAAACTCTTTTAATATTTGATATTCATAATTGGGAATTCGGGATTTTGAAATGGGATAAAATGGGCGTTTTTCCAAGGAGAATGGGATTTTTGAAGCTTTGGAGTTGGCAACACTGCTTATGCGCCGCTAGCAGCCGGTCAGTTTGCGTTTGTACCTCATGCTGTAAGCATTACATGTGCGAGCTGTTTCGCTGAGTACACACATACAGCTACAAAAATATTGCGCTTGTGTTGGGAGCTCTGCCAACGCTGTGCACCACTATCTATACACATTTTTACATTAATTATATTTAAACTACTTTGATGCTCCAACAATTCACTTGCCCTGTGAGTCTTTTATTAATTTCATAGGAAAACACTTATTTCTGATAAGGGAAAAAAATTTATTTTTACTAGCGTAAATTAAAAATCAACCGAGCAATTTTCACCCTCCCGCTTATTTGAGGGCAGAAAAGGCAGCACTTTTGCCAGAGCAGATCGCAAACTGCTGAGAAAAGTATACGACGACCTGTGAAAGGGCAGAGAAAAGAACATAAAAATTTGACAGCGCTAGCACAGGGCAGAATAAGTTCAGTTTTTTTTCGAGAAAAGAAAACATTGCCCCACGCAACCAAAATTTACAAAGATTAGCGATTGGCAGTGCAAATAAAAAACCTCAGCAACGCGCCCAAGTTAATGCAGGACGCAACCTGCGAGGAATAAGCACCTTTACAACTGAAACAAATTTATTTCGTTGACAACTGTGATATCGAACTTCGTCACGGATACAACGCTTCCCAGAAGATCATTTAGGTAGGCCTTGTTAAGTAAAGCCATTCTAAGAGGCCTACTCAAGAAGTGCTGAAGAAGTGCGAATGCATATATTTATATTATTTAGCATTACAAATGAATTTCAATAAACATTTTAAGTTGCAATAACACTTATTTGGTACAAACCTTAAGCAAATACTTCAAAGATGTATGCTTTTTATTAGGGATGTGCCGGATAACCAGATTCCGGATATCCTTTAAAAAATAAGAGACCGGATTCCGATATCCGGTAGACTGGTCTCCTTAATAAATTTCACAATATTTTTATATTGGGTTTTTTTATTTAGCGACATACTTATGGCCAGATTATTGACCAAAGGGCATCTCGAGCGGAGCTAGAGTAAGGCTGCCATATGCCTGAACTCATCGACCAGGACACATCATTCAAATCAAAAGCTAAGATACAAATTAATGTGGTGCCAATATATTCCCTTTAAGTACAATTGATTTGGTTCTGGTGTTGGATTATTTTGAAGTAATCTGAATCTGATATCACAAGTAATTTTTAAGCAAAAAATAAAACCGACTTCAATTTTCATATACAAATTTTAGATTATCGTTAATTTCTTCATGATCCAATGATCGGATTTAAATGAAATAAGTATGGGACTACCTGTGAGGTAGCACCTTTTCTTTAAAAAAAAATAATTATGGAAATCGGTTTACGTGCTCAAAAGTTTTGCGGTAGCAAAAATATATATATATATATTCCGACGAAGTGATAACCTTCCTTTTTGTATCCGTAATCCATAGAGATGAATGAGTGATGACGATGTGTTGCATGAAATGCTAAAGTTTTCAGTTTTATTTTATCATAAAAGAACAAATTTGTCTTGACTGCGAAAAATGTTTGGCGCCTTTAACGTGGTCTTGAATGCTTGTCTTACCACCATTAGCAACTTTCCACATATCCTACAATGCGCTTCATGATTATTTTTGCTAATTTGTATATGCAAAAGGGGGATATATTTGCATTATTTAGAATTACAAATGAAATTCAATAAGCATTTTAAGTTTTAATAAAACATATTTGATACGAACCTTAAATAAATTCATTGAGGAGTATGATTTTTCTGAATTAAAAGAATTTCTCCAAAAGGATTTCTGGAAGCTCTCCTTTGGGTAGCGAAAGCAGAAGCCCTTCATACAAAAAAGAAAGGAAAAAGGAATGATTTTCATAAAGGCCTTTCGGAAGAGATTTTAGCCGGGTACCTGTTAAGTGAAGTGCACTTTCTTGGCATTTGTGTGAAGAAACAAAAGTAAGAAGTTAATCAAATAAACTAAAAAGAAGAAGGTAAACATGTTAGACAAAACGTGTTGTTATCGATTTTCGGTTACTAATAACAGAAAGCTTAATCTTATTTTTATAGCAAAAATCAGCCAAATATTAAATGGGTGCCTGCATTGACCTTAGTTAAAAAAAAACAGGACAGGAGAGTGTACCATGACACCAGGACAATTTGTCAAAACCAGGAGAAATCCTGGAAAACCAGGACGTCTGGCAGCCCTAGCATAGGGGTTAACGATATGTATGCATGCATAATAGTTCCTTCTTCTTCCCAAGAAGATATAAGTTCCCAGTGTGGAGACCCCACACAAAGTATTTGGGAGTAGTCTTGGCGAGTAAGCTGTTATGGAATCGCAATGTTGAGGAAAGGGTGAAGAAGGCCAGTAACGTAGGGCTGCCAGACGTCGCAGTTTTCCCGGACATGTTCCGGTTGTAAACTATTTGTCCGTGTCCCGGTCCAACCTTAAAATGTCTCGGATTTTATTTAAGTGTCCAAATTTTAGTTGCAGTGCGTGTTTTACTTACAATGTAAGTTTTCGTGACAAAGTTTACAGAATATAAAAATGTTTGTTTTTGTTATTTTATGGCCTTATAACAATTATATTCAACAATTTTTATTAAGCTCGCGGCCTTTTTTTAATGAAAACTTATTGTGGAAAAGCAACAATAATTTGAAAAAATGATAGAATTGATAGCTATTTCGGAAATCACCACATTTCCTCATCAGACTTCTCTCAGTAGGATTCGAACGACGATCCCACTGACTCAGCCAGTTGCCTACGCACTGTGCTAAGTTCGTCTTATTAATTCTTGTTGCTTATTTCCACTATTTTCACTTGCTAAGCCAACTACAATCAAGCGCAGCTATTCCGCTGCAATTCACTTGATCATGTGGTTGTTGGTTTTGTTGGTTTGTGTTAATATTTCTATTATTAGAATGTTTAACTTTTAGGTGTGCTCGTGCTTAAGATATTTGTTTTTGTTATTTTATGACCTTATAACAATTATATTCAACAATTTTTATTCAGCTCGAGGCCGTTTTTTAATGAAAACTTATTGTGGAAAAGCAACAATAATTTGAAAAAATGGTAGAAGTGATAGGTATTTCGGAAATCACCACATTTCCTCATCAGACTTCTTTCAGTAGGATTCGAACCAATGATCCCACTGACTCAGGCAGTTGCCTACGCACTGTGCTAAGTTCGCCTTATTAATTCTTGTTGCTTATTTCCACTATTTTCACTTGCTAAGCCAACTACAATCAAGGGCAGCTATTCCGCTGCAATTCACTTGATCATGTGGTTGTTGGTTTTTGTTACTATTTCTGTTATTAGAATGTTTAACTTTTAGGTGGGCTCGTCCTTAAGTTATTTGTTTTTGATATTTTATGGCCTTATAACAATTATATTCAACAATTTTTATTGAGCTCGAGGCCGTTTTTTAATGAAAACTTATTGTGGAAAAGCAACAACAATTTTAAAAAATGGTAGAAGTGATAGCTATTACGGAAATCACCACATTTCCTAATCAGACTTCTTTCAGTAGGATTCGAACTTAGCACAGTGCGTAGGCAACTGGCCGAGTCAGTGGGGTCGTCGTAGTTTTAATGAAGAACGAGCAAATTATTTTTAAACACTAGTGCGTGTGCTTATTCGATGCACTTGGTTTTGGGCGGGAGTGCAATACAAGTGCGTGTGTGTGTTCGCTGTTCTTTCTTTATGCGGGAAATTCATAAGTCGCTTAAACATCCTGGCCCCCCTAGACGACTTGTCGTTGAGTGGATGTAAAATAAGCCGCGAGTATCCGGCTCGAAGGACCAATGATAACCATCAGTTACCACCTCTGCATGGTTGTAAGTCATGCAGAGTCCCTACGGCTTGTAGCGCTGTAGCTTTGCCGCTTAAACTCTATACGAGTTTTTGGGGAAGTGCGTCAAGCGGGACTGTTGAGCACCGGTTATTTATTTAAGTTAGAAAATTGGGTAGGCGTCGTGGCCAATGGGAGCTCTTGTACCACCTCTGTATGCTGAAATTCTCACAGAGCCCCAAAAGCTTGTAGCGCTTTGGCTTTTGCTGTTTAAAACCACTCCGGAGGAGTGGTGATGCATCAAGCGAGATTGTTGAGCATGATTTTGGGTGCCAGCAATTAACTACTTTAGTAGGTTTTGTTCTGCGGCAGTTGAGAAGTGCATAAAAAAATGCATACCCAATGAAGAACGAGCAAATTATTTTTAAACACAAGTGCGTGTGTTTATGCGCTGCTACTGAAAGAAGTCTGATGAGGAAATGTGGTGATTTCCGAAATAGCTATCACTTCTAGCATTTTTTCAAATTATTGTTGCTTTTCCACAATAAGTTTTCATTAGAAAACGGCCTCGACCTCAATAAAAATTGTTGAATATAATTGTTATAAGGCCATAAAATAACAAACACAAATAACTTAAGGACGAGCACACCTAAAAGTTAAACATTCTAATAATAGAA
>NW_023458557.1:11344551-11357189 GCF_013731165.1 Rhagoletis pomonella | reverse complement strand
GTGCGTAGGCAACTGGCTGAGTCAGTGCGATCGTCAGTTCGAATCCTACTGAAAGAAGTCTGATGAGGAAATGTGGTGATTTCCGAAATAGCTATCACTTCTACCATTTTTTCAAGTTATTGTTGCTTTTCCACAATAAGTTTTCATTAAAAAACGGCCTCGAGCTCAATAAAAATTGTTTAATAGAATATCAAAATGTTTAATTACCCCTAGAAAGTACCAAAGAGAAAGTATAAATTCCTTCCCGCTTTCACAGAAGAGTTGTCATTTGTTTATATTTTTTGACGTTATAGTACCTTAAAAGAGAGCCTCACTGAGTTGTCCATCACATCTTGTTTAATACACCTTGGCAATACCTAGTCATAACTCTTAATGTAGAGGAGTTTTTTCTCTTTTTCATCTCAATGGACTAAGGAAAGAAATTCGCTCAATTTAAGTATATACGTTAAAAATGACGTGTAAAGGGTTTTACAATTATATTAAGGAAAAGTCAGCAGTTGAAACAAATTCACAGCAACGAAAAATATTACTGATTTTTTAATGTTATCTTGTACTTAATTTTTTTTCATGAAACCTAGTTTACTTAGAAGTACAGTGCCGTGCAAAATTATTAGCTCAGAGAATTTTCCATCAGATCTTTTAGAAAAGTTTTGAAAATTTTGCTTTTTAGTCAAATCGCGTTGATTTTTAGCAATTTTGTTTTTGCTGGCAGTGTCTTCCATACGAAACGAATTGTTGAACATAGTTTGTATGGAACAAAACTTCATGGGTTTTATGTTAGATTTACCACCGTGTCCCGGCTGGGAACGGAGATATCTGGCAGCCAAAGTAACGCCCTTTATGCAGGCAAAATAATGCTGGGTGTCCCTTGCGGTCTGCCACCCTATGATGCATTGGTTCTACACAGCAAAATTCAGACCAGTACTGCTCCACGGTGGTTTGGTATGGTGGAATGCCGCAAAAAAGTCATCATATAATTGGGAAGGTTCAGCGCCTCGCGACACTGTGCATCACGGGAACGCTGAGGTCCACTCCAACAGTTGCTCTTGAAATAGTCCTCAATTTACCCGTAGGTAGATTGGCGGCCATAGGGGAATTCAATTTCAGAACCTTTGGACACAGCTCGATTGGGGCGGGAAGCACCGGCAGCACGGGCTACATGGCACATAGCTTTAATTGGGAACGAAGATCAAGAAATGGATAAATATTTACCCATTATACCCAGACAGGAAGATCCTTTAATTTGGTGAAGCATAGTCGCAAATAATTTTTAATTTTTTTTACACTGGCAATGAAGTATCTGTGCGAACCACCTTCCTCACTGAATTAAAAAAGAGTGTTTAGTGCATCGGGTACCATGTATGTTGAAAATAGAAATGAGTCGGTAACCGGTAATGCGGAAATGCTTCTTTTCATAATGATAAATATATAAATTTTTAAGTCTAATTACTAATTGGATACTAGTAAATTTGATTATACAAATACAAAAAAAAAAAAATAAAAATCTGAACTAGATTTCTAAATTGAATCTTCTATAATGGAAATCCGGAAATCCGGCCGGATATCTACCGGACACCCGGCACATCCCTAATTTTTATAAATTAAAGAAGCAACTTTAAAAGAACTCCTCCAAAAGGCCGTCTGAAGTACGTCCTATAAAAGCCCTTCTAAAGGGCATTCTATGGGGAGCGAAAGAAGAAGCCCTTAAATTTGTGCCATTGCATACAAAAAAGAAAGGAGAAAGGAATGTAGAATTGAAGTCCTCTTGACTCTCAGGCAGACTTTTCGGAAGGGTTTTTAACTCCTGAAATTATCTACTGGGTTTGGTTAGGTTACTTAAAATGGCAATGGAAGATATGCTTTCTGACGACCACAAAACCATAATCAAAGCAGATAAATGCCCCACTGGAAGCCATTAAGTGAATAGTTGGTGAAAGTGTTGTATCGAAATGTTCCAACAAAAAATTAATTTTGGGCGAGACGAAGTTCGCCGGGTGCGCTAGTTATTGTTTATTATAATTAGATATTGATGTGGTGAAATGTGGTGGTGTGGTGGTTGCGGGAAATACAACAAATTGTGAGTATTAAAACAAAAAGTCAGCATTTAGAGAAATGAGAGAGCATACTTTTTTGGTTTTAGCTTTGCTAGATTATTCGTATTTGCTGGAGTTAGATAACGCGGCTTGGTACATTTGGCACACAGCGAACATACATAAAAACAACTTTTTTTATACCCGAGCGCACATGTGGCAATGGGCGTGACCCCGCCCACTTATGATGAAATGCTGTACCATACTCGGTCCGAGCCTTTTTTGGGGTCCAACTAAGAAATCTGTTGAAAATGTTTTAAATCGGGCAATAACCACGCCCACCTCCCATATAACGGTAATTTGCAGAAACACGAAAATTGCGAAAAATCAGTAATTACTGAAGCTGTTTCACTCAAACTCGACGATTGCAATAATCACCTAGCAGGAAATTTTATTATTATAAATTTTTGGATAAAGAGCTTGGCGCCGCCCACTTATGACCACAAATGTAAACGGTAAACGATTCATAAAATCCAACCAAAATTGGTGCACCTTATAACCTTGGTACGGAAAAGCAATTTGTTGAAAATTATTCAAATCGGACTAAAATTACACCCCTTCCCGTATAACGGTAAATTTCAAAAATACGAAAACTCTAGGTCTATCTCGGTAACCCCTTTATCGATTTCTACCAAACTTGGTTCAATGATTTCATTAAGTCAGCATATTATCAAAAACGTTTGAAATCGGGAAAGCATCCCTGCTTATCGTGTAAAGGTAGTTGAGAGAAAGTTGAAACAACGATATTTGATACCTGCGCCGGGTATATAAAATTCGATTTCGCCCGAACTTATACTTTTTTAGTTGTTTTAAGTATCACTTTTGTTTCACAAATTTATGTTATATTAGAAAATAACTAACTAACAGAACGTAAGCAATCATTTCAAGGTTTAACTGCAAAGAAGAAATATTTAAACCGATTTATTCGTTTCTGATTTATAGCAGTTGTAAAAACGATTTCATGATTTTTTACCACATTTGGGCATATTGACACGCCCTTTTTATAGATTCCTTCAAATAATGTTGATATTACCCTTTCCAGATAGCTAAGCTTTAAAATGCAAAAAACCATTTTCCAATCGGAGCAGTCTGTGCGAAGTTATTACATAACATACATATTTTGGGACTTTATTTTATAATATGTAAGATGTAAGATGTAGATATAGATGTAATGAATAAGTGAAAGAAATATCAGAATATTGCAGAACCCTGCAAATGGGAATTGCCGGGTTAAAACTGAATTGCATGTTAAGTTATGATAATAATAATTATTATGCTCAACTTATTTTATATGTTCTTTAATAATATTTACCCGCACATACCATTCAAAGGAAAAAACGAATCGAAAAAAATAAAAACTAAATATATATTTTTTTGTTTGGTAAAACTCGATTTTTTCAAAAACTGTCCACAGGATTATTTTCTTTTTGGTATTAAATTGTTGAAAAAATATAAGCAAACAAATAAAAAAGGATATAGGATGTGCTATGACTTCGTATTTAAGGTTGGTTCACGCACACCGTGTCACATAAACAAGAAAATGAATTTTAATTTATAACAAAGACTTACAGTAATGTGAAAGTAGCCAGGTTTTCGGATCCAAATATGAACGAAAATCGTAGATGTGTTTTATAAATGATGTATCGTTGGCAGACAGTATATTTTGCACCTGCTTTATGAGTTGATATTCTGGTATCTCTTGGAATTTCGGAGTTTCATTAAAGGCATACCATGATACTGGTAGCTTCTGTTCAAAATCAATTACGCCTTTTTCAGGGTCGAATACGAACTTAGTTTTTGCTTCACGATATATGCTCGCTATTTCCAAAGCATTCAGTGCATAGTTTCGCATTTTGTTACGAATCAGAGCATAAATCTGTTGCAAATGCTTCCTAAATTTCAATTCCTTGGCCATCCATTCCATTTCGGAAACTACGTGATTAAATTTCTTGATGAGAACCTTAAGTTGCTTTATCTTTCCCAGCTCTTTAATTTCATGCCAAATTTCGTGTATAACTTCATTCAGTTCGGAGCCGAACGGGATAACTTTGTAATATTTTTCCTTTAAAAAACTCCAAGCAACAGACGCATACTTTTTAGTATTTAAAATGAAATCATGCGATTTTATGTCTTTATATAAATTTTCTATATCTTGTGTAAAACTAGAAATTTGGTTAAAATAAGTTGACTCAGCCAATTCATTCGTTCGTTCATAGATAAAGTTGAACACCTTTTTGCTCAAGTCCCATATGGTTTTTTCAATAAAACTCATAGATTCGAACACGTGAGGTTCGATACGTTTAAGAACTCCTTTGAAATAGGTGGAAATTGCGTTAGAGAATTTACTCCAAAAAATTTCTATATGATGAATAAAAGATATGTGTAACTCTTTTACAAATTTTTCGTACTTTTTGAAACCTTTCTCCATAACATCGGTTAAATATTTCAGAGACTGTCCATGAAAGAAGTTATTGATGCCTTGTACAATTTTATTATAAGTCCTCTTTATCATCTCAATCATCTGAACTATGCTCCTGCTCAATACTTTTACGGATTCTCCTAAAAATTGCCCAATCTCTTTAAATATTATCGGTAATGAATCCACTTGGTCTCGTAGAGCTATTTCATCCAGCATAGTGTATGTAAAGTTAACGAACGTTTTGATATAAAAGTCATTCGCTTCGTATGATTTATTCATAAAAGTACGGAAGTCTTCCAAGTCTTCCTTTAAAACACTTAGCTGGCTTATATCATTGATGAAGTCTTTATTATATTCTTTTGCTGTTTCCCAAACAACAGTAATTGCGGAAAAAGTTTCAATATGTAGCGTTGTTGTCCAAAAATCAATTTGTTCAGTAAATGCATTCAAAAGAGCTTCCTTAGTGCTGATGATTTTCTCTTTTAATTCACTTTTTATTTTTGGTCGCCAATGTAAACCTCCACTTAAATGACGAGAGTGATTTAATTTGATATATGAGCTAACATCAACCACACTTATCTCATCATAGTTACGCCAGACCTTTATATAGTTCTTTCGTGAATCGGGAATACATCCAAACATTAAAAGGTTGTGACTACCGTCTTCTGTTAAATTAAAGTACATATGGGCTTCTTTTTGAAGCATATCAATGTAAATATAACCAGAATTGTTGACAGCGGGTGTGTTCCACAGCGTGGCATTCACTCCGTATACCGGATAGTTAAAATTCGGCTGCATCCATATACGCAATGTACCGTAAGGTGATTTACGCTGAAATAATATTTGTGAAATGTTATTTTCATACTGAAACATGTACTATATGTATGAACATAGGTATGTGTTATTTTCTTAATATTTTCTCTTAACCTACTGCGCAATAAACAGGTGAAGTAACAGCTTTTTCTGGCATTCGACTGCCTAATGGCTCATTCCACGGTAATCGATACCGAAGGAAACGAAAATAAACTTAAGAATTTGGGTGTATTACTTCTAATAAATAAGAGTAAATAAATCAAACTTTCAAAACTGAAAGCGAAAATTTCGAAATTTATCGCGAAATCAGATATATATTTTACCTTAGGTTGTACCATTTACAAACTCATATGATAGGTTTATTTTCTTCAAAATTGAAAAGACTGATTTTCTTAGACCATTTTCTATTTTGCATTGTTTAAACGGTCAATGCAGAGAACAATTTGTCAGCATTGTAAAGGCTGGTTTTCATTAGGTCAAAATCACTGACAGCAAAAACTGCCTTTATCTGCCAGCTGTTCATTTGGTGTCAAATGCGTTTTCATAACATTTTAAAAACTGACCAAATGTCGATACCGCAGTGCATGTAAAAGACTGTCGTCAAATTTCCGTGTCAGATGATTGACATTCCGTTTTCATTACTGATGTCAAATGTGAAGTTAAATTTTTACAAAAAGTGTAGACTACCGACCTTTTAGCTCTAGACAAACCAAAAATGTAACTGGATAAAACTCTTCATGCTGATTTCAACCTTCCAAAATTATTTAGCCCAAGTAAAAAAATAAGAAGATGTAGGAGGTTAAGTTAAATTTTTCGATATATTGAAATATCAATAGTCCTGTTCGCTATGCAAATGCCTGTAACAAAATTCAGAGAATAAGGTGTCTTTCTCTCCCAAAGAGAGAAACTTACTTTGCAAGCTTCACTGCCAGCTGGCGTCCACGGCTGCATTTCGAACATAATAAACTTTTTAAGTTATTTCAGGTGGAAAACAAAATAGGACATATACGTATATTTCTTCTTATTCGGACTTTCTTCAACATACGCTTCATTTTCTTTGTGGAAGTCACTGTCGGATTTCCTATATCGACAGTGGTGTCGACTGCGTTCCGATTAGGAATACAGTTTTTTCAGCCGAGTACCTTTCAAATGTTTGAAATTAATTGAATAAACAAATATTTACATACTTCTTTCATTAGTAAACCGCAACAAGATTGTTCACTTTTAAATTTAACGAACTTGTTGATTCAAATCAATGTTGACAAAAATGCAACCGTGTGCCACAATCCTGCTTGCAAATTCTTGCTTGCTCCAAATGAAATGCCAAAATTGTGCACTCTCCTTGCAAGTTAAACTGGTTTTTTGGCCAAACGAACACGATTTGGTAACAATTGGTACCAAGTTGTACAAGTTTTTATGCATAGCGAACACTCTTAATATCCCATGAACCACATAACCGATTAAACTAATGATGTCAAAATGAAAATGATTAGTTTATCTTTCAGTTGATGTACATAATTTTTCTGATTTTTTATATTTTTAAGTCCAAAGTACTAGAAAACAAAAAATTTAATTGTCTCATAAAATTACATTTTTTGAAGAAAATTTTATAATTAATGCGACAGAACTTTATATTACCTAGAAATTAGAAGTTATTACTTTATATAGAAAGGTCTTTTATAACGCACAGTTTAACGAAAGTAGTGGTAAAAATCGAAATTTTATATATATTTTTTTAAATGTCGTTTACCTAAAATTTCTTTAAAAATGGTTATAGTAAATACGTCGTAAAAAGGGTATTAAAATTATCTTTGAATAGGTATCAATACTTTTCTAATCGGTCAAGTAGTTTCCGAGATATTAAACATATAAAATACAGGAAAGTTGAAGTTCAACATGTTATATTTTCTTTGCTTTTTACTTGCCCCAAATAATTTCAAGGCAAGGTTGAAATCAGCGTGAAAATTTCTATCGATATGCATTTTTGGTTTTTTTCATTATTTTGACAACATTTGACGCCAAACAAGTACTTAATATTTTATTATATATTGAAGCAAAACATATTTTAATGTCACGCCCGTCACAAAATGCAAATAATATTTATTTTTTGAAGGAAAACACATCTTGCACAATGTAGAAAAGCTGACGAAAGTAACGCTATGACACAGGCGAATGTGTTCGAATTGCTTTTAAGTATTAATATGCTTTTCTTTTAGAAAACAAAACCGATTATGTTGGTCACGCCCGTCACATGTCACACCCGTAACAATTTAAAATTTAACGAATTTTAATGAGTTCGGTCATGGACTGCTACTGTTACTTATCTGCTAACATGAAATGTATCATATATCTGTTTGTGATCACCGATGATAAAGCTAATCATAAATATATGTTGCTCGAGCAATAAGAAAACTAAGCTATGCTGTCACGGATACAAAAACCTTTACTTCACTAGTCCGGGTAAAAACAGTTTCTCATACGGTTTGACAGGTAACAGCTTCATGAAAAGTATAGTACTACTTAAAAATAAGGTACTTTACAATGACTCAGACAGAGAGTGAAGACGAAGAGTCCGATCAAGGATTATACCCCCCTTAGGTAACAGAATCTTTTATGTGTTTGTAAAATCCGATTTTTTGACAAATAAAGTCACTTTATGTACTTTTGTCCGATCAGTTCAAATTTGTTTAATTTTATGTTTATGGCTAGTCTGATATTTAAGCATTGGTGCAAATAAAATTACATTGTTCCACTTTTTACTCGACGTTTCGCTAAAACCTTTCTAGCATCTTCAGGGGTATTGTTTATTTTCTCTGTTAAGACAAATATAAAAGAACAAAAAAAACAACACACACATTAAGTATTAATCGAAAAACAATTGAACATGTGTACATATACAACAACAAATTTAATTAAATGACAAACCAATTTACATTTTTTAGATATTCAAACATTGATATACATAAATAATTAAAAACTTAATCACTAAAGAAATATCCATACCACCTGATGTGGTAGTTTTGTCCGTACTGAAAGATTTATTTTTATAAACAAGTAATGTATGCGGCCGCAATGTTGTCTGTGTCTTCCTTCTTATTAAATGTCATATCTCGTTTTTGCATGATTCTAAGGCTCTCTATTGTGTACCGGGTTGGCTCTCGTTTTTCTTTACCAATAATAGTTGTGTTTAATGATACCGAAAAAAGTTCAGAGCAGCTCAAGTTAGAGCAGAATCGAGCAGATGTCAAAAAAACAATAGATCAAGTTAGAGCAACTCAGATTACAAATCTCATGAAACACTTTTCAGGCAGAAATTTTCAAAACGGTTGCTTGCTCTAAGTTACTCCATCAAAAAAGTTGGTTCAGAAAATCGTGCTCTAAGTTGCTCTAGTTCCACTTAGCGCAGGCTCATGAAACAAAAACTAGAGTAAGTTAGATCAAGCAAAATCCTCATGAAACACAATTTTGTGAGATATCTTAACCTGGCGTAACCTAGAGCAGCTCATTAAACACAACTAATATTTGTATTTGCGAAGTCAGCTGTGTGTCCACTTTCTAAAATGTGCTGTGATAACGCTGTACTGCTTTTCTGTTTTCTTATGTCCGCTTCATGTTCGCCTAGTCGAACACCTAAAGGCCGCTTCGTTGTTCCGATATACACTTTTCCGCATATTTCAGTTTTTTTTCTTTGCATTTAATTTCGTAGACTACGTTGTTTTGCTGGTGGACATCGACTGGACATTTTGTTTTTGTATATATTGCCGAAAGGGTGTAATTAGATTTAAATGCAAGTGTTGTGTTTTGTGTTGTTGTTATGTTGTGATCAAAGTTATCAGTAAGATTGAGAATGTATGTAACACTGTAGAATTTCTTTGCGCTTTTTGTCGTTTCCGTACTAAAATACATCTTAAATGCGTTAGAAATTAATAATTTTATAAGAAAACAAAGCTGCCTCTGTCAAGGGATCGCAGAAAAGAAAAGAAAGGCTCTCAATTCCAAAGTAAACAAATTCAAAAACCTTCAAATGCGAAGATTGGGAATAAAAACTAACAATAACTGGTTCGAAAACAATACGTCCATAGAATTTCCGGAAGAGGTAAAATGGATACTCTCACTGGGAAGAAAATTTGCTTTGCCAACTACAAAATCAAACTTTTCGCCGATACATATAATAGCAGATATGGAGCAACTAATAAAGTCACTGGAGAACGACAAGGAAAAGGAAATAGCAAGAAATAAAGTGAACAATAGAATCTTAATGTTTAAGCGCAACACAAAACACGACGAAGCGGAGAAGTTTATTTTATCAGCAGTTTTTAAAGCAAAGGCATTTATCCAGAAGCACAAAAGAAATATTGTTATAGCTGATGCCGACAAAGGCAACAAAACTTTAGTCATATACAAAGCAGAGTACCTAGAAAAGATAAACAAACTAATAGAAGACAGATATACATATAAATCAATAAGAACTGATCCTACAAATACCCTTCAAAGAAAAAACAACAAAATAGTGGACGAACTTTACAAAGGCAAACACATAAACTTCAGGGAAAAACAACAACTCACCTGCACTGCAGCCACGGCGCCCAGAATTTATGGCTTGCCAAAAATACATAAGTTGAGTTGCCTGAGACTGAATGCCGGTTTAATTCCAGCACTGAGCCCGCACTCGTACATTGTCGAATCTTCACTGATGGCTCCAAAAGTGTCTCTGGGTTATTATCTGGGCTCTTTTCCGATGTTAATGGGGGACTTTTCTGTTGGGGAATATGCTCCGGTATTCCAGGCTGAGGTAATTGCAATACTCAAAGCCATGGACTACGTGGTGAATATAGGTGGAGGGGAAGGAGTTTGCGTGACTGCAGTGAAAACCAAGCTGCACTTAAGGAATTGTCCAGCCCTCTATTTAAGTACTTTCAAACTAGTTCGGCAATGCAAGTCTGGACTAAAATATGATGGTGAACATAACGAGGTCGTTCGGCCAGAGTTGGCTCAGACCAGGCTTTTTCGGTCCGCAACCAGTTTTCGCACACCCACTTTCGGCAATCGAAGCCACCATCAGAAACTGGGTGGATACTTCGCTCAGAAATAACTGAGAGGCATCGAGGGGATGCAGGTGGGCAAAACTCATCTTGCCTTCAATCTCACAAGTTCTATAAAATTGTTTGCTCTCAGTGAGCGGACGACACCGCAGAAAACTTGCTGGACTGCTGACTGGTCACTGCACGTGGCACAAACACCTGACTGTGATAGGCGCAATTACAAGTCCATTTGCCCATCTTGCCTTGAAGAAGATGAGACGGTGGAGCACTTTTTGTGCTTCTTGCTTGTTTGGTTATTTGTCATCGATTTTTTTAAACTCGTTCTTTTCTCTATTGTCAGTTTCTGAATTAAAAGTTTGGCGTAAACAGCTTAGCCGTTTTGATGTTTTAAGTTTTGTGTTTTAAAAATGTGATAAATATTTTTCGCCTCACTTTAAAACTCGGACTGATAAAAATAAAAGTTATGCCATTAATACAAATAAACTATTTTACATATACTCCACGTACAAAGTCATGAGTGAGATGAGCATTTGATGAGTTTATGATGAAGATAATGTAAATAACGCTAGCGCTCGCAGTGCTCTTAAAAAATATAACTCTTCCGAGCGAGAGAGTATTTTGATATATTTACGAGCTCTATTTTTTAAAACCTACAAGTGTGTAATAACATTATTTTTATAAACAGAACACAAGAAAATATTTTACTTTTATTTTGACCACTCGCGATGCAAATTTACATTGTTAGATCTAATTTTCACATTTAATTTTTTTACGAGCTTTGAGAATATTTAGAAATGTATCAGCAGGTAGTCCACTGAAACCAGTAAATTTTTGAAAGGGGTCTACGAGAAAAAAAGTTTGGGAACCTCTGGTCTGGACGATATCGTGCTGAGATTGCCTTGCTTCATAAAAACCAAAAATTTTTCGATCGTTTATGCGATATCGTCAACTTAATTCCCATTTTGCTTCACGTAACAGTAACAGTAACACGTAACAGCAATACAAATACATGAATCAGTGTTTTGACGACGTCGTTTTGCCAGTATCGTTTGAACGACTTTCGTTTCAAAGTTGGTGATTCGTGCCCTGATTTTATCGACAACTATTCATAAGCACACATATAGTTTGTCGCTTACAGCTCCGTACAATTTTTAAGCGCAGATACGTATGCGTGTAAAAAAACGCGCCTAATAATGTGTATTTGTGTATTTATGTTCAACGCAACGAAAAGCAGAAAAGTAATCAGTAGCTAATTTCCTTTGCGTACTCGTCACACCCGTCACATTGACTAAAATTCATACGTTCCCACGACAGTCGGGTATACGTAACCGGAACGACCCAGATTTATATCTGGCCAAGGACTGTCACTCCAGCTACACTCCTCAAAATCTCTTTGGGGAATCTGTATGCTGTTACAACAACAACAACAACAACAACAACTAAAATTCATATAACTCGTTTCAATTAAATTGATGTTGCATTTTTTTAGGCATTGTGTATATCTCGGAAGCCTATTAGAATATATTATAGCTTAAGAAGTAAGCCTTAAAATGTGAGTGGAAATGTCACACCCGTCACCGTAGAATTAGCCTTACACAAAATTTTAAAAGCAGCTTTTCAAATAAGTATAGTTCCGGCATGCTCTTAACCGAAGTGTGTGAAAAAACCCACCTTTATTTTTTATTTATGTACTAGCAATTAACCGGCGTGCTTCGCTGCGCCTTAAACGTATTTTTGTGTTGTAACTAGGGATGTCGGAAAAACATCGATACATCGAAAATATCGATGTTTTGCTTCGATGCATCGAAAATTTTCCACTCGATGTATAAATAGTCGATGTATCGATGCATCGATGTATCGATGTTTTTTGAAAACTGACATCTACGGTACATTGAACCGTCATTCCAATTTTTCAATTGTTAAAAAAAAGAAGTGACTTTGGCCAAAAAATTTAAATGGTTGCAAGAATTCCCGTTAGAAACATAATTAGCTCAGTTGCAGTAATTTATTTCAAATTTTCTACAACTTTGCTAATAACATATTTTGTTGCGAAACATTATCTGAAAAATCCTATGCAAATCGATGCATCGATGTATGCCCTTCGATGCATCGAAAAATATCGATGTACATTTCGATGCATCGAATCAAAGAAAAACATCGATGTATTTTTGCCACTGACATCCCTAGTTGTAACTCTCTCCCAAAACTCGTATCGCCTCATTTGTAAAATATATTTAAAGAGCGTTATGAAGTCAGATTTTCAAAAAAAAATTC
>NW_023458557.1:11341538-11344451 GCF_013731165.1 Rhagoletis pomonella | reverse complement strand
AGTCTCTAGAATTATATTCACGTCGTTGAGTTTTGTTATTGCAAAAATATCGTCTACATATTTGGTGATAAACTTAATGTCAATAATGAAGTGTTGTTTCAGCTCCGAGATGGTGTTGTCCAGAAGGTGGTCCATAATGATGTTGGAGATTGTTGGTGAGAGGGGGGTTGCCCATTGGCATTCCAAATGTTTGGGTGTATAGTTTGTTATTGCACATGAAGTAGTTGTTATACCCGAGCGCACTTGTGCACAAGGGTATTATAACTTTGTTCACATAACGGTTGTTTGTAACAGGCAAAACGAATCGAGATAGATATAGACAAATGTATACATAAATGATCAGAATGAAAAGAGAAATCGATTAAGCGGTGACTGTCTGTCCGTCCGTCCGTCTGTGCACACGATAACTCGAGTAAAAATTTAGATATCTTAACGAAACTTTGTACGTGGACTTCTTTTGGGCATAGGACGGATGGTATTGAAAATGGGCAAAATCGGACAATAACCACGCCTACCTCCCACATAACGGTAATTTTCAGAAATACGAAAAGTGCGATATTTTAGTAATTACTGAAGATAATTCACTCAAAATTGATATTTACAATGAGTTTTAGACGAAAAATAAGAATATTAAAAAAGTTTGGCAAATGGGCGTAGCCACGCCTAGTTATGGTTACATGTGTATATCTTGGTAACCGCTGCACCAATTTCTTCTGACAATAACCACGCCCACATCCCATATAACGATAATTTAGAAACATACGAAATCCTCGATAAATCAGTAAATATTGAAGCTAATTTATTCAAAATTGATGGTTGCAACACTTTTTTACCAAGAAATACGCTTATGATACAATTTTGGAAAATGGGCGTTGCACCGCCCACTTATGATCACATATATGTATCTCGATAACCGTTCTAGCAATTTGAACCAAACTCGGTATGGTTATTGTGCTTGCCACATAAAAGCAAAGCGTTAAAATTACGACCGCTTTTCATATAACGGTATATTTCAGAAATGCTTGAAACTGCAATATTTCGAAATTTAAGGACGCTAATTTACTTAAAATTTATACACCCCGGATTATCGTGTAGCGGTAGCTTTCGGAAAGGTGGAAAACATATATTTAATAATTGCGCCGGGTATTTAATGTTCGGCTCCGCGCGAACTTAGACTTTCTTACTTGTTATCTTTAAGGCAGAAGTCAAGAATTTGTTGGAATTTGTTATTTGGAATGCTGGTTGTCCATTGTATTTTGTCCCACTTATTCGTAATAATTTTTATACCGGAGCGCACTTGTGCACAAGGGTATTATAACTTTGTTCACATAACGGTTGTTTGTAACAGACAAAACGAATCGAGATAGATATAGACAAATGTATACATAAATGATCAGGATAAAAAGAGAAATCGATGAAGCGGTGACTGTCTGTCCGTCCGTCCGTCCGTCCGTCCGTCTGTGCACACGATAACTCGAGTAAAAATTAAGATATGGTAACGAAACTTGGTACGCGCACTTCTTTCGGGCGTAGGACGGATGGTATTGAAAACGGGCAAAATCGGACAATAACCACGCCTACCTCCCATATAACGGTAATTTTCAGAAATACGAAAACTGCGATATTTTAGTAAATACTGAAGATAAGTCACTCAAAATTGATAATTACAATAATTTTTAGACGAAAAATAAGAATATTATAAATTTTTTAAAAATGGGCGTAGCCACGCCCACTTATGGTTACATGTGTATATCTTGGCAACCGCTGCACCGATTTCTTCAAAACTTGGCACAGTTGTTGGCTTTGGTACATCATACCAAATGGCCGAAAATTTTTAAAATTGGACAATAACCACGCCCACATCCCATATAACGGTAATTTAGAGAAATACGAAACCTTCGATACAGCAGTAAATATTAAAGCTAATTTATTCTAAATTGATGCTTGCAGCAATTCTTTACCAAGAAATACGTTTATGATAAAAGTTTGGAAAATGGGCGTGGCACCGCCCACTTATGATCACATATATGTATCTCGGTAACCGTTCTACCAATTTATACCAAACTCGGTATGATTATTGTGCTTGCCACATAAAAGCAAAACGTTCAAAATTATTGAAATCGGACTAAAATTACCGCTTTTCATATAACGGTAAGTTTTAGAAATGCTTGAAACTTCAATATTTCGAAATTTAAGGACGCTAGTTTACTCAAAATTGATAAACCCCGAATTACGATGTAGCGGTAGCTTAGGGAAAGGTGGAAAACATATATTTAATATTTGCGCCGGGTATTTAATGTTCGGCTCCGCCCGAACTTAAACTTTCTTACTTGTTGTAGCTAACGTTGTCGGTATATTCGTAAACAAAGAAATCACATCGAATGACACTAAAACATCTACATCACATACACGATTGAGAGAATACAAAGGTTGCGCCGATCTCGGACCGCTACTCCTCTCTTAACGAATTTGACAGAATCGTTGTTTGCATGACGTCACACTTGTGCAACTTGTTTACGTTTTCCTTGCAACATTTTTTTCTTCTTCTTCCATTCTTGCTCACGTTTTGGCATTTCTCTCTCGCAATTGCACCAGTGTGACGTCACACAAAAGTTATTCGCAAAAATCTTCTCTGATCGGCGCAATCATGTATTCTATCATTCTTGCATCACATACACTTATATTCGTTAATCTCTCTTTCAAGTTAAACACATTCTTCACATTGTATCCCTCTGAAATCAATGGCTTGAGTATTTCTCCGACATATTTGGATAACTTGTAACAGGGTACCATGACTGACGAAGCAATAGGGCGTAAAGAAACTTGAGGTTTATGAATTTTCGGCAGGCCATATAGCCTTGGCGCTGCAGCTGCGGTGCTGGTGAGAAGCTGCTTTTCTCTTTTATTTATATG
>NW_023458557.1:11340254-11341438 GCF_013731165.1 Rhagoletis pomonella | reverse complement strand
ATAAACATAGTCGCCCCTGATGATGCTGGAAATTTGAGCGAAACGTTGGGCAACGAAAGTGAAATATGTGTTTTTATTTGCACCATCAAATAATAGATCAGACTAGCCTACAAGTGTACCAAATATATTCTACGAACTGATTGCAACAAAACCAAAAAACATTAATCTCGGAAGGCCTGCCGATATATTGAAGATCGTTTATTTTACCAACAAAACAACAACACTAGTACAAGATGAAGGACTATTACAAACATATGAAGTATAAACACGGAGAGCGTACATGTATCGCACTGAAGCACTACAGCAAACGAAAACACAAATTAGCAAAACAGATGGTGCAGCTTAAATTTCTATTACAATGCAAGCAATACGGGTTAACGCCAAACTCGATCAAAAATTTAAAAATTAATACAGCTTCAGAGAAAATAAGGAAACAAATGGAAAATTCAAAACGACCATTTCTCACAAAAATATTAAACATCGAGATAACACAAACAAATATAAACATCAAGATAACAAAAGATCTATTATTGCATGCACAACAACAACTAAAAGTCACTTTAAGTACCTCAGAATTCGACGCTTTCATCAGCAAGCAGAACGTCCAAAGCCAAAAAAACTGCGAAGGAAAAAGTATCGATACTCACGTCAAAAATTGAGAGTCTTAAACACGAACAGATGCGGAAGCAGGGAATTCAAAAGAACAACAATTGGTTCGTGAACAAAACGAACATAAAATTTCCCGAAGAGGTAAGGTGGGTACTATCGCTTGGAAAAAAGTTCACGTTGCTAACAACAAGGTTAAGTTTCTCACCAATACACACTATAGCTGAAATGGCACAAATACTCATGGGTATAAAAACCGAAAAAGAGAAAGAAACAGCGAGAAACAAGTTGAGCAACAGAATTCTACTGTTCAAACGGAATATTAGACACAACTCTGTGGAAAAATTCATTTTAGCTGCATTTAACAAAACAAATGTGCTTCTGAGATCCCACAAAAACATTGTTGTAACAGATGCTGACAAGGGCAACAAGACAGTAGCAATGTACGAATCGGAATACATTGAAAAGATAAACAGATTATTAGAAGACAAAAACACATACAAAACTTCAAGAACAGACCCAACGAGCACTCTGCAGAGAAAAAACAATAAAATAGTTGATGGGCTCTATAAAGAAAA
>NW_023458557.1:11339042-11340154 GCF_013731165.1 Rhagoletis pomonella | reverse complement strand
TTTTTATTTGCACCATCAAATAATAGATCAGACTAGCCTACAAGTGTACCAAATATATTCTACGAACTGATTGCAACAAAACCAAAAAAACATTAATCTCGGAAGGCCTGCCGATATATTGAAGATCGTTTATTTTACCAACAAAACAACAACACTAGTACAAGATGAAGGACTATTACAATCATATGAAGTATAAACACGGAGAGCGTACATGTATCACACTGAAGCACTACAGCAAACGAAAACACAAATTAGCAAAACAGATGGTGCAGCTTAAATTTCTATTACAATGCAAGCAATACGGGTTAACGCCAAACTCGATCAAAAATCTAAAAATTAATACAGCTTCAGAGAAAATAAGGAAACAAATGGAAAATTCAAAACGACCATTTCTCACAAAAATATTAAACATCGAGATAACACAAACAAATATAAACATCAAGATAAAAGATCTATTATTGCATGCACAACAACAACTAAAAGTCACTTTAAGTAGCTCAGAATTCGACGCTTTCATCAGCAAGCAGGACGTCCAAAGCCAAAAAACTGCGAAGGAAAAAGTATCGATACTCACGTCAAAAATTGAGAGTCTTAAACACGAACAGATGCGGAAGCAGGGAATTCAAAAGAACAACAATTGGTTCGTGAACAAAACGAACATAAAATTTCCCGAAGAGGTAAGGTGGGTACTATCGCTTGGAAAAAAGTTCACGTTGCCAACAACAAGGTTAAGTTTCTCACCAATACACACTATACCTGAAATGGAACAAATACTCATGGGTATAAAAACCGAAAAAGAGAAAGAAACAGCGAGAAACAAGTTGAGCAACAGAATTCTACTGTTCAAACGGAATATTAGACACAACTCTGTGGAAAAAATTCATTTTAGCTGCATTTAACAAAACAAATGTGCTTCTGAGATCCCACAAAAACATTGTTGTAACAGATGCTGACAAGGGCAACAAGACAGTAGCAATGTACGAATCGGAATACATTGAAAAGATAAACAGATTATTAGAAGACAAAAACACATACAAAACTTCAAGAACAGACCCAACGAGCACTCTGCAGAGAAAAAACAATAAAATAGTTGATGGGCTCTATAAAGAAAA
>NW_023458557.1:11337343-11338942 GCF_013731165.1 Rhagoletis pomonella | reverse complement strand
CATATAAATAAAAGAGAAAAGCAGCTTCTCACCAGCACCGCAGCTGCAGCGCCAAGGCTATATGGCCTGCCGAAAATTCATAAACCTCAAGTTTCTTTACGCCCTATTGCTTCGTCAGTCATGGTACCCTGTTACAAGTTATCCAAATATGTCGGAGAAATACTCAAGTCATTGATTTCAGAGAGATACAATGTGAAGAATGTGTTTAACTTGAAAGAGAGATTAACGAATATAAGTGTATGTGATGTAGATATTTTAGTGTCATTCGATGTCATTTCTTTGTTTACGAATATACCGACAACGTTAGCTACAACAAGTAAGAAAGTTTAAGTTCGGGCGGAGCCGAACATTAAATACCCGGCGCAAATATTAAATATATGTTTTCCACCTTTCCCTAAGCTACCGCTACATCGTAATTCGGGGTTTATCAATTTTGAGTAAACTAGCGTCCTTAAATTTCGAAATATTGAAGTTTCAAGCATTTCTAAAATTTACCGTTATATGAAAAGCGGTAATTTTAGTCCGATTTCAATAAATTTGAACGGTTTGCTTTTATGTGGCAAGTACAATAATCATACCGAGTTTGGTATAAATTGGTAGAACGGTTACCGAGATACATATATGTGATCATAAGTGGGCGGTGCCACGCCCATTTTCCAAAATTTTATCATAAACGTATTTCTTGGTAAAGAATTGCTGCAAGCATCAATTTAGAATAAATTAGCTTTAATATTTACTGCTTTATCGAAGGTTTCGTATGTCTCTAAATTACCGTTATACGGGATGTGGGCGTGGTTATTGTCCGATTTTAAAAATTTTCGGCCATTTGATATGATGTACCAAAGCCAACAACTGTGCCAAGGTTTGAAGAAATCGGTGCAGCGATTGCCAAGATATACACATGTAACCATAAGTGGACGTGGCTACGCCCATTTTTCAAAAATTTATAATATTCTTATTTTTCGTCTAAAAATTATTGTAATTATCAATTTCGAGTGACTTATCTTCAGTCTTTACTAAAATATCGCAGTTTTCGTATTTCTGAAAATTACCGTTATATGGGAGGTAGGCGTAGTTATTGTCCGATTTTGCCCATTTTCAATACCATCCGTCCTACGCCCGAAAGAAGTGCACGTACCAAGTTTCGTTACGATATCTTAATTTTTACTCGAGTTATCGTGTGCACAGACGGACGGATAGACGGACGGACGGACGGACGGACAGACAGTCACCGCTTAATCGATTTCTCTTTTTATCCTGATCATTTATGTATACATTTGTCTATATCTATCTCGATTCGTTTTGCCTGTTACAAACAACCGTTATGTGAACAAAGTTATAATACACTTGTGCACAAGTGCGCTCGGGTCTAAAAATTATTACGAATAAGTGGGACAAAATACAACGGACAACCAGCATTCCAAAGAACAAATTCCAACAAATTCTTGACTTCTGCCTTAAAGATAACAACTACTTCATGTGCAATAACAAACAATACACCCAAACATTTGGAATGCCAATGGGCAACCCCATCTCACCAACAATCTCCGACATCATTATGGACGACCTTCTGGACAACACCATCTCGGAGCTGAAACA
>NW_023458557.1:11334587-11337243 GCF_013731165.1 Rhagoletis pomonella | reverse complement strand
AAAATTCTCGGAAAATTTTCGTGATGAAATTTTTTATAATTTTTTTTACGTACTCAAATCGCTAATTAGTTTTTTAAGGGGAAAACCACACAGGCCTGTGTTATTTTTGATTATGTTCTTGGATGTGAAATAACACATTTTCTAAAATTTTTGAAACAGATTTGCGCTCCAGTGAAACGAACATACTTATTTTAAGCTATCGTACGAAATCTTTTATCAAGATAAAAAATCCCCTTGCACAAATATTGCAGCTGATAAAACTTATGCATATCTGGCAAACAAAATGACATATGGTAGGCAATAATTTTCGCCTGTGAAGACGCGTCGTTAGCTAGTCATTCAGTGTTGTAAAGGGTAAAATATTATCGATTACAGCTAAAAAGCGTTTACACTGTTCAACTTTTACAGGCGATTAGTTGAAAAAAAGTTTATATCATTTAACTGAAAGGTGAACAATGTAAACGCCTTTTAAATACAATGATTGTGTACGATTAGGAAATAATAATATTCTGAACGAAATTTTTTTTAAATTTCATCACAGCTATAAAACTTGAAAACATTTTTGCTCAAAAGGAGGACAGAGAAGGACAAAATTTTTGAGGAGGACGAATCACGTTTGAGGAGGACAATCCTCCTCAAAGGAGGACGGTTGGTCAGCTTAATAATATGCATATGTATGGATGATATAATAGCTCTGATCCAATATTTTTCATGTAAAATGCTGGAAAAAGGTCAAATAGCAAAATCACTCTCTGAGATTAAAAAGTGAGTAACAGCAAAACGTACGGAACAAAAAAGCATCGGGTAAAATCCTGCAACTTCAATCTTTACACAACTCTCCCAAAAATTGCTCTCATTTGCATGAACCACAGATTATATTCCGAAAAGAAAAACTAAATTTAGGAATATAAACCAATTAGAAATGCTGCCGCCCTCAAGTCAAAGAATAATATTTCACTAATATGGGTCTAGAAAAAAGGCTCTTTAGAAGAAAGTATGCGTAATAAAGTTTCAAACACGAATTTTTAAAATCATATATTCAATTTTTCGCTTTATTTATAAAACATTTTGATAATTTTAAACACATTCAATTTTTCTTTTTACTTATAAATCAATGAAACGAAGAATTTTCAAATTTTTCGTGGTTTTTTGAAAAATTCTTCTAGAACTTCGTCAACTGAAAAATGTATATCTTTGTGAATATTCATAGAAGCTACACTGTTGAGTCTTTCTTGACACGTTGTATTTCTCAAGTAGGTTTTAATTCTTTTCAGGCATGAAAAGCTTCGTTCAGGTGTGGCTATTGAAACGGGCAAAAGTGCCAATATACGTAAGATTTTAAAAACATTCCCAAAAGACGTTGTATTAGCTACTTTTAATGCTTCGAGAGCGTTTCGAAAATGTTCGTGTGAAACTCGTTTTTTCCACATTTTTACCTCCAGAAGAAAGTTTTGTTTCGAGCAGTCGATTACTTTTTCATAGAAAGCAAACAATTCTTCAGTTTTTTTTTCGTTAAAATCGTACTTTGGAAACAAAACACTAAAATTATTTAAAACTGATTTATGGTTTAGGAACCGGCTTTTCAAATGAGCAATGTATGTATCAAGGAAGGGAATGTAAAAAGCAATGCGACAGTATGCCTCGGCGTCTCCGGTTTTCACATTAAAGCGATTCTTTTGGCGACCGCTGTATCGCGGTACTTTGATTTCTGTATCTAGGTTGGTGCATACTTCTTCTACGTGTTCGAAAAGCAAATGAAAGTTTTTTCTGCATCTTGTCGCATTTCTTCAAATTCCTTTAAAGCGTCGTCAGCTAAGCTCATTGCTTCTGCAAGATCTTCATCAGGTACTTGTAATTGCCGGCTAGCAAAGCAACAACAATTTACAAAAAAGCAAATGCTTGGCTGTTGTGGCTGTGCTAACAGTTTTTCAAACCCTGATAATTTCTATAGATATTCGCACGATACAAGTAATTTTTACGGTACTTTCCCCGTGACAAATAAAAAGTTGTTGACAGTTGGAAGAAATACAACTTCGAAAGTCTTTTTTAAACGATTTTTCATTTTGCTACGTTAGAGCCGTTGCCGAGAAACTTATGGATACATATATATATACACGCTCGTTTAAGGTAACTAGTGTTCGCCCAGCGGTTGACATTCAACCGCTAAAATTAAGGATAGTTTATGTGAGTTGAGTTGAGCTCAAATAAAATTTGTTGGAATGGGTTAAGTGGAGGGGAGTTTAGCTTAGTACTTAGCATAACATAACATAGAATATCATTAGATTCAATAACATAATATATGTAGCATAACACATCACAATATAACATCGCACATTCTTCAGTTGTTTTTCCTTTTTATCCCTATCACTTTCTTCCTCTCTATCTTTGTCTCTATCGCTTTTAATGTTTATGTTTATGTTTATCTACACCTTCATGTTCATGTTCATGTTAATGTTCATGTTCATGTTCAAGTTCATGTTCATTTTCATGTTCATGTTCATGTTCATTTTCATGTTCATGTCCATGTTCATGTTCATGTTCATGTTCATGTTCATATTCATCTTCATATTCATATTCATATTCATCTTCATCTTCATCTTCATCTTCATTTTCATCTTCATCTTCATCTTCATCTTCATCTTCATCTTCATCTTCA
>NW_023458557.1:11331137-11334487 GCF_013731165.1 Rhagoletis pomonella | reverse complement strand
TTCACTTAAAACGGCCTCAAGCTCATACAAATTGTTGAATATAATTGCCATAAGGCCATAAAAATTACAATAAACAAATATTAAGTTAAAATATCTTTAAATAGCATAATATGTGTAGCAGAAAAATTTACCACGGTGTCACAGAGAAGAAGCTAAACTTTTCCTCAAGTTGTGAGAATAACAATTACAACCAATTTGACAGCTAACGAGCTTTGATTGAGAGTATATTTATGTGTGAAAGTACATACTTTTATGCTTGGCGTACGCATATGTTTACACATCAAATTTCATGAGTACCTAGTACTCACGCCTTTTTTTTGTTCCCGTTCTTTTTACTGTTACTCACTGTTTCTCTCACTTCAGATATTGGTAGATTTACATATAGATATTTATGTATGCATTAGGGCGGGTCAATTTGTATGGGAGATTTTTTCGACTATGCGTGTATAGCACAGAAGGATTCTATGTGTAATTTTAAGAAATTGTGCCGAATTAACCATGGGTCTAAAATCAATTTGGAGGTTTCCAAATTGCGAAAATAGCTTTCTTAGCAGTAGCCGGAGGTTTCGGAAAGTAGTGCTTTAATTTTGTATAAAAATATGCTATAAGGGGTTTTGGAGTCCATTTCTGCACTTAATTTTTTCTTAAAACTTCCACTGGAGGGCCCAACAGTGAACATTTTGACATTTTCTTCGAAACTTGTTCTCACAATTTGGCATACTACAAATTGATCTTAGAGCCATGGCTTCTTCAGTAAATTTGCTTAGAATACCACGTAGAATCCTCCTATGCTATACGCGCATAATAAAATAATTTTCCCCGCCCTAGTATCTCTGTATGTAATAAAATATAAATTTTTATTTAAGTATTTTATTAGTCTATGCAAGATACACACATACGTACATATGTATAGTATATACTAATGTAAAAGAAAAACAAACACATACGTATTTCGCTGTTACATATGTAGGTATGTCAAAACACAATGAGCTTTCTCCGGAACTATCTTCCACCGGTAATGGTTTTGGAGGGCTTTGTTTCTTCCTAAAAAGTATTTATCTTTAAAATATATTTCATAAATAGCTTAATAAATTTACCTTCGGATCATTTTAGCGAAGACGATACCACAGGTTGTCATAGATCGAGTTTTGTCGGTTTAGTTTTCACTATTTTCTCTATTTTTATACCCGAGCGCACTTGTGCACAAGGGTATATTAATTTTGTTCACACATGGGTTGTTTGTAACAGCCAAAACGAATCGAGATAGATATAGACAAATGTATACATAAATGATCAGGATGAAAAAAGAAATTGATTAAGCCATGTCTGTCTGTCCGTCCGTCTGTCCGTCTGTCCGTCCGTCCGTGTACACGATAACTCGAGCAAAAATTGAGATATCTCAACGAAATTTGGTATGTAGGTTTCCCTTAATCCAAGGTAGGTTGGTATTGAAAATGGGCGAAATCGGACTTTAACCACGCCCACTTCCCATATAACGGTAATTTCCAGAAATACGAAAACTGCGATATTTTAGTAACTACTGAAGATAATTCACTCAAAATTCACATTTACAATAATTTTTAGACGAAAAATAAGAATATTATAAATTTTTGGAAAATGGGCGTAGCCACGCCCACTTATGGTTACATGTGTATATCTTGGTAACCGCTGCACCAATTTCTTCCAAACTTGGCACAGTTGTTGGCCTTCGCACAACATACCAAATGGCGGATAATTTTTAAAATCGCTCAATAACCACGCCTACTTCCCATATAACGGTAATTTTCAGAAATACGAAAACTGCGATATTTTAGTAACTACTGGAGATTATTCACTCAAAATTGATATTTATAATAAGTTTTAAAAATTATAGCCGCACCAAATTTGCACAAATTTTAAAATATTATTTTTGGTTAGTTTTTGATGTGTATACATCTTTGGTTTCGGTGGGGTAAAATTTGCGAAGCTGTGAAGCATATCCCAGCAAAAAATTTCCAAGCATAAAATCTCAGCATACATTTTTTATTTTCATTAGAAGCACCCTGTGTTTGCTTGCTATTGTAAATGGTTGCATACATTTAGGCATATGCATAGTAAGAGGAAATGCGCTACAATTGAAGCATAGACTTCAGCATAAAATTTTTATTTCCATTAGAAGCACCCTGTGTTTGCTTGCTATTGTAAATAGTTGCATACATTTAGGCATATGCATAGTAAGAGGAAATGCGCTGCAATTGATTATTACTTCTGATTATTTAAACTCCGCACATACATACGGCTTTGTACCTAGATATGTATGTACATAAATATGTATGGACTCATTTGTTGCAACTGGACATAAATGACGTAACTTTGAAATGATAGTCGTTCAAACGATACTGACAAAACGATGTTGTCAAAACACTGATTCATGCACTTGTGTTGCTGTTACGTGTTACTGTTACGTGAAGCAAAACTGGAATCGAGTTGACGATATCGCACAAGCGATCAAACACTTTTTGATTTTTATGAAGCAAGACAATCTCGACACGATATCGTTCAGACGATTGTCGTCATACGTGATTCATGCCCTGGTTTTGATATTCGTAGATGGTTTTAGGCATAGGTTTAGTAGTCTATTTTGATAAAAAAGCAAGGCGAAAATTTAAAAAAATACTGAAATAATTTTAACTGGGACCGTTTATAACTGATGAACATACATGAATATATGTATGTATACTATTAAGGTTACCAGAATTTTTTAGCATTCTAGGAGGACAAATACTCCACATTGAAAATTTGTTTTATATTTATTTTAACACATAAATAAAGTAGAAGTTAACATGGTTAAAAAAAGCAAAAATAATTCCATGCACTGCGTACATATTGCCGTTGATTTTTGGCAAATTGCTTTTTGTTGACAGTGTTGCTCATTTTCTTCCATATAAGAAAATTTCGAACGTACTTTGTATAGAAGAGAATGAGTGGCGCCGTAAAAGAAAAATGCCAAAAATAAACGTTAGTTTGTAGCCATTTTAAACTCGCACTTTATTGTACTAAAATTGCATGGGCTATAAAACTGCATACCCAATTCTTATTTCTTAAAAAAAATGAAAAATTTTGGTAAAAATTCCCTGAATTTTTATAATTTTGCACAAGGTTTGAAATGAGAATTTTTATGGTGTTTTTTATTGAATGAACAGTATTTTTATAAGAAAATAATTGAAATTAAATAATGGGAGTCTTCATCTAAAGTGATAAAGGGATAAACTGCTAAATTTATCAGTTTATCCGCATTCTTTCCAAAGTCGTTTGATAAAGTGATACACTTTGGTTAAACAGATTTCCATACAAAGTTTGACAGTTCATTT
>NW_023458557.1:11329687-11331037 GCF_013731165.1 Rhagoletis pomonella | reverse complement strand
AGAAACAAATTTTATAATAAGTTTAAGGCCTCTGGAAGTCAGTTTTTCTTTGAAAAATATTAGGTCCATCTTAAAAAGTTTAACTGCTTGAATAAATTCCTATACAGAAATTATATCTTAGGCATTGAATCCAATATCAAAGAAGATCCGAAATCGTTCTGGCATTTTATTAAGTCTAAGAAGAACAACTCTAGTATTACTTCAGTTGTATTTTTTGAAGATAAATGTGCCTCCACTCCGGCTGAAATTGCAAATCTATTTGCTGCATTTTTTAGTTCAAATTTTGTAGATGATAACCCTACTGTGGATTCTAGTTTCTCTGCTAGTGTGAGTTCTACTAATTTTGGCTCCCTTAGACTTTCATCTGACGATATTGCTAATGGCATTTTAAATCTATCAGCTTCTGCAAAACAAGATATTGATGGGCTCTCTTCAAACGTTACAAAGAAGTGCCCTGCTTTGATCTCTCCTTTAAAAATTATTTTCAATAGGTCTCTAGCCTCCGGTATTTTTTATGATGAATTGAAATTGACTTCAATTACCCCTGTTCTTAAAAGTGGCAGCAAAAGTGATGTCTGTAATTACGGACCCATTTCGAAACTTTCAACAATTTCCAAACTTTTTGAAGTTATCGTCAAGGAGAAAATGTATTTCGCAACAAAAAGTCTAGTCTCACTGAATCAACATGGTTTCATCCCCAACCGATCTACGGTTACTAATCTAGGCGTCTTTAGTGAGTATTGTATTGCAGCTATCTCGAACGGCTTCCAAGTCGGCTGCATTTACACTGATCTTGCAAGAACACCAGTATTTCTGAACTTTCCTTAATCTGTAATTAGAAAAAGAGATTAGCCATACAAAATTTAAATAATCATAAAACTATCTCAGATTAAGCCGATTTGGTGTCCAACCTAGTTTTACCGATTATACTTGCGAAGAAGAGGAGGAATGTCAAATGTAAAAGTAAACAAAAATTGATGCTAGCAAGGAAAAGAGGTTTGTGAAGGTATTTTTAATAAAATATTAAGTTAAAAGTGAAAACTTATTGTGGAAAAGCAACAATAATTTGAAAAAATGGTAGAACTGATAGCTATTTCGGAAATCACCACATTTCCTCATCAGACTTATTTCAGTAAGATTCGAACCGACGATCACCACTGACTCAGCGAGTTGCCTACGCACTGTGCTAAGTTTGTCTTTTTAATTCTTGTTGCTTATTTTCCACTATTTCACTTTGCTAAGCCAGTTACAATCAAGCGCAGCTATTCCGCTGCAATTCACTTGATCATGTGGTTGTAGGTTTTGTTGGTTTTTGTTAATATTTCTATTATTAGAATGTTTAACTTTTTA
>NW_023458557.1:11277563-11329587 GCF_013731165.1 Rhagoletis pomonella | reverse complement strand
AAGAATTGTTGCAACCGTCAATTTTGAATAAATTAGCTTTAATACGCCCATTTTTCAAAAATTTTTAATATTCTTATTTCTCGTCTAAAAGTTATTCTAAATGTCAATTTTGAGTGCATTATCTTCAGTAGTTACTAAAATATCGCAGTTTTCGTATTTCTGAAAATTACCGTTATATGGGAGGTAGGCGTGGCTATTGTCCGATTTCGCCCATTTTCAATACCATCCGTCCCACGCCCAATAGAAGTGCACGTACGAAGTTTCGTTAAGATATCTCAATTTTTACTCGAGTTATCGTGTGCACAGACGGACGGACGGACAGACAGTCACCGCTTAATCGATTTCTCTTTTCATTCTGATCATTTATGTATACATTTGTCTATATCTATCTCTATTCGTTTTGCCTGTTACAAACAACCGTTATGTGAACAAAGTTATAATACCCTTGTGCACAAGTGCGCTCGGGTATAAAAATGGTGTGAAAAATGTATAGTAATTCATCAATTGAGAACGGTTGGGCCGATTTGGCTAAATTTTTTTTCAGTTGTTCGTAATTGCCAGGAGAAGGTTTTTGCGAAAGACAATTTTGGGAAAATCCTCCGGTGGACCAGGGACTGATCTATTCTAAAAAATCGTATTTATGGTCCGATTTGCTTAAAATTTAGTACCTAGGTAGCTTTTTGCCTAGATTAGCACATAGGATGCTTTTTGTCCGGGAAGTGGACCAGGGACCGATCTATTCGGAAAAATCGTATTTATCGTCCGATTTGCTTAAAATTTGGTGCGTAGGCAGGTTTTTGCCCAGATTAGCATAAAGGATATTTTTTCCCCGGGAAGTGGACCAGGGACCGATCTATTCGAAAAAATCGTAGTTATGGTCCGATTTGCTTAAAATTTGGTACGTAGTTAGCTTTTTGCCTAGATTAGCATATAAGGTTCTTTTTTTCCGGGTAGTTTCACTTCTTCTTCTTATCCGCCATGTTAGCTATCTGACAGAAAACGTGTTTCGTATTTTTTGTTCTACCAACTTTTAAAAAAAAAAAGTCCAGCTTTTGACGTTGGAAAAATAAAACAAAGGAAAGCCAAACATATAAGTAGAGAATTTGTCTAATATTTTTAAATCATTTTCTTCATAACTGCTGCTTCCGTGGATATTGCAACACACGGAATAGATGTAATAATGCAGCTATAGGAGCCACCTCATACCACAGAATTTATCGTCCGCCTATTTAAATACTAGGGCTCGCTTGAAATATGTACATGAAGATGTATGGAGGTGCGCACACTACACCAACTTAATCGCTCCGACCAATTAGTTGTGGTGCAATGGAAAGACTAGCAAGCCCAACTAAATCGGCGGCCGATAAAGGCCGTGCTGTGCGATGGATCTAAAACATTTTAAACAAGAAATATTGCAGTTACATATTCGTTTTTAAGATTTTTATTCATGTGATTAGTAGTGGCAAGAATGTATGTATGTATTAAATACGCCCTGCAAAAAGTGGGACTAGGTTAAGTACTAGTACAGGACCACACTACCTTGTAACCAACACTAGTAACCAAAATGGTCCAAATGTATGGAGAAAATATGGTTACATTAACATTGCGATGTCATTGGACCTGCCACCTCTGGTCCAACGCTGCATAACATGAGACCACTTTTGGTCCACCACTGCATAACATGGGACCACCTACTCCTTTTGAACCATGGCACATTCGGCAACCGAATCATATTGCCGACCGGCCACGAGGAGGTGGTGTTCAACACATATATCAGTTTTTTACGTTTGAAGTTGTCCAGGTCAGCATAACAAGTTACTAGTATGCAACCTGGTCCTTGTGCTCATACTTTAAAACTACGACCCAGTGGACCACCTGGTCCTCAAATTTTTGCAGGGCGTATATCTATATATATAAAAATGGTGTGAAAAATGTATAGTAATTCATCAATTGAGAACGGTTGGGCCGATTTGGCAAAATTTTTCTTTTAGTTGTTCGCAATTTCCAGGGGAAGGTTTTTACGATAGAAAAGTTTGGGAAAACTTTCCGGGAAAGTCGGGAAATTGGAAAAATAGAAAATTGATTTTTTTGTATGGAATTTTTTGTGCAATTACTTCGGGATGGCTTTCGAATGGTAAAATAGAAAATTCTGGAAAAGTCGGAAAAATCCAGAAGAACGCGAAATATTTGAATTTTTTTCGACGAAATTTTGTATTTTATCGCATGATTTGATGATTTTGGACAATGTTAAGGTGGAAATTTCGTTGTTAAGCTTGGAAAATTTCGGGTAATTGTGATATTCATTGCGAACATGAATCAATTGGGAACAATTTTCTCCTAAATATGTTTCATAACCGATTCGAATGGTTGCTGCTTTTTTGGAAAGGTGTTTAGAAGGAGTGCACAAAGTTTTAATTTTTCCGATACGTGGGGCAGGGGTCGAGCTACGCAAAAAAATGCTTTTGGTACGTAGGTAGCCTTTTGCCTAAATTAGCATATAGGATCCATTTTTCCCGTTAAGTGGGCCAGGGACCGATCTATTCGAAAAAGTCTTATTTATGGTCTGCTTTGCTTGAAATTTGGCACGTATGTAGGTAGCGTATTGTCTGGGTTAAAATATAGGATACTTTTTCTGATAGGTGGACCAGATACCGATCTATTGGAAAAAATCTTATTTATGCTGCGATTTGCTTGAAAGTTGGCACGTAGGTAGCTTATTGTCAGGGTTAAAATATTAGATACTCTTTTTCTGATAGTTGCACCAGGGACCGATCTATTCCAAAAATTCTTATTTATGGTATGATTTGCTTGAAATTCGATACCCGATATGCGTAAAATAGAATTGAGTCATTGTTTTACAGTTCGAAAGGTGTTTGAAGGCGCCGCAAACATGCGGGTATTGGCTATTTAACAATAGTTATTACACACGCCAACAAAAATAGAAACAAATTTGATGCAGCTAATGTTAACGCTATTTTTGACGTAAGCATAAAGTTTCGGACAGCACCAGATTTTAAGACAAACAAGGTCAGTGTCAAAGAATCGCGATTTTGCAATATTTGAGAAGCTCTAGCAAAGAAACAAAGGGTGGTAGAACCTCCCACTTAGGCTTAGATTAAAGAAAGAAAATATCGGCTACTATCCCTGCAAATTCCTGCACCTTTGCTTGATGGTCACTTATAGTTATTTTTGGACAGGAAAATCTGATTTTGGGAAGTTTGAGTACCTACCGCAATTAAGAAAAATTCCACTTAGGCTTAAATTAAGGCTTGGACTTCTGACTTCAATCCCTGAAAATACCATTGCTTTACGTTGACTTGCTTTACGTTGACTAAACAGAATGTGGATCAATGATACTCACGAGTTTGGAGATTGCCACCAACTAGACTATAAAGATTCAAGAACGATTCACTATCGAGCCGCAAGGACTTCTTCCCGGTATAACGCTTTCATCAGGTTATTTAAGACGGTAATGGAGGATATGCCTTCTGTTGACCACAAAACCAAACGTGAACGTGAATTTCTGGCGAAAACGTTGGACCAAATATTTCAGTAAAAAAATTAATTTTGGGCGGGACGAAGTTCGCCGGGTAAGCTAGTATATCATAAAATTCATGATTTTGTACCAAGTAGGTACCCAAGAAAAATTTTTATTTCTTTAATATCGCACAAAATCGCAGTATGAGATTATGGGGAAATAAGAGTACAAGGACTATTCTACCGATTTATGATGAGCTTTTTGTAAACGTTTTAAAAATTTGTTTAAAACACTAAAAAAAACTTTATTTTATAATTGAACCATTTCACTTTTATGTCACTTAAATGCGGACGTTTCTTTGACACAACCGTTAAACTATAATAAAAGTTTTAATTGGTGAATATTCTGCTAACCGTCGCTATTTCTTTTCATTTTCTACTTTTGAAAAGCAGCAAATAGATTACGAAATACACGCATTTGGAAGAGGCCCATAAATCAAGCTACACATTTTCCGTCTACAGAAAATTTCGAAACTATTTGTTTGAGGGTTGCCAAATCAACGGTAAGTCAATTTATCGGAAAACAGAGTATACAGTTTTTTATTCTGAAGAATTCGCTGTAAGATGGGATAAAAAAATCAATTTCAAGCAAGTCAAGAAATTTACTTTTGGCCACAAAATAGCCTTAAATTTCCCATAGTGCATTGTTTTACAGTTCGAAACGTGTTTGAAGACGCGCAAACATGCGGGTATTGGCTAGTTAACAATACTTATTACACAGGCCAACAAAAACGGGGAAAAATATTGATGAAGCAAATGTTGACAATATTTTTGAAAATTTTTTTTGTGCTGATTACGAATCCGTAAGCATAAAGTTTCCATCAGCTTATAATTTTAAGAAAAACGAGGTCAAGTGTTGCATTTTTTGCAATATTTGAGAAGCTCTAGCAAAGAAACAAAGGGTGCTAGAACCTTTCACTTAGGCTTAGATTAAAGCTAAATATCTCGACTACTATCCCTGCAAATTCGAGCACCTTTGCTTGATGGTCACTTATAATTACGGTGACCAGCCGTCCTTTATTTCAAAGGACAGTTTTTAGCTCTCTGTCTTTATAATTTTTTTCAAAATAAAGGACGCATTTTGTCCTTTATTTCTTAATCTGTCCTTTAAATCAGTTCTATATTTTTCAGAGGTAAAGTTTTGAACCGAGAATATAAAATAATAAAAATGTCCCTTATAAAATATAATGAAAACCTTCGCCAATTTGTTTCGCACCTCTCTTAAGGGTTGCTATTTAATCGATAATCTTCGTGCAATCTATAAATCACGAATCATTGCTAATACTGATAGAAAAATTAATATACATACTTTGAGTAAAATTCTCAAAAGAAAGGGGAAAGTTGGGCCCAGTACGTGTTGCACGCTGAGTTTCAAAACTGGCATTTAGTGTTCATAATTCACTGGAGACTTAATTTTTCACTCATTTGGTTAATTTTTTGAATGAAAGCTTATAAAATTTGCAAGTGTTCAGTGGAGCCTTATTTTGAGCAATTTTGAAGTAAATGTATTCTACTTTTCCGTTAATAAATGTTACATAATAAAAACCAGTTGAAAGCAATTGTTTGGTTCTTCCAAAATGAAAAAAACACAAAAATTTGAAATGTTCTAAAAAATTTACACCAAAATGTTTTTTTTTTGTTTTTATTAAAAATTGGTATATGCAGTTTCATATATGATTAAATTTTATAATAATAAAGAGCAAGGTGTAAGTGTCTAAGAGTTCCCGTTGATTTTTAAAAATAAAACAAACGCATTTATTTCCCATTTCGCATGCAGGTATGCTCGAAGTGTTATCGAAAAAAATGATTACAAATCAACACAATCTCTTAGCTACTTGCAACTTCCATTTATTATACTACAATTTAATAATCTATAAAACTGCATACGCAAAATTTTTCTAAAACTCAAATTTTTTTTAATTTTGGTGAATTTTTTTTATAACATTTCAAATTTTTCTTGTGAAATTATTCTTCATTTCGGAGGAAACCTACAATCGCTTTCAATTAGGTTTTATTATGTTACATTTATTAACTGGAACCGGAGAATCGATATTCATCAAAATTGCTACTTTTTCTGCATTTTCAAAATTCGTGCTCAACTGGTCTGTAAACTTGTACAATTAGATAATATAATGTACAAGTAAATGTTTGATTGAAATTACGATAATTTTATCATTTTGAAAAAAAAATGTCCTTTATTTTACGTTGGTTAATATGGTCGCCGTACTTATAGTCATTTTATGAACAGGAAAAACTGATTTTGGCAAGTTTGAGTACCTACCGAAATTAAGCAAAATGTGATAGAACATTCCACTTAGGCTTAAATTAAGGCTTGGACTTCTGACTTCAATCCCTGAAAATACCATTCCTGCACCTTGACCATAAGGTCACCCATAGTCGTTTATTGAACAACGCTGATTTTTACACACTTTTTTGTTTAATTGCATTATTTTCCAGTATTTTATTTTATTTTTGGACGATAAGAATGCAAGGGCAAGGTGAAGAATAGTATTTTCAGGGATTGTGGTCTGTAGTTCTAGCTTTAATTTAAGCCTACGTCGTTCTATCACCTTTTGTTTCCTTGCTAGAGCTTCTCTAATATTGCAAAAAACGCGATTTTTTCACACTTTCACCACGTTTTTGTAAAAATCTGGAGCTGACGGAAACTTTATACATACGGATTCGTAATCAGCACAAAGAAGTCTATCAAAAACAGCTTTAACATTAGCCGCATCAAAATCGATGTTGCCCTGTATTACCTACACTAATTATATAAAGAGAAGCTCCTTCTTTTTATAAGAGGTGATCTCGCGAACGGCTGTACCGATTTTTTTGAAATTTTGGTCACCTATTGCAGACTTTCGATATATTAAAAGTGCTCGTAAACGATGAGAGTAAATACCTTGAGAGTTCCGACATATTGGTCTGAGAATTCTTATGGGTGTTTACACGTACACGGATTCTCACTGGTATTTTGCTCTTATGAGAGTTTTTTTTGGTAAGAAAAATCTCACTCGTTCTCATGTCTGTTTGATAGTAAAATATGTAATAATAAATGAACTTATGCAAGAATTACACAATACAAGATTTGCCGTGACAAAACAAAACAAAAGAAAAGGCGAGGATAAGTGGAAATACATAGAATAACTGACTTTGCCAAATTCGCCAAGAATAAAGTAACTGTACTCTTGTCTTCTCTACATTGCGATAATTATGTAATATTTTGTCATTCAGGTGTCGTGCAGAATGTTGAATATGACTATGTTGGGTTCCCTGTCCCTATATAAAGATAGAAAACAACAAGAGGAAGAAAGTGATAATTTTTTTTACGTCGGTCCGTTTCTAAAAAAATATGAATTATTTTAATATGAGTTAATATTCATTAGCAACCCAGCCTGAAAATTCTTACACCCAACGTATTCAATTTTGTTTTTACTTTTCCAACTTCCAACTCAAGACCAAATGCAAATGTTCCCAACAATAGCAAAATGATGAATGGTAAATGCATAGCAAGATTTACATAAGTATATTACACGATGTAGAAAATAAAGGTGGCGCTATTTGCGGACCGCTAACCCTCCCTTCGTTGATTTGGCAGCATCCACCTACTCGCTGATGTCATAAAATATCTTTTCACACTGGGGATGAAAATGAAATTTTCTAATT
Source organism: Rhagoletis pomonella (assembly GCF_013731165.1). Taxonomy (NCBI): domain Eukaryota; kingdom Metazoa; phylum Arthropoda; class Insecta; order Diptera; family Tephritidae; genus Rhagoletis; species Rhagoletis pomonella. The sequence continues at coordinate 11,322,384 of NW_023458557.1, read as the reverse complement.
GTACATATTTGCCGAAAAAATTGAACTTAAATGCAGATAAATGTACCTAAAAAGTAAATATGTATTTTTATATGGGTGGGTTTTTAGGGTGGTCCAAAAATGCATGTGAAAAATTTGTATACTCTCACCCCCTAGGATTGTTCTATACCAAAAAAAAATTGCCCTTATTTTTTTAATTTGAAATCAAAAAATTTTTAGAGGTCGCCCAAAGCGCCCAAAGTTTTCCATGTATTTTATATGGGGGAAAACAACGTTTCGTAGAAATGGTATAGAATAGTTAAAAATCAATATTTTTCTACCAGAAACTCTGTTTATCTGCAGGAGATTCCCGATAATAATACCCAATTGTTTATTCAGCCATTTTTTCATTGCAACTATAACTTATAGGTCCGCCAAAACCCCACAAAAACCCCGAAAAATGCAATGGGGCGACCAATAAAAAATCGTTAGTTTTAAAAAATGGTTAAATAAACAATTGGGTATTATTACTGAAAGTCTCCTGAAGACAACCAGAGTTTTCCGATCGAAAAATACTAACTTTCAATAATTTTATACCATTTCTACAAAAAAATATATTTTGCCCATATAAAAATACATGGAACTTAACGAACACGCGGATGCGTGCTCGAAAAAATTAAAGTTGGGGGCCGCCCCGCGGCCCCAGGTTTCCCTAAGGATAAAAATAAAAAGCAAGATTAGCAGTACAAGTGTATATTTACCATTCGGCTCCCCAAATAATAATGAATACAAAATATTACTTAAAGCTATCGCTAAGTATCTAAACGGCCCGAATTAATTGATTAGTTGCTGACGCTGCGCTTCCCACGATTTGCATTTTGGTTGCATAAAACCAATTGGTATCGCTTACGTTGCAGGTCAATTACCTGCACTGGCTATGCGCGTGTTTGGTGAAGTGCGGCGTCAGCACATTCGCATTAGTAAGTAGGTTGGCCCCCTTGTTAACTTGGATAACTTTGAGCGCTTCGAGCGACCTCTAAATATTTTTTGATTTCAAAATAAAAAAAATAGGGGTATACTTTTTTCGATATAGAACAACCCTAGTGGTTATACTCTCCCTTCGGTACCATATATACTTTTGAACTCTTATCAAACACTTTTTGCTATGAATAATAGCTTTAAAGGGAATTTCTCCGAGCAGTTCAAGCCAAAACTATATTTTAACCAATATTTATGCCCATTTGCAAAGAAGCGGTGCTAGTGGAAAAGCTTCCCATACTAGAAAACGCGCTGAAATGCCTATAAAAATATGACAAAATGCCCCGACAAGTTATTTTGCTATCTTCCAGATGTATCTATAATTGTCTGCTTGTACCGAATATACATACGTTCAAATTTAAAAGGCTAAATAATGGGTACAATTCTACTTGCATTTAAATCATTATTTCACATCACATGTTCGCGTTTCCTCTTATTCTTTAGAATTTATTCTTTGCTCCCTTATTCCCTCACTTTTATGACATCACAAGCGGTTGTTCACAGCTTGATTTGCGCAATCTTGTTTTCTATCACTCTTGCGTTATTAGCAGCGTTGCCGCTATGGTAATTTTAAACCAAAATTGGTAATTTTTTTCTTTATTTATCAAGTTTGGTAATTTGGTAATTTATTTTTCAATTTGGTAACTTTTTCGATTCCGTCTTACATGTCAAATAGGTCATATTGGTTCTGATTCCACATTAGTAAGTGGACCGTAAGCGTTTCCTTTTATAGAAATACCAGGTAATCCTGAAAGTTTCGCAAGGGGAAAGTTGTTTCAGCGTTCTTTGGCTACTAGAATGGTGTGTTCTTTAACAAACTGCTTGAAAGTGGCTGTTGCTAAGTATATCCACCGTGTCCTTTCCTGGAAAGTTTTGGGTGGTCCTACCTTTCCCTGTCAGTTCGTCAGCTTTTCATATATATGAATATATGTGAGTCGAAAGCTTTCCTCCAAGCGTTGAATTTTTGAGATATTTCCTTGTCACTTGTTTACATACAGTGGTCGAAAAAATTATTGTCGCACCATATTTTGACAAGATTTAAAATATTATTTTTTTTGTAATTTAATTTTGGTTAATTTTTTTAAAAATATTGTTCTTTCTTTAACAGAACTCACACAAATTCAAATTTCAAACTTTATTCAATATTTAAAAAAATTCAACAAACTATCGTAAAAATTTGAGGTTATTGGAGCGCTGATTGCTTGAAAATCTTGGAATCTGCGGATATATATATGCATAGACATATCGAGCCCTAACTGCCAAAATAACGTAGGCAAAATTTTTTCAAAATTTTCTTTTTGATGCAGAAAGGCATCTAGATGATCTAGGAATATTTCTGCATCAAAAAGAAGATTAAAAAAAAGTCGCTTACGTTATTTTGGCGGTTAGGGCTCGATATGCATGTTTATACAGTTTTGCACATAAAATAAGTTTGGTAACATTTTGTTGAATTTGGTCACTTTTTCCGGTGATTTTGGTAAAAAATAAAAAAATTTTGTGGCAACACTGGTTATTAGGCATCTTACACTGTATACGGCTGAGAATAGAAATTCTCAACGCATAGCATATGAGAGCTGAGAATATGAGTGAGAGTGTAAGAAAACTCTCAAACACCCTTGTTAAAGCGCAAACAGTCAACGACGTAGCGTAGACGTAGGTTGACGCATACACGATCTATCTTATGGGATTCGCGTGTTAATGAAAACTCACCACCGCATGGCGTTGACGTTGCCGTTGCTTCTCTCTCTCTCTATCAACAGTAAATTTGATATGCTGCTACGTACGTCAACCTACGTTTACGCTACGTCGTTGACTAACTCCGCTTTTTTAACCCTTGTACGGTTAACAGTAAATTTGATATGCTGCTACGTACGTCAACCTACGTTTACGCTACGTCGTTGACTAACTGCGCTTTTAACCCTTGTAACCGTATCCAATTTACTGTTGATAGAGAGAGAGAGAAGCAACGGCAACGTCACCGCCATGCGGTGGTGAGTTTTCGTTAACACGCGAATCCCATAAGGTAGATCGTGTCTGCGTCAACCTACGTCTACGTTACGTCGTTGACTGTTTGAGCTTTAAGAATATTCCAGTGCTGAGAACTTATGAGAACTCCACGATAAGAATGAAGACCAACTCTCATTACTTGTTAGACGGTGAGAATGAGAGTGAAATCCTATTCTCAAGGTATTTACTCTCATCGTTTACGAGCACCGTAAGGGAGCGTGACATCACCCAGACATATCGAATTGTTCATACCGTATATCTGCAAGTATTTGTGGTAGTGTCCTGGAAATTGGTATAGAGATTTTGGGGCTACTAGAAAACGACGCGTGGCGCTTTCCAAACATATTAAAACCTTTACCTATCTGTAAATATATACACCCAGAATCTAGTGTTTTTTTTTTTCTTTTTCATAATAATTTTTATACCCGAGCGCACTTGTACACAAGGGTATTATAACTTTGTTCACATAACGGTTGTTTGTAACAGGCAAAACGAATCGAGATAGATATAGACAAATGTATACATAAATGATCAGAACGAAAAGAGAAATCGATTAAGCGGTGACTGTCTGTCCGTCCGTCCGTCCGTCCGTGCGTCTGTGCACACGATAACTCGAGTAAAAATTGAGATATCTTAACGAAACTTGGTATGTGCACTTCTTTCGGCAGTATGACGGACGGTATTAAAAATGGGCAAAATCGGACAATAACCACGCCTACCTCCCATATAACGGTAATTTTTCGAAATACGAAAACTGCGCTATTTTAGTAACTACTGAAGATTATTCACTCAAAATTGATATTTACAATAACCTTTAGACGAGAAATAAGAATATTGTACATTTTTGGAAAATGGGCGTAGCCACGCCCACTTATGGATACATGTGTATATCTTGGTAACCGCTGCACCAATTTCTTCCAAACTTGACACAGTTGTTAGTCTTGCTACAGCATACCAAATGGCCGAAAATTTTTAAAATCGGACTATAACCACGCCTACCTCCTATATAACGGTAATTTGGAGAAATACGAATTCTTCTATAAATCAACAAATATTAAAGCTAATTTACCCAAAATTTATGCTTGCAACAATTCTTTACCAAGAAAACCGTTTATGACAAAATTTTGGAAAATGTGCATAGCACCGCCCACTTATGATCACATATATGTATCTCGGTAACCGTTCTACCAATTTGTACCAAACTCGGTATGATTATTGTGCTTGCCACATAGAAGCAAAACGATGAAAATTATTGGAATCAGATTGAAATTACGACCACTTTTCATATAACGGCAAATTTCAGAAATGCTTGAAACTTCAATATTTCGAAATTTAAGGACGGCAAAATCGGACAATAACCACGCCTAAGCGATTATGGCCGAGTTCAGCAAAGCACGCCAGTCGTTTCTCCTCTGTGCCAACTGACGCCAATTGGAAACGCCAAGTGAAGCCAAGTCCTTCTCCACCTGATCTTTCCATCGCAGTGGGGGCCTCCCTCTTCCTCTGCTACCACCAGCGGGTTCCGAGTTGAATGCTTTCAGAGCTGGAGCGTCGGTGTCCATTCGAACGGCATGACCAAGCCAGCGGAGCCGCTGTATTTTAATTCGCTGCACTATGTCCATATCGTTGTAAAGCTCATACAGCTCATCGTTCCATCGTCTGCGGTACTCGCCGTCGCCAACGTGTAAAGGACCGTAAATCTTCCGCAAAATCTTTCTCTCAAACACCCCAAGAGCCGCCTCATCGGATGTTGTCATTGTCCATGCTTCTGCGCCATATACCAGCACGGGCATGATGAGTGACTTATAGAGCGTGGTTTTCGTACGTCGAGAGAGGACTTTACTCCTGAATTGCCTACTCAGTCAAAAGTAGCATTTGTTGGCAAGAGTGATTCTACGTTGGATTTCAATGCTGACATTATTATCGGTGTTAATGCTGGTTCCCAAGTAAACGAAATTCTCTACTTTCTCGTAATTGTAACTGTCAACAGTGACGTGGGTGCCAAGGCGCGAATGTGCTGACTGTTTGTTTGATGACAGGAGCTACTTCGTCTTGTCCTCGTTTACCACCAGACCCATGCGCTTTGCTTCCCTATCCAACTTGGAAAAGGCAGAACAGACTTCGCGGTTTTTGTTACCGATGATGTCGATGTCATCGGCATAAGCCAGCAATTGCACGCTCTTGTAGTAAATTGTTCCTGAGCGGTTCAGTTCTGCAGCTCTTATTATCTTCTCCAACATCAGATTAAAGAAGTCACATGAAAGGGAGTCGCCCTGTCTGAAACCCCGTTTTGTGACGAACGGCTCGGAGAGGTCTTTTACAATTCTGACGGAGCTGGTGGTATTGCTCAACGTCATTTTACACAGTAACTACTGAAGATTATTCACTCAAAATTGATATTTACAATAACCTTTAGACGAAAAATAGGAATATTGTACATTTTTAGAAAATGGGCGTAGCCACGCCCACTTATGGATACATGTGTATATCTTGGTAACCGCTGCACCAATGCTACTGCATACCAAATGGCGAAAATTTTTAAAATCGGACAATAACCACGCCTACCTCCCATATAACGGTAATTTGGAGAAATACGAATTCTTCGATAAATCAACAAATATTAAAGCTAATTTACTCAATATTTATGCTTGCAACTTTACCAAGAAAACCGTTTATGACAAAATTTTGGAAAATGTGCGTAGCACCGCCCACTTATGATCACATATATGTATCTCGGTAACCGTTCTACCAATTTGTACCAAACTCGGTATGATTATTGTGCTTGCCACATAGAAGCAAAACGATGAAAATTATTGGAATCAGATTCAAATTACGACCACTTTTCATATAACGGCAAATTTCAGAAATGCTTGAAACTTCCAATATTTCGAAATTTAAGGACGCTAATTTACTCAAAACTGAACACACCGGCTTACCATGTAGCGGTACCTGCGCCGGGTATTTAATGTTCGGCTCCGCCCGAACTTAGACTTTCTTACTTGTTTTTGTTAATTTTTTATAGAAATATAGTTCATTTTGTACAAGTATCATATAGTACAAGTTTTAAATAGCTTTAAGTTACCGTTGATTTTTGAGAACTTCTTCGCTGATGATGTTGCGCATTTTCTCCGTATAACGAATGCGTGATAGTTTTTTTTTTGTACGGGAAAAAATGCTGAAAAGTGTCAGAATGTAAAAGACTTATTCTGGTGGGTGAACTCCTCCTAAACGACCGAAACGATTTTAATGACATTTTTTTTTATGTGTTTGAGATGGTCCCTGTACAGTTTAAGTCCACAACTTAAAACGCCAGGTATTTTGGGCGGGACGAAGCTCGCCGGGTCTACTAGTATGTACACAAATTTTTCACTTTTTGAATTCTTATGTGGCACGGGCCCCCTTGTGGCGCGGGCCCCTAGGTTGGCGCCTATGTAGCCTGTGCTTAAATGCGGCCCTCGTTGGTACGCTAAGTACACAAAGGAAAATGTTAATATTATTAGCCAAAAGGCTTAGAAAACAAGATTTTTTTAAAGATATATATTTTAGCCCTGAATTGGGAAAATAGAAAATGCTTTTATATTTATAACATACACATTTACGCTTTATTGTTAAGCTTAAAAAAAAATCAAATTGCGCCAGTTTCAATTTTGCGCTCTTGGTTTACCTTTTTGGTATAGGCCCATATGCACACCTGACCCTCTTTTTACGCGAACTTTTTCTACGGGATTTTTTTTTTACGCGGCAATTTTAAACCCCTCCCAGTAACGTTTTTTGCGCAGTTTTCCGTTTTTCCTCACGGACTTTTCTTATTATTTTTCGCTGTAATTTTGTTTATTTGTTTTGCAACTGTGTACGCAAATTGAAACACTACATTTTACCTAATAGAACGCGATTATTCCCACAATTAATAGAAGGTGACAGGTTACAAGATCATCGGAAATAAAGTCAATTGACTCTATTTCGCATACTGTTGCGAAATAAAGTCAATTGAGTTTATTACCTTTTTAAAAGTGCAATAAATTCAACAAAAATTTGGAAACAAAATAAATGATGCTATTTCCTCATTCAAATGGAAATAGCGTCAATAATGCTTAAAGTATATCGATTCAAAGAAAAAAATTGGTCCTTGTGTCGTACATGAGATATGAATATTTTTACACTAAACATTTCCCCGGACGTTCACACGCTTTTGAAACACAAATTATAAGCTTTTTTTAATACACACAAGCACGGTTGCCATTTCCAATTTATTTTTGGGACCAACATATGGACCAAATGGTAAAATTGGACCAATTTTTATTACATCGGGAAATTGAGTGGAGTTTTTTTAACGATTTTTTTTTTTTATATTGCACCCAAGGTGCATTACAATTGCATATTATTAACATTATATTATTTAAATTTTGAATTATAATTTGTTTCTAAATTTCGTTTTTATTAATGCTAAATCAAAAAAATTGCGCTCATCTGCCGCGGAACTGTGAGGCAGACTAAAAATGTTATGAACTAGATCACACAATTCTCCAAAGGCCGCTTCACCCAATCCATTTTTAATCAAACTTACTTGATTCCAAAAACGTTCTATATTGGTACAGTTTTTGAAGTTACCTTCACTCAGCCTCAATTTGCGAAATTGAAATTCAATTATGTCTGCATCATTTAACAATGCAGGAAATTGGTCGAGTAGCGGCAAAATTGATACATCAGTTTCAGAAAGAACTTAATGTGGTGTCATAATTTCAAGATGTTTAATGTCTTTTCGATCAATTAAATAGAAAAAATTGAAAACGCGAAACTATTGCATGAAGTGAAAGGGTCATAATAACCTAACCAAAGGCTTGTGAAATGGACCATTTAAAAAGAATTGGACCAATGGACCAAAGGAAAAAAATTTACCAAATTTGGTCCATTTGGACCAAAACGGCAACCGTGCAGACAAGTTGTTCCCAAAACAGCAAAAATCTTCCAATAACTTGCAAATATAAAAATGTAAAATATCGAGGGCTTATATTCAATACCCTCTATCTGCAATTTCCACAAAACCTACTTTGTGATGTAAGAACCAATCTGGACCTGTCATAACTGATATTTGGGCGAGCGCGAAGTTACGCAAAGTTAATGTTTGAAAGAACAATAATGGCAATGGATTTATTTTCGCTTTTGAAAAGGTAATAATATCAATTGACTTTATTTTCGCACCAGAATGTGAAATGGTGTCAATTGACCTTATTTCCCTTGTACTTGTTACCTATCACCATAATAGAAATATGAAACACCAGCATTTGATCTCATGCATTCCTCTAACTATGAACTATTTCTTTACTTTTTAATAAACGTTTAAGTACATATGTTTTGGTTTATCTTAATAGTTGCGTTCCAGATAACTTCTTGTAAAAACCTGTTCAACTGTCAAATAACAAAATTACTCTCTTGAAAGAGAGGAGCGAGGGCGAAATAGTAAAGGTCACCTGGAACGCGAAAAACCATATTTTCTGTAACTACTTCCATTTTTTGCACATGTAGGGTTCTTTGCTTTCGCCGCGTTCTGTTTTTTGTTTACAAATGCAAACCTCCTCGTTTGACACTTTTCATGAGCTTGCAGGAAGAAAAACTTCGAACTAAAGCTGATGCCAGATAAAACTTTGTGGCTTTGCGTGACATTTATAACTTCGCCAGCAAAGCGCCAGACGCAAAGGATATGTCACAATGAACGCCAAGAAAACAATTTTGTGCTGCTTTTTTACTCGTCAAAATTGCTGTGGATTTCATACATATAGCTTTAAAAATATTAGATTGAATGTGATTAAATTTTACGTATCTGCATGAAAACTCGAATTCGGACGAAATAAAATAAACCGGCTGATTGTCAACGCGCGCAAAAATATGGGAGTTGGCCATCTTTTCGCTTCGCGCTGCAGCTGCAACTATCTGTGTGGCATGCTTTGTGCATTTTCATACAATTCATCTTATCTGTCAAAGCGAATCTGTCACGCAAAGCGAAGCAAGCGTTTTATCTGGCATCAGCTTAAAACATGCAGCTTCTGACTGAAAGAGAGCGCAAGTTACTCTCAAAAAAGTGCTTTGACTTACAGGTTTTTTGGCACCTGGAATGCTTTCCTGTAAAAAAAAAACCTGCAAATCGTGAGCATCTGGAACGCAACTAATTTATTTAAAATATGTATGCATACTACAGGTTTACGCCGATAGATGTTGCGGCGGCGGTGTCGTCAGTCTTAGAAATAATCGGCGGCGGCGACGCCGGCGTCTCAAATAGCGCCGGCGCATCTGACTATTAGCCACATACCAAGGAGCATAGGAAACCAATTCTTGTTTTAAATTTCGCAAAATACTGCTAAAAAGGACACCTAATAAATATTAGGAATCGGTGAATGTGCTTGTTTATTGAAATACTTTAATATAAACAGGTAAAAAACTCTAAGGTGGAGCAGAATATTAAATACCCAACGCAAGTATTAAATATAGTTTTTAACTGAAAACTACCGCTGCATGGTAAGCAGGGGGTGGTTTTACCCCTATTTCTAACAATTTCGATAGTATGTTCAGTTATACCTAATGAGATAAACTTATATAGTTAGATGTGCGTGGCATCACGCCCACTTTCCAAAATTCTATAATAATGTTACTTCTTTTCAAGTGATTGTTGTTAGTATCAAATTTGAGCAAATTAGCGTCTTTAAATTTCGAATTATCGAAGTTTCAAGAATTTCTGAAATTTACCGTTATATGAAAAATGGGAGTAATTTTAGTCCGATTTCAGCAATTTTCAACGTTTTGTTTTAATAAGGTAAGCGAAATAATCGTACCATGTTTGGTACAAATTGATTGAACGGTTACCGAGATATACATACCTGGTAATAAGTGGGCGGTGCCACGCCCATTTTCTTAAATTTTATTATACGCGTTTTTCTTCGCTAAAGAATTGTTGCAAACGTCAATTTTGAATAAATTAGCTTCAGTACTTTACTGATTTATCGAAGATTTCGTATTTCTCTAAATTTCAGCCGTTTGGTATGTGATACCAAGGCTAACAACTGTGCTTAGTTTGGGAGAAATTGGTGTTACGGTTACCAAGATATACACATATAATCATAAGTGGGCGTGGCTACGCCTATTTTGAAAAAATCTATAATAGTCTTATTTAACGTCTACAAAACATTGTAACCATCAATTTTCAGTGAATAAACTTCAGTAGTTACTAAAATATGGCAGTTTTCGTATTTCTGAAAACTACCGTTATATGGGAAGTGGGCGTGGTTACGGTTCGATTTCGCCCATTTTCAATACCAACCTACCTTGGGTAAGAGGCAATCTACATACCCAAATTCGTTGAGATATCTATGTTTTTGCTCGAGTTATCATGTACACAGACGGACGGATGGACAGACAGACATAGCTTAATCGACTTCGCTTTTCATTCTGATCATTTATGTTTACATTTGTCTATATCTATCTCGATTCGTTTTGGCTGTTACAAACAACCGTTATGTGAACAAAGTTATATTACCCTTGTGCACAAGAGCGCTCCGGTATAAAAATTATCGATTAACCCATCAGCTAATAAATTAATTTAACTCGATGAACTTTACGGTCATAATTGTATTTCAAAATAGTCAGAACGATAATCACTTCAGTGTTCCTCCCAAATCCCTCTGAAATACTTCACTCCAAAATTAGCAAATGACAGCACTGCTACCAAATATATGTAATTAGAGTGAGAACGCGGTACACCATTTTGCATATTCTCGTTTCAGTTCGCAAACGTTGTTTACTTTTTTAATAACAAAATAAGCAGCTTATCGTTGTGAACGGTTAGTGCTTTTTGAATAAATTAGTTAAATAATACCTATATTTTACTTGCGTTTTGAAGGTAAAAACTGGCGATTTATTGCGTTTTGGACCGAGTAATTGTTCTTACAAAGGAACTATACCCCATAAAATTTTCTGTCAATAACTTTAAAATGGTTAACAGTATTAACCTTCCGCCATAGGAATATGATTATGAGGATCGAATTGCGTCAATAGGTAACCCTCCCGACAACTTTGGATGCAATTGTACGAAATATTTTAGTTAGCACAATGGTCGAAAATTTATAGCCGAACCATACGTCAGAAAATGCGAAAAACTATTCCGGGAAAGGGAGACTTTATCATAGGTTTTTTACCAAATTAACTATAACAAAAAATTTTCTAGCTTTTGCTTAAAGGTAAATAAAAGCTCTGGGTATATTTTTAGTGCATAATTTCAACAAATATATTGAGAAGTTTTAGCATATTATTTTTTTTTGTTATTTATTGTTATTTTTTAAAAGTATAGTTCAAGTTCCAATTTTGTGCAATATTAAAAAAAAATATTCAACAAAAATTTAAATTAGATTTCATAGAACGATTTTGAATAGATATGCAGTTTTGTAGTCCATTGAATTCTAATAGAATGAAGAACACGTTCCAAATAACTTGATTTTTTAGAATTTTATTTGTCGAAGATATTACGGTTTTCTTCCATTTAAAAATAAATTGTGTTTATTCGTTATATAGAAGCAAATGGGACAAACAAAATTCAAACAAATTAACGGTCATTTTCAGCCATTTGAAACTCTCCTAGAATTCAATGGACTACAAAACTGCATACTCAAAATATTTCGAAGAAGTCTAATTAAAAATCTCGAAATTATGTTTTGATTTATATAATGGTTCTCGCTTCTCCTGTAAATTAAAAAAAATGTTGGTTAGAGTTTTTGTGAATTAAGGTAATGATATGTATTTTTGTAGAGATGGGCGTATGTACATATTGAGTTCGTACGAGTTAGAAGTTTCCTATGCAAATACGTTTTTTTACGCGGATTTCCTTTTTACGCGGTGTTTTATAGAAACTGAACCGCATAGGCTGATTTGCATGAAAATTGATAAATGTTTACGGGAAAGTTTTTTGGTCCAAGTTAACCGCGTAAGAAGAGGATCAAATGTATTGAAAATACATATGTACATAAAAAGAATGTAATTTTACTTCGAAATACTGTGGATAATTAAAAAAAATATTTTATTTCTTGCTTTGTCGATCAAATTCTTTTCAGTAAAAAATTTTATTATTTGCAATCTGGTAGCTATATTTTTCTGAAAATGTCATAATCCCAGCAAAAGTCAAATGGCTGACATGGCTGCTATTGTCATTAAGTGAAACCACCTCCGTTTTTCTACCACGGTTGGACCCTAGTAGTTTCTGTCAAATGGCAAAAGATTTTGAAATGTACTGGCCAGATGACTATCAAACATCAACAGAGGGTTTCATTGCTGAATTTATCATGTGGCGCAGGTGTACCTTCTGTTTTTCTTCAAAAATGTATGTTTAACAAGTAAAAAAGTCTAAGTTCGGGCGGAGCCGAACATTAAATACCCGGCGCAAGTATTAAATATATGTTTTTCACCTTTCCGAAAGCTACCGCTACATGGTAAACCGAGGTGTATCCATTTTGAGTAAATTAGCGTCCTTAAATTTCGAAATATTGAAGTTTCAAGCATATCTGAAATTTACTGTTATATGAAAAGCGGCCGTAAGTTTAGTTCGATTTCAATAAGTTTCAACGTTTTGCTTCTATGTGGCAAGTACAATAACCACACCGAGTTTGGTACAAATTGGTAGAACGGTTACCGAGATACATATATGTGATCATAAGTGGGCGGTGCCACGCCCATTTTTCAAAATTGTATCCTAAACGTATTTCTTGGTAACGAATTGTTGCAAGCATCAATTTTGAATAAATTAGCTTCAATAATTACTGATTTATCGAAGATTTCGTATTTCTCTAAATTACCGTTATATGGGATTATTGTCCTATTTTAAAAATTTTCGGCCATTTCGTATGTTATACCAAGGTTAACAACTGTGCCAAGTTTGGAAGAAATTGGTGCAGCGGTTACCAAGATATAAACATGTAAACATAACTGGGCGTGGCTACGCCCATTTTCCAAAAATTTATAATATTCTTATTTTTCGTCTAAAACTTATTGTAAATATCAATTTTGAGTGAATAATCTTCAGTAGTTACTAAAATATCGCAGTATTCGTATTTCTGAAAATTACCGTTATATGGGAAGTGGGCGTCTTTATTGTCCAATTTTTAAAATTTTCGGCCATTTAGTATGCTGTATCAAGGCCAACAACTGTCCAAAGTTTGGAATAAATTGATGCAGCGGTTACCAAGATACACACATGTAACCATAAGTGGGCGTGGCTACGCCCATTTTCAAAAAAATGTTAATATTCTTATTTTTCGTCTAAAATTTATTATAAATATCAATTTTGAGTGAATTATCTTCAGTAGTTACTAAAATATCGCAGTTTTTGTATTTCTGAAAATTACCGTTATATGGGAGGTAGGCGTGGTTATTGTCCGATTTTGCCCATTTTCAATACCATCCGTCCTACGCCCGAAAGAAGTGCACATACCAAGTTTCGTTAAGATATCTCAATTTTTACTCGAGTTATCGTGTGCACAGACGGACAGACGGACGGACGGACGGACGGACGGACGGACAGACAGTCACCGCTTAATCGATTTCTCTTTTCATCCTGATCATTTATGTATACATTTATCTATATCTATCTCGATTCGTTTTGCCTGTTACAAACAACCGTTATGTGAACAAAGTTATAATACCCTTGTGCACAAGTGCGCTCGGGTATAATAACCGTCTTTCTTTCAGGTACTGGTGTAACATAAGAAAAGAAGAGCTGCCTGAGACTTTTATTGAGCGAGCGAGAGGTCATTTTGAATTTCAAAGGTTGAATACCTATTTGGGAAGTAGCATTGGGCAGGAAATATTAGTTGGGTTGGCGCTCCTAAATGAACATAGGGATCTCTAGGTTAATCGTCAGCAAGTGCTAGACGAGTTAGCAAATGCAGTTTTCAATTTAAAAATAATGTATTAAGCAAGTAATTTTTAAGCAAAGAAAGACCGACTTAAATTCTCATATAAAAATTTAAGAGTACCGTTAATTTCTTCTTGATCCAATGATCGGATCTAAACCAAATTAGTATGGGACTTTATCTGAGGTACCACCTCTCCTGTCATAAATTATAAAAAGTTATGCGGTAACATACATTAAAAAATTATTCCGACGAATTGATGACCTCCTCATTATTTGAAGTCGGTTAATAAATATACTTACGTAATATAATACAAATACTAATTGTTTTCACGCAAACCTACATAAAACATGGAGCAGAATGCATAAAAGGGTAAACAAATTTTCTAGTATTTGAATTTCTAATTAAAACTTAGTTATATAAACATAAATATATTGCGAAATTAAATTAATTATACTTACCTTGTTTACGAATTAAACCTATTGACATTTTATTATTAAACATACTTACCTCTTACACATATACTTACTTTATTTACATATTTATACATGCATACTTACATTATTTTCATATATAGTATCTTTAAGCTGTTGAACTCATATACTTCTGATGTATTTACTTGTACATATTAACAACTACCCTAAGCCGTTAGTTTTAGGTCGTAGGCTAAGTGAGATCAAATTGAAAAGAAATAAATCACTTGTAAAGTATCATCGAGAAAGCGCGCATCGTTTGTTGTGTAAACATATGTTTACGGTTCGGCAAACCATCCCTGCAAAAATCGTTGGACCATGTAGTCTATTTGTGGTATATTGGAGTACTTACAAAAGTGCTCCTCTGTCATGCTGTAGCGGACCAACTCGTGTCTCTGCTCCAGCTTATTGTTACCCGATCACTGCTCGTGTTATAACGACGTGTGATTGAAGTTAAGCATTTGAAAGTACATTTGCATGTCTGGATGTAGCTGAACGTGTAGAGATGCTAGCTGTTAGTTCTTAGCTCCCTGCATGTTGGGGTTCGAATGTCGTCAGAGGCAACATTTAATTTTTAATTTTTGTCTTTGGTTTTTATTAATTTCAAAAAAAGCATATGCAAAGTGAAGAACAAAAGCGCGTACAAACGAAAAAATATAACGACAATGTCATTGGAGTATGTTGGGAGTAGTTTTGTGCTACTCTGATGTAATGCAGAGATGGAGTATATGGTCCTGCCCTAGGACATCGCAATGTTAATTGGACCATATTTTTTATATGAATTGTGGTTAATTTTGGAGTACTCCTTGGTCCTTCGGGAGTACTCCTTACATGCATGCATGGAGTAGTCGCGATTTTTGCAGGGATTAGGCGATTGAGTTACATACATAGGTTTGGTTAGAAATCAAACAATAATTTCATTTCATCTTATTAATTTTCTGAAATACATATAATTTATTTATTCATTTTCCGGTAACACCGCCTTATATGAATTTGCGCTTCTAGCATCCATAGGACCGGATTGTAATGGAAGTAATTGTATGTTTAACAAATGAATGAAAATGTTTATAATGCAATCAATGCATTACCAAGGCAAAATGTTTGCAAAATGCATTTATTTAAGTTGAAAGAAGACAAATTCCTTTGTTCGGCATTTATTCTTACTCGCTTTCTATCTTCCAAGGCGAATTCATATATTCTTCTTACGAATTCATATATCCATGTGGTAGCGAGAGTATAAAACCATAAAATTACCTTATAAATTAAAAGCATAAGTATCACATGTATGCGTACTCCAATTCGCGAAATCATTTCATCGATCTGAGTAAAAACTAAGTGCACAAACTCTATTTCGCGTTAATTGTAATCATGAAATGGTGTTCATTCATTCAGTTTCTACTCAAACGCATGAAATGATTTCATGAATTGGCCTACGCATAATGGTAGTAAATGACAGAATGATATACAACAAACACATCCTTTTGACATAATGCAAGCCGAAAACGTTGGTTCAAATCATTCCGCAATCAAGTTGGACGTTTTGCCCACAAACATTGCAATTTTGCGAGCAGTCTCATTGTAAAATATCATTTTTACAATTTCATAGTTTCGGCTTACATTTATAAAATTCAACGAAAGCACGTACCTATTTCGGCTGAGTTATCCATATTCGGTTATTTAGTGTACAAAATAAACGCAAATTAAATGAGTTTGTACAACATGGCCATTAATGTAGCGATAAGTTGTACAACTTGCCAGAAAATCCAAATTTGTTGATCTTTCATACAACCAAGACATAAATTCATTCAACAGGCCCACAAACGGTGCAATCTAGAGAAAAATAACACCAAGTTGAACCAATGGTCGCTACGTTTATGGCTTTCTTTAAGAAACATCGGGCGAAAATTTCAACTGCTCCTGTAACACTAACTTATATAAGTTGGCCTTGCTATCATCCTCACATATGTTCATCAGAGTATACCAACGAAGGACGAGTCAATACAAGGAGGTAGCGAGAGTACAAAATTACTTTAGAAAATTACACGCACAATGACAAACATGAACAAATGTACAACAAACACATAATTTTTGACAATCAGTACAGTTCGCATTTATATCAACGAGCAGCTTATTAGATTTGTTTTTGTTTGTACTACATATATGCATATATACATACATGTACAAAAACATATGTACATACGTACAAATATATATATACAACCATTCAACCATATGTACATACATGAAAACATTGCTGTCCATAAGTACATACATATGTATGGTACATCAACGAAGCCCGTATGCTTCATCATAAATATATCCATACAAACACATGTACATATGTACGAATGGATGTAGTTACGCGAAGCACGCTTGCATCATTTATACATACATTGCTTGGTAGCGGCAGAGCTGAAATGCGCAATGAGTTCGTTCATACATACATATATATGTATTCATATATATTTGTATACATACATACGTGCATTCAAACATACATATATACATATGTAGGTACTCGTACCCGTCATGCGTCGCTTTATTTCTTTTTCCCCTTCCCTATACTTCCTATATCTTCCTTCTCACTCATGGAACGTTTTCAGTTCTAAAAATTTCACTCTCCATTTTTGCGATACCGCCGCCTAAGAAGTTTCACTTCAAAAAAAAAACTATAAACGATAAACCCACGGAACTACAAAGTTTCATATTAAGAAATATGTGCTAATCCCGTTGAACGCAACAACAATTGCCGCGCATTTTCGAAAGTCCAGTTTTGTGTCAAGGGCTGGTGACGTACACAAATACCTATCTAACATCGTCCGGGTTTAGGAGTATATTAAAAGTATAGATTAACGTTAATAAATAAATTTTTTATTTGCAAAAACAACGTGAATCACAAAAAACGAAAGCCATTATTAAATAAATTTTGGCGAAAAACAAAACTTCGGTTGCCGAAACTTCTCTCTTTGCCAAAATTTAAAGGACAGTATTCGGAGTTCAAAAACTTCATGAGCTTGTTCGAGAGCCTTGTACACAACGATCCTACAATCCCAGATATTGAGAAATTTAACCACTTGGTTAACTGTCTGTCTGGTGAGGATTTGGGAACGGTAAAGGCCTTCCAAATATCGGACGTCCAAGGCTTTGGCTAGTGTCAAAAAAGTTTATGATAACAAATGCTTAATATTTTTCGACACAATTTCTAAACTTTTTGAGCTGCCAAATATCTCAAAGCCCTCTGCGCTTTCATTGCGAACGATGATTGATACAGTGTCGGCTGTTTATGACTCACTGCTGGGTGACGAAAAAAATATCACAAACACGCAATCATAATCCATCAGGTAATGTCGAAAGTTGACACCATTACTCGGTCTAAATGGGAAGAACAGCTGGATTATGACAAGTTGCCGTTATGGCTAGACTGCGAAGCATCGTTAAACAAGCGCTATCAGCATTTATCCGCCGATGAAGCCTCAACTTCGAGACAGAAGTCATCCGCCAGCGCTAGTACGCAAAAACTCAACCAGAATACGGAAAAGACGAAGTCTGCCTTAATGACGTCGAGTTCAAAACAGCGGGCGTGTCCACACTGTAAGTCCAAGGACCATAACATATCTGCGTGTCCTACTTTCAAAACTCTCTCTGCACAGCAGAGATTTGAGTTCGCGAAATCAGTCCCCTTATGCATAAACTGTTTGCGAAAGGGGCACACGGTTTTAAAGTGCAGAGCAGATCGGTGTTGTCATTTTTAATCGTTCGCATCACACCTTGCTGCACCAGTATCCAATATCTTTCAAAACTGCACCTCAACCTTCGACCTCGCATGCCATGCAAACAACGAGTGCGCCAGATCGTGTTATGTTGGCTACAGCTGCAGTCAACATAAAAAGTAGCTCCGGAGAATACCTGCCTGCACGAGCCTTGTTGGATTCTGGATCGCAGGTGTGCTTCATGACCTAAGATTTGGCGCAGAAATTTCGGATTCGTCGTAAAGGAATAACTCTAATCTTCATCGGCATCGGCAATGCGAATCACAAATTAAGGACGAAATTAAATGCGTTTGTGAAATCGCGGGTTAATAATTATAAGTTTTCGGCAGAATAATGGATATGGATTATGCGGTCCATTTCAGCTATCCATCCAGACCGTAAACATTAACTGGCTGGAAAATACCAAAAAATATTAATTTGATGGATCCAGAATTCCACAAATCGCAAAAAATAGATCTGTTGTTGGGTGCAGAAACATTCTTCGAGCTGCTAGCTGTAGGCCAGATTAGAACTGGCCCAAACCACCCAACTCTACAGAAAACTCTTTTGGGCTGGGTTGTGTCTGGCAAATATACCACCAACCAATGTCCTCCTCCCCAAGTCAGTAGCACATTATGCCAAACTGAAGATGAATTCTCGACAATAGATTCGGTAGTCCAAAGATTCTGGGCTTTAGAAGAACTACCTTCAGAAGCAAATTTTAGAAAACTTACACCTGAACAAACAGAATGTGAAACATTTTTCGTAAGAACTACTCAAGTTCTGCCGTCAGGAAGGCTTCAAGTAAGATTGCTATTTAAAACTGACCGTAAGATACCCGGTCATTCTTATGAAACCGCATCTCGACGGTTTCAGGCCCTGGAGAGAAGAACCTTGAAAGATCCAGAACTTCGCAAAATGTTTTTGGACTTCATGAATGAATATATAGAATTGGGTCACATGAGCCCAACAAATAATAAGATCCCGAGTGAGTCACACTACTTCATTCCGCATCAATGCGTACTTCGGCCTGAAAGTACGACAACCAAATGACGAGTTGTGTTCGATGCCTCAAGTTGTACCTCTTCTCAAATTACGTTGAATGAAATCTTGATGGTTGGGCCGACTATTCAAGAAGAGTTGTATTCTACACTTCTTCGTTTTCGTTTGCATTTACGGCGGACATTACTAAAATGTACCGTCAAATTCTCACGCACGAAGAAGACAGAAACTTTCAGCTCGTAGTGTGGAGACAGAATCCCTCTGAGCAACTTCAAATTTTTCGCCTCAACACCGTAACATACGGCACTGCGCCTGCCCCATTTCTCGCTACACGGTGTTACCAAATGCTCAGCGATGCTAATACGACTAAGCATCCACTCGGTTCAAAGGGTATTAAAAGAGATTTCTATGTAGATGACCTGCTTACAGGATCAGCAGATTTTGAATCTCTAGATCTTATTACAAGTGACGTAATGACTATATTAAACTCGGCCGGATTCAAACTAGCGAAGTGGTTTTCGAATCACCCATAATTATTCGACAGTGAGAGTTCTGAAAAGTCATTAAGTTTCAATGACACAGATTCCACAAAAACACTTGGAATCCATTGGTCGCCGAAAGAGGATTTATTTCGATTCGTCTTGGACGACAGTTTCAAAGATCTACGAGCCACAAAACGAAACATCTTATCAATCTCGGCACGCCTTTTCGATCCTCTTGGTTTACTTGCCCCTCTAGGGACCAAAGCAAAAATCTTATTGCGATAGCTTTGCATCCAAAAGCTAGATTGGGATGAGTCGATTCCGTCGCGCCTTGATACTAGCTGGCAAAATCTCAAAGCCAATTTACTGCAGCTCTCGTCGATAAACATTCCTCGTTAAGTTAATACTGAGTCGAGTGCAAGATGTCAAGTTTATGGCTTTGTCGATGCCTCAATAAGAGCGTACGGCTGCTGTGTATATATACGTTCCACATCCTCTAGTGATACAAAATGCACGCTGCTTACTGCAAAGTCTAGAGTGGCTCCGCTAAATCTCTTCCGCGTTTAGAGCTCTCGGCAGCCCATCTTCTGGCCAAACTATGGTCGAAAATTGAGCCAATGTTGAGGCGACCAATTGAGAACATAAATTTCTGGACAGACTCGGAAATCGTTTTGCGCTGGATCAAAAAACATCCATCTGCATTGCAGACCTTTGTTGCAAATAGAGTTTCCGAAATCCAACAGTTAACTGATAATGGTACTTGGCGACACGTGCCAACGAAACAAAATCCTGCGGATGAAGTGTCCCCTAGTCCAAGTTCCTCCTAGAAGGCCCCGCTTTATGGCCCACAAACACCCGCTTTCATTTTTCTCCAGAAAACGAAGCACTAGAGAAGAAGAAAAATGGAACTGTTTTGATTATTCAGACTGCTAAGCGCAACTCGATCATGGATCTTATCGAAAAGTTCCCTTTTCATAAAAAGTAGCTTCATATTGTCGCATATGAGCCATTCTTTTTTAGTCGGACGGATTTCTTAAAAAAAATATGTCGTGTCCCCGATTCGCTTGAAATTTTTTTTGTGGGTTCTATACATGAAATAAGCTAGCACGTGTTTGAGGAATTTGTTTTTCTTCCAGAACCACGGAAAAATGCAAACTTTGACAGATCATATCTCCAAAGAAAAAAGTGAAAAATAAATATTCCTGGAACACGTATTAGCTTATTTCATGTATAGAACCCATAAAAAAATTTGGAGCCAATCGAAAGTGTGACACCAAATTTGAGGTCCGATATGAAAAACAATATGAAAAAAGAATATCTGTTGAGGTGGATCAGACGCATAAAGAACCCAACATCAAAATTCACAAAAGAACTGACGGCGGATGAATTAAACTTGAGTTTTCTCAAAATTGTCCAGGTGGTTCAACACACAGAATTTGGCGAAGAAATTTCAAAACTTTCACTTCCAAAGCACTGCCTTTAGAGCTAGTGACAGACTTGTCTTCTAATTGTTTTATTTTCGCCCTAAAAAGGTTCATTTTACGCCGAGGGATGCCGAAGAAGATATACAGCGACAATGCCACCAATTTCGTCGGCGCCGACCGCACGCTGCGCGAACTGAGAGACGCATTCCTAGCCCATCACCCAGAGGTAGAGAAATACGCGGGAACCGAAGGATTCAGCTTCGACTTTATACCACCCAGGGTGTCGCACTTCGGCGGGTTGTGGGAAGCGGAAGTGAAGTCCGCCAATGTCGAAGAAGGTATACAGCGACAACGCCACCGATTTCGTCGGCGCCGACCGCAAGCTGCGCGAACTGAGAGACGCGTTCCTAGCCCATCACCCAGAGGTAGAGAAATGCGCGGCGACGGAAGGATTCAGCTTCAACTTTATACCACCCAGGGCGCCGTACGTCGGCGGGCAGTGGGAAGCGGCAGTGAAGTCCGCCAAACCCTCACACCAACACTCACACCAATGAGCCAGGACCCCAATGACGGTGAGACGCTAACACCAGCGCATCTGCTAATTGGATGTCCACTGCGGGCGCTACCAACAGCGCAGGTGCCAACGGACCCAATGTATTGCTGCGACAGATGGCAACTTGTTTGGTGTCTCAAGCAATAGTTTTGGCGGCAGTGGTCCAAGAATTACCTCACGGGCATTCAGGGTCTTGGTTCAGGAGGACAACATGCCACCTCAGCAGCGGGTGCTCGGCCGCGTCTCCGCAATCGTTCCAGGGCTAGACGGCAAAGTTCGAGTCGCAGACATCGTAACCAATTCACAAACTCGCCGCACTACCCTTTAAAGTTGAAGGATCCTGATCCTGTTAAGGTGGCCGTTGTTGCGTCAGATTTTCTAGTTTTTGAATTTATTATTAAAAATTAGTTATATAAACATAAATATATTGCGAAATTAAATTAATTATACTTACCTCATTTACGAATTAAACCTATTGTCTAACATACTTACCTCTTACACATATACTTACCCGATTTATATTCAACTACCTATTTACTCTATACTTACCTTATTTATATATTTATACATGCATACTTACATTATTATCATATATAATCTCTTCAAGCCGTTGAACTCATATACTTCTTATGTATGTACATACATATTAACAACTACCCTAAGCCGTTAGTTTTAAGTCGCAAGCTAAGTGAGATGAAATTGAAAAGAAATAAATCTCGTGTAAAGTATCATCGAGAAAGCGCGCATCGTTCGTTATTTAATTCGAGGAAATAGGCATTTGTTGTTGCTATCGCGCACTCGCCGACAACCACAAAGTTTAAGCAAGCTGATTTCTTAAAAACCCTTAAGGATTTTTTCAGTTGTTCGTGCGTGATGTGGTTACAAACATATAAAAAAACTAATTTTTGTATATAAGAAATGAAGTTATCGGTTATCATCAAAAAGTAATTTTTTAACTGGCAACGTTCGTACTGTGCGGTCACTTAAACTTTCGCTTGAAAGAATTTCCAAAGTTTAACTCGTTTACAAAGTGCTAAGCAGTTCTAATTTGTGTTATTCACACCGTAAAAAGTTTACTGAAGCCAAATTCCAATAAATTGACTTGATTTAGTCATAAAGTGCGTTGATTGAAAAGTTTTATTTAGTCGGCCTTCGTGCATATTTGCCTGTTTTGGTGCATTATTGTTGCTTTTGCGTGAGAGTGTAAGGAATATCGCATTTGTTTGTTCATTTTGCTTTCTTTCGCGCTTTACACACACCTTTGTTTATCATCGACAGTCGCTTTCTTGGTGACAGCTGATTTTGTTAACTCAGTGGCTTTAAAACTGTTAAGTTCAGCACGGTTTCTAACCATTGAACTTCACTAAATAAGACCACTAGCTATTAAACTGCCAATTACTGTGAGCTTGAAACGTTTTCGTACAATACATTCCTAATTTGTAAATCAAACTTTGAAATGCATGATGCTTTTCGGTGCTTATGCCAAGATTTTAACAAGCATTATGATTGCATCGACATATCTGAATCGCTTTTTGTAATAAAGAAAACATTGCTCAACAAGTTAACTAAATAAACTAATATCTGCAACCGTGAACGAAAAAATTACACAATATCTATGACTGCTTAGTACAATTGTAACGGCTTCGTATATTTCCGCGATCGCGTAGGACAATAGGAGCAGGGATCGGAAACTCGGCCTTTCCGACCTCGCCCAACAGTTCGTCTATAGCGTGGAGCGGAAACTAGGACTTTCCGCCTGCCTCACTTACAAAGTAACGACTACGGGAACATGGATCGGAAGCTCGGCCTTTCCGACCATGATCAACGGCCTGTAAACAGGGCGGAGCGGAAACTAGGTCTTTCCGCCCGCCGCACACAAAAGTAGACTGGAGACAAGGCCTCGCCAGCTACCCAAATTGCTATTGAATATCATTGTTATCTTTACAAGTTAATATTTATAATTATTTCACTCTGTAATGTATCACACATACTTAAATATTCTAAATCTTTTTATCTCAACTGTCTGTAAGAAAACATTTTTCTGTAGACTAAATAAATAAATAAATAAATAATGATAAATATACATCGTGCTTTTCATGGTTTTTTGAAGATTCGATCAAAAGTTACTTGTTATACGTTTTTATAGCAATTCTCTGAAAGATAGTATTTTCCTAATGCAAACTCATGGAAAATTTCAAAGCCCCTGCGGAACGATTAAATATTAACCGAAATCAATGGCGTCCTTTTTCATTTTCTGTAATTCTGGATATGGCAGCGGAAAATTTCCAAAATTTTGTTTTTCCTTCGCATTTTTTTTAACCACCCTAGTGTACATATGTATATCAGGGTTGTTGCGAATATTCGCATTCGCAACCGCGGAGCTTCCGCATTAATTTTAACATTCGCATTCGCTTTCGCATTCGCAAAAATCAATGCGGATCTTTTGCGAATGCGAACATTGAAGGGACCGAAAATTACAGTTATTTTTGTTTTTTACCAATTAAGCTTGGCCAACTATTTTTTATTTCGAAATAAAAGTACTTTCCGGATAATAAAGAAACCGCTTATCCAAATTAAACAAGTTTGGTATGCCATGAAAGAGAACTTAGATAGCTTTAGAACTAAAATGTCTAAAAGAGGAAAGCCACACATTGAAAAATATTTCAATAAAAAATGTTAATTAATTATCATAGAACAAACATTGGGGCAGGTATGTATTTACATGAATTTCTTTAGTATTAAATTGTAAAAAAATATATATAGAGGTGGTAACCTTCATTCGTTATTTCTGTTTAAAAGCTATCTCAGTCCTCTTTCATATGATACCAAATTTTTTCAATTTGGATAAGCGGATTCTTTATTATCCGGATAGGACGTTTATTTCAACATAAAAAATATTAGGCCAAATATAACTCGGAAAAAGATAACTGTTATTTTCGGTCCCTGGAATATTGTGCAAGTGCACAGACGTATATCTAACCAGTCACAGAAGAAAGCATTAAAAATGAGTTACTAAAACTAAAATCGAAAAACTTTGATGACGTGACAAATTCCGAAACAACCAAAAGAATGAGAATGAAGAATTCTTTCGAAAAAAAAAACGGTGTTTAAACAACGATTGTGCCATGATGCTAGATTGTGAAGATGAAAGTCAGGACGATACATCCGACATTTGCAGCGCCGATGAAATTCTCAAAAAGTAGTTATTGCACCCCATAAAAAATAAATAAATATAACTGAAAGTCCTCTCAACTGGTGCAGTGTCAATCGAAAAGAATTTAAAATTTTGCCAAGTTTGAAGTTTTGCAAGTTTGTCGCCTCGAGCGAGTAGTTATATAGTGGCGCAGGTTTGATTTACGACCCTCCAAAAAGTTTTTATTAAGTACAATGTTCCAATTTTTAAATTCAAGTACTAAAAAAACATTTAGTCTTATCATGAGTTTAATTTTCCCCGAACCGGTTCACTTTTCACTTTTGGTTTTCATGTACATATTTACTATGGGCGGAATACAAATTCTCGGGTGAATTTTTTTTCGGGCAAAACTAAGGATAACGCAGATTATTAAAAATTATTAATCTTTCCATTTTTTATTTACCTAAATCACCTAATTTAACCACCTAAATTATTCGCATTCGCATCTGCGGATGTCTAAAATTCCACATTCGCAACATCCCTAATGTATATATTTTTGTGTTTGTAAATCATTTACTCACCATGTATTCAATTTCCTTGTTATGAGAATCTAGTAAAATCAAAAATAATCCATGTTTCGCTGGAAAATAATCTCTCTTGTATAATGATTTGGTTTGTATTTTGAAATAAGAAGTTCTTGCAGTGGCAGAACCATTCAATTGTACGTCTAATTCGGACGCCTTGTGATAAGTTAAAAATTCCAATCCGTATTTTTCAAGATCAAGTCCGTCGCGTAAATCCTTAAGTACAGCGTTGATTACAATCAAATGATCCATCTCGTAAGAATAGACTATTAGTACATTGACCTTGAATAACTCCTTGATGCCACGATAGAAAGAACCTTTTAGTTTTATATCTCTTTCTAAAAGACGATGTCCTAGGACCAACATTATGGTTTTATTGTCATTGTCTTCTGGCCCTAGTGCTTCTGTTTGGCACAAAATACTTGTCCACACTGCTCTTGTATTATCATTGTCGCCTTCAGACCATTCAAACGATACGTTGGAATTAAAAGCATTGGAAGTCGTTAAGTAAAAGCCGTTCATAGATATGCTCCGCTTGGGATATGTTAAGTTGGCAACAAAATTTCGAATTTCATTATTATCCTTAAATAATAAGAAGAATTATAGTAAAAAAATTTAACAATACAAAATTTTACTCTACCGTGTTATTGTTTCCAATTACTAAGTTGTATTCAATCCAAGCAGTTTTAGATAGTTCTAATTTACCTCGATGATTGATTGTTTGAGGGTTTGGCGTTTTAAGACTTGTTGTTACAATAACGGTCCGATTCGGATGAATAGCCACCAATTTGACTTCTTTCTCAGCTTCCGATGTGGTGACATATAACTCACATGTCAAGTTGATAAATTTTGAGTTATGTAAGTCAAAAAGTTCTATGTGTCTTACGCTGAAAATCTTATCAATGTCACGCATATCAGAGCTATTCACAAAATGGATTCCTATTGGCTTAAAAATGTTATCTATTATAATATCGGTTGTTTCTTTTAAAACATCATAATTTTGAACTTCACGCTGATATGTTCCATGAACCACCAACTTTTCATTGTAACTAACATGGATGCTGCCTTTGTCTAGTTTCTTTGTTTCATTGAGTGTATACTTAATACAGCCGCGATGTCGTGTATTCAAAGGTACTTCCAGTGTAATATTTCCTTCTAACAAATTGTTAAACTTACCGCGCCTTTTGGTGCTATGCAGTTTGATAAAGCTGAAGTCTTTTGACCACTCAATTCTGCACAAGCGATAGGTGGCTAATCTGTAAGATAAAACCAATTTTAGTGAGAAAAAAGTTAACTTTTTTATCATTCATAA
This sequence comes from Rhagoletis pomonella, assembly GCF_013731165.1. NCBI lineage: Eukaryota > Metazoa > Arthropoda > Insecta > Diptera > Tephritidae > Rhagoletis > Rhagoletis pomonella. The sequence continues at coordinate 11,295,783 of NW_023458557.1, read as the reverse complement.
GAAAAGCATCATGTTTGGTACATACGTATTAAATAGGACAGTTATATTTGAGACATTCTTTTTCATATCGGACACCAAATTTGGTGTCACACATTCGATTGGCTTCAAATTTTGTTTATGGGTTCCATACATGAAATAAGCTAACACGTGTTCGAGGGGGGGCGGGGGGGTTAAATTACAAAAACGGCAATAACGCAAAATTTGATTTATTTCACTTTTAAATGGGAAATAAAACCAAAATCTGAGTTTTGCTTTATTTCCAACAAAGGTTGGAAATAAAACAAATTTTGCCTTATTTCCCATTGCTTATTTATACTATTTGTAAAAAAAAAGTTTACTGACAGAAGGAAAAAGAACTTTGTTTATTCCAAAAATACAACTAAACCAAGGCACATTGAACAGGTAATATCAGTACAGCAGCTGATTTGATTTTTTTCAAATTATTAGTTCTCGAAAATGTCAAATATTTTACATTTTTTCTCACAACAATTCTAAATTGTTAAAATCTATTTGCATGTGAACCATTTTCCAAACAAAACCAGCGATTAAATAGCAACTTTTGGAAAGCTCGCCCAACTCAGCAGCACAACCGCTGATTACTGGGCCTGGCACAGGATGGTGGATCAATGCTTCGAGAAGCGAACAAATTTACTAAGAAAGAAATTTGCAACAATTTTCATTTTTTCAATTTAAATTTTTTACCTTTTTCGTATTTTGCATGGCACGCTTTGATGTAGAAGAAAAAAATCAGAACAGTTTTTGGCACCTTCGATACCAGAAGTAACAACAAAATACAGGCAAATGTTGTTTTTGCTCAAATGCTCAAAACCTGTTTGATAGGCCTTGAATTAAACAAAAAATGTGATATAATTCATATGAAGAAGGCAATATTCACAAAATGTTTTTACTTATGAAAAGTCTAACAAATTATAGGAAGAGCATCGTCTTAAAAAAACTGCTCCGCATATTGGACATAGCGCTTTTTTACGAATTTTTTCTGCATGCTTTTTAATATGTTGTTAAAAACATTGCTGGAAAACCTTAAAATGTTTGCATAGAACCATGTCGCAATAAACAGATGAAGTAATAAAACGGCTTTCTCGCTTTATTTTCTGACATTCGGCTGCCTTATAGTCACATTTTATAGGCAAATTTTCAAATAAAGCAGTGACACCTGGTAAATTCCACTATGGGTGGGATGCAGCATGCAATTACACCATACACAATAATTCGCATTACTTGGACATTAAAAAGCAGTTTCAGAAGTGATCTGGTGTTATTTTATAATTTTTCCTTTTTCTAAACGGTTATAATGCCACCAGTACATAATTGCGAAAGGGGGGGAGGGGCGGGGGACGCGAGCGCGACGACGAACGCGGCGCGGGCTGGCGCGCGAACGCGGACCGCCGCGACGCCGGGCACTTTCAAAATTGTATACTTACAAATCCGTCCATTTAACTTGTTCATGTACTACTTTTTGTCAAATATAACTAGCTGACTACCTACATATGTGCACTAGTTTGCTTTATTACTCAAATTGTTAAGTATAAAAGTTGGTCTTGTTGCTCAACGAGAAGTGAAATAAAGCAAATTTGTGTTATTTCACATTCAATTGGGACTTAGCATGTGTATTTCGGCATAAAATTTTTAATTTCATTAGAAGCACCCTGTATTTACTTGCTATTTTAAATGGTTGCACACATTTAGGCATATGCATAGTAACAGGAAATGCGGTACAATTGATTATTACTTCCGATTGTGCAAACTCCGCACAAGCATACGGCTGTGTACCATATGTATACATACTTATGTGTGCATGTACATACATATGTATGTATGAACTCATTTGGTGCAACTGGTTTTGATATTCGTAGATGGTTTTAGGCATAGGTTTGGTAGTCTATTTTAAATTTAAAGAAATACTGAAGTCATTTTAACTGGGACAGTTGATAACTGATGAATGTATGTATAATATACATTTGTATGGATGATATAATAGCTCTGATCCAATACTTTTCGTGTAAAATCCTGGAAAAAGGTCAAACAGCAAAATCACTCTCTGAAGTGAGAGTAAAAAGTGAGTAACAGCAACACGTACGGAACAAATAAAAAAGCAACTTCAATCTCTATACAACTCTCCAAAAATCGCTCTCATTTACATTAACCACAGATTATATTCCGAAAAGAAAAACTAAATTTAGGAATATAAATAAATAGAAATGCTCAAACTATAAGCTTAAAACAAATTAAATCAGCAAAATGAATAAAAATAAGTGAAATTAATGTTTAATTTCTAACCTAACCTACATGTGTATGTATGTAACTGAATCGCCTAAGAATAGCTTTACATATAAACAGATTATCCATATTTTCGAGCTTAATTCCCTAATCTGTAATTAGATTAGGTAAGCCATACAAGATGGAAACCTGGTAACAGATGCCCATAGTACACTTTAGATATGGAGGGAACCATTTTCATTGCTTTTAAATGGCGAAACAGATGGCGCGTTTGATGAAGGAGAACCCGAACCAATGTATAGGGACGAAGCTCACGTCCCTCAACCGGACCAAGACGAGGTGAGAACAGCAATAAAGCGACTTAAGAACAACAAATCCCCCGGAGCTAACGGTATACCGGCTGAGCTGTTCAAAGCCGGTGGCGAAGAGTTGGTGGGGCGTATGTACCAGCTTTTAAGCGGGATTTGGTCTGATGAATACATGCCCGAAGAATGGAATCTCAGTGTACTTTGCCCAATCCACAAGAAGGGAGATCCCGCCGTTTGCACCAATTATCGCGGAATAAGCCTTCTTAATATTGCATACAAGGTCTTGTCGACGATACTGTGTGAAAGACTGAAGCCGTTCATGAACCAGCTGATTGGACCTTATCAATGTGGCTTCAGACCTGGTAAGTCCACCATTGGCAAGATTTTCACAGCACGTCAAATCCTGGAGAAGACACTAGATTAGCAAATCGACACACACCATCTTTTTGTTGACTTTAAAGCTGCTTTTGATAGAACGAAGAGGAGCTGCCTGTACGACGCCATGTCCAAATTTGTGGTCCCCGCAAAACTAATACGGCTATGTAGAATGACGTTGAGCACAAACTTCAGCTACGTCCAAATTGGGAAGGACCTCTCCGCGCCATTTGAGACCAAACAAGGTTTTAGACAAGGCGATTCACTCTCGTGCGACTAACGTAATAAGCGCTGCCAATCTGAATTGCAGCAGCACCATATATAGCAAAAGAACGATGCTGCTGGTGTATGCAGATGATATCGATATCGTAGGTCTGAAACAAAGGGGCGTAACCGCAGCATTTTCCAGTTTAGAAAAAGAAGCTAAAGAGGTTGGTCTAGCGGTGAACGAGGGAAAGACAAAGTACCTCCTGGCAACATATAAAGAGTCCACGCGCTACGGAACACACGTCACTGTTGGAAGATATAACTTTGAAGTAGTGAAGGACTTTGTCTACCTAGGATCCAGCATAAACACCACCAACAACGTCAGCCTGGAGATCAAGCGAAGAATAACTCTTGCCAACAGGTGCTACTTTGGGATCGGTAGGCAATTGAAAAGCAGAGCCCTCTCTCGATGAACGAAACTCACGCTCTACAAATTTCTCATCATGCCCGTCCTTTTATATGGCGCAGAATCTTGGACGATGTCGAACATAGATGAGAAGGCTTTCGGGGCTTTCGGGGTAAAATCTACGGCCCTGTTTTCGTGGATGGCGGATATCGGAGAAGATGGAATGACGAACTGTATGAGCTTTTTAACGACATGGACATAGTTAAGCGCATAAAAATACTGCGATTGCGTTGGCTTGGACATGTTGTACGCATGGATGACGACTCTCCGGTGAAAAGATCCTTCGACTCCGCACCCATGGGTGGACAACAAAAGCAAGGCTACCCACGAACGAAATGGAAGGACCAGGTGCAGAAGGACCTGTCTGCGCTCGGGATAACCACCTGGCGCAAATTCGCGCAGGAGAGAAGCAATTGGAGAAGCTTTTTGGTCTCGGCCCAAACCGACAAACGGTTGTAGTGCCAAATAAGAAGAAGAAGCCATACAAAATTAAAATTATAAAATTATCCCAGATTAAACCGATAACTTTTTGGTGTCCAACCTAGTTTTATCGATTACATTTGCGAAGAAGAGGAGGAATATCAAATGTAAAAGTAAACAAAAATTGGCGCTAGTAAGGAAAAGAGGTTTGTAAAGGTATTTTTAATAAAATATTTAGTTAAAATATATTTAAATAGCACAATATAGCAGAGAAGAAGTTTAACTTTTCCTCGAGTTGTGTGAATAACAAGCACAACCAATTTGACAGCTAACGAGCTTTGATTGAGATTATGTTTATATGTAAACGTACTTTTATGCTTTTCCGTTCGCATATGTTTACTCATCAAATTTCATGAGTACCTAGTACTCACGTCTTTTTTTCGCTTTTCTCTTTGGAGATATGATTTGTCAAAATTTGCATTTTTTCGCGATTCTGACTAATCGTGTACTTCTGCTAATCGTTATATCTCGGGTTCTGCCCATGGTAAAGACTTCATCTTAACGTCGTTTTCAACACTTCTATATATAAGATGGTCAATATTGTCCTAAAGCTAAATTAGCTATTAACAGTTGAACTTTTTGAAGTTGATTTGCATAGTGAAGACCAGTAAATTTAAAATTTCGGCAGAATATCGTTTCGTTAACAACATTTGTTCCACAACTTTTTCAATTAAAGACTATTCTAGAAATGGGCGTGCCTATATTAAAACCAAAGTTCAAAAATTTAGACTTTATTGTGGATTTCGCCAGAATATTAAGGGTGGGTAACTCTGTAAATTTTGGTGTGCTGACTCAGTAACTCCAACTCATTCTAATGAGTCAGCACAGTGAGCTGGCACAAGTGTGCTATCGCACAATTGGTATGTACATCGAAATTATTGATGATGTTAGTAATTGAAATCGATTTAGAAAAGGTTATCCTTAGCTTCTGTTCGTAGCTGGCCGGCAAAATTTTAGAAAGCTGATTTCAACTGGTGAGTTCATTTGCAAAATAATTCCCTACTTAGTTTTGCTTCAGAGTTGTCACATAAGAATGTGTTAAATGGGCTATGCATGTAAGCGGTTACCCAACGCATAGCACTTCACATGTAGAACTCCGTTTGGTTTTGATTTTTACGTAAAAATGGTATAGCAGTGCAAGTATGCATAACTGGGCTATTCGCCTTGCTACTTTTTAAATTTAGTGGTCGTATATTCAATTGATGGTTAGTCTAGTGATGCTATCTATTATGGTACTTTTTGGAAGATCGTATTGTATGAATGTGTGAGCTCATCAATTGAGTTACCACATCGACACAGTTCTAAACAATGCAAGCCGCACCGAGCTATGCAGTGTCAGCACATCAACTGAGTTACCATATCGGCTCTTTAGCATACTGAGCTCTACATTGTCAGCGCATAAACTGAGTTACTGAGTTACAAATTTTTTCAGAGGCACAGTTGTAAGAGTCAGCACAGTAACTCAGCACAGTGCTGAGTCACCTACTACTACAGAATATCTATATAGATTGAAAAAGTTGTAGAACAAATATTTATTGATATTCTGCCAAAATCCGCAAAAAAAAATCTGCGTTTTGCTAACTTTAGTCCTGCAATTGCCACGCCCATTTCTAGGGGTTTGTCGCTTTAAAGAAAAATTTTGCCATACAATTATTATATCGTGATAGGTGTTCTATCGGAATCCGCAATAAAATTTTACTTTTTGCAAACACCCGATATTTAAAGATATAGACAAATATATACATAAATGAGCAGAATGAAAAGAGAAATCGATTAAGCGGTGACTGTTTGTCCGTCCGTCTGTGCGCATAATAACTCGACTACAAATTGAGATATCTTAACGAAACTTGGTATGTGTTCTTCTTTTGAGCGTTGGACGGATGGTATTGAAAATGGGCAAAATCGGAAGATAACCACGTCCACCTCCCATATAAAGGTAGTTTTGAGAAATACGAAAACTGCGATATTTTAGTAACTACTGAAGCTTATTCACTCAAAATTAATATTTATTTTTAGGCGAAAAATAAGAATATTATAAATTTTTGGAAAATGGGCGTAGCCACGCCCATGTGTATATCTTGGGAACCGCTCCACCAATTTCTCCCAAACTTGGCACAGTTGTTGGCCTTCACAAAACATACCAAACGGCTTAGAATTTAAAAAATCGGATAATAACCACGCCCACATCCCATACAACGGTAATTTAGAGAAATACGAAAGCTTGGTCGTGACCCCGCCCACTTATAACCACATATGTGTATCTCGGTAACCGCTCGATCAATGTGTACCAAACTCGGTATGATTATTTTGGTTGCCACATAAAGGCAAAATGTTGAAAGTTTTGCTCTCTGACTAAAATTACGCCCACTTGTTTATAACGGTAAATTTTAGAAATGTTTGAAACTTTGATATTTCGAAATTTAAGGAAGCTAGTTTTTCCCAAAATTGATACTAACAACAATCCCTTGAAAAGAAGTAACATTATTATGGAATTTTGGAAAATGGGCGTGGAGATCTATATAAGTTTATCTCATATCTAACTGAACGTTCTATCGAAGATGTTTGAAATAGACGTAAAACGACCACAGCTTACCATGTAGCGGTAGTTTTCGGAAAGGTGAAAAAACTATATTGAATACTTGCGCCGGGTATTTAATGTTCGGCTCCGCCCGAACTTAGACTTTTTTACTTGTTAAGAACTAATTTAGGTGAGTAAATTAGGTGATTTAGTTAAATAAAAATGGAAAGGTTAGTAATTTTTAATAATTTTTTTTTTTAGTATTTGAATTTAAAAATTGGAATATTGTATTCAATAAAAAGTTTTTAAAGGGTCGTAATTCAAACCTGCGCCACTAAATAACTACTCGCTCGAGGTGACAAACTTCTAAAACTTCAAACTTGACAAAATTGTAAATTCTTTTTGATTGACGCTGCACCAGTTGAGAGGTCTTTCAATTGTATTTATTTTTTTTATTGCGGTGCAATAATTCTTTATTGAGAATTGCATCGGGCTGCAAATGTCGGGTGTATCCTCCTGACTTCCATCTTCACAATCTTGTATCATGGCAAGATCGTTGTTTAAACACTGTTGTTTTCCAAAGAATTCTTCATTCTCATTCTTTTGGTTGTTTCTGAATTTGGAGAGCCTGTAACGTCAGCAACATTTTTCGAGTTTAGTTTTTGTAATTCATTTTTAATCCTTTCTTCTGTGACTGAAATAGCTTTTAAGCAGAAACGAAAGAAGGTTACCACCTCTATTTGTATTTTTTTATCATTTAATACTAAAGAAATTCATATACCAGACCCAAGGTTTGTTCTATGGTAATTAATTAAAATTTTTTGTTGAATTTTTTTTTCAATGGGTTGCTTTGCTCGTTTAGACATTTCCTTCATTTTGTTTATTATCCGGAAAAGACTTTTTAATTGGGAATAAAAATATTTGACCAAGTTTAACTGGTAAAAAAACTGTTATTTTCGGTTCCTTCAATATTCGCATTCGCAAAAGATCCGCATTGATTATTGCGAATGAGAAAGCGAATGCGAATTTTAAAATTAATGTGGAAGCTCCGCGGTTGCGAATGCGAATGCGAATATTCGCAACAACCCTGGTGTGTACATCATAAAATAACACTTGGGCCTGTGCAGTAAAATCACCCGATTTAACGGTAGCATAAACAATAGACGTAGATATGTATACACATATGTACATGTGCAGTGTATCAACCATGATAAAAACATTAGAAGGTAAAACCATTCTCTCAATTCGTCGGCCATGATTTTTTTCTGACGTTTGCAAACATTTTAAAATCATATAAAATTGAAAATAAAAAAATGAAATTGTTCACAATTGTTGTTGTTTGAGATTAAAAATGAGAATGTGTGTGTGAGCCTGAGCTCGAATTTTAAAATTATATTGTTGGCAAACGTCAGACTGCCTCTCTATGATTTTACCTTGTAATGTTTTTATCATGGTATCAACCATGATACAAATATTTATAAGGTACAATCGCTGAGAGCCAGCTTTAGGAATTTTGACGTTTGCTTGCATTTTGAAAATTTCTCTCGCCGTCATTTCATTTGTTTGTTTTCATTTTCACTCAAACCAAATAAATATATTTTGACGAAACAACAAATTTGAATGCCATACATACATACATATATACATACGTATGTAAATAAATACATAAATGTAAACAATTATGTTCAATGAACTTCTATGCACCACAAACCTCGATCCATTTTTGCCGTATATACGATAATTGCGGGAACTTAAAAAGTTTGATATTGCTCTGCTTGCAGTGGACAACGGTATTTGCGCAGCCGTTAAAGCAACTAATTTTTCGTTTTGAAATTTTTAAGTTTTTCAAACTTCTGATTAAATAAATATTTCAAATCATAAATTTACATTTGTTTATTTTGAATTTCTTTGACATTAGAAGCATTTCGAGAGAGAAAACTCAAAATGCTAGCAAACGTCAAAAAACCCAATGGCGGACGAATTGAGCGAGCGGTTTTACTTTTAAATATTTGTATCATGGTATCAACGTATGAAATGAGCACAAAAAAGGAGTAAATCTATATTGAGTGTTATTAGTCAACGTGTGAAATGAGCACAATAGAGAGTAAATAAATATTGAGTGTTATTAGTGATGTTACTTGTTGGTCGACTCGTACCAATAATATTGAAGGTAGATTTTATAATTAAACATCCTCCGCCTGTTGAAAGGTTTAGGCTTTCAATACGTTGCCATCGATTGGTAGAAGGCATAACTTTGCTACAGCTCGCTTGAATACGCCATTTGCAGTTTTAAGTACGGCAACACGAACTATATCATCCTTTCCACGAACATTATCGATCACTCTAGCTAGGGGCCACTTGAGAGGAGGGCTGTACTCATCCTTAATTAGAACCAAATCACCAGACCTTAAGTTTGCTGAAGACGAATGCCACTTCTGCCGCTGCTGAAGAAGAGTTAAATACTCGGTGTGCCACTTCTTCCAGAAATGCTGCTGCATACAACACACACGCTGCCATCTATTGAGTTGACTTATATTAAGCTCAGAAATGTCAGGCTCCACAATCGACGTAAAGGGTGCCCCAATTAGAAAGTGTGCTGGCGTAAGCACCTCCAAGTCTTCAGCATTCTCTGATATGGGACATAAAGGCCGAGAATTTACAATTGCGGCTATTTGAAAAACGAGCTTCCGAAGTTCCTCAAAATTTAAAGTTGATAAACCTGCAACACGATAAAAATGATATTTAGTTATTTTGATCGAAGCCTCCCAGAGACCGCCAAAATGGGGAGAGCGAGGAGGTATTAGCCTCCATTCAATGCCGACCTTTGAGCACTGCTCATGAACTACTTTCCAATGCCCTTGGTTGAGAAATAATTCCTTTAGCTCTCGTAATTCCCGCTTTAGTGACATTGTCTGACCATATAGTTTGTGGTTTTCCGCGGGTATAAACAAATCGTTTTAGAGCTGCTAAGAATGAAGCAGTTGTCAGATCTTTAACCAGCTCTAAGTGAACGGCCTTGGTCGAAAAACAAATAAATAAGCAAATGTAGCATTTGATCGGAGGCCGATTTCTAACTTCGGACTTATAGAAAAATGGTCCGCCAAAATCTATGCCAGTAGTAATAAATGCTCGATTGATTCTTACTCGTTCCGAAGGTAAGCTTCCCATTAAATGTTCCATCAACTTGGGCTTAGCCAGAAAGCAGCGTATACATTTACTAATGACGCGAGAAACAGTTTTTCGACCGCCAATGGGCCAGTACCGAAGTCGAATAGTAGCAAGCAGGGATTGCGGTTGTTGTTGTTGAAAACTATTGATAATTGAGTCAGTTACGGGGTGTTGCTTGGGTAAAACTATTGGGTGCCTGGAGGCGAAGTCCAAAGATGAATGTTGCAGCCGGCCACCAACACGAAGTAATCCATTGCCATCGATGAAAGGATTCAAGGATCGAATGTGCGATGAAAGTTTTATTTCTCCTTTCGCTTCTAGTGATCTATATTCCTCACGCAAGTGGGATTTTTAAATCATACGAATTAAAAGAAAAACGCCTTGTTGTAGTTCCATTGTGCTCAACGGTCCAGAGCTTTTCTTACTAACTGGTTGTAAAAAACGATAGATGAAAGCATATACTCTCCGTAGCTTATCAAATGAATAGATAAATTTGCAGTTTACCGAAATATCCACCGTAGTTACTAATCCATGAGCTTCTTTCCGCCATTCAGGTAAGTCGTTTGGTAGGATGGGTGATGCTGGCCATTTGCTTTGCTCATTGCCAAGAAATGATGGCCCATATTTCCAAATGCGCATATTTAGTAGTTCCTTTGGGCTAGCTTCCTTTGAAAGTACATCCGCTGGGTTCAATTCTGACGGAATATAGCGCCATGCCATGCCCTTTGTTAGTTTCTGAATAATACTAATCCGATTAACAACAAATATATTAAAATTAGCTAGCTCATTACGCAGCCATGATAAACCAATGCTCGAGTCTGACCAGCAAAATACCTATCCCTTAAAAATACTTAATTTTGTTACTTTGGTTACTAGTTCTGCTAACAACAATCCAGCGCAAAGCTCAAGCTTTGGCACTGTAAGCGTCTTGAGTGGCGCTACTCGCGACTTAGAACAAAGAATATTGGTGCGAACGACTCCAGCTTTCTCTGCACGTATGTATGTATAAGCATGCACCATACGCGGCCAAACTTGCATCACAAAAGGCAGGTATCTGTACATCGGCATCGGGCATTAGCACGTATCGGTCAAAACTAAATCGCGCGACTAATTCATATTCGCTGCAAATGTTCAGCTACGCTGTTTGAATAGACTGTGAAGGGCTTTCGTCCCAGTGCAATTTTTCCTTCCAAAGGTACTGTAAGAAAATGTTTGCCTTTGCCACCACAGGCCCGATTAAACCCAGGGGGTCGTATAGTCTAGCAATTGTTGATAAGATTGTACGCTTAGTTATCTTACCTGGAGTTAAAAAGGGCAAACACAAAAATATAAAGGTGTCTGAGTTAGGCTCCCAACCCAACCCAAGCGTCTTTGTGACACTAGTGCCATCATTAAACACCAGGAAGTCTTGCCTGTCGTGATCAGCGACATCCACCAAAACCCGATCGTCGTTTGAGCACCATTTCCTCAATTGAAATTTTCCCAGAGCTTCTTTCACGGAGTTTGCACCAAAAGTCATGTCATCTACATAAAAACCTTTGCAAAAAGTTTCAGCTCCAATTGGATATGCATGACCCTCATCGATGGCGAGCTGCTGCATGGCTCGAATGGATAGAAAGGAGGCAGGCTTCGTACCATAAGTGACGGTATCTAGTCTAAAAAACGAAATGGTTCATTAGGAGTGTCCCTCTATATTATGCACTGTAAATAATTATCTGGATATGACATTCTTACGCAGCGATACATTTTGCATATATCTGCGGTAAGAGCAATCTTGAATGTACGAAATTGTAGAAGAGTGTCAAAAAGGGAAGGTTGAATGGTAGTCCCTGCCGTCAATATTGAATTTAACGAACGTCCGTTGGTAGTTGGTGCAGAACCATCAAACACCACCCGCAATTTGGTTGTCATGCTGTCGGCCTTAAATACACAGTGATGTGGCAAAAATTGTACCGGTACCTGATTGGGTGTAATATCCACCGATGACATATGCCTTAAATCGAAAAATTCTGTAATGAAGGATGAATATTGTTTTCTAAGTTCAAGATTACGCTGCAACTTGTGCTCTAGAGTTTTAAATCGACTAATGGCCTGTTGATATGAATTTCCAATCTCGTCGGCAGCTACCCTTTTGGGTAGTCGTACCGAATAGGCTCCAGATTCTAGACGTTGATAATTTTTATAAAATGCTCTTCACATATATCTTCTTCAGTAGTAGTAGCTGGCGCTGAGCTGCTACACTCCTCTATTTCCAAAAAGCGTTTAACCAAATTGTCCAAATCCAAATCTAAGTCACTCTCGCTTGATCCCTCAGTTGCTGCCAAGAAAGCCTTGACACCTTTGGTGTGCTTCCACCAGACACCACCCAACCTACCTTAGTCTTTTGTAGAACTGTCAAATTTCTGGCCAAGCGTATTTGACCCACGCAGAGTAGGACGAAAAACAAACCGGCCCCAATGAGAATGTCGATGCGTTGGGGTTCAAAAAATAGTGGATCCGCTAGGCGTATGTTTGAGGGTATGCTCCAGTCAATCCCCTTCAATGAACGGCTTGGTTGGACGTCGGTAATAGTGTGCGTAGCAACTGCCGACAACTTGGAAGAATAATCACTGATGCATGAGTGTGGTTCCAGATCAACGATATGATCTGCGACAAAACCATTTTGACCTATGCCAGAAATGGACAATGACGATTTGATTTTTCTAAGTTGAAGTTGGTTAACTAATCGATTAGTGATAAAGTTAAGCTGCGAAGCAGAATCGAGCAATGCTCTACAAGGTATAAGCGATCCAGCGCGATTTTTTATATAAATGACTGCGGTTGCCAAGAGAACGAAATCAATGTCAGTATCAATGGTTTGGGAACCAGAGCTTACAAGTGTTCCTGCAGAGTAAGAAAATGGCGACGCTGATACCGAAAGCGAAACGGACGGGTTACCCGTGATAAGCAATGAAGTTGGCGCGTCTTTCACTATAGCTGAAGTAGAAATTGATGACTGAGCGGCTGACCCAGATGGAAGGGTGCCTTGATGTAGCAAAGTATGATGTTTCAATGAGCAATATTTGCAGCAGCCGGACTTGCAGTTCTTTAGAGAATGACCTCCTCTTAGGCAATTCAGATAAAGTTGTTGTCTCTTCGCATCTTTATATCACATAGAAGGCGAAAGGCTAGTAAAGGTTTCGCATTGAGCGATTGCATGCTGACTGGAGTTGCACAATACGCAACCGTTTGACGACGTGGCTAGCGAAACTTTGCGGTTGTTGTTTAAGAATTACTTATTTCCTACCTGTTTGGCTGCTAACCTTGGTTTAAACGCATTTTCTACATTTTCCAGACGTTGGCAACGATTTTCTAAAAATTTCGACATCAAATTCCAAGTTGGGATTTCATTTACAGGCGATTCTTCCTCCCCTTTCGTGCGAGATGCAACGTCCAATTTTTGCGATACTAGCTGAGTTAACATACAATCAGCAATCTGCTCTTTCGTACCCATAGTTTGTAGCGCGCACAAATGGGCGTTTACGTTGTCGCTTAGTTCGCGAAGCTTCGCCACGGAATCACCATCTACCCTTTTAAATTGTACGATGTCTCTTATATGTGCCTGAAAATTTAAGCGTTTGTTATCAATCCGAGATTTCAATAAGTCAATAGCCTTATCATAGTTTTGTTCTGAAATTTCCAACGAACGTATTGTATCCAACACAGCGTCACGCAGGCTGGAGCGAAGATGCTGAAATTTTTCAATCCACGTCAAATCCATGTCTTGATGCACCACAGTATTGAACATAAAAAAAAAAAAAATCAGCCCACTCTGTATAATTACCGCTGAATTTTGGAATATGTAGAACTGGTAGCCCCTGTTTTGGCGGTGCGACGATAATCGATGGCTGTTCGTCAGAAGTTGACCGCATGATCGAGCGATGAGATTCTGCGCCACGGCAAATATACAGCTGGGGCGTCAACTTCGCCTTCGCTTCGATGTAATGGCCAGAAAACATCGTCACTACGTCTTCAGGCTCGTCCTCATCCTCCAAATGCGCTTGAATACCATCAAATCTTTTTTCCAGCCGATCCACCTGCTCTATTTGGACTTCAACTGCTGCTTCGTCGAGCTCTTGGAGTGCTTCAATGTTAAGGGCGTTATCAATCGTTGTTATCTGCTGTTTGAGAGAATCGCGCTTCTTTTTCCTGGATTCGACTTCTTCTGCTCTTTTGGACGGCGCCATGGGGCAATGCTTTGTTTGTTAATACGAAAAACCGTGATTCCTAAATCACGTCGGGGTCACCAAATGGTTTCGTGGACGCCAAGCCTTTTTACCGATTTAACGGTAGCATAAACACTAGATGTAGATATGTATACACATATGTACATGTGCAGTGTATGAACGTATGAAATGAGCACAAAAAGTGAGTGTTATAAGTCAACGTATGAAATGAGCACAATAGAGAGTAAATAAATATTGAGTGTTATAAGTGATGTTACTTGTTAATCGACTCGTATCAATAATATTGAAGGTAGATCTTATAATTAAACAGTGTGTGTGAGCTTGAGTTCAAATTTTAAAAATATATTGCTGGCAAACGTCAGACTGCCTCTCAATGATTTTATGTTGTAGTGTTTTTATCATGGGAAAAACTCAACCTCTGCTTACGTAATTCGAGCCATAGTTTCAGTGACCTTAGTTAAGGCAAACGAATACTGGGCAAAAAATTATACATAAGTACATAGTTTCATATATGCCAACTTTTTTACAAAATGAAAACATTTAGTACAGTATCTTATTTTCTGGCCAATTTTCGTCGTATTTTTTGTTAATTTGGATGAGCTTCTTTGGCCTAATTGGTGATAAGTGCAAGTAAAACATTTTTTTTCTTCACTACTTTACCCTACCTTTCGCTGAAACTCCTTAGCATCCTCAGGGGCCTATCGATATTTTAAATTCAAAAATAAAAGTTGATACAAACAAACAATTAGAAACAAAAAATGTGACATTGAACAATAGGGTACCTCATAAAAACACTTTTCTTGACATTTTAAGCGCCCTAGTTGCAGAAAATGCAAAAAGAAATTTCAATTTGGTTGATATCTTGTGGTTCCGCCCAAGGTTTGAAAATTCGCTTTAAATATTATAATATGTATCTGTAAAGTTATATTTTTTTAAATCGAATTAGTTGTGACCCTGATTACATATGTAGGCGGGGGAACCTCGTCTTATGACCAATGCAGCGGACTCATTGCCACGGTTGCCAGACGTACTGATTTAATCAGTACAGTACTGATTTTTCAACTCCTGCACTGATTTTAATCATTTCTTCAATCAGTACGTTAAAGTCCTGATTTTTCAAAATTTGTACTGATTTGTACTGAATTTTCAATTCAAACAAAATACTTTAGGATTTTCTTAAGGTTTTTACATAACTTTGGAACTTTCTTAAACTGTACGGTAAAAGTAAATAGAAAATAATTAAATTATAGTTGACATGTTTCAGATAATGTTTGATATGCCCAAGAAATTAATACAACAAAAAGATCAGTCGTTTTACGGGCATATCGCCGCGTCGTTACGTACCAGTTGCGATAATAAAATAAGGCTGACGTTTTTTGTCGTGTGTTGTTATTTATCTCAAAAATAACTTTCAGTTTAATAACAACAAATTTTCCTTTAACTTACAACTCTTTTTTCACAATTTACTGATATTGTAAAAGAGTTTTGTATACGAGAAGTAGAGTTAGATACTCTTTTTAGTGAATTCTTAGTCTTTCAAAGTTTTTGCGTAGTTAAAAAAAAAATAATTAAAGCCATGAGGAAATATAGATGAAGTCCATTAATAGTAGTACTCTTCCACAGTTTGAAAAATATGTAATTTTGTTTTTTTTTTCAACACCACACTCAAACGAAGCAACTGAGAGGATCTTAAGTGTATAGTTTGCTTCCTGGCGAAAAAAGAAGAATCGGATTCTAATTAAAATGTTTTAAAGTTTGAAGTTCACTTAAGTTAATTTGAAGTTCATTAAAAGTAATTTTAAAATGAAATGTATAGAATTCATTGACTATTTAAAGAACACTGAAAATGAAAATGATCTTATTATTACTATTAAAAAATGTCATAAATATAAAATAATTTATTGGCTCCTGTGTGTAATGATGTGTACACTCATGTTAAAATGAATAACACTTTTATTTTTCTTGAACTATATTTTATTTATATACCAAAATATTGTAAAAAAAAAGTTCTCTGGCGTTTTAAAGTATTATCTGTTACTTACATTCATAATTTTGCTTTGAATAAAAATGTACTGAGAAGTACTGATTTCTTTAGCATGAAAAAGTATAACGTACTGATTTCGCGCATAAAAAATCTGGCAACCCCATTGAGAAACAACTCGAGCATTGTCATAAATTTGCAATGGTAAATTTTATAATAGGGCTGTGTTTGGATTTGCAGTTGGAATTGCATTTGCAAATTGTATGCTTGCTGCCACGGCAACCACATGCATTTTTAATAATAATCCTAACGGTTTTTACCCTCCATCACCGCCCATCCGCACGAGGGGCGCAGTCCGCATGACGTACGGAACCAGTATTTTCAATTTTTGCGCCGAGTCACGATTGACAGGAGTTTGTTAAGTGTCGAGATCTAAAACTGTTCAGCTACAGAACTAAATTCATCAGCTGATTTTATGTC
Organism: Rhagoletis pomonella; assembly: GCF_013731165.1. Taxonomy (NCBI): domain Eukaryota; kingdom Metazoa; phylum Arthropoda; class Insecta; order Diptera; family Tephritidae; genus Rhagoletis; species Rhagoletis pomonella. Next base: position 11,279,336 of record NW_023458557.1, on the reverse strand, counting down.
TTTATGTTAATAATTCATTTATTGAGAGAGGAGAGTACCGCTTTCTCAATACTGAAAAGCGGATGTGATATATCAAACATGCTGGAATGAGAGTTGAAACCCTGGCATAAGCAACGGCTTTCAGAAATAGGGGACAAAAGTGTCTTTTCTACATATATCGTGTATATAAATTTATTTTGATAGTTTTGAATTTCTTGAAGTTTCCCATTTTAAATATTTTGAGCGGAATTCCAGAATTTTCTAAACTTTCAAAACTTTGTGCGCCCCCCTTCCCCCTCTCCCGTCGTGCTGTAACGCAGATAGATTTATTTTTGTATACGTTGAAAAATTTTTTTTTATATATTTCACATATATTTTACATATCGAGGCTTTATATTCAATAATACCCTCTATCTGCACACTTTTCACAAATCACATATATATATCATATTCTGATATAAAAATCCACCTAAGATTTAACTGTCATCGGTGATATTAATGCTACCTTATATAACGCTTGACAGAAGATTTTACACTATTTCAAATTGGCAATCAGAAGTAATATCAGTGATGACAGGTAATACATAAGACCCAGATGGTCTCCCAAATCACAAATTAGTTTTTGTGCTAATTGCAGATAGAGGGTATTAATGAACTTAAGCCCACGATATTTCACATTTTTATATTTGCAAGTTATTGGAAGATTTCTGCTGTGTTTTGGCAACAACTTGTCTGCAGTAAAAAAGCATATAATTTGTGTTTCAAAAGTGTGTGAAAACCAATCAATTAACTTACATGATCTCGGTTCCGATATTAAATAATCAATAATTGTTTATACCCGCATTTTGGCACATTGTCTAGAATGTGCCATCTAATAGTGTCGTCGTTCTCCTTAGCTGCTTTTAAATGGTGTCGTCAGAAATTGCTGGCGGAGACATGTATACAGTGTAAGAAAATTCCTTTCTAAATATAATTGTTTCCTTATATAAAGGTTGGTTTCTTTTAACCCTTAGACATTCCGAATTTGTTCAAAATATGCTAATTTAAAACACAGAATTCTTTCAGTGTTCCTCCGGCGTTTTTAGACATGGACTGTACCTTCAATTTAATAGTGTTCGCTTTATTTCTGTGGAAACGAAACATGTTTTGCAAGTTCTGGATCATTTCTACACTCTTTCTTCAAATAATTCTCGTATTCCAGCTGCGTTTTGCGTTTGGTTTTTCGCATCGTGTTTTTACTATATTCATAATTTAAAATTTTTTAATAAAATCAATTGGAGCTAGTTCATGATTGCGTGTGGATTAATAGCACCACACTGAGGATTTGGCAACAACCTTTTCCATCTATTAAACAAGTAAGAAAGTCTAAGTTCGGGCGGAGCCGAACATTAAATACCCGGCGCAAGTATTAAATATATGTTTTCCACCTTTCCGAAAGCTACCGCTACATGATAAGCCGGGGTGTATACATTTTAAGTAAATTAGCGTCCTTAAATTTCGAAATATTGCAGTTTCAAGCATATCTGAAATTTACCGTTATATGAAAATCGGCCTCAATTTTAGTCCGATTTCAACAATTTTCAACGGTTTGCTTTTATGTGGCAAGCACAATAACCATACCGAGCTTGGTACAAATTGCTAGAACGGTTAGCGAGATACATATATGTGTGTAAATTTTGTCATAAACGTATTTCTTGGTAAAGAGTTGTTGCAATCATCAATTTTGAATAAATTAGCTTCAATATTTACTGATTTATCGAAGATTTTGTATTTCTCGAAATTACCGTTATATGG
>NW_023458557.1:11273434-11277463 GCF_013731165.1 Rhagoletis pomonella | reverse complement strand
CACATGATCAAGTGAATTGCAGCGGAATAGCTGCGCTTGATTGTGTTGGCATAACAAAAATGAAAATAGTGGAAAAAAGCAAACGATAATTTACAAGGCGTACTTAGCACGGTGCATAGGCAACTGGCTGTGTCAGTGGGATCGTCGGTTCGAATCCTATTGAAAGAAGTCTGATGAGGAAATGTGGTGATTTCCGAAAGAGCTATCACTTTTACCATTTTTTTCAAATTATTGTTGCTTTTCCACAATAAATTTTCATTTAAAAAACGGCCTCGAGCTCAATATAAATTGTTGAATGTAACACTTTTTTGTTTTATATCGATAATTGAATTAAATTAGATTTTTCGAACAGGTGGCAACCCTATTAAAAATATGTTCAATCTAAGATCTTCTTAAATCTCTGTCGTCTGGCACCCATATTGTTATACCTATTTTAATTACCCCGTTGCCTTAATTAAAATTGGATTTGATTGTTTAAACAGGTGGAAACCCTCCTACACGAAGTAAAGAAATAAAGTATTTTCAAAACTACTGCGATTGGACTCAATTAGCAAATATTGATTTAACTATTTAAATAATTTGAACCAAATTTTTAAACAGGTGGCAGCCCTCTTCAAACACTTTAAAAATATTCTAAACGTTCCAACTAAAGATCACTTAAGATTCACTCGCTTGACATCCATATTTTTATACTTAATATAAATTAGACTTTTCACACAGGTGGCAACCCTCTTCAAAATCTTTACAAACTACTACATACTTAAACTTTACCGTCTGGCACAAATACATATTTCTATTCCCCTAATTCAAATTGAATTTGATTTTTTTAACAGGTGGCAACGCTCATAAAGTTAAGTTAAGAAACAAACATTTTCAAAACTATTTCCATATATGCCCATTTTATAATAATTGGTTTAGCATTTAAAATAATTTGAACTTAATTTTTTAAATGGTGACAACTCTTTTCGAAAAACTTAAACCTCATTGCACACCTACAGCCAGAGCCCTTTGATTTGGCCCCTCACTTTTGAAAATCGAACGAACGGTGTGGATCTGCTGATATTGATTATTAAATTATTTGAATGCAAGTTTTTATCAGGTGGCAACTCCTTTCGAAAAAATAAAGCTTTATTGCACATCTACACTCCAAGCGCTTTAATTTTGCACCCCATTTTTGAAAATCGAGTGAACGGTGCAGATCTTTTATGCGGAACAAAAAATGCCTTCGCGTATTATTTTGAACTTAATTTCTTAACAGGTGGCAACTTTTTTCGAAAAATTAAAACCTTTTTGAACATCCACACTCTAAGCCTTTAACTTGGTACCTCTATTTTGAAAATCAAACGGACGGTGCGGATCTGGGGGCATTGATTAGCAAATAACTTGAGTTCAATTATTTAACAGGTGTCAACTCTTTTCGAAAAAATAAAACCTTATTCCACATCTACGGGCCAAGCGCTTTAATTTAATTTTGAAAATCGAGCGAACGGTGCAGATGTTTTAGGCTGCACAAAAAATGCCTTCGCGTATTATATATAATAGATAGATTACTGTTATTATTTCATAATTTGATCATAAATTCATTTTATATATTTTTATATATATTTTATATAATGGATCAAATTTTGCTAAACAAATATATTGTGTTACTCAACTGAAAATAACAGTTGATTTGACAGTTGTCAACCGAAAATGTTTGAATGTGATACAGAACTTGAGATCAGTGAGCCTTAAAACATAGTACGTTTAATTCTTGGGGAATTTTCCATATTTCTAGAGAAACTGACAGCCCCTTCGACCGTCGTAAACTCTTACAGCCGTATTCTAACAAAGTCACAAACTTTAGCTCATCACTGCTGTGATTTCTAGTGCACCTCAAAGCTTGCCGCTCAAAAAATATGCCGCTTCAATTCAATTTTTTAAATTTTTGTGTATTTTTCTAGCACTCAAAATCGAATTTTTTGTGACACATTTCTCGGCGTACTTGAAATCACAACAGTGATGAGCTAAGTTTTGTGACTCTGTTAGAATAGAGGGGTTAAGGTTTTAATTTGACGTAAATTCGTGACTAGCGTGACTAAAACCCTTATCAGTAGCATCATAAAAAAGGCGTGAGTAGTAGGTACTCATGAAATTTGATGTGTAAACATATGCTCACGGCAAAGCATAAAAGTATGTCTACATATAAATAAATCTCAATCAAAACCGTTAGCTGTCAAATTGGTTGTGCTTGTTATTCCCACAACTCGAGGAAAAGTTAAGTTTCTTCTTTATGCCACCGCGCTCACTCTTTTCTGCTACACATATTACGCTATTTAAATATATTTTAACTGCATATTTTATTAAAAATACCGTTACAAGCGTCTTTTCCTTACTAGGGTCAATTTTTGTTTACTTTTACATTTGACATTCCTCCTCTTCTTCGCAAATGTAATCGGTAAAACTAGGTTGGACACCAAAATTTATCGGTTTAATGTGGGAAAATTGTATAATTATAATTTGCATGGCTAATCTCTTTTTCTCGTTACGGATTAGGGAGTTTAGCTCGAAAATGAGGATAATCTACTTATGTTCAGTTACATACATACACATGTAGGTTAGGCTAGAAATTAAAGATAAATTTCACTTAATTTTAATCATTTTGCTGATTTAATTTTGTTTATTCATTTTCTTTTTTAATTCTTTTAATACATGAAATAATCGGTATGATTGATAAAATATTATACTTGTAAAATATCTTGAAAACACCGCATCAATTACTGTTCTTGAGCTTTTAGTTTGAGCATTTCTATTTGTATATATTCCTAAATTTAGTTTTTCTTTTAGGAATATTATCTGTGTTTCGGCTTTATCTGCCTCTAGGTTTACGTTAAAACCATGAAAACATATAACATGCCATCTTTTGTTTTCAAAATGAGAAGCTAAATTCATTTCTTCGGCATTTCCTCTTACTCAATAAACTTACAGGTTTTTACACGAACTTCCAGGAAGAAAAATGGGGGACAGGTAAAAAGATCAACGGAAATAAGGTCAATTGACTTTATTTCCCACCCTGGTAAGAAATAAAGTAAATTGACATTATTACCTTTTCAAAAGCGAAATAAAGTAAAATTTGGAAATAAAGTCATTGACGCTATTATCTCATTCAAATGGAAATAGGGTCAACAATGCTTAAAGTATGTCGATCCATAGAAAAAAATGTTGTTCTTAAGCTAAGTGTACACGGTAGAAAAAAAAACGCAAGTTTTAGACAAAAATCTCGCTAGAGACGTGTAAACACTCAATAGAGCTCTACGAGAGACTCACCCACAATGACTATGTGAGAGTTATTTAGCGAGACTTTTTCGCCGTGTACACAGTCCATTACAATAAACATTTCCCCGTAAGCGTTGTTTTTATACCCGAGCGCACTTGTGCACAAGGGTATTATAACTTTGTTCACATAACGGTTGTTTGTAACAGGCAAAACGAATCGAGATAGATATAGACAAATGTATACATAAATGATCAGAATGAAAAGAGAAATCGATTAAGCGGTGACTGTCTGTCCGTCCGTCCGTCCGTCCGTCCGTCCGTCTGTGCACACGATAACTCGAGTAAAAATTGAGATATCTTAACGAAACTTGGTACGTGAACTTCTTTTGGGCGTGGGACAGACGGTATTGAAAATGGGCGAAATCGGATAATAACCACGCCTACCTCCCATATAACGGTAATTTTAAGAAATACGAAAACTGCGATATTTTAGTAACTACTGAAGCTAATTCACTCAAAATTGATACTTACAATGAGTTTCAGACGGAAAACATGAATATTATTAATTTTTGGAAAATGGGCGTAGCCACGCCCACTTATGGTTACATGTGTATATCTTGGTAACCGCTGCACCAATTTCTTCCAAACTTAGCACAGTTGTTGGCCTTAGTACAGCTTACTAAATGGCTGAAAATTTTAAAAATCGGACAATAACCACGCCTACCTCCCATATAACGGTAATTTCGAGAAATACAAAATCTTCGATAAATCAGT
>NW_023458557.1:11267179-11273334 GCF_013731165.1 Rhagoletis pomonella | reverse complement strand
CTGTAACCAAGGTCACCCTATTATCCTTACCAACAATTTCCTTTTTGTAAAGTGCTTTCTGCTTCGCCTTTATCTGTTTATCCCTAACGTAAACCTCATCTCCTGGCCTAAACTTCTTAGGTCTTTTCCGTTTTTTATTCAACCGGAGATTTCTAAGCTCCTGGTTCCTCTTGATTTGTTCCCTGATTTCTTTGTGAACCCTGTTTTTGAAGTCGGTCAGTCCTTGGTAGTGAATTCTTTCAGTTCTAATGAAAAATATGTCACTGGGCTTCCTTTTCGTTACAGAATGTATTGTTGTGTTGTAACGATCGACTGCAATATACACCAATTCTTTAGGTCTAGCGTTATTAATTTCTTTCTGAATGCATCGATAGATTTCAGTGATCGTAGAGTGGAATTTTTCAACCTGACCGTTTACCTCGCTTCTTTGAACCGGAGTCTGATATAGTTCAATCCCCAGACCTCTTATATAGTTACATACCAAAGGAGTCATGAATCCCCTCTCGTTATCGGTTACTATCATTTTAGGAGTTGTAAAGTAATGGACTAGTTTAGCTAGCTTGGCGCGAATAGTGACGGATGCTCGGTTTTTTATGTGAAAAAGTTTTGCAAATTTGGAAAATTTATCTATGCAGGATAAAAATTTTTCTCCTTGAATTTCGAAGATGTCCACATGCACAATCTCGCATGGGTATTTCGGCACCGGAGTGTCTTTTATCGGCGGTACTGGAGGATGCCTATCATATTTGTTTGCGAGGCAGGTTTCACAAATGGTGGTGAATTTTCTTATCCGGCTCGCCATTTTGGGAAAATAGTATTTTTCTAGGATTTGCTCTTTATTTTCCCTCGAGTTCCTATGAGCCCTCCTATGTTCGTCCTCTATTATCCTACAAATTCTATCTTCGTTGGCAACATCTTCGACCACCCTCTGCGTTATCCTGATTTTGTATAAAAGAAAATGTTCCAGATACACTTCTTGCAGAAGCTGTAAATGATTCTCTGGAATTTTTACTCCGTTTATAAGTGATGGGTTTAAACGTTCTTTTAAGGCCTTGGTTAAGTTGGTTTTTTCAATTTTAGCTAAGCTGACATAGTGACGAGTGAAACCTGGATGTGGATTTTCCACGCAAATCATTGCATTCCCTTCCGTAAAAATAATTTGGTTTCGAAAAACGTTTAAAGGACTTTCTACATGTGGAATAAGGTCTGACGCATCCCGGTCCGCACTGTGAACTGTCCCCTCTTCGCTTCTAGCTTCTGTTGATAAATCGTTAGGCCCCAACGATGCTGTTAAATGGTTTGCCTGGCATGGAATTCTCGAAAGAGCGTCTGCCACAACATTTGATTTACCAGGAGTGTAAATCAATTCGTGGTTATACTCTTCTATTCTCGCCTTCCACCTCTTCAACTTTGCGTTGTAGTTCCTACTTCCCAACGCAAACGTGAGAGGCTGGTGATCAGTTAAAATTCAAATTTTTTTCGCCCCATATAGGTAAGATCTCAAATTATCTAGAGCCCAAACTATTGCCAACATTTCTTTCTCGTTTGTGGCGTAGTTTTCCTCCGTTCTAGTTAAGGATCTTGAAATGTAGGCGATGGGCCGATCTTTTCCTGGTTCTCCTTGAGACAGCACCCCACCAATGGCATAGTTTGAAGCGTCAGTGGTAAGGTTAAATGGTTTTTCGAAATCTGGGAAAGCAAGAATATCTGAGGAAACTAGTAGTTTTTTTAAATTATCGACCTTCGAAGGATCCGGTTTCATCCCATCAGACGTAATCACATAACCCAGAAATTCTACCTCTGTTCTCATAAATTTATTTTTATCCAGATTCACTCTCAAATTAGCGTCCGCGAGCCTTTCGAATACTATTTCTAAGTTTTTTAAATGCTCATCAGTATTTTTCCCAAAGACAATAATATCATCAATATACACATAGCATATCCTCCCAATATATTCTTTAAGGACGTCATCAATCATGCGTTGGAATATAGCCGGCGCATTTTTCAATCCAAAAGGTAGTCTCAGAAATTCGTATTTTCCATTCATAGTTGAAAACGCGGTTTTGGGTATATCTGAATCCTTCATCGCAATTTGATGAAAGCCTGAGGTAAGATCAATCGTCGTGAAATATTTAGCATTCCCTAGACTGGCCAGTGTTGCGTTAATATCTGGAATAGGATAAGCGTCTGACACGGTAACCGCATTCAAACGTTTGAAATCTACAACCATTCTATACTGCTTTTCACCGGACGGCTTAGGTTTTTTCGGAACTACCCAAATGGGAGAATTATACGGACTTTTAGATGGCCGTATGATGCCTTCCTCGAGCAATTCAGTTACCTGTTTCTCTACCTCTTCCCTCATGTTGGCAGGATATGGATAACTTTTTGTGTATATGGACTCATCTGTAGTGGTTTTTATCTCAGCTCGAACTGAGGTTTTGATGTTTGTTTTTATATTCAGTGGTCCGAACAAGTGGGAGTACTTTTCTACAAGAGACTTTAAAATAGGAACTACTGCTTTAGGAATTTCAGATGCTTCAGAAAAATTAATGCTTCCAACTGTTTTGTTTCTCAGTGGAATTTTAATGTTCGGCTCGATTGTGAGAATGTGGTTTTTCCTATCTATCACCGCACCGAGTGCCTTTAGCGTATCATCCCCTATAATGCCGTCAAAAGATTGAAGTCCTGGTAATGTGTAAAAAGTTGTCCTGGTGTCGTTCCCTACATTATGGAAAAATTTTCCACAAATTTTCCTGTTTATTACTATTGGTCCTGCCACCGTCTGCACTGAGAAAGGTGGATCGACTGGTATTGAACGAGCAGCTAGAGTAGGCTTTATGAAATTTTTATTTGCCCCCGTATCTATAAGGAAGTTTAAGGCAGTACTGCTGTTGGTCAGGCACGTCAGGTAAGGTATGCTTGAATATGAGGCACTACTCCTCATATGAAATAAGCTGGTGGCCCGGTCGTCAAAAAACTTACCTGCTGTGAATCGTCCTCTGTACGTTCACAGTAATTTGAAGAATCATGTCCTTCTTCAGGACTAATGGCTTCTATATTATACAATTTTTGTTGTTTTGGGAAGGCACCTTTTGATGATGTAGGCCCCCTCTTAAAAGCGTTTGTGCCTGAGGGTCGGTTCATATAGTTGACCTGCCTCGTTTGGACACTACCGTCAACTTCCATTTTCTCGACGGGTTTAGGGGCAGTTGGTATGGCTGGAGCTGATGAACTCGTTCCTTGGTTGACCTGGAGCCTGTTGTACGGGGTCCTCTTATATTCCGAATTGTGATTCCTGTTCACCCAGTTATAACTCGAGCGTGCGCGTGGCGGTAGCGGTGGCCTCTGTGTTGATAAAATATTCGTTGGGACAACGACTCTGTTCATTGAGCCTGTGTGAACTATCGTATTCCGCAACGTTAAATTCTGAATGTCCAGGCAGGCTGAGTAAGCTTCTGGCAATGTTTTTGGTTTTTGTACGATGAGCATGCGGGACAACTCGGGACTCAAACCCCGGATGAATACATCTAGAGCTCTGTTTCGATATGTTTCCACAAGGACTGATACTGTCTCTTGTGAGTAATCGTCACACTTAATTTTGTTTACAATAAGCGACAGTTGGTGGTTAACAGTTGCGTAGAATTCATCCAATTTCGAATTCCCATGAGCTAACTGATTAAGTTGATGTTCGAGGGTGCGAATATCCCTCTTATCGGCGTAGTGAAGCGAAAGGACTCTTTTTATCTCTGTCCAGTCACTCTCAAAAACGTTATACGCAACCAAGGCTGCATCCGCTCCACCCCGAATTTTTTGCCTTACATGCTGAAGGATTGCGCGATACAAAGGCTTTTCTTTGACCACTGCGTAATCAGTCAAAATGCCCTCGACGTTGTGAACCCACGAGATGTATTGAGAAGGACTACCCTCAAAAACTTGCAGCTCCTTCACACAATCAGGGAGTCTGCCAATGTCCCTCAAGTCCTGCTCCGATAGTGGTGTTCGCACCGCTGCCGGCACCCCTTGCGGCTGCGTTCTCATGCTAGCCTGTTCTACGCTACCTAACCGTCCATCAATCCTGCCCAGATTTTGGTCCAGAATTGCGCTATTAGACTCAATCCTTCCTAGCCTAGATTCCAGAGCGACACCGTTGCTTTCGATACCGCTAAGTCGTACCTCAAGCCTCCTAATCTGCTCGAGAAGAGCATTAACACCCCCATTGAGCTCATTAACTTTGGTTGTTAAGGCGTCCATTTCAATACAATAGTAAATTTTTCCTTTAATTAATTATTTTTAACTGAATCAAGGCACGGGGATACGCACTAACTACTTTTATAGCACAGTACGATAATGCAATAAAATTGTTCCTATTTGGCACACAGTGGCTCTTTAAGTTTATTTTTATTTTATATGCGTTTTTTTTTGTTTGGTATTATTTTTCTTCTTTTTTGTTGTTGCTTGAGGTTACCGCTCTTTTCTTACACTTTGACAGTTTCCTGCAAAAGAACACGAAAAGAACCGTAAATAGGTTTGTGAAACTTTTACCGTGTTCTGATGTGAACGGCGACATGTACCAGGTTGGCGTTTCACAGTACATTAGTCTTTAAATGCTTTTAGTTCTGGTCAAGGAAGGGCTGTGTAATCCGTTTTAGTCGTCAACAATCAGATTGAAGGCAACCTACTAAGGCACAGCTTGCTCCACAACATAATCTTGGACCTATCGCAATCTCCAGTGTGTTCTGATGTGTACGCTGGAAGTGCCATCGAAATCAAGGAGTGGCTGCCGTGTTCTTATGTGAACGACAACGTGCACCCAAAACGGGCGTACCTAGACTAAGACTGGTGGCTATTGCAGGATCACAAAATATGTTAACCAATTGGCTTTGTGATGGTGGATTCCGGCCTAGGAGTACAGGGACGCGGATCCGCCTAGCCAATAAGATTGCGCAAGGATATCCAGTTCTGTGACTGTGGAGGCGTCAAAGGTTTTCGCTTTCTCATTCTTTTGATATCGTTAAAATTTAAATGTGTCGAAGATTTCACTTCCTTTCATTCTTTTGTTATAATATTTGATTTAAGTATGTACCTGAGGGTCTTCGGGGTCACAGGACATTTTACACTATTGTTATTCCTGTATCAGCCAACAATGACTGACAGGAGAGGACGTAGTAATTTATAGTCTAAGCCTGAGGTTCATCGGGGTCACAGGACTTAGCAGTGTTGAATTAATTAACTTATTGCACTTATGAGCCTATTTGACAGCTTTATTTTTATTATTTAAGTTGTTTGACCTCTTCTAGGAAGAGGAGCTTTTATACTCTGGAGTGCCCCGTGGGGATCGCAGAGCTAAGCTAATATTATAAACCGGAAGGTGGTCCTGATGGACCGCGGTTTCGAAATATTTTGTTATGTGGATGTACAAGCCTTTTGTTATAATTTTAATTTTTTATTTCACTTTTGCACTAACACTTTGCCACTACCACTTTATCACATCACTTTCCATCACCTGCAGCAATCATTCGGAAAGGATTCCCACAATTAAGGGGATCCTTCCCGAAGGAGTCCTACGGTTAAGCAGGCTCCTCACAAGGACCCACATTTCAGTGGGTCCCTGCTCGGGCGCCACTTAACGAACACGCGGATGCGTGCTCGAAAAAATTAAAGTTGGGGGCCGCCCCGCGGCCCCAGGTTTCCCTAAGGATAAAAATAAAAAGCAAGATTAGCAGTACAAGTGTATATTTACCATTCGGCTCCCCAAATAATAATGAATACAAAATATTACTTAAAGCTATCGCTAAGTATCTAAACGGCCCGAATTAATTGATTAGTTGCTGACGCTGCGCTTCCCACGATTTGCATTTTGGTTGCATAAAACCAATTGGTATCGCTTACGTTGCAGGTCAATTACCTGCACTGGCTATGCGCGTGTTTGGTGAAGTGCGGCGTCAGCACATTCGCATTAGTAAGTAGGTTGGCCCCCTTGTTAACTTGGATAACTTTGAGCGCTTCGAGCGACCTCTAAATATTTTTTGATTTCAAAATAAAAAAAATAGGGGTATACTTTTTTCGATATAGAACAACCCTAGTGGTTATACTCTCCCTTCGGTACCATATATACTTTTGAACTCTTATCAAACACTTTTTGCTATGAATAA
>NW_023458557.1:11264524-11267079 GCF_013731165.1 Rhagoletis pomonella | reverse complement strand
TCGAACCGACCATCCCACTGACTCAGCCAGTTGCCTATGCACCGTGCTAAGTACGCCATGTAAATTATCGTTTGGTTTTTCCCACTATTTTCATTTTTGTTATGCCAACACAATCAAGCGCAGCTATTCCGCTGCAATTCACTTGATCATGTGGTTGTTGGTATTGTTGGTTTTTGCTAATAATTCTATTTTTAGAATGTTTAATTTTTAGGTGTGGTGCTCGTCCTTAACTTATTTGTTTTTGTTATTTTTTTGGCCTTTATAACAATTATATTCAACAATTTATATTTAGCTCGAGACCGTTTTAAATAAAAATTTTTATTGTGGAAAAGCAACAATAATTTGAAAAAATGGTAGAAGTGATAGCTATTTCGGAAATCACCACATTTCCTCATCACACTTCTTTCAGTAGGATTCGAACCGACGATCCCACTGACTCAGCCAGTTGCCTATGCACCGTGCTAAGTACGCCTTGTAAATTATCGTTTGCTTTTTTCCACTATTTTCATTTTTGTTATGCCAACACAATCAAGCGCAGATATTCCGCTGCAACTCACTTGATCATGTGGTTGTTGGTATTGTTGGTTTTTGCTAATTATTCTATTTTTAGAATGTTTACCTTTTAGGTGTGCTCGTCCTTAAGTTATTTGTTTTTGTTATTTTTTTGGCCTTATAATAATTATATTCAACAATTTATATTGAGCTCGAGGCCATTTTTTAAATGAAAATTTATTGTGGAAAAGCAACAATAATTTGAAAAAATGGTAGAAGTGATAGCTATTTCGGAAATCACCACATTTCCTCATCAGACTTCTTTCAGTAGGATTCGAACCGACCATCCCACTGACTCAGCCAGTTGCCTATGCACCGTGCTAAGTACGCCATGTAAATTATCGTTTGCTTTTTTCCACTATTTTCATTTTTGTTATGCCAACACAATCAAGCGCAGCTATTCCGCTGCAATTCACTTGATCATGTGGTTGTTGGTATTGTTGGTTTTTGCTAATAATTCTATTTTTAGAATGTTTAACTTTTAGGTGGGCTCGTCCTTAAGTTATTTGTTTTTGTTATTTTTTTGGCCTTATAATAATTATATTCAACAATTTATATTGAGCTCCAGACCGTTTTTTAAATGAAAATTGATTGTGGAAAAGCAACAATAATTTGAAACAAGTAAGAGCAGCGCTGTCTTCGGCTATGCCGAAGGCTTCATACCTTTCATGAACATCTGCAAATTTTACTTTGACAGATTACTGCTTTTAAATACATCTGCATACATCGATAGAGGAGTTACATACTTATATAAAAAATCGCATCTAAACAATCAGAGGTATGGAAGATATACTTTATATGACACCAATCTAAGTGATTTTCACCGCTATGTTATCGGTATGTAAACCGGTAACACAATTTATTGGGTTTAGTTTCGTACATAAAGGAGATATATGGCAAAAACTGGTATCTTAACAATCAGTGCTATAGGAGATAAAGCTTATACAGCATAGATTTTGACGATTTTCTCAGTAGACTTTGTATTATTATTTATAAAATATCTTACGAAATTTATCGGTTTTAGCTGTTCAAATAAAGGAGTTTTACAGTAAAATCCCATATCTGAACAATCAGATGTATGGAAGATATATGTTGTAGTCATCCGATCCTTGCTATTTCCACTGTAAGTATTCTGTTAATCATGAGTGAAAATGGTGCGAAATTTCATGTTCCTAGCTGCATAAATGGAGGAGTTATGATAAAAGACCTCATATCTGAACAATCAGTTGTATGGGGGCTGCAGGTTATAGTGACCCGATCTTTGTTATTTTCGCTGTAAGTCTTATGTTGATAATGAGTGAAAACAGCGCGAAATTTCATGGTCCTAGCTATATAAATGGAGGAGTTATAACGCAAAATTTTATATCTGAACAATCAGTTGTATGGGAGCTATAGGTTATAGTTACCCGATCTTTTTAAATTTCACTGTAAGTTTTCTGTTGATAATTATTGAAAACAGTGCGGAATTTCATGTTCCTAGCTATATCAATGGAGGAGTTATAACGCAAAATTTTATATCTGAACAAGCAGTTGTATGGGAGCTATAGGTTATAGTGACCCGATCTTTGTAATTTTCACTGTAAGTATTCTGTTGATAATGGGTGCAAGTATTTCAAAATTTCATGTTCGTAGCTGCATAAATGGAGAAGTTTTAATGAAAAATCTCATATCTGAACAATCAGTTGTATGGGAGCTATATGTTATAGTGGTCCGATTCTTCCGGTTCCGACAAATGATTAATACATTATAAATATACACCCACCTACCAAATTTGATCCGGATATCTCGAAAACTGAGAGACTAGATTGCATACAAACAGACAGACAGACGGACAGACGGACATGGCTAAATCAACTCAGCTCGACGTTCTGATCATATAAGTATACATTTTCATGGGTCTATCTCTTTTTGTTCTGGTACTTACAAACATCGGACCAAAGTTATAATACCATTTCGTGCTCATGAAAGGTATAAAAATGGTAGAAGTGTAGCTATTTCGGAAA
>NW_023458557.1:11261798-11264424 GCF_013731165.1 Rhagoletis pomonella | reverse complement strand
ATAGTTACCCGATCTTTTTAATTTTCACTGTAAGTTTTCTGTTGATAATTATTGAAAACAGTGCGGAATTTCATGTTCCTAGCTATATAAATGGAGGAGTTATAACGCAAAATTTTATATCTGAACAATCAGTTGTATGGGAGCTATAGGTTATAGTGACCCGATCTTTGCAATTTTCACTGTAAGTATTCTGTTGATAATGGGTGCAAGTATTGCAAAATTTCATGTTCGTAGCTGTATAAATGGAGAAGTTATAATGAAAAATCTCATATCTGAACAATCAGTTGTATGGGAGCTATATGTTATAGTAGTCCGATTCTTCCGGTTCCGACAAATGATTAATACATTATAAAAATACACCCACCTACCAAATTTGATCCGGATATCTCGAAAACTGAGAGACTAGATTGCATACAAACAGACAGACAGACGGACAGACGGACATGGCTAAATCAACTCAGCTCGACGTTCTGATCATATACGTATACATTTTCATGGGTCTATCTCTTTTTGTTCTGGTACTTACAAACATCGGACCAAAGTTATAATACCATTTCATGCTCATGAAAGGTATAAAAAGTCATATTATGTATTATCTTAAACATATTACACTGTTTTTAGAGCAGCTTCTACGAAAAATTAACACTTTACTTAGCTATCCTCAAATTCGTAATTTTTTTCTACTAATCTTAACGCTTATTTTCACTAAGTCAAATTCAATGGCATTTGCGGTCAAATAAGTGAAAACAAATTGTCAAATGAGACTAAAAAATGGTCTTTTGATTGATTTAGATCATAATAGGCCTTCAGGCGTGTACATGCGCTATTAAAGTGGCTATTTGTAAGTTTTTGGCCCATAATATCATCGGTAAAAGTAGGGATAAAGGAAAGAAAGTTGTG
This sequence comes from Rhagoletis pomonella, assembly GCF_013731165.1. NCBI lineage: Eukaryota > Metazoa > Arthropoda > Insecta > Diptera > Tephritidae > Rhagoletis > Rhagoletis pomonella. The sequence goes on along the minus strand of NW_023458557.1, from coordinate 11,263,524 downwards.
TCAAAATATGTCAAAAAATTTTGTTGTTAAAATATCACATAAAGAAAACCAGCCTTTATTCGCCCATAGAGTTAGGGATGCAACATCGCTCTTAAAAACATCGATGTTCCCGCAACAAACATCGATGTCAAAAAACATCGGTTATAAAAACGATACATCGATGTTTTACCGATGTTTTAATATCTCATCTACTACACGAAATAAAATGTAGCCTGAAATCTTTTTTTAACTCGAAAGAACTAGATTCACATATCCGCTGCAAACCATAACTTTATACAAAACTTTGAACGATGTCGATGTTTTTCACTTTCCTAGTCGATGTATCGACGATGTATCGTCCAGCAAAACATCGATATTAACATCGATTTTTTTGGACGAAACATCGATGTTTTGAAACATTGATGCATCGTTTGCATCCCTACACACAGTCCAGCGTCTGGGATGTCTTCAAATTTCATATTTTCTTTAGATGAGAACTATAGCTATTTGACCCATATTCGCTTTTTGTTTTGTGGAAATATATTTAAAATGGTTTCGAAGTTACTTACGGTAATTTGATTATTTTCTAACAGACTTTTCCTGTTGTTTTTAAAAAAAAAAGCTGGATAAAGAAGTATACTTCGCAAAGTGTGTTTTTTGTCTTTTTCGCCAATATTTTTCAGTAGTCAAAATTAAACAAAAACAACGCTATAGTCTATAAATATAGGCTCAGTTAAAAAAAACCCTGTTATGTTTAAAGTGCATCCATCTTTTGTATTCATGTTTTAAGAAAAATGTATAAAATAAACTACAAATGAATGATGTAAATTTTTTTAGTTACAATCTGTCTCATTTAGGTACATTTATTTTATGATATTAGGTACAATCTGAAATTTCCATTTTTCATCCCTGGTTTGTAAGCAAGTGTCTGTACAAGTGAGCGCAGTTCTCAGTGTCCGTTTTGTAGTTCAGTCTTATGTTTGCCGGTGTGTTTATTATATGTAACATTTCTAAAGTAAAGCGCTTATTGTAGTATTGTTCTTGTTGTAGAATCGCAGCGTCGTTGAAATTCGGTGAGTGACCGCTAACTGCACAGTGGGCCATGAGTGCTGTTTTTTGATATTTGTAAGCTGGCATTGTTTTAAGTCCGATTTGAGTTGTGCTAATCTAGTTTTTAATTTTAATTTTGTGGTTCCTACATATAGGCTATTACATGACTCGTTGTTTTTACCTTTACAAGGGGTTTTGTAAATAACATTACTTTTTCCAATTCGGGTATTTTTGACTTTGTTTTATTAAATATGTTTTTTAATGTATTTGTAGGTTTTTTTTTTGTATTTTGCTGTATTGATTATCATCGATTTGGGGTGTTTAGAATTAAAATTGATGATTCGTCCTGATGATGTTGGTTTCTTATACCACCTTAACTTTAATTGGTTTCCTTGTCTGATTATTATGGAGTCTAGATAAACTAATTTTCCGTTGTCGTATTATTCTATTCTAGTTTTATATTCCTGTGAAAAGAATTCAGTGCGTCACATGACAGTACCAAACTCCACGTCTAACAGTGCGGACGTGTAAATTAATGTATGTACACATTTTGTTTTTAATTGTTGTTTTTGGAATTAGTATTTACGTATATTTTATGTTTTACATGTTTGTCAATAGTTGCCCTGAGGACGGTTACCGAAGCGTAATCGAAATATATCGGAGAGAAACACCAAAAAACTTGTGTTTTCATACAAAA
>NW_023458557.1:11258663-11261698 GCF_013731165.1 Rhagoletis pomonella | reverse complement strand
GCAAAATGGGTCGAAACCGAAAACTTTCGCCAAATGGATTTTTTTTTTTCAAAATTCCGCACAATCGCTGAGTTTTGATGTGTTCGATTATGTCCCTATCTAAATTCCGCGCAGTTCATAATTTGAATCTTTGGAAACTATCTCAAGACTGACAGTGTTGGTGGCATTTACTAAGCTCTTAAGAACTTAGACGCTAACCGTGACGATAAACATTAAGAAAAGGACAGAGAAGAAGACAGAGGTAGAGAAAGGGAAAGGGATAAAGATATATTATGTCAAGCTAGTGAGCTACATAGCTCCGTCACTCCAACTAAACTCAGCTCACCAAAATTCACCTTAACTCAACGTAATAGGTAAATACATACATATATGATGGTAAATTTAAATACTTAGTGTAGGGGCAAACGTGAAAGTAAATATGTAGATAAACAAATTAATAGAGATAAAGATAAAGACGAAAAAGCATGAGGATGGGGATAAAGTTAAAGAAAACAAGTAAGAAAGTCTAAGTTCGGGCGGAGCCGAACATTAAATACCCGGCGCAAGTATTAAATATATGTTTTTTCACCTTTCCGAAACCTTGCGCTAGATGGTAAGCCGGGATGTATCAATTTTGAGTAAATTAGCGTCCTTCAATTTCGAAATATTGAAGTTTCAAGCATTTCTGAAATTTACCGTTCAATATTTACTGATTTATCGAAGATTTTGTATTTCTCTCCGTTATATGGGATGTGGGCGTGGTTATTGTCCGATTTTAAAAAGTTTCTGCGATTTTTTATACTGTACCAAGGCCAACAACTGTGCCAAGTTTGGAAGAATTTGGTGCAGCGGTTACCAAGATATACACATGTAACCATAAGTGGGCGTGGCTACGCCCATTTTCCAAAAATTTATAATATTCTTATTTTTCATCTAAAACTTATTATAAATATCAATTTTGAGTGAATAATCTCCAGTAGTTACTAAAATATCGCAGTTTTCGTATTTCTGAAAATTACCGTTATATGGGAAGTAGGCGTGGTTATTGAGCGATTTTAAAAATTTTCGGCCATTTGGTATGTTGTGCGAAGGCCAACAGCTGTGCCAAGTTTGGAAGGAATTGGTGCAGCGGTTACCAAGATATACACATGTAACCATAAGTGGGCGTGGCTACGCCCATTTTCCAAAAATTTATAATATTCTTATTTTTCGTCTAAAAATTATTGTAAATATCAATTTTGAGTGAATTATCTTCAGCAGTTACTAAAATATCGCAGTTTTCGTATTTCTGGAAATTACCGTTATATGGGAAGTGGGCGTGGTTAAAGTCCGATTTCGCCCATTTTCAATACCAACCTACCTTGGATTAAGGGAAACCTACATACCAAATTTCGTTGAGATATCTCAATTTTTGCTCGAGTTATCGTGTACACGTACAGACGGACAGACGGACAGACGGACGGACAGACAGACATGGCTTAATCGATTTATTTTTTCATCCTGATCATTTATGTATACATTTGTCTATATCTATCTCGATTCGTTTTGGCTGTTACAAACAACCGTTATGTGAACAAAATTAATATACCCTTGTGCACAAGTGCGCTCGGGTATAAAAACAAGTAAGAGCAGCGCTGTCTTCGGCTATGCCGAAAGCTTCATACCTTTCATGAACATCTGCAAATTTTACTTTGACAGATTACTGCTTTTGAATACATCTGCCTACATCGATAGAGGAGTTACATACTTATATAAAAAATCGCATCTAAACAATCAGAGGTATGGAAGATATACTTTATATGACACCAATCTAAGTGATTTTCACCGCTATGTGATCGGTATGTAAACCGGTAACACAATTTATTGGGTTTAGTTTCGTACATAAAGGAGATATATGGCAAAAACTGGTATCTTAACAATCAGTGCTATAGGAGATAAAGCTTATACAGCATAGATTTTGACGATTTTCTCAGTAGACTTTGTATTATTATTTATTAAATATCTTACGAAATTTATCGGTTTTAGCTGTTCAAATAAAGGAGTTTTACAGTAAAATCCCATATCTGAACAATCAGATGTATGGAAGATATATGTTGTAGTCATCCGATCCTTGTTATTTCCACTGTAAGTATTCTGTTAATAATGAGTGAAAATGGTGCGGAATTTCATGTTCCTAGCTGCATAAATGGAGGAGTTATGATAAAAGACCTCATATCTGAACAATCAGTTGTATGGGGGCTGCAGGTTATAGTGACCCGATCTTTGTTATTTTCGCTGTAAGTCTTCTGTTGATAATGAGTGAAAACAGCGCGAAATTTCATGGTCCTAGCTACATAAATGGATGAATTATAACGAAAAATCTCATATCTGAACAATCAGTTGTATGGGAGCTATAAGTTATAGTTACCCGATCTTTTTAACTTTCACTGTAAGTTTTTTGTTGATAATTATTGAAAACAGTGCGGAATTTCATGTTCCTAGCTATATAAATGGAGGAGTTATAACGCAAAATTTTATATCTGAACAATCAGTTGTATGGGAGCTATAGGTTATAGTGACCCGATCTTTGTAATTTTCACTGTAAGTATTCTGTTGATAATGGGTGCAAGTATTGCAAAATTTCATGTTCGTAGCTGCATAAATGGAGAAGTTATAATGAAAAATCTCATATCTGAACAATCAGTTGTATGGGAGCTATATGTTATAGTGGTCCGATTCTTCCGGTTCCGACAAACGATTAATACATTATAAAAATACACCCACCTACCAAATTTAATCCGGATATCTCGAAAACTGAGAGACTAGATTGCATACAAACAGACAGACAGACGGACAGACGGACAGACGGACAGACGGACAGACGGACAGACGGACATGGGTAAATCAACTCAGCTCGACGTTCTGATCATATAAGTATACATTTTCATGGGTCTATCTCTTTTTGTTCTGGTACTTACAAACATCGGACCAAAGTTATAATACCATTTCATGCTCATGAAAGGTATAACAAGTAATTTTTAGCAAAAAAAAAAACCGACTTCAACTCCTATATAAAA
>NW_023458557.1:11255121-11258563 GCF_013731165.1 Rhagoletis pomonella | reverse complement strand
AAAAAAAAAAAAAAAAAAAAAAAAAAAAAAAAAAAAGATTCCGACGAACTGATAACCTCCTCCTTTTTTGGAAGTCGGTTAATAAGGAAAAGGATTGCCACTATGGTAGAGAAATAGATAGAGATAAGATAAAAAGATAAGCAAAAATATAAAAAATATTAAGATATGTTATGTCATGTTATGGTGCTAACCTCACTTCCACTAACCTCGATTGTGTTTAACCCATTTCAAGTCAACTCATCTAACCTCGATACACCTTAACTCACCTTAGCTCAACTCAACTCACTTCCCTTCAACTAAACTCAGCCCAGCTCAGCCCAGCTCAACTCACCTTAACTCTCTTTACCTCACCAATATTGTAGTAGTTGAATTTCAATAGCTAGGCGAACACTCGTCCACATAAAAGTAAAGCTATTTATATATTCCGACAATTTCTGTCTACCCCCTAGGTAAATAATTAGCGGAACTTGGAAAAAAACAGAAATTCGTTCAGCAAATTTTAAGAAACTCTACACCTTTTCCAAGAGTACTTCAGAAAGCGTAAAATATACTTCAGAAACCGTCAGATGTACTTCCGAAAACGTAAAATGTACTTCAGGATAGTCAGTTCATTTTACAGATGACTACTCTGAAGTACATTTTACTTTTTCTAACGTACATTTTGCGCTTTCTGAAGAAAATTTTACAGTTTCTGAAGTACATTTGACGCTTTCTGAAGTACTCTTGGAAATGGTACAAGTACAACACATCAGCTAACTACACCTTTTCCAACAGTATTTCAGAGAAAAAAAATAAATGTATTTCAGAAAAGGCCAAATGAATTTCAGAAAAGGCCAAATAAATTTCAGAAAAAGTCAAATGCATTTCAGAAAACCTCAAATGTATTTCAGAAAAGGGCAAATGTATTTCAGAAAAGCTCAAAAAAGCTTCTTTCACTAAGGAGCATAGAACACTATCTCGGCCAATTCCCTGCTCTAGCGAGGTCTAGAAGATGTTTATTTCACCATTACTTCTTTGATTATCTGGCGGATCTAAGTGCACAGCACTCTCGCGTGTTATTATTACATATAAGCAATTCGATCTACTTGTACATATTTCTAATTGAGAGGACGTAAACGGAACGACCTCAAACGGTACCACAAAGGGCCCACTGGTATTTTTTTTTTCAGGTAGAAAACGGGAGACAGGTTAGCAGCTATACTCACTCTAAATTTTATTGTAGTAGCGTCTTTCCATCTAAATCGAGGGCTTAAATTAAATACCATCTATTAACTTAACTGTCATCTCTGATGTTGGCTCCAACTTTGAACTCCAATAAGAAATTCTATCAACCAGCGATATATAAGGTTTGCATTGAAATCATTTATGACAGCAAGTCCTTTTTGTTAACATTGCAGATATATATTTAGAGAGCATTGAACATAAGCCCTTGTTATATTGTTCAGTAATTTAATGTCTGTAATAGATTCTGAAACTATTACAGCTATAAGTTATCTCGTAGTTAAAAGTAAAATTTATATCTAAGTCCACGGTGTGGGATTCCCAGCGTGGAAGTGTGCGAGTATTTATTTTATTGGTAGCCAAAATAGTGAAACTTTAATCTTGATATGTATTTGTTTATATTTCCAAACAGTGGCGGTTAACACAAGATTTATTTTAGTGGCTGATGTGTACATAGTTAATTCAAAGGGTATGTAAGAAAGCCACGAACAGTTTGTAATACAAAAATCTACAAGTCGGTACAAATCTATCTATGTACATATCTATACCAAGATGTGTTATTAACTTGCTACTGCCTGTTACAAGCATGTATGTGCTTAGTATTGATTATAAAGTCTGTTACTGCCATCACATCGCCAACGATATAGCTTTGCAGGCGACAGGTGGCTCATAAAATGCTGTCTCGGAATTTCACCTCAGAGACTTGTTTTGTTTTAACGCCGTTGTCGCTCGTTCTTAGTGCTAGGACATGCACTTATGTGTGTATGTCTGTGCGTGCTAGCTGCAGTAGATTCTTTTTATTTTCCCGAGCATCAAATATGCTCCGACTTATATGACAGCGTGTGTAGTACACGCAATTGTATTATATTTTCTTGTATGCTATTTCTTAGTTATATTCTTCCTTATTTTTATTATTGTGTATTACTGCTATTGTTTTTTTCTTGGCTCGAATTCACTATTCTCAGCGCAATTATTATTTCAATTTTACAACTTGTGATGGTGGCGTCTGCTCTTGCCAGACAATTCCAATTCAAGTTTTGCGTGCCATGTCCTTTGACTCTACATATGTGTGTGTTGCCATATATAAATAAAACTATAAAACAACTAGTAAGCTAAATGTTATAAGCACACGTCATAAGCAGGCAGACACAAATTCTTGCGAGCCCGTCGCTCGTGTGTGCAAGTAAATTTTTTATTATTTTACAGCCTTTGTCATGTCGCACAAAGAGTGATAGTGAGTGTTAATGTTGGCAACATTAGTGAGTGCTAATGTTGGCACGAATGTCATAAAAGAATGCTGAGTTCACGACAGAAATGCATAAACAATCGGTGTTGTACTAGTGGAAGCATAGGAATAAACAAAGCAAATTATAAACAAAAACCAAATAAAAAAAAATACCAGATACCAATACACGCCCACATAACAATTATACTACTATCTGTATATACAATTTTTAGTTTGTTTCTTTACTAACTTTAATTAAAACACATATGCACATACATACTTTTCAATTCAGCGATTTGTTTAGCGTACCGTCATTGATAGATATCTATCGATTTGGTTTGTGAAGACATTTTTTGTGGCAATTCGACGTGCCGACTTTTATAATTCTCTTTTATTAGGCTTTGCAATTTACTTTGTTTTTAGTGGGTGTGTTTCACAATTTGAGCAAAGTTTTTACGTACGATGCACAGTGGTTCGGATAGCAGATCTAGCTGGACGAAAGTAAAATTTTTTTTGTTTTTAAAATACTTAACGGTATTAGAATACATTCCTGACAATACATACAAATAGAAATTGCATTTATTAAAGCATTAACATATGAAAACAAACAAAAAAAGGTAAGTCAACGCCGCCTATTTGAGAACTCTATTTTAAAAGCTGAAATTTAACTTAAAAGATTGCTAATTGCACGCACAAATATTTGCGTAATTGCAAATTGACTTTATAAACAAAAAATTACACTTATTCCGCTATAGATTCAGAGGTCATAACGCAATTTATGTCCACCATTGGTATAAGCAAATTTATTCTGAAAAATCGTCGTATTGATTAATTAAAAAAATAAATTAAAGAGTAGGAAAAGTAAAGGCCGCCGAGGGCCGTTATAAAACCACTCGAATATTATTCTTTACACCTTCGCAAATGCAGAGGGTAAGCTCGATAACCAAGTGACAGTATGTCAAATCTCAAAATTCAAAAGTAATTATTAACAGGAAT
>NW_023458557.1:11253283-11255021 GCF_013731165.1 Rhagoletis pomonella | reverse complement strand
GGTAAGGCGAGCACATACAGTATAACCCGCTTAAGTACCTCACGAAAGTCTGCTGAGGAGATGTGGTGATCTCCGAAATAGTGTTATAACTTCTACGACTTAGACTTTTTTGCTTTTTCAATTTTTCCTAATAAACAATCGTGGTACAAAGCTCAATAAAAATATTAAAAATAAAATGTTAACAAGCCACAATAACATTGACAAATACATAGTTTAGGAAGAGCCTGCCTGAAACTGTACAAAAAAAAAGCAAATAAGCAAATGGATGTATAGAATTGACAACAACAACCACGCTGTCGAGTTTAAATAGCGGCAAAATCAGCTGCACTTGATAGTCGTTGGTTGAATAAGGAAAATGAATTAGCAACAAGAGTTTACGGGATGTACATAGCTCAGTGGTTAGCGCTTCTGACTTTGAACATCGAATACGCAGGTTCGATCCCTTTGTTGCTTTTTCAATTTTTTCCTAATAAACAATCGTGGTACAAAGCTCAATAAAAATATTAAAAATAAAATGTTAGCAAGCCAAAATAACATTGACAAATACTTAGTGTAGGAAGAGCCTAAAATACATAGTTTAGGAAGACCCTGCCTGAAACTATACAAAAAAAAAAAGCAAATAAGCAAATGGATGCATAGAATTGACAACAACAACCGCGCTGTCGAGTTGAAATAGCGGCAAAATCAGCTGCACTTGATAGTCGTTGGCTGAATAAGGAAAATGAATTAGCAACAAGAGTTTACGGGATGTACATATGTAGCTCAGTGGTTAACGCTTCTGACTTTCAACATCGAATACGCAGGTTCGATCCCTGCTGAAGTCTAGAAAAAAGAAGTCTGCTGAGGAGATTTGGTGATCTCCGAAATAGTGCTCTAACCTCTACGGCTTAGACTTTTTTGCTTTTTGAATTCTTCCTAATAAACAATCGTGGTACAAAGCTCAATAATAATATTAAAAATAAAATGTTAACAAGCCACAATAACATTGACAAATACATAGTTTAGGAAGAGCCTGCCTGAAACTGTACAAAAGAAAAAGTAAATAAGCAAATGGATGTATAGAATTGACAACAACAACCACGCTGTCGAGTTTAAATAGCGGCAAAATCAGCTGCACTTGATAGTCGTTGGTTGAATTAGGAAAATGAATTAGCAACAAGAGTTTACGGGATGTATATAGCTCAGTGGTTAACGCTTCTGACTTTGAACATCGAATACGCAGGTTCGATCCCTGCTGAAGTCTAGAAAAAAGAAGTCTGATGAGGATACATAGTTTAGGAAGAGCCTGCCTGAAACTGTACAAAAGAAAAAGTAAATAAGCAAATGGATGTATAGAATTGACAACAACAACCACGGTGTCGAGTTTAAATAGCGGCAAAATCAGCTGCACTTGATAGTCGTTGGTTGAATAAGGAAAATGAACTAGCAACAAGAGCTTACAGGATGTACATAGCTCAGTGGTTAACGCTTCTGACTTTGAACATCGAATACGCAGGTTCGATCCCTTTGTTGCTTTTTCAATTTTTCCTAATAAACAATCGTGGTACAAAGCCCAATAAAAATATTAAAAATAAAATGTTAGCAAGCCACAATAACATTGACAAATACATAGTTTAGGAAGAGCCTAAAATACATAGTTTAGGAAGAGCCTGCCTGAAACTATACAAAACAAAACAAAAAAAAGCAAATATGCAAATGGATACATAAAATTGACAACAACAACCACGCTGTCGAGTTT
>NW_023458557.1:11249673-11253183 GCF_013731165.1 Rhagoletis pomonella | reverse complement strand
AAAACTAGGTTGGACACCAAAAAGTTATCGGTTTAATCTGAGATATTGTTTGTTGTAGGAGAATTAAAATAATACACGTTTTAATTTACTTAAATTATAGTTTTATTCCCGAAAAATTAGCTTAATAAAACGTGAACGACGTCGGTAGAAGTTTCTAGAAGAATAACGTTTTTTAATAACTAGGTCAGAGAAGTATATGCAAATAAAGTAAATGAAACAACTGAACGAGAACATAGAAAATACAACATGAGGTGACCAGAATTAATAATACACAAAATGTTAAACAATTCTAAGACTTAAGTTGTTGCGCCAACATTCTCCCCCACAAAGAACAACTGTTCTTAAGCACGCTAAAGAGTGTTTGTAGTCTGAGCCGGTGGAGGTAATTTAATTTAGTCGCCTGGTTGACTAGGCTATGCCTCTGCTCACAGCGTACTGGTGATCAGACCTGGGGGGTGCATCTTCTAATGCGCTCGACGAAATAACCGCAAACTGTTCGTTAATAGGAAGAAAGGCTACTTTCGAAATTGGACGTTTGAATTCCTTGCCATGCGAATATAGGGTTACCACCCGCACACAGCCATCTGCTCCTGGATGAACCTGTTTAACTCGTGCCAGAGGCCACTTCCCAGGTGGACAGCGCTCGTCAAACACGAGAACCAATCACCTACTTCAGCATTCCTATTTAGCTTTAACCACTTCGGCCTTGCCTGCAATCGATTCAAATATTCACCTGCCCAGCGCTTTCAGAACTGTTGCTTCAAACGCTCAATCACTTTCCATCGGCTTAATCGGTCAATATTAGTATCCAGCATGCCCTTGTCGGGCACGCAAAGTGAAGGCTCACCAATAAGGAAATGTGATGGTGTGAGTGCGTCACTGTCTAGCGGGTCTGTGGAAAGCGGGCATAGAGGCCTTGAATTCAGACAGCTCTCGATTTGTGCCAAAAGCGTACTGAGCTCTTCGTATGTCAGGATTCGGTCTTTCATTACTCGCCGAAGGTGGTGTTTTGTTGATTTTACTCCAGCCTCCCAAAGACCACCAAAGTTGGGTGAGGCTGGTGGAATAAAATGCCATGTAGTGCCAGTATTCGCCAGACTTCCAAGAAGCTCCTCCGGTAATTTCGCAGTGCATCGATTATTTAACAATTGTAATTCTTTGCTTGCTCCTATGAAGTTTGTACCGCAATCTGAATACAAACCTGTACAAGCGCCGCGTCTTGCTACGAACCGTCGAAAGGCCGCAAGAAATGCATCGGTGGTTAGGCTTGTCACTGCTTTGAGATGGAGCGCTTTTGTAACCATGCAGACAAATAGACAGATATATCCCTTCGACGTAATCGTATTGCGGGTAGTGGATTGTTTAATGATGATTGGCCCTGCGTAGTCGACACCGCTATGTTTGAAGGGGCGCGTGGGATGCAAGCGTGCGCTTGGCAGGTTTCCCATAAGTTGTTCTGTTGCTTTAGCGTTATACCTGAAACAAATAACGCAACGATGTAAAACGCTCTTTGCGAGATTGCGTGCAGACAAGATCCAGTAAGTGTTAGCTACGTAAGATTGCATTTGCCGGACCCCTCCATGCAATGTTAAACGGTGTGCATTTCTGAAAATAAGCAAGGATAAAGGATTTGTTTTCGTTAGTAAAATCGGGTGTTTTTTTGAGTGACTGCACTCTGCGTTTTGTATACGACCGCCCACTCGTAGTAGACCATCGTTATCCACGTACGGACATAATCTAGCTAGGGCAGAGTTGGAGTTAATTGCTTTTGTTTTATTCAGCTCCATTATTTCTGCTGCAAAATCAGCCTCTGAGCACATTTGACGAGTCGCCGCAATGCGTGGTTTAGCTCATAGGTTTTTAGGAAGCCGGTCTCTTTCGTTACGTTTTCCGTCTCAACCTTTCCTTTATGTAATTGTGCATTCGCCGCGAAACGAAAGATGTATGCTACTATGCGCACTAGCTTGTTGAGAGAAGAGAATTTAGTTAATAGCTCTCGATATTCAACCTCTTTGCTGGCCGTAGTTATATGCATCACAATTTTAGTTCTTCGGGCTTCCAAGTCAGTCCAGTTAACAATAGGTCGCTTAGGCCAATTTTCCGCCAATTGCGATAACCATTGCGGTCCAGTCCACCACAACTTATGCGGACGGAGATCTTCTGAAGAAATGCGGCGTGAAGCGCAGTCGGCAGGATTCTGAGTAACGCTGTATTTCCGCAACTCTATTTCCCACATAAACAGACCATCTTGATGACTCGCCTCTTATCCAGGATAAAACGGTCGTACTATCTGTCCACAATAAAATGTTGGAGACCTCGCGGTCTAACTGAGTAAGCATTTTTCGCACTAGCTTCACTAACAGGCTTGCTCCGCATAACTCTAGACGCGGTAATGTCACTGTCTTTAGAGGTGCTACCTTTGTCTTCGACTGCATCATACTAACATGGCCATCACCTTTACTTTCACAAACCTTCACATTGACAACTGCCGCATATGCTGCCTGTGATGCATCACAGAACCCGTGAATTTCTAATGTGCTATTTTTGTCATTTCGAATCCAGCGAGGGATGCGAATAGTTGCAAGAGTCTTAAGCCCGCTGCGATACCGGATCCATTCTGCTTTCAAATCGTCTGGCAGCTCCTCATGCCAATCTATTCCTGCTAGCCAAAACTTCTGAAATATAATTTTTGCTCGTATGGTAACAGGAGCTAACCAGCCCCAAGGATCGTATAACTTAGCGGAGTCAGAAAGTACTGCACTTTTAGTGATATTATCGCAGGTACCAAAATTTGTAGTAAAAAAGAATGTATCACTCACCGTTTCCCATTCTAAGCGAAGGGCTTTGACAACGTTTGTGTCGGTTAATTCGAATCTAGTAGATTGTTCTCTGAATTCTTCAGGGATTGACGCCATTAGGTCTAATGAGTTTGACGTCCATTTTCTTAAATTAAAACCACCTGCTTCCAGTAATTTACATAGCTGTGTGTGTAAGGCATGCGCTTCTCCATACGAGTCTGCACCCGAAATTACATCGTCGACGTATGTATCCGTTTTGAGAACTTTACATGCTTCAGGATACACTTCTTGCTCGTCATAAGCTAGTTGCTGCAGTACTCGAATCGACAAGTACGGCGCGGATGTCGTGCCATAAGTCACCGTGCACAGCTGGTAGATTCCAATGTCTTCCTCAATTGAGTTTCGCCAGAGTATTTGCTGATAATTTTGCTGATCGTCGTACACTCGTATTTGCCGGAACATCTTTTCCAAATCTGCGCGAAAACCATTCTTAAATCGCCTCCAACGAGTAATGATAGAAGGCAAATCATTTTGCAATGCTGGCCCGGGTGAAAGTTCGTCGTTTAGGGATGATTGTGGTGGGCGTTTGCAACTTCCATCAAATACTACCCGAAGTTTGGTAGTCGTGCTGCTTTCCTTAAATACGCCGTGGTGCGGCAAGAAGAAACTATTTGGTTTTAAGTCGCGAGGATAGGTTCCTATTTTCCTCATA
>NW_023458557.1:11227285-11249573 GCF_013731165.1 Rhagoletis pomonella | reverse complement strand
GTTCAAAATAATACGCGAAGGCATGTTTTGTGCATGGGGTGCAAAATGAAAGCGCTTGGCCTGTAGATGTGTAAACTGGTTTTATTTTTTCGAAAGGAGTTGCCACCTGATAAAAAATTGCATTCAAATAATTTAATAATCAATGCCATCAGATCCACACCGTTCCTTCGATTTTCAAAAGTGAGGTGCCAAATCAAAGGCCTCTGGCTGTAGGTGTGCACAGAGGGTTTAACTTTCTCGAAAAGAGTTGCCACCTTTTTAAAAATTAAGTTCAAGTTATGTATTTTAAAAGCTTAACCAATTATTACAAAATGGGCATAAATGGAAATAGTTTTGAAAATGTTTGTTCCTTAACTTAACTTTATGAGGGTTGCCACCTGTTAAAAAAATCAAATTCAATTTGAATTAGGGGAATTAGGTAATAGAAATATGTATTTGTGCCAGACGGTAAAGGTTAAGTATGTAGTAGTTTGTAAACATCTTGAAGAGGGGTGCCACCTGTTTGAAGAGTCTAATTTATATGAAGTATAAAAAATATGGACGTCAAGCGAATGAATCTTAAGAGATCTTTAGTTGGAACGTTTAGAATATTTTTAAAGTGTTTGAAGAGGGCTGCCACCTGTTTAAAAATTAAGTTCAAATTATTTAAATAGTTAAATCAATTTTTACTAATTGGGTACCAATCGCAGTAGTTTTGAAAATACTTTATTTCCTAACTGCCTGTAGGAGGGTTGCCACCTGTTTAAACAATTAAATTCAATTTGAATTAAGGCAATGGGGTAATTAAAATAGGTATAACAATATGGGTGTCAGACGAAAGAGATTTAAGAAGATTTTAGATTGAACATATTTTTAATAGGGTTGCCACCTATTCGAAAAGTCTAATTTAATTAAATTATCGATATAAAACTAAAAAGTGTTACGAAATCTTAGTTTGCACATTGGGAATATATTTTATGAGTTTGAGCAGGGTTGCCACCTGTGTAACAGTTATCAAACAAAAAAGTATTAGCAAATCTTAGTTTAAACAAAAGGAATATTTTTAAAGCATTTGAGGAGGGTTTCCACCTGTTTAAAAAGTTAAATTCAAATGATCTATTTTTATAACACGCGAAGGGATTATTTGTGCAGCATAAAAGATCTGTACCGTTAGCCCAATTTTCAAGAATGAGATGTCAAATTAAAGCGTTTTACCTTTTCGAAAAGAGTTGCCACCTGATAAAAAATTGCATTCAAACAATTTAATAATCAATGCCATCAGATTCACACCGTTCGTTCGATTTTCAAAAGTGAGGTGTCAAATCAAAGGGCTCTGACTTTAGGTGTGCAAAAAGGTTTAACTTTTTCGAAAAGAGTTGCCACCTTTTGAAAAATTAAGTTCAAATTACATATTTAAAAAGCTAAACCAATTATTATAAAATGGGCATAAATGGAAATAATTTTGAAAATCTTTGTTTCTTAAGTTAGCGTTATGAGGGTTGCCACCTGTTAAAAAATTAAATTCAGTTTGAATTAAGGGGATTAGGTAATAGAAATATTTGTGGATGCCACACAATAAAGTTTAAGTACGTAGCAGTTTGTAAACATTTTGAAGAGGGTTGCCACCTGTTTGAAAAGTCTAACTTATATGAAGTATAAAAATATGGACGTCAAGCGAATGAATCTTAAGAGATCTTTAGTTTGAACGTGTAGAATATTTTTAAAGTGTTTGAATAGGGCTGCCACCTGTTTAAAAATTAAACTCAAATTATTTAAATAGTTAAACCAATATTTACCATTTGGGTACCAATCGCAGTAGTTTTGAAAATACTTTATTTCTTAACTGCGTGTAGGAGGGTTGCCACCTGTTTAAACAATCAAATTCAATTTGAATTAAGGCAATGGGGTAGTTAAAATAGGTATCTATGTATATAATCTATATATATAATACGCGAAGGCATTTTTTGTGCAGCATAAAAGATCTGCACCGTTAGCTCGATTTTAAAAAAATGGGGTGCCAAATTAAAGCGCTTGGCTAGATGTGCAAACTGGTTTTATTTTTTTGAAAGGAGTTGCTACCGGTTAAAAATTTAACTCAAGTTATTTATTAATCAATGCCCTCAGATCCGCACCGTACGTTCGATTTTCAAAAGTGAGGTACCAAATTAAAGGGCTTAGGGTGTGGATGTTCAAGAAGGCTTTACTTTTTCGAAAAAAGTTAAATCAAATAATAAATATGGGTATCAATCGAAATCGTTTTGAAATGGCTTTATAACTTAACTACGTACAGGAGGGTTGCCGCATGTTAAAAAAAATGTAATTAAATTTTAATTAAAGGAATTTGGTAAGTAAATCGTTATATGGGTGTCATACAAAAGAGGTTTAAGAAGGTAGTAATTTGGAAATATTTTGAATAGGTTTTCCACCTATTTGAGAAGGCAATTGAACTAATTCATACCCAAGTTATATGAAATATTAACGATGGATGTCAAATGAAAGAGCTTCAAGAAATACTTAGTTTGATAGTTTAGAACATTTTTGATGTGCTTGAGGGTTGCCCAGCTTAAAGGGCAAAACTAAAATAATTTAATAAGTTAAATAGTAATCAACGGAAATGGGTTTAAAATCCTTTATTTAAGAACTATGTTAAGGATGATTGTCGCGTGTTTAAAAAATGAATTTTCGCTTAATTCATCAGATACTTGAAATATTTATAACAATGTCAGGCGAAAAATATTTAAGGAAATTTTAGTTCGAAACTAATTTTTAAGAGGGTTGCCGCCTGTTTTGAAAGTGGTATTTTGTTTAATTATACATAAGCTACATGAAATTTTAAAATATGGTTATGAAAAGAACGAGTGTTAAGAAATCTTTAAATTGATCATTTGTTTTTTTGATGAAAAAATTAAGCTCAAATTATTTAATAAGTTAAATGGATTGTCAAAAGATGGGTATCAATCGAAATGGGTTTGAAAATAGTTTATTTCCAAAATGTATTTACGAGAGTTGCCATGTGTTTAAAAAAAAACTAAATTCAACTTAATTCATCAGTAAATTGAAATATGTAAACAATGCCAGGCGAAAGATTTTAGTTTCAAAATACCTTTAAAGGGGTTGCCACTTGTTTGAAAATTCAAATTTGTTTTACTTATACGAAAGATACATAAATGAATTATCGAAATATTAGTGTCAAACGAAAGAGTTTTAAGGAAACTATAGGATGACAATATTTTTAATTAGAATTGCCATCTATTATTATTTTTTTTTTTGAAGGTCATCACATCTGCAACGTTATTTCGAATTTCCAAAATGAGAAGTCAGATTAAAGAACTAGGATTCGACATAGATGTGCACAGGTTTTATTTTTTGAAGTTACATGAAAACCAACACCATGCGAGACCTCTCATCACTCAGAAATGGTTAGATTAATCATTAGGAATATTTTTCGAGGTTTTTGAATAGGTTTCACCTGTTTAAAAAATTTATTTAAATGTTGGCGCTTTGGCGCCTTGCGGGTTCACTAGTCTATATATTAATACGCTAACGAAATCCCATACAAATCTATTCCTCCCTACTGCTCCTATGTTTCTCAACAAATTTGGATGATTTTTCTTTTGTTCGAAACGTATTTCAAAGGGGAGGTGCGCATTTTGTTTGTTGCTTCCAATTCAAAATACATATTACTAACATCAAGAGAAATACATTTGCAAAAAATTGACCCGATAGGTGGCTCAAGAGCCGAGTTATTCCAATTTCCGTATAAGCTTGCTTTGGTTTCACCATATACTATCTATATATTAATACGCTAACGAAATCCCATACAAATCTATTCCTCTCTACTGCTCCTATGTTTCTCAATAAATTTGGATGATTTTTCTTTTGTTCGAAAGGTATTTCAAAGGGGAGGTGCGCATTTTGTTTGTTGCTTCAAATTCAAAATACATATTACTAACATCAAGAGAAATACACCTGCAAAAAATGGACCCGATAGCTGGCTCCAGAGCCGAGTTTTTCCTATTTCCGTATAAGTCTATGAATGCCTGCTTTGGTTTCACCATCTACTATCTATATATTAATACGCTAACGAAATCCCATACAAATTTATTCCTCCCTACTTCTCCTATTTTTCTCAACCAATTTGAATGATTCTTATTTTGTTCGAAAGGTATTTCAAAGGGGAGGTGCGCATTTTGTTTCTTTTTTTCAGTAGGTGGAGTTATTCCGAAACACTTCACTTATTATCCAATTTGCTTCAAATTCAAAATGTTTATTACTAACATCAAGATAAATACACCTACAAAAAATTTACCCGATAGGTGACTCCAGAGCCGAGTTATTCCAATTTCCGTATAAGCCTATGAATGCCTGCTTTGGTTTCACCATCTACTATCTATATATTAATACGCTAACGAAATCCCATACAAATCTATTCCTCCCCACTGCTCCTATGTTTCTCAACCAATTTGAATGATTCTTCTTTTGTTCGAAAGCTATTTCAAAGGGGAGGTGCGAATTTTGTTTCTTTTTTTTCAGTAGGTGGAGTTATTCCGAAATTTGCGAATTTTGTTTGTTGCTTCAAATTCAAAATACAAATTACTAATATCAAGAGAAATACACCTGCAAAAAATGGACCCGATATGTGGCTCCATAGCCGAGTTATTCCAATTTCCGTATAAGCCTATGAATGCCTGCTTTGGTTTCACCATCTACTATCTATATATTAATACGCTAACGAAATCCCATACAAATCTGTTCCTCCCTACTGCTCCTATGTTTCTCAGCCAATTTGAATGATTCTTATTTCGTTCCAAAGGTATTATTTTCCGGTAGGTGCCTGATTTGGTTTCACCATCTATGAATTTTAAATTTTTTAACAGAATGTATATTACTCCACCAAACAACATATGTAAGTGAGCTAGACGATTAACAGGTGCTGATGGACCTAAAACACTTCCCAGGCAAAATGAAAAAGTGTGTGAAAAAAAGTGAAGTGGTCGAATTTCGACAACGGGGCGATACTAGTTATATTTATAAATTAGGGATAATTGGGGCCGTCTGCTATATGTTCAGCCCAAACAATTTGATCTTGGCCTCAGCAGTTTTTTTTAAGATTTTTTGGTGTGTATACATCTTTGGTTTCGGTAGGGGTAAAATTTGCGAAGTTGTAACGCATAACCCAGCAGAAAATTTCGAAGGGCTTAGCATGTGTATTTCAGCAAAACATTTTTAATTTCATTAGAAGCACCTGCGTTTACTTGCTATTGTAAATGGTTGCATACATTTAGGCATATGCATAGTAAGAGGAAATGAGCTACAATTGATTATTACTTCCCATTATTTAAACTCCGCACATGCATACGGCTTTGTACCTATGTATGTACATTAGGGTGGTCCAAAAACAGTAAAGTCGCAATTGTAATGCTCTCACCCCCTAGGATTGTTCTACAACGAAAAAAAGCATACCCCTATTTTTTATTTTGAAATCAAAAAATATTTAGAGGTCGCATAAAGCGCTCAAAGTTTTCCATGTATTTTCATATGGAAAAAATACATTTTTTCGTAGAAATGGTATAGAATTCTTGAAGTCAATATTTTTCGATCGGAAAACTCTGGTTCTCTTCAGGAGCCTTTCAAAAATAATACCCAATTGTCTATTTAACCATTTTTTAATGCTAACGGTTTTTTATTGCTCGCCCATTGCATTTTTCTGGGTTATTGGTGGACCTCTAAATTATAGTTGCAATGAAAAAATGGTTAAATAAAAAATTGGGTATTATTACTGGGAATCTCCTGCAGGTAAACAGAGTTTTCTGGTAGAAAAATATTGATTTTTATCTATTCTATACCATTTCTACGAAAAGTTGTTTTTTCCCTATATAAAATACATGGAAAACTTTAGGCGCTTTGAGCGACCTCTAAATATTTTTTGATTTCAAAATAAAAACATAAGGGTATATTTTTTTCCGTATAGAACAATCCTAGGGGGTGAGAGCATAAAAATTCCGACTTAACTTTTTCACATGCATTTTTTGGCCACCCTAATGTACATACATATGTATGAACTCATTTGTTGCAACTTGTTTTGATATCCGTAGATGGTTTTAGGCATAGGTTTAGTAGTCTATTTTGATAAAAAAGCAAGGCGAAAATTTTAAAAAATACTGAAATCATTTTAACTGGGACCGTTGATAACTGATGAACATACATGAATATATGTATGTATAATATGCATCTGTGTGGATGATATAATAGCTCTGATCCAATACTCTTCGTGTAAAATCCTGGAAAAAGGACATACAGCAAAATCCCTCTCTGAAATGGGAGTAAAAAGTGAGTAAAAGCAAAACGTACGGAACAAAAAAAAGCATCGGGTAAAATCTTGCAATTTCAATCTCTACACAACTCTCCAAAAAATCGCTCTCATTTACATGAACCACAGATTATATTCCGAAAAGAAAAACTAAATTTAGGAATTTATACAAATAGAAATGCTCAAACTATAAGCTCAAACCGTAACTGATGCGGCGTTTTCAAGATATTTTAACGCCCTTGAATCACAAGAATATACAAGCATCATATTTTATCAATCATACCGATAATTTCATGTATTAAAAGAATTAAAAATGAAAATGAATAAAAAAATTAAATCAGCAAAATGAATAAAATTTAGTGAAATTAATGTTTAATTTCTAACCTAACCTACATTTGTATATATGTAACTGAATCGCCTAATAACAGCTTCACATATAAAAAGATTATCCAAATTTTCGAGCTTGACTCCCTAATCTGCTATTAGAAAAAGAGATTAGCCATGCAAAATGATAACTAAAAATATCTCAGATTAAACCGATAACTTTTTGGTGTCCAACCTAGTTTTATTGATTATGCTTGCGAAGAAGGAGTTAAAGTTTTCCTCGAGTTGTGTTAATAACAAGCACAACCAATTTGACAGCTAACGAGCTTTGATTGAGATTATATTTATTTGTAAACGTACTTTTATGCTTTGCCGTTCGCATATGTTTACACATCAAATTTCATGAGTACCTAGTAGTCACGGCTTTTTTGTACATTTCTGTAGGTTTATAAAATATGTAAAGAATTTTGTTTTATACTTAAGAAAATATACCATTTTTGACTTCTGTTTTTTAATGCCATTCTGATGAATGTGTCCCATAACAAGGGCAGTTTTGTGTTTTCAAGGGGCACTTTCGGCAGACTTGAAAACAGTGCCATAAATTCTCATTACTTTTGAGTAAATTTATTTAATATAATAGTCGGTGAAACTGACATCCTACTAATCTATACATATCTAGTATAAAGCAAAGTCGAGATTTTTTGTACGCGCTAATCTCGAAGACTACTGAACAGATTTGGACAAGGTTTTCTCTCATTTATACTGTATCGATAGGAGAGTGACCAATGGTATGTATTTATAATTTTAATAGGGTTGCCACCTGTCTTAAAAAAACTATAAGACCCGCACGGTTTTCTCTTGAAAATATTTTTTAAAAGAGTTACCACCCATTTAGAAATTTAAAATCTTTTTATCAGCAATTTATATAAAATATTTCATTATAGGTATCAAATGGTAGAGGTTCTAGTAAGCTTTGTGTCCAAAATATTCTTGAAGAGGGTTGCCAACGGCTCAAAAAGTTAGAACGAACTTAATTAATAAGCAAACTGAAACTTTCCCATATTGGGATTTTTTGTCTGAACACGCTTTGCATCTGCAGATACTTTTTAGTGGTTCGGAAAAACTAACCAAAAATAAAAAACAGTAGTTCTATAATTTTTCCAATCCTATTTTACTACACTCTAAAAATGTTTTGTTTTAATTTGCGCATATTATGATAGGTAACCAGTTTCCTCTCTTAATGAATGCAAATTTACACACTGCTTGCTTACTTCTACTTATCTTATGTGTGGCGTAGAGTAAATTTCAAACATGTTTTTTGAGTTTTAAACATTTATTGTTTGCACATAAAATGTTTAAAATTTCCCTCTACAAAATGTTCGTTTATATTTACGCATATAAAGAGAGGTAACCAGTTTCCTCTCCTAGTGTGTGCAAAATTAAACACTGTCTGTTTACTTTTAATATCAAATTTGTCACGTAGCGCACACAGAGGGTGGGTTTTAGGGTTAAATTTATTATGATTTAAGAAATTTTTATAGAAAAAAATTTTTTTTCCATTTCTTGTGCGTCATTTTGTAAGAATTTTTCTTTTTTCTTGAGAGCTCTTTAAAGTTTAACAGCGAATGAAAACATTGTCCTAAAAATATGCAATGCATGCCCACTTACTGTTGCTTTTTCCACTTTACAGCCTAAGTACCACTGATATGTACTTAACAAGCATTCGAAGATTTAATTTGCTAACTTGGAATTCGTTCCACCAAAATGAGCTACATGATAAGAATACAACTTTAGCTAAATTTTCGACATTCGAAGTATTAAAAAATGAGAAACCAGAAATCGACGAAAATGAATAAAAAGTGTAAAAATTTCTGGAAATTATTTAATTTATTTATATTAAAATTCTTTTGTAAAACTTTGTATTACTTTTGAAAGTTGAGTGCATCTTTAACCGTTAATTTTTTCATGATTTAATGATCGGATCTAAACCAAATTACGGGACGACCTTTAAGGTACTATCTTTCCGGTAAAAAAATCAGTTCACGCAATGCAAAGTTATGCGATGGAATAAATAGAAGAAGTAAAAATACTTCGAAGAATTGATAACCTCCCCTTTTTGAAGCCGGATGAAAATGTCTGAGTTCGTTGAAAATTTTATGTAAATAAAATGCAATTTATGAAACTTTAGAAAGTTTATTTTTTTTATTTCATTCTGTACATAAAGCTTGCATAAATGTATTTTAAAGAGCGAAGTTTCAGTATTTTCTGATGATATATATTAGAAGTATAAACTCTCTCCCCCTAAAAATATATTCCTGCGTGCGCCCCTGGCACTTAGTATTTATTATTTGTAAAAAAATATATTTTTACTTTCAAAATGTTTGTAATTTTAAACATTTCATGTGTATATTTTAAACACCTCATGTTCAAAATCAAATCTTGAACATCTTGTGCGTATACTTGAACAGATTCTGTTTGAAAAATAAACACTTTTCAGTAGTAGTTTTACAAGCACTTTTTAGAGTGTAGTCTTACTGAAATTGTAAATAAGGGTATTCTCGAAATCTGGCAAAGCCGTTGCACGTAGCACTGATTGCACGGATTGCATAATTTGCTAATACACAACAACAAAATACATGAGAAACAACATTTCCTAACTGCTGCAAAATATGCAACGTCGAAATCCATGTATATATTTTGCAAAAAAGCATAGCAAGATAAGTGCGGCCCTTTGCTAGTTGTTTTGTTGTTGAAATTGCTATATATTTCTCTCATTTCGCTCACTTAACTTTTTTGCTGTATCTGGTTATTGTATTTTATACATATTCCTTGTTTGGAATAGTATTTTTGCATTCCATACAATCCGTGCTACATGCAAGACTTGGAGAATACCCCTAATATGAAAGTTTGTGAGTGAGTGAGTTGGTATGTTTGTTGCTGTTTTACGCTAAAACGGCTGGACGTATTACAATCAAGTTGGGCACACTTATAGGCTATGACCTTGATTAACATATATGATATTTTTTTGAAGAGGGTTACAATTTTTGCAGAAGTTAAAATCAACTAATTATTAAGTTAGATAAAATATTACAACACTGTGGGTCTCAAGCAAAAGAGGCGCAAACTCGATTTTTTGCAAACATATTTTTGAATAGAGTTCCACCTTTTCACAAACTTTGGCTCAATATAATTAACAGTGTAAATCAAAAATTTTAGTATGGGTACCAATAGAGAGAGGTTAAAGACAAATTTCTTTCTAAATATTACCACCTCTCCGATAACAGACTGAGCCTGATCGACTTCGCCGGGGCCCCAAACATCGTAATATTTAGTACTAGGTTCCAGCATAAAAAGGTCCATCAAGCTACATGGTTGTCTCCGGATCGAAAAACGAGAAACCAAATCGATCATGTTGTGATAGACGGAAGGCATGCTTCCAGTGTTTTAGACGTACGTACATTCCGAGGACTAAACATCGACTCGGACCACAAGTTTGTTGCAGACAAGATACGCACCCGCCTTTGTGCAGCACAAAATGTACGCCCAACAATGCAAGGAAAGCTTAACGTCGAAAAGCTGCAATCACAACAGATGACCAATTTATTCGCCACTCGACTCTAACACTTGCTCTCTGTGAGCACTCTTCAACAAACCGACATACGCAAGCAGTGGAACTACATGTCCCGCTCATTAAGTACCGCCGCCGAAGAAGTAGCAGGATTTCAGCGAGCCCGAAAGAACAACTGGTATGATCAGGAGTGTCAGCAAGCTACAGAAAAAAAAAATGATGCCTACAGGACCACGCTGCGATCGGGCGCAACGCGCGCTATGTGGGACCGCGGAACTGATGAAGGAAGCCAGACGTATTCGCCGCAATAAGAAGAGAGAGGCCGAAATACGTGAGTGCGAAGAGCTTGAGATGCTGGCCGACAGGAAAAACGCTCGAAAATTTTACCAGACCAGGACGAATTCCTGAAATAAAAACAATGGCGAACTAGTGACCGATATCCAGAATGTGCTTAAATTATGGAGGGAATATTTTTCCGCCCTAATGAATAGTACCAGCGTTAAAAGTAGTGGAGAAGACGAACCCGAGCCCCCAGTCGATGACGATGGAGTCGATGCCCAATCGCCTGACTATGACGAGGGGCGAATAGCGATTACGCGGCTAAAAAACAAAAAAACAAATCGGCTGGAGCGGACGGGCTGCCAGCCGAGCTATTGAAGTACGGCGGCGAGGAGCTGATAAAGTTCATACATCAACTCTCATGCAGAATATGGTCAGATGAACATATGCCCGACGACTGGAATTTAAGTGTGCTCTACCCAATCCACAAAAAAGGCGATCCCGCCATACGCGTCAACTACCGGGGGATCAGCCTTCTAAGCTTAGGTTGCAAGGTCTTATTAAGTGTATTCTATGAAAGACTGAAGCCCACCGTCAACAAACTGATTGCGCCTTATCAGTGTGGCTTTAGACCTGGAAAATCCACCATAGACCAGGTATTCACAACATGCCAAATCTTGGAAAAGACCCGCGAGAATAGGATCGACACACACCACCTATTTTTCCACTTCGAGGCTGCTTTCGACAGCACGAAAAGAAGTTGTCTTTATGCCGCTATGCCTGAATTTGGTATCCCCACCAAACTGAGACGGGTATGTAACATGACGTTGAGCAATACCACCAGCTCCGTCAGAATTTGGAAGGACCTCTCCGAACCGTTTGATACTAAACGAGGTTTCAGACAAGGTGACTCCCTTTTCTTTAATCTAATATTGGAGAAGATAATAAGAACCGCAGAACTGAATCGCTCTAGCACAATACTTTACAAGAGCATACAATTGCTGGCGTGTGCCGACGACATCGACATTATCGGTAAAAACAAAAGCTACGTCTGATCTGCCTTCTCGGGATTAGATAGAGAAGAAAAGAGAATGGGTATGCTGGTGAACGAGGACAAGACGAATTATCTCCTCTCATCACAAAAACAGTCAGAGCATACGCGTCTTGGCACCCACGCCTCTGTTGACAGTTACAAGTTTGGAGAAGTAGACGACTTCGATTATTTGGGAACAAGCATTGAAACCAATAATAATGTCAGCCTTGAAATCCAACGGAGAATCACTCTTGCCAACAAGTGCTACTTTGGACTGAGTAGGCAATTCAGAAGTAAAGTCCTCTCTCGTCGCACAATAATCACACCCTATAAGTCACTCATCATGGCTGTGCTGGTGTATGGCGGGGAGCCATAGACAATGAAAACTTCTGATGAAGCGGCTCTTGGAGCTTTCGAGAGAAAGATTATGCGCAAGATTTATGAGCCTTTGCGCGTTGGCGATAGCGAATGCCGCAGACGATTTAACGATGAGCTGTATGAGCTTTACAACGATATAGACGTGGTGCAGCGAATTAAAACTCACCGGCTCCGCTGGCTAGGTCATGTCCTTCGAATAGATAGAAACGCTCCAGCTCTGAAAGTATTCAACGCGGGTTGCGATGCTGGTAACAGAGGAAGAGGAAGGCCTCCTCTGCGTTGGAAAGACCAGGTGGAGAAGTACTTGGCTTCACTTGGCATTTCCAATTGGCGTCAGTTGGCACAGAAGAGAAACGACTGGCGTGCTGTTTTGGGCTCGGCGAAAATCGCTTAGCCGGTTACAGCGCCAATAAAGAAGAAGTAGAAGATACCAGCTGTTAAGAAATTCAAAAATAATTTACTTAAAAGGTTAGACGAAAAGTTTTAATATGAGTATCAAAAGAAAGAGGGTTAAGAAAGCTTTCTTTCAAAACTATATTTGAAGAGAGTTGCCACCCATTTAGGAATTTAAAATTAATTTAATTAAAAAGCGAAGGCGCGGCTCTGGAACTCGTCCTTTCAGACCGCCTGCCCAGCACGATATCCAGCGATTCTACTGCTCGGAATCTTGTCCACTCCGACAGCCGCAACAGCTGTAATAAATATATATGTATGAAAAAATTAAAAATGTCTAAGCATTGCCGCGGAAATTTTAGATTTAATAGTAGTTTGAAAGATTTGAAAACTTATTGTTATATTCGAAAGAAAGATTCAATAAATAAATACATATTATACAAAAAAAGCTAAATGAAATATTTAAATATAGGTATCAAACGGGAGAGTTTTAATAAGCCTTACGGACTTTCGAACTTCTTGAAACTATGGGAATATTATAAAACCGCTTGTTTTTAAGACATCGCTCCCAGGTTTCAAGAAACAGCATATGACGTCGTATATTCCAACGAAGCTCTGAGACTAATTGTGGATAAAGTTTTCTCAATGGTGGGAAAACGGATGTGCGGCATGCCCACTCCGCAATCAACGGGAGAACTGTCCAATAATCTATTCAGGGAGTTGAATTATAGCACCACGAACTAGGCAGCTCAAGTCACTGAAACAGAACCTTAACTGTTCCCCGAGCACAGGCAAATTTTCCATAAAATTGTGAGCCGCGTGAGAAGGAACCTTTAATTCTTGGACGCACCAGGGGAACTGGCAAGACATTACTGCTCTATTTGCCACTGGCACAGTTGTACAAGTACAAAAATGTTGCACACCATGTTAACTTTAAATATCAAAAATCGAAAAGTCAACTTTGGGCTCTCTTGGGAAAACTTGACTCAGAAGGATCATATACTCGGCGGTTTGCCGAGGGGCGACCGCTGCACTATGGTCTGGCGACTACTATTTGCTGGCCATAGTCCAGAAGTAACCAAATCAATTTTAAACTTGGTGTTTGGGGTTATTGTGGTCGCTGATTTCGAATCTGATGTCAGATTTTTTTAATTCAAAATGGCGGATCCAATATGGCGACCAAATTTTATAATTTTCTCCTTTGCACCACAAGCCCATGTAAGTGTGAGGTTTTCGATGCCGCTGATTTCGAATCTGATGAGATATTTTTGAAATTCAAAATAGCCGATCCAATATGGCGACCAAATTTTATAATTTTCCCGTTTTCACCAATAACTTTTATATAAGGGGTTTTTAAAACGCGGGTCCAATGTAGGGTTAGTGGATTCGGAGCAAAAAAATTTAATTCAAAATAGTAGACCACATTTTTGCTGCATATTTTTCCCTAAACATTGGTGCTTCAAATAAAAACTCTTTCTTTTGAAAATAAGTAACACGAGGGTTTGTATTTGTATTTTATTTGAACAAATTTGTACTTAAGTATTTATTTGAAAAGACACTAGCACAAAAAGTATACTACTTATAATTAGGCTAGGTATAGAGTTAAAAAAATAACGTAACGCACAAGTTCAAGTAGCAGTTATATTCTTCGGGGAGCACTTCTTTAATAATATTTTGCACCAAAAGTTTTAAATCGCCGGTTTATTGGTACCTCAGCTGACTGCTTCTTTTCAAATATCGAAAATCACGGAAAAACGCGCGCACAAGTTTTCTAAGAAAAAAGCCTATTATTCAAAAAGTGCAAGAAATTGCAACATGATTCTCAGCCCACATACTCTAAATAAAACATTTTCATTGCCCACAAAGCTTGAAGACCGCCAAATGAAACTAATTTTTTATAGCTCTATTTAGAGTGGAATATTATTACCCAATTTAGATTACATTTTGAAAATGAGTTTTATTTTATTTAGCAAGCTATATTCTAGCTTTCTTTTTGTTAATCGAATAAATATTACCATCATACCATATTACCGTCAGATTAAGAAATAATGGGTTAATTACATGCTGAAAAGTATGCATTTTAATAATCTGACGATTTGAGCGTGACGCAAAGGATTGGGAGGGTCACAAACTTTCAAAAAAAAACGTTACCTGGACATTCGCGAGCGCGGTAATTTTTTTTTTATTATGAAGTATACTGCTGAAGGATAACGGTAAGTATATAATCTGACGATTTCCACAAGACGGAGTGACGAAAACCGTTAACAAAGATTTTCGTGTTTTTCAAAACTGCTACAGATTTTTCCACGAAATTTGCTATTTTTTGATTTGTTTGCTGTTTTCCGTTCGTAAGTATACCCAGCGGACCAAATGTAAAATGTGAGAATTAACCCAAACAAACTCTCACTAAAGGCTCGTGTGTTGCTCCGCTGTATATGTACATAAGTATGTGCATTTGCGAATCAAAAACCTTTATCTAAATTTGAGCTGGGCGATGAAATTACTTGTGTAATTAAGTGCGTCTACGAATTATTTAATCCCAGTTTCAAAATAGTTTGAATTAGGATTGAAATAATCTTAAATCGAAGGAGTATTAGATTAAAATTGTATTAACAAAAATTAGTAGCACACGATGTAACTTTTAGCTCAACAAATATCAGTTAAAAATTACTTTTTATACCCGAGCGCAATTGTGCACAAGGGCATATTAATTTTGTTCACATAACGGTTGTTTGTAACAGCCAAAACGAATCGAGATAGACATAGACAAATGTATACATAAATGATCAGAATGAAAAGAGAAATCGATTAAGACATGTCTGTCTGTCCGTCCGTCTGTCCGTCTGTCCGTCCGTCCGTGTACACGATAACTCGGGCACAAATTGAGATATTTCAACGAAATTTGGTATGTAGGAAAATGGGCGAAATCGGACTGTAACCACGCCCACTTCCCATATAATGGTAATTTTCAGAAATACGAAAACTGCGATATTTTCGTAACTACTGGAGATTATTCACTCAAAATTGATATTTAAAATAAGTTTGGACGAAAAATAAGAATATTATAAATTTTTGGAAAATAGGCGTAGCCACGCCCACTTATGGTCACATGTGTATATCTTGGTAACCGATTTACCAATATCTTCCAAACTTGGCACAGTTGTTGGCCTTCACACATCATACCAAATAGCCGAAAATTTTTAAAATCGGACAATAACCACGCCCACATCCCATATAACGGTAATTTAGAGAAATACAAAATCTTCGATAAATGAGTAAATATTAAAGCTAATTTATTCGAAATTGATGCTTACAACAATTCTTAACCAAGAAATATGTTTGTGATAAAATTTTAGAAAATGGGCGTGGCACCGCCCACTTATGATCACATATATGTATCTCGGTAACCGTTCTACCAATTTGTACCAAACTCGGTATGTTTATTGTGCTTGCAACATAGAAGCAAAGCGTTGAAAATTATTGAAATCGGACTAAAATTGAGGCCGCTTTTCATATAACGGTAAATTTCAGAACTGCTTGAAACTTCAAAATTTCGAAATTTAAGGACTCTAATTTACTCAAAATTGTTACGCCCCAGCTAACCATGTAGCGGTAGGTTTCGGAAAGGTGAAAAACATATCTTTAATACTTGCGCCGGGTATTTAATGATCGGCTCCGCCCGAACTTAGACTTCCTTACTTGTTTAACTTATCTATGTAAATTTTACACACTTCTTAGCTAAAATCACTAGACATAAGAATTTGTGTGTAAGAAAACAGGCATTTTTCAGAAAATTTTGAATACGGCAACCTTAAGTTTACTTATACATGAAAAAATTTTAAACTCCGCTCCCTTCTTACTCACTCTTTATATAGTATCTTAGTATAGTATCACGCAATCATGGGCGATCAAAGCCCTCGTGGTGTTACATGAAATATAACCTTTGAAATTTTACTAACTAATACCTTGTTAATACTAACACATGAAGCGCTTTGACCTAGTTCGCTGTGATTCAAAGCGGATGTGTATTGACTCGAATTTTAATTCAAATTGGTCATTTATTTCTCAAATCGGTTAGAAAACAGGTATAAACACATCACTCATTCGACGCGAAGTGAAAATATGCCGGTTTTCTTTATACAGCCCGTTTTAAATTTGAATTATTATTAAAATAAATTTGAATTATTATTTCAAATATCGAAATAAAACAACAAATTTTGTATACTTTTGAATACGGTCTCAGAGATTGCGCTGTAAAAACACAGCGCTTGAAAGAAATATGTGTTAAGTAAAATTGGTTATTTCTTAATGCGGTATAAACAAGGTATAAATTTTGTGATTCACGATGAGTGGAAATGGTTTTTGTGCGTTTTGTGGGTCAAATTCGAGTAAATCCAAATGGCGATTTCTTTTTCATCTTTATCAGATTATTGAATGGGAGAAACACGTTTGATTTATTCATTATCAATATCTGACGTGCTCGAGTAAAGCCACGTAACTGTTTTTTTTTTTTAATTTTTGGAAGCCTGTAGATCCTCCACCCACCGCTGGAAAGAAAAACCTCACATGACCTTTTTTTTCTTCCCATCATATAATCTTCAAAATCCAATATGTCAAAATGACGCTCGCTCCCGATTTAGCATCGTGGGCTCCCCTACTATTATACATTTCCTTACTCTTTTTTGAAGTATCTTTATCACTCGAAAACTGATTCCAATTTGAACAAAAAAATGTTTCCTTTTTGTAGAAATGTAAACTTTAACAGCTCAATGAAAAAGCTCTTTAAGTATGCACTTTTTTACTTTAGAGAATTGATTTGTGAAGGGACAAAAAGAAATCGATTTATCGATACTTTGACTTTTGGTCAGCAAATAGTAGCAGCCAGACCATAGTGCGCTACTAGAACAATTTTTTTCGATGTTGCTGTAACGAAGGATCGGACCTTAGTCCTAACGAGTGGAAGTTCGCACCTCTAACCACTCGGCTACAGCGGTCGCCCTAGTGTTGCCAAATAAAAGAGGATGTAATGCCAACGCTGAAACAAAACAAGAAGGCGGATCACAAATTGAACCGGATCTCTTTCAGGATCACATGGGTTTTTTTTTGGATCTTAGTATGAAATTTTTCCACTGCCGATCACTGACGACGGGAACGCAGATAATAATTAGATGGAGTGTAATCTGGACTAACGACCGGTTGCTCAGAGCTGGGTTGTCACTAATCTCCGGTTAAACATCGTTATCGACGTAACCGAAACCCTGTTATATGCATGGAGTCGAAAACGTCAATAACGATGTTAACCGGAGATTACTAATTGAACTAATCAGTTCATACAAAATTTGTACCATGTGTGAAAGAAAAGCATAAATATAAAAATGTTGCATAATTACTTACCCATGTGTGGTGAAATTTAAATCCGCTTTAATCCACGGCCATTCTAAAAAGGGCGTGGTGCAATTTAACACAGCGTTCAGGTTAGAAAAAGATTGAATTGATAGGTCCATATCGGCAATGCGTGTAGTGGATGGATAGTGAATTGACCAACTGTTTTGAAAGAGTAAAATTATTCAGTTTATTTGCTTCCGTTTTTAAGATTTATATGCACGTACTTAAAATGTCTGTGATTTCCATTTATACGATCGTAAGAGCCAGTTAAAAGTAAAGTAGCTTGATTGCCAAATTTCGGCGTGATAAATTTAGCAAGAAATTCCCGTCGAGCTTTTGCTACCATCGACATTTCAACATCCGCTTGGAATGTGCTCGTTTTATCGGTCAAATGCCACTCAACAAGACCCATACTGCGTATGTTAGTAAGATTTGTGTATACAAAACGTGCTAAACACCATCGATTCGACAATTTTTCGGAATATTTTCCTTCTACAAAAACTTCCAAATTTGTATCTTGCTTGCTAATTAAATTTCCACAGTATCGACCTTTTATTTCATGTATTTCATGTTTTCGTAATGGCCAGTAAGTTATAATGCCAACTTGAACGTTATCAATTGATTCATAGTTTAAAGAAGCATTTACTTCGAAATTGAATACTGAGCTAATATTTAGCTTTCCGCCAATATGTAAATCCTGAAAGGTTATGTTAGGGTTAACATAGTTTAGTTCAGTAAATACAAAGCTTGAATTTCCATCCGGTCGATCGATGCTACTTTCTATTAAAATGCGCATATTTTGTTCTGGCTTCCAAGACCACTCACAGTTCCCATAAGCCGTGTGGCTATCAAATTTGTAGCCTCCATGAATTTTGCCTTGGTCCGGGCGTCTATATATTTGTGACCAAATATTTATGGTCTTATAGCGCCAAGGTGTTTCTAAAGTCAACTTTGCAATAATACTATCATCTTTAGTTAAATGATAGCTACCAATACCATGAATTCTCCCAATAGCTGATACTGTTGACTGAAGAAGTATTGATAAATCAACACCAGTTAGGTTATTATAAGAATAACCACCTGAAAGTTTACAGTATTCTCCATTTTCCATTGCATTGAAATAGAAATCAAAGTCACTTTCTGTATCATTATTTTTCATAAAATCAAATTCTATCAAACCGTTCGGTTTACCAGACAAAGGGTATGCTTGTAGACGCACTTTTTTCAGATATATGTCATCGAAATATACCACACCATTTAGGTTATAAGTTATCATATCTCGATACAATACTCCATCAAATCTATATTGATCAGAACGTAAAGGCATCAGCGTTCCATGAACAGATATATTTCTGAAGTTTAGAATTGGTGTCCATATTTCTGTATTTAAAACCTCGTTTCTTTTTAATACTCGTATTCCGTAATCCATTCGCTTTCCGCTTTGATCTGTAAACCTCAGGTCTATATTAATAATAGGATTTTTTCCTTTATTCAGCAGTAAAGAGTATTCGAAAGGTTTTAAGGACAGCATTGTGGTTATCATTTTTCCGTTAGAAATAATCTCTTCACTATGGTTGTGATAAATATATTCCATTTGAAACTAAGGGTACAAAATCTATAAACACTTCTTTTGCAATATACACATATACTTATTAATTGACAAATTACCAGGCTAATATCAGTTTTATTTCTTATTTCCAACTTTATGTCAAAAGAATTGTGAAGCTTAGAATAGTCTTGTTTAAAATATGCCTTAGAAGTATACTGGGAAGCCTTATCTTTTTCTAAAGAAATATCAAGAGATACTTCCAAAAGATCTTCTTCAGTCTGAAAATAAAAAGATAGTTAACATTAACATTAAATAATATATTTTGTTCTAAATTAAGTAATTTTTTTTATGTTATAAAATTCCGGGGCAAAATATTGTCGTAGAATAAAGTTATCGATGTTCATTTGATTCCTCGACAAGATTACTGGCTTGTTTATATTTTTCGAACTTATTGGCAATTTGTCCAATAATAATAATAATAATAATAATAATAATAGGTTAGCGCTTACACATATGTGTTTGGCCGAGTTTCTCCAATAGTAACTAAAAACTCCGGGCTTTTATTTTTTTAGTCCAGTAATAACGGTTAAACTTGGCCAAATACTTTTTAAGTCCGGAGTAAAAGTCCTTTCGTAATAAAAAACAAACCGCTTTTCCAAATTAAACCAACTTGGTATCAAATGAAAGAGAACTGAAATAGCTTTCAAACGAAGGTTACCACCTAATTATATATTTTTCTTATAATTTAATAACATTTGTTAGGCCAAAATAAAAGTCTTCGTAATAATAAACAAATGAAAAAGGACTGAAATAGCTTTCAAACAGAAATACCTAACCGAAGGTTACCATCTATTAATACATCTTTTTATATTTTAATAATAAAATGATTAAAAAACCAACAAAATATTTCAAATGTTTCATCCAATCCCATCTAGCCGTTTCCAACTGACGAGAGGTATCGCGCACGGTGTCCCTTTTTCATTTCACCAAATTTCTAATCATCCTTACCGCCAAAAAGAAGTTCTAACTTTAAAAAATAAAACATCCACAGGTCCAGTTCTTTAATTTGATATTCCATTTTCGAAATGCAAAATAACGGTGCAGATAAGATAACCTTAAAACAATTCCTTTTCATATTATATACATATGTCTTTATATATGTACATACTTATGTATGTACATAGCTATACTCTACGAATTAGTGGCAATCCTAATCAAAAACATTTTCTAACTAAAGATGGCTGGACACTCATATTTAAATATTTCATTTAGCTTGTGTATAAGTTAAACAGATTCGACTTTCAAAAAGGTGGAAACCCTCCTTAAAAGTAATTTCAAACTAATTTTTTTTTTATCTCTTTCGTTTGACATTGTGATATATATTACAAATAACTTATGAATTAAATTGCATTTGATTTTTTAAACACGTGCCAACTCTCCTTTATAATAATAGATTGGCACACATACATATGTTAGTTTTTGGCCTCTCCTCTTCTCCGATTTGTGGCGTGCGCCTTATTATTGTCACACAAAGGGGAAGGACCTACAGTTTACGTCGACTCCAAACGGCGATTCTATTTTTTATGAGAATCTGTTTTTCATGGCAGAAATACACTCTGAGATTTGCCATTGCCTGCCAAGTCGCGACCGCTATTAGAAAAAACCTTTTTTGTGTTTTATTTTTTATTTTTGATGTTATGTTGAACCGGGCTTGAACCCAGACCCTGCGGAATGGTAGCACTGCTAGCCAGTACACCACTGCGACTCTCCTTTATACAATTCATAATCTAATCCATTTTAAATTCAGTTCTATTAACACCCATCTTCTAATTATTAATTTCTCTTATTAAATAAATTAAATTTTTAATAAGTTCAATTTTTAAACCGAAAACCTCAAAAAAATTCCAAATATTCAAACTAAATATCTCTTAACACACTTTCGTTTGAAAACCACATTTTAATATTTCATATAACTTGTTTATAATTTAAATAAATTCGACTTTTCAATCAGGTGGCAACCCTCTTTATAGGTATTTTGAAACTAATATATTTTTAAATCTCTATAACTCATGAAATTATTGAATCTGAATTTTTAAACACGTGGCAACTGTCTTAAGATTTCCAGGTTCAAACTAAAGATTCCTTGAAAATGTCACGTTTGATACCCATAAGGCACTCGGCACATTACGCGCCTAATCAAAGTAGAGTAGTCGTTTCGTCAAGCCGAAACGAATGCATGACGACTCGACTTCTGTACACTTGCACGCCGTGCATAAGTCACCAGCTAATAAACACTTTCTATACATAACAAATTTTCTGGCCGTTCTATCGCAACTACGCACTTCCGCAAATATTTTTGCTCCGAAATATTGCATAAACGCTTGTGGTTTAATACAATTTGCACGAATTTTAGCAGGAAATCATTCATTTTCAATTATTTTCTATTGAACTGACAAGTAAATTTTATTTCCAACACAAAAAGTAAACAAATGATGACTTCAAAATTGCAAGCGCCTTGCAATGTTGGGCGCTTCGATTCATGAAGCTTTTATGATTAGGCGAAAACAAGATTTTGAATCGTAATGTACAGAGCTTCATTGAAATACATGTCTTCGGCATAAAAGCTTTATGGCCTTATTCATAAAAAATAAAATAGATTTATAAAGCTCTATAAGGTGACATTTTCATACAAATTTTCGATTTATAAAGCAGTTAAAGTCTTCTTTATTTTTTATGAATTTGGGTGTTATACTTTATATTTTTAATATTTTTATTGAGCTTTGTACCACGATTGTTTATTAGGAAAAATTGAAAAAGCAACAAAGTCTAAGCTGTAGAAGTTAAAGCACTATTTCGGAGATCACCACATCTCCTCATCAGACTTCTTTTTTCTAGACTTCAGCAGGGATCGAACCTGCGTATTCGATGTTCAAAGTCAGAAGCGTTAACCACTGAGCTATGTACATCCCGTAAACTCTTGTTGCTAATTCATTTTCCTAATTCAACCAACGACTCTCAAGTGCAGCTGATTTTGCCGCTATTTAAACTCGACAGCGTGGTTGTTGTTGTCAATTTTATGTATCCATTTGC
>NW_023458557.1:11156736-11202285 GCF_013731165.1 Rhagoletis pomonella | reverse complement strand
TTTTTTAACAAGATTAAGAAGTTATTTCAGAAATTCACGTTCAAATTTATCTCACCATAACAGTCCTGGTAAATGTTTTATGCCAAGTGAATTAAAAACACGTAAATATGTTCTAGTTCGAACTATTAAACTTAAATCGGGTTTAAATTGTCCTTATGAAGGACCTTTTGAAGTCATTGAGAAAAATTTGAAGTTTTTTTAAAATTCTTAGAAATGGTGAATCAGAAAATGTAGCAATTGACCGAATCAAACCTGCGTATATAGATCAAAGCACAATACAGAACACAAATACACATGCAAGACGGAAGAAACGAGTTTCTTTTTCTTTACTTTGATTAATTAAAAGAGTTTAAAATAATTTGTGAGGGGGAGTATTTGTGGGGGTTTTTATTTGATATGTATGTATATACTTTATACTTGGAATACTTGTTTATGATGTTCTTTGGAATATTGTTCTTTTGGGATATAAAATTTTCTTCATTCTGTCTTTCACATTTGAAACTAAAGGTTTTTAATTTTTAGTAAATAGTTTAAATAACTACCGAGTTTCTAAATTCTTGAGATTTTTTAAGGGTGATAACTATGTGGTGAATGAAAATTCCCCAGCCGAGCAAGAGTCACACCTGCCTGATGGTTTTGAAGTGTTTTTTGTTTAATAAACGCATGGCTTTCAGTTCTGAAAGAATTAAAGTCAGTAATGACATATTTTTTTTACATAATTGCTGCATTTTAATTGCTTAATCTCTTTTGCACCAGAGCTACTGTCCAAAATTTCCAGCAGTAAAAAGTTACGAATTGGCACAGCAGAAATGTATTATTTTCTTACCATAGTAAATAGTTTTTTTTGTTTTCATCATAGCACTTTTCTACTCATTTGCACAGGCCCAGAGTAATAAAATTTTGTAAATGGAAAAATAGTAACTTCTTCATCACTTCCTTAAAATTTTAAAGCTTGTTTCACTAATTTCTTTAATTATTAGAGCATTATAATATCATTTTACTATTTTATTATTGCTTAGTACCAAATGTAAACATTTACTTACAAAATCCTTATTTGATTAGGTGATAGAAACAAGACCGAAGGACACTTAAGTATTTATATATTTAATATGTTTTTTTTTTATATTGCTGTACATAATTTTTTTGATTTTAGCATTCATACTATGGATTCATCATATTCATTTGTTTAATTACTGCACCATTTATAATTTTCTTTTAATAAGATCAAGATTTGTCAAATGCTTAATTTATTTATCTAATAATAATGCAGCACACAACCTTGAAATCTATGAAAAATTCTGAGGAAGGCCATTAAATAGCAGTACACAACCCAGTGCCTTCCTCAAGAGTGAATATAGCTGCAGCAACAACGATTACTACAACAACAACCCAAAAAGGTTGGCTACTGTCTATACTGTGGTATTATTGTTGAACCGAGAAGATGTCTAGCGCGTGTCAAAGGTGCAAATAATATAAAACAGAAGATAAAAATGGATTTCCAAGCCAAGCTGGATTTACTGACAGCAAAAACGGATATGATTCGGCGGTTAAAAGAGTGGTCGGCTTCAGAGCTATTCAACAAGGCAACCAAAATTGAAGTATCTATTCGTCAGATGCGGCTAGATGAACAGTGGGCCGCAGTCAAAGAAATAAGGGACAGTTTGTGTGGTGTGGTCGAAGTGGACCAGAAGAAATTGAATGACCGTATCAGCATCGATAGAAGATGTATATGATGAAACGTTGACTGAGCTAAAGGAAAAGCACGAGCTGCTCGTAAGGAAAGAAAAGACGGAGTGTACGCCTACAGTTGTTCAGGTGCAAATGCCATTTCAGCAGCACGATTTAAGAAATACTTGGGGGCAATTTGATGGAACGCTCCCCAAGGGGCATAGCTTTTGCGATCGCTTTAACAACCAGATATCACCTGCATACAAATTTTCTTACCTGAAGAAGTCCTTAGTTGGCAGAGCTGCACACCCGTGGGGTGGATGGCAGCTCACGGACAGAAACTATGGTGAAGCTTGGGAAAGATTGAACCAGATTTACAATAAAACCTATCGGATATGCCGTGAGTATATACGGCAGGTGGAAAGATTGCCAGTGCTTCAACCGCCGGTGCGGGTAAACGATTTCAGAGAATGGCTATCGTGACCTATGAGGCTAGACGGCAGCTGGCTCGTTAAAGATACCTGTTCATTCTTGGGATAAGATGCTCGTGCACATGCTGCATGACAGATTGTACACCGAAACGTCCAGGCAATGGCAGTTGCACCGTTCTTCTGAGCTCCCAAAGGCGGAAGACATATTGGCATTTATAGAGAAGCAAGCGGCTGCTGTTGGCAATACTTCAGTGAATCGTCAGATCAGGCGATCTGCAGCAATGGTGCCTTCAAGGTCGTGTCGCTCGCCAGCAGAAGAAAGCGGAAGGAAAATGAGCGGAAAAAAGGACAGTGGAAAGATGGGAAAAGAGGTGACGAAGCTGCCGTGCGAGGTATGTGGCGCTGACCATCTGGTCTGGGAATGTCCGGAATTTAGCAACTTAAATGCAACTGCTAGGAAATATTTCGTGGAAAGGCGGCGCTTATGTCTGAATTGTTTAAAGCATGGGCATAATGCAGACAATTGCTATTTGGGCCTTGCATCCGTTGTTCTGACAGGCCAAGGCATAACAGCCTCTTATGTTCAAGGCTGACAAAAGAGGAAAGAGTACACACTGTACGCTCCGAGGTGCACAAGCTCAGCAGCAAGCCGAGCGAAAAAAATGGATTGACCAAGGGGGCACAAGCCGAGGAGGTCGGAGTCTCCTCAGAGCCGGAAAGAATTCACACAATTTAAAAATATAGCTTGTAAGGAAAGAAAAACTAGAGTTGTTAAACTATCGATGGTACTATCGATAGTATCGATAGTTTTATTTGTTTGCCCCTATCGATGAGTAGTGATAGCTTTTCTCAAAAAAGCTTAAACTATCGATAGTACTAGTTGACTATCGAGAGTTTAGAACCTCTAGCACAGCCGATTTTATTCATAATATCTCCATTTTGTGTAGCTGCGCGTAAGTTTTTTAAGTTTGCAAATTTTTTATTATAAGTGATGGTTAGTTTAGGTTAGATTAACAGGTCTATTCTGCACGTTACCGAAGATTTTGTGACCGGAAAATTTTATTACCAAAACATGTTACCACTTCTTGTCACCGCGATTCTAGGTACGTTGGTAATGCAGTGAAAGTATTCAGCAACTCAGCTATGAAGATTTGTGGAAATTCCTGTATTGCATATTTCACGGGGCAATATTTTGTTACCAGCTTATGAGATGGTAACCAAATTTACCGGTTACAAGAGGGCACAGAATGCGAAAAAGGTTTAAAAATTGACAGACACTTTAACACCGGTTATAAAATTTATGTTACCAGCGCAGAATTGACCTGTAAGTGATACTTTCATTGCGATTCCTCCTTTAATGGCTGTTTTCTCAAGCAACCTTTGATTGAAAAGCTCCCTTTATATTAAAACGTTGCT
This sequence comes from Rhagoletis pomonella, assembly GCF_013731165.1. Lineage (NCBI taxonomy): Eukaryota > Metazoa > Arthropoda > Insecta > Diptera > Tephritidae > Rhagoletis > Rhagoletis pomonella. The sequence goes on along the minus strand of NW_023458557.1, from coordinate 11,198,770 downwards.
TCAAAACTTATGGCTACGTCTGAAGTAGAGCATTTCTATTATTGGTTTTTGGCGTTTAGATGTTTCTTGGGTGCAAACAAATCAAACAATTATGTTACGAAATTTAAACAAACATGTACAATAAATATATCATATCTGAGAATTTAGAATACGCCCTAATTATACGTCATAAGAAGAAGCTGAATGCCATAGCTGCCAAAGCTTTCCTTACTAGCTTATAATTTTATTTTTAATTATATTTAAGCTTCAGTAATACATAGATATTTATGTAAATAAATAAATAAAATTCTATAAGAAAACGCTTTACTTAGACAGAACTATACATTTTAAAGCAATCTTTAAACATAAAGTGAATTTTAAAGTTAAAAATTACTTCTAAGAGTGTTTATATCCTCAATATGTTTCTTTTTTTTCGATGCCGTCCCGGTTAATTTGGAATAGCATGATTCAATAATTAAAGGTTAGATAAATAGACAGTTGTCTCCCTCGCACCGCTCTCTTATGCTACGCGCACACTGCAGCCGGCATCTGCCGAATTGTGCTCGGCCGATATCGGCTATATGCGGGCGATATGAATAAACACTTGTGATTATAACTATGAGCGCTCTCACACATAAACCGATAACCGAACCGACATCGGCCGTTGACGTCCGTCAGTGACGATAAATCCAAACATGTTTGTTTTTCTCGTCCGATGTCAGATGAAAAGTACCAAAATGGACTGCGAAAAATTAACTTATTGGGTGCAAAAATAAAAAAATTACATATAAAATCACATGTTAAGAGTATGTCAATTAAAATGTATCAAAATATTTCACTGCTTACAAAATTGTAATGAAAACTAGATATGTTCGTACAAATACGGTCGGCAAATAATCTGGTTAAGTGTGCGCATCATTTCGGACGGTCAAATTGTCTTGTTGTGTGTTCTTTGCAAATTCACTTGAATGTATCTCATGTGTGAAATAGAAGTATACGTTTTTGCGCAATATGTTTATTTGTATATGCATAGAAAGTACATTTAACTGATGAAAGCAAATTGTTTTTAAATCCGAATTTTATATACAACTCATTGTTGTTTTATTTTAATTTTGAGCCCTTTTGCAGTTTTTATACCGCTCAATAGGACATAAATTACACAGTTTCACTAATAATAGCCTACTTTGCGCACTTTTCTATTACCATTTTCGCACCAACGGATTTCATTATTCCCCTTTCTCTGTCCTTTGTAAATGCAACCATTTGTAAGGGAGTGTCAAACCGCGGCTGTCAATTACTACGTTTATACGTAAGCTATTTGCAAATAAAAATAATTTACAAATATCTAACTCACTATTTATTCGATGGTGAAAAATTCTTTTTTAATATTGCCTGATTACAAAAAGCAATTATATGACCATCGAAAAAGAAAATAAAGTTAAAAATGGCAACGTCTTGATTATAAAAAGGCAATAAGATGACCATCGAAAAAGAAAATAAACATAAGAATGGCGGCGTCTTGCGCTTATTTTCAAATAGTACCACTAATCAATACTTATTTGCGTGATTTAGTTATTTGCAGATAAAAAATTAACTCAGCGTTTATACGGCAAAGTTTACCATTTTGCAAATTGTTATTTGCAAATAATACGTGTGTATAAACGTAGTAATTATCTAGCCTTCAATTATTGAATCATGTTGGAATAGTTATTAACATTACATTGACTAGCGATAGTACTCTCGATGGTAGCGCTTGACAGTATCGATAGTATTGCTGCAAAATATCAACGAGTAATGATAGTTTTTTTCTGAAACATGAAAACTATCGATGGTGACACTATCGATAGTTTTACAACTCTAAGAAAAACAATAAATAATTTTTCTCAGCCATCAGGCGATCAGTATGTCGTGTCTGTTAATTATGGTACGATATTGGAAAGAGAACTTTTACCAACTGTATTGGTAATGTTGGAAGTATCGGGTATTCGCTTTGGTCCAGTAAGAGCATTAGTAGATACAGGCTCAATGTCAAGTTTAGTAAATTATCGCTTCCAGAGGTAGGAAAAAATATCTACCACGTGTACAGACAAATTTGATGTGGTTTCGCATTCGGTAAGAAAATTATAGGAAAGATTATTGCAAGGACGGATGGAGGAATGTATGTTAATACAGAATTGTTAGTTCTGCCCAAAGAGGGAGATTGGCATCCTGTGGTGCCCGCCGCAAATTATAAGGCAAAGAATGAGCTTTTCAAATACTGTTTGGCAGACCCATATTCTTGGAGGGCTGGTGAGATAGATATGTTGCTGGGTAGTGCTGTGTTTGCTAAGGTAATGACTGCGGTGGGTCCAGAAATATATGGGCGGGTTGTTTTGGTTGATACATTTTCGGCAAGGTAGTTCTGGGGATTGAAGGAGAAAGAATAAATGAAAATAATTTGGAAACACTATTGTCGAGATTTTGGAAGTTAGATCAAATAAAAGATATTTCGATGCGTACTGCTGAGGAGGAGAAGGTAGAACAGAATTTTGTTAGTACCAATAGGAAAGATAATTGGGGTAGATTTATTGTTACTATTACCCTGAAAGAGGAGTTTGCACTCGCATCTGATCTGGGATGTTCCAAGTTGATTGCATTACGTCGTTTCAAATATATGGAAAGAAAATTGGAAAGCAGCCATGAGCTAAAAGAGCAATACGTGGCATTCATGCGAGAGTATGAACGTCTCGGGCATATAGGGCAGGCTACTGAGCAGCCAAGAATAGGAGAAATGATCTACTATGTGCCCCATCATTGTGTAACTAAGAAGCTTCGGGTGATATTTGATGCCAGCTGTCGGACAGGTAATAACATTTCACTTAACGAAGCGCAGATGCTGGGAGAGAAATTGCAGAGAGACTTTCATGAAATCGTGATGCGTTTTCGACGACATGAGATTACTTTCTAAGCTGACATCAAAATGATGTTTCGTAAGATAAAGATAAGTGAACGACAATGGAACTTGCAAAGAATATTTTGGAGAGAGGATAGAACACAGCCGATTAAGGAATATCAGCTGACAGTGGTGAGCTATGGTATGACCTCCTCTGCACATAATGCGATGCGGGTGCTCATACAATGTGCTAGAGATGCGGCTGCGGAATATCCGGAAGCATCTAGTATCATTGAAAATTATTTCTACATGGATGACTGTTATTCTGGTGACGATACTTCGAGATTGGCGCATGCTGTTACTCAGGTACTGACTGCTTGCGGTTTTGAACTCCGGAAGTGGAAATCAAATTCCAAAGAGTTATTACAGCACATGAATGCGGATGAGGAAGATTGTTCATAGAAGGTGACAAGGCTGGTGTGCTCGGCCTAAAATGGATAACGAGAGAGTTACAGGGTTTCTCGGATGCATGTACAGTAGCACATGGAGCTGCTATTTATGTGCGAGTAGAGAGGTCGAGTGGAGAGGTGACGTATCAATTGTTAATTTCAAAATCGCGTGTGGCACCGACCAAAACGATATCAATTCCATGGTTGGAGCTCGCTGTTGCAGAGTTAATGGGTCGATTACTATCTGAAGTGATTGAAGCTATGGGATGGAGAGATGGTAGATACGTATTGTGGACAGATTCTGCTGTGGTGTTGCATCGGTTAAGGAAATTACCATGCAATTTAAAAACATTTGTAGCCAATCGGGTTTCTTCAATTCAGACTTATACGAAGGTAACGAACTGGAGGCATATAAATACTAAAGATAACCCAGCTGATTTATTGAATCGCCAGAAAAGTGGCCGAAAAGTATTATCGAAGAGTGTAAGTCCAATGAAATAGATTCCGAGATTCAAGTGTTTATAGCTACGGTGACACCCAAGACATTACACATTGCTGCATCAAACGCAGGGCAAAGAATAGAGGTACTTTAGTATGCCTCTCGATTGGAAAGAGTAATAAACATTGTGGCTTATGTGATAAGGTTTGTAAACAGGCTTAAGACCAAGGTTGCGGAGGCAAATAAAGATAAGCCTAAAAGGAGCAGGGGAAAGACAACTGAGAAAAAGCGGTCAGATGAATCGAGGTGAGATGTTGTTGCATGAGGAAAGAGCTGCTGCAATGCGGTTCCTGATTCAGACAGAACAGGAGATATATCATGGGAAAGAAATGACGGCCTTGAGGAGAGGTAAACCATTGCAAGATTGTAGTAATATACTCTCGCTTGCTCCAAGATTGAAAAATGGTATCGCAGGCCAGGGAAGAATATGAGTTTCGGCATGCAGCAATAATTCCACATCAATCGCGGTTAGCTTGGCTCATCATGCAGCAGGCACATGAAGAAACAAAGCATGGGTCGATACAATTGATTATGCAGTACATAATACAGCGATATTGGTTGGTCAAGTTAAGAAGCACTGTAAGAAATTTCGTGCATAAATGTATTGTCTCATGGATGATTTACCGGGGGAGAGGGTGCAGTCAAGCAAGCCATTTCTTTGCACAGGAGCGGACTATGCTGGTCAAATGGAGATGAATATACAGGAAAGAAATCAATCAATAAAAAGGAAATTTTGGAGTGATTTTCGTTTGACTGAAGACAAGAGCGGTGCATATAGATCATGTTCTCAGTTTGACTGCTGTAGAGTTCATCACATGCTATGAAAGATTTATCAGCAGGCGCGGACTTTGCGAAAGAATGTTTAGTGACAATGGTACGACCTTCGTATGAGCGGCCAAGGATACACGTAAGTCGTTTGACGTTTGGAAAGAGAGAGAACAGGCGGAAATTTTATCTCAATTAGGGAGCAAAGGAACAGAATAGAAGTTTGTGATGCCAGCTGCACTCCACCAAGGGGGTATTTTCGAAGCAGCAGTCAAGTCTATGAAATATCATTTCACTCGCGTTGTTGGACAGAAGGTGCTGACCTACAATCAGCTTTCGACTTTATTAACACAAATCGAGGCCATTCTGAACTCGAGATCGGTGTATCCGCCTTTTGATGATCCAAGCGATATTCAGGCTCTAACGCCGGGATATTTTTTGGTTGGAGAACCTCTAGTTCCACCGCCTTTCAGGATGAATGTTCTCAGGCAAAAGGGCTAAAGTCATGGAAGTAGAGACAAAATATGCTCTTGCATATCTGGAAAAGATGGAAAGAGGAATATTTAGTAACACTGCAGGAAAGGAAAAAATGGAGAAAGGAGAAAGAACGAGGTAAAATAGGATAGTTGGTCCTTTTGAAAGCCACCTTTTCTTTCCACGAGCCCAATGGGGTATGTGACAATCACGGAACTTGTCACCAGCAGAGATGGTCTGGTGAGATCGGTGGTATTGCGGACAGCAACTAGGGATCTGAAGCGGCCTATACAGAAGATTTGCGTAATGCCGGTGGATACGGAAGGGGAGGAAAGAGCCTAAGTATAGGAGGATGTCTAAGGGATACTGGGGAAAAACCGGAGGTTTTTTGCCGGGAGTGTACCGTATCGATACGCATTGCCTCTGTTTTTATGTTGTTTTTATTTCGTATATTTTTAATGTAATGCGATGGAAACACTTTTTCGGTGCTATCACCGAGATGTCAAGATAGCAAGTGACCGGTGAGGATTTCCTGGGAAAGAGGAAGTCAAGTAATAAAGAGTCGTTTTTTACCGAATGGCTTTTTTTACTAAAGTTTGGTGTGCTTGTGATTGTGGGAACTTCTTCGGATCGGGAGATCTACATGTGATCTGAAAAAACGTTCTTACATCTGTCACCTATATGGTGGTAATTAAATTAAGGATTTGGTTCAACCGAGATGAATATCAGAAGCTTTAATATATTTACTTATAATTATAAAACCATGGTAACAGTTCCCAAGCCTTGGTAACAGTTCCCAAGTCTTGTCAAAATTCGGGAACTAAATATCTTTAGTTGTCGAAACTAATCCTTTTTCTCAATGTACAACAAATCTAATCGTTTGACACTTTTCATGCACTTACCTAAAGAAAGACTTCGGGCTTAATATGTTACTTCTGGGGCTGGATTCTGCAAAGGTGTTCTTACACGATATGTATTTGCATGTGTACATGCCACTTTTTACATATGGAAATGCCAACAGATCGTGTAAAGGCAAACTAGATTTGTTTCTGTACAAAGCAGATCACGTACATACGAAATAGTAATGTTCTTATTTTCATCTGACACCCAGATAGAATCATCTGAGTTTAGTTTAATTCGTTTTCAAAGAACGTATTTTTAAATAGTTAAATAAATACTATGATTTTGAGAGACATACGCAATTACATATGTATTGAAAAAGTCACATTTACAGATGCAAATACATATCGTGTAAGAACACCTTTACTGCGAGAAAATGCAGTGTACACCGAGTGCAAAGCTCACAACCAAAAACTCACGGAATAAAATTCAGCGAGTTTTTCGGAAGAGAAGAGTACACAATTTGGACTGTTAAAACTCATTCCCAAACATGCTGAATTGCAAAATGAGGAAGTGCACACAATTTTAACAGCTAAAACTCATTCTCACACTTCCTGAATCTGAAAGTTAAAAGTGCACGCAATTTCCAGTGTACACCTGAAAACTAACAGTTCCAGAATCCAACCCCTGAATAAGAAGAGTTGCTCAGTTACTCTCTCATAAGTATTCCCAGCAGAGCTGGGCACTTTATTATTACGATTACATTTTGATTACTTAGGGTCACGATTACTGTAATTGTAATCCTTGAAAATTTTCAGCATTACGATTACTGTAATTGTAATTAGAACATGCTTGATTGCAAATAATTTAATTGTAATCCTTAAAATTTAACGATTACGACTACTGTAATCGTAATCGTACTTTTTATGATTACGATTATAGTAATCGGATTCCTTAAAATTTTAAGATTACAATTACCGTAATTGTAAACATGAAAATTAGGATTACGATTACAGTAGTTGTAATAATTTAATTTTTAGGATTAGAATTAAAATAATAGTAATCAAGCAATTCATGATTACGATTAGAGTAATCGAGAAACTAGTTTTGCTTAGAGCAAATATTGATTTTTATTTACCAAAGTCGTTTTAAGTTACGAATTCGCATGTTTGTTTGAAATCGATGTAATAATTTACACAGACTCGTGGTCGCAGTATTTCCAATAAAGATTAATTTTGATTAACTGTCCACTTTGACGTTGTCACACAAAGGGGAGGGGCCTACAGTTTTACGCCGACCCGAAAGGCCATTATATTTTTATGAGAAGCTGCCTTTCAAGTCAGAAATACACTCGGAGGTTTACCGAGGGGCGACCGCTCAACATTTTATTGATTACGATGACGTTAATTATAATCATAATATTTTTAGGATTACAATTAAAGTATTCGCAATCGCAATCTTCATGATTACAATTACTGTAAAATGTTTAGGATAAAAATTACGGTATTCGTAATCATTCTTTTCATGATTAGGAATACAGTAATATTCGTCCTTAAATCTTTAAAATTACAATTGTTACAATCATAATGGTAACATATGTTATGATTACAATTAAAGGAATTCTAATCGTATATAATTTAAGGATTATAATTAAGCAATCGTAATTGAACTGTAATCGTAATCAAAAATTACCCAGCTCTGACTACCAGATACAGGTTTCTTTTGTATAGGAAGGACTTCCCGTAAGTTCTGACTAACTGACTGTTAACCGGACTCGTATTGGAACAGACTAAATAAATTGTAACAAAAAACCTAAAGTATTTTATTTCATCATATTGCTCATTTACTTAAAAAAAATAGGCACCTGGCTAAGTAAGCTGGGGTCGTTTGATCGAATCCCACTGAAGAAGTCTGAAGAGGAAATGTGGTGATCTTCGAAATAGCTATCACTTGTGCCATTTTTTTAAGTTATTTATACTTTTCCACTATAGTTTTTCATTAAAAACGACCTCAAGCTCAACAAATTTGTTGAATAAAAAAATAGATTAAGCGGTAAAACCCAGCCAGCAAAAAATCCGAAAACCGATCCGAAAACGAAAAAAAAGTCTATGAAACCCGTATTTTTGTCCGTTTACCGATTCCATTTCCGGATACTTTAATGATCCTTTTTGCCACTAACTGTAGGAGTTTTTTTTATGCACTGTCGGCAAAATTTACTTTTCTTTGCTGGCACCATTATCTTTTCATATTTTCTACTAAGTTTGTAATTGTAATTTAGTTTTATGTGTGGTCAGCCTTCACAGAGGTTTTGTAGAAAAAACAAAAATGAAATTATCACTGAAACAATTGAACGATTTGCGAAAGATCCTTGAAGACTATTGTTAAAAATTAAAAATACTGAGGAAATGAAGATTTCGGTGTAAAGGCGAAGTCGCATTTTAAAATTTGTATGAAATTAAGGTAATTCTTCTTCTTTATTGGCGCTGTAACCGCCTAAGTGAATTTGGCCCGAGTCGAAAAAAGCACGCCAGTCATTTCTTTTCTGTGCCAGCTGACCCCAATTGGAAATGCCAACTGAAGCCAAGTCCTTCTCCAATTCGTCTTTCATATTACATTGTTATCGCGTTTTGCGCTAAGTTTACAGTTTCAAGTCCCTGGCTCATCGGGAAGTTGAATTGATAGCAAAATTCCAGTTAGACAAAAGCTTGTAAAATCGTTGAATTTTTATTCACTAGGATTAACATAAAACTACTAGAAACACAACGGTGGCCGCTGTGGTGTAGTGGTTAGCAGTGCGCACTTCCACACTGCAGTGCCTGGGTTCAAGTCCTGGTCATAGCAACATCGCGAAAAATATAGAATATATATAGTGAATAAAAATACAGACTAGCTAATTTTGCAATCAAAAGTGATTGACAGACTTTGCCGGAGGCTTTTGAGAAATCTATATATACAGTGTCGACTTGAAGGCGGTCATTGAAAGCCGCCATCCACAACTAACAGAAAACTTCTAGATTTGTCACAGTGGATCTACCGGACATGAAACCATGCCAATTGTCGGAAATTAAGCGCTTAACTGTAAAATACAGTTTCTATTTTACAATATATTCAAATAACTTTGAAACAGTTGACAACTGGGCGATGGGCCTGTAGTTGGCAACATTGTCTTTGTTGCCACTTTTTAATATAGGGATAATGAAGGTTACCTTCCAGGCAACGATAAACTCTCCACGCTCGAGTTATTTATTGAAGATTAACAGAAGTGGGTTTGCAAAGGCAGTTCTTAAGATGACAACATAATATCCTGTCAACATCTGTCTGCAAAGACGATTTGATGTGCAAAATGTTATAAGCTTTGCTTTTTTATCGCAAAATCATGTTCAAACAGATTTCCTTAACTATATTTTTTAAAATTGTAAAACAATCAGTAACATCGGTTCCGGAAAATAGTGATTCTTATTCTGTGGAAGAGATTTCTAGATTGACAATATCAAAATTGCAATAAAACAAAAGCTAGAAGTTTGATTATTCGAACATATACTTTCAAAGTTACAAAATGTAAGGTCAAGAGAAAGCGGAAAATGATGGATACCAGAACAGGAAGCCGTATTAGTTTAGCTGGAATAACAAATTTAGACATCGCGGAATGGCGCTCAATCGCGGCGGTCCGCGTTGGCGCCATCGGGCGACGCGATGCGGCGAGGCTGAGATCAAATATGCGCATCGCATTTAAGGCTAAAAAAACCGTAATAATTTACCTTTAATTTACAATAATTCGCTTATCAGTTATTGGCAAACATACTGTTCGATTTTATGCGTATACTGCAGAAGGGAATTTAACGCAGAACTACACTGTATGCAAAATTAGAGAGCAACTAGTTTAAAATACGTGTCATTTTAGGCAAATGTATGCCCATATACTTAATTGGAAGTGCTCAGTAAAATAAAGCCAGAGAAAATATTACTCACGGGCTTTATTTCCTTTTTTATGAAATAAATCAAGCGGGCGTTATTTCCTTTTCTTTGGCAAATAGAGCCCGCGGCTATTATTGCTCTTTCTCAAAGGAAATAAAGCCCTCGGGCTTTATTGCCTTTTATTGGTGGGCGCTATTTCCTCTTCGAAATGGAAAAAAGGCCCATGGGCTTTATGTCTCTTGTTTTGGGAAATAAAGCCCTTTGTAACCTATGGACAGTGAGATATTTTATATATATATTTTAACAATGGATATGGATACTTTTGGGATATATTAAGGATGTTGATTTTTGAAATACTGTCCGTTATCTCAGATTGGCCATTGTTTGCGAATTTTCAAAAATTTTTAGTGGCTGAAATACGGAAAGCTATATTTTCCATCATCACATTCGGCCGCTGTGGTGTAGTGGTGAGCAGTGCGCGCTTCCACTCCGCAGGGCCTGGGTCAAGCCCTGGTCAAAGTAACAAAAAATTGAGAGAAAAGGGTTTTTCTTAACAGCGGTTGCCGCTCAGCAGGCAATGGCAAACCTTCGAATGTATTTCCGCCATGAAAAACAGCTTGTCATAAAAAGTGTCCCTATCCTTTGTGTGAACCCGCGGAAATAGGAAAAATATGAAATTATAGCCGGTTGGCGAAAATGCTCTACTGAACCCTCCGCCGACTGGTAAGGGGTTCCACAGAGTGAGCCTGTGCCATGTCAGGACGGTATCCAGATAAGATAGGGGATCAGTGCTGGCAGCTTAGGCTCATCAAAAGCGCTTCCAAACGGAAATGATCTTTTATCACTGTTGTGATGTATATTTTACAGGGGCCAGAACAAGGTACCAAGCTGGGGGCCCCTAAATAGCCCAGTCGCCCACGGAGCCTTTTCGACACCGGACCGCCTCGGGAAGTAACGCTGCCTTTACCGTGGCAATGGGTGCTACTGCGGTGGACGAAATTTTCCCCACACATATTTTTGACCAGGTTGGCAGGTGGTCGTACGAATAAAACTAAATCTAAAGCAGCAAGGAAGATAAGAGGAGAGAGGAGAAAAAATTTGACAGGGAGAGTGAGTCGCTCGCAAGAGTCCCCAAGGGAAATATGACAAGCGAAGACTCAGACCTTGACAGCGTCGATGAAGATGCATCGAATGTCGGCTCCGTTGGAGAGAGGGAGGATGAAGGCAAGAGAGTGAGAAAAAGAGAGGGGAAAAAGCCCTGTCGCAGTACAGGGTAGCCCTCAATATAATCCAACGCCTTAGAGCGGTAGTGGGCACAACGGACCGGGAAACTGAGCGTCTTGTATGGGTCAGAGAGGCTGTGCGGGCGGGTAGAAGGTTTAAAAAGATTAAAAAAAAGATTTGCGACCTGAGATATCCAAACAGCATCGAGGAGGCGCAGGTCAAGCTTGGGGGCCGGTTAAAGCGGGAGAGGTCATAGGAGGGGGAGAAATCCACCACCAAGCAACACAAAAGTGGGAAGGAAGTCAGGCTGTCGACGTCCAAAGCTGCAAGGCAGGTAAACTACGGGAAGTCAGCGACGTCAAGAACCTCTGGGCTAGCTAGTGGCGGGCCGTGCGTAAGAGCTGCGAAACAGGCGGACGTTGGACGGCACAACGACGAAGGGAATTGCTGAGCCGAAAGATAAAGAAGATGCATGATGAGCCGGGCAGGCCCATGCCTTCTTTCGATGCGGCAGGTTGGTTCAATGGGATAAAACTCATAAGATGCAACGACGACGCAACACTAAGCTGGTTAAAAAGGGAGTGGTACCTAGCCTCCATAGACAACGCACATTTAGAAGTGGGGTATAGGGCTCTGATCCCCACGATACTAAAGGCTGAGGTGTATATTCCATGTGTGGTGAAGACGGAGGACGCTTTATAGTTGCTGCGAAGTCAAAACACGAATATACCCACACGGGATTGGAGAGTCATCCACGTATCGAAGCCCACGGAGGAGAAACAGAAAATCGTCATAGGCGCGCATGCAGATGCACACCATTCACGGCATCCTTGAACCAGATTCAACTGAATCGGTCTGGAACGATGGAATTTCCGATTAGACTATTTTGGGAGAGTGTTCCCGAGTTAGAATACGTAAAGTTCAAAATCGCGGCAAGTGCCGATTTCAAAAACGGCAACTTTTTCGATTTTCAGCCGACATTTTCGCATTTAAGTATGCTATAACTGTATATGAGTAATTTTTTAAATATCGAACACTAACCGCCAAACTCACGTAAGCGACATTTTTATCAAAATTTTCTTTTTGAGGCAAAAATATTCCTAGATCATCCAGATGTATTTCTGCGTCAAAATGAAAATTTTGAAAAAAAAATTCGCTTACGTTTTTGGCAGTTAGGGCTCGATATGTACTCGTATGTACATACATGTATATAGCCTGTAGGAATTTCGTAGTCGTCTACTACAATAACCACCAACTTTTATCTGGTTTCAAAAAATAAACATGAACACTTATTACTTTACAGGTGTTCTTTTATTAGTTAGTTTTTTTCATTTAATAATATATGTAAACTAGTATTATCGCCCAGGGCAGGTACTAAATATGAGAGAGGCCCCCTCTAAACTTAGACATTTTTTTTTAATTTAAACGAATTTCCAACGTTATCATCCATATTCAGGGATTTTGAAAAATACCAAGTATTTTCGTAATATGTGGAGAATGTCCTTTTTTATAGAAAAACTTCGTCGAAAGGCAGAATTTGTTTTGCTATTCTGTGGTACGGATCAAGTGAATGCGTAAAATAGATTTTATTGTTTTAGTCAAATGCCTTCCTTTAAGCTCAGATTGGCTGTATGCAAGAAAATCGTCTTCTGTTGATTTCTGATTTTCCCCTAGAATCTCTTTGAAGGTCACTCTACAATTTCGAGCTCAAAATGTTTGATTAACCATGGGAAAATCATTGAGATGACAACATTTAGACAACACGTGTTGACTTCGGAACCTTTCTATGTTTCACATTAGGCCGGATTGGCGGTCGTTTTGACTAGCACGGAAATGACCTTACCACACCATGTGCATCTAGACATGCGCTTTCGCATTTATTGGATATTATAAAAGCTATGTGAATATTAAATAATCAAATTTAACAAAATTTTATAATTTTTATCTTCCAACTAAATTTAAGGAAAAATCCGGGACCGGGGGGAAAAACCCCACCCTATAGTCGGGCCTGCACATATATGTACAAATATGTATACAATTGACTTGTATATATTTAAATATATATAATCATTCATCTAGAACCTTATCGAAAACCCATCTGAAAATGGAAAATGTTACCGTTTTTGTAATCGGCCCTTGGCACGATTTTGAACTTCACGTATTCTGACTCAGGAACACTCCCCCAATATAGTCTAATCGGAAATTCCATCGTTCCAGACCGATTCAGTTGAATCTGGTTCAAGGACACCGTGCATTCCCTTTGGGTGTGCAACGACATCAATGAGCGAGGTGAGTCTCTTCTTTGTTTCCTTCTTCACAGTAACTTATGTGTAGCTAATAGCGACCAGGTTCTCACATACGTGGGGCCGACATCGAATAGCGTTCTTGAGTTAACTTTTTATTCTAAGCTGACTGGAAGGAGGGTCTCTATTTATCGGACCGTGTTTATATAAGCTTTTTTTATTTCTGCTAGGAAATGCCTGAGGCATGATTCCTTTAGAAAAGCCAGACTCACAAACTGGGCCCTTTATCAAAAGTTGGTTGAGGACAGGCTGAGTTTCCCCGTGTCGGTTAAAGACGTGGAGTACCCGGAGGCGGTGAACGATCACCTGTCTAAAATATTAATTGATGCTTATAAATAGGCCTGCCCCCTACGGAGGGCTAGGAGAAGGGCTAAGCCACCTTGATGGAGCCCTGAACTTGGAACTCTTAGAATACAGGTAATGGTAACTGTTAGGCTTGCAAAGAGTGCGGACTCTAATGAGTGCTGGGATAAGTATAGGGATCTTCTAAAGGTCTACAAAAAAGCCATATGTAGTGAGAAAAGAAACTCATTGGATTGGATTGAGATTTCTGCAGTGGAATCGAGAGCTCCACCAAAACAGCAAGGCTAACAAAGTTCCTGTCCAAGGGTTGCATAACCAATGGACTCATTAGAAAGGATGGACTCGGGGTAGCTAGGAATCTCTCGATATATTATTAAAGGCTCACTTCCCTGTAGCTGCAGCATCCACTGCAGGTGATGGCAGCCTTGCAGGAGAACTGGTGACACTAGTGGTACTTGGGCACTTTTTCGCAGTATTAATCACCGGGCCTGAACGGTATCTTTCCTGCGATGTTACAGAAGGCGGGTCGGAAGACCAGAGTCTGGCTGTGCACCATATTTGAAGGCTGTTTAAGACTGGCATACGTTCCAACATCTTGGAGGACTGCTAGGGGAGTTTTCTTGCCAAAATTTGGCGGAAGTGGCCACACATACCCCAAGGACTATAGGCCCATTAGCCTAACTTCGTTTCTTTTAAAGACCCTGGAGAGGTTAATAGATATATACTTCAAACAAAACTTAGCGGGGCACTTGCTATCAAAGGCGCAACACAGCATACATGAAGGGAAGATCGGTAGATTCTGCCCTACATAATGTTAGACGCATAGAGGCGGCCCTGGAGAATGTCGAGTTCGCGTTTGGGGTCTTCCTGGACATAACGGGGGCTGGGGGCTTTCAACAATGTCTTTAAGGAAGCCATTTTAGACGGATTGACGGAAATCGGAGTTAATCCTATAGTTTCGAACTGGATTAGCAGTATGCTGAGCTGAAGAACTGTTTCGGCGCAGTAGGGTAGGTATTGGTCGCTGGTGGTCAACAGGCTACTTAACAGAATGGAAAGAGGACCTGCCCCGCTTACGGCATGTGTGGATGATATTTCTGTTATTGTAAGCGGTAAGTTCTTGTCCACGTTCAGCTCACTTATGAGCCAAGCAATACGAGAGATACATCTTTGGGCAACCGAGGTGGGGCTAAGTGTTAACTCAGAAAAGACTGATCTGGTACCCTTCACCAGGAAATACAATGTTCCGAACTAGTCTAAGCCTAAACTGGATGGGGTGACCCTCCAACTGAAGCATAGTACCAAGGGACTCGGAATATACCAGATAGCTACCTGCCGTGGTGCCTCAATGTGGAAGAGAGGGCTAAGAAGGCCTCAGTGGCATTCTATGCATGCAAAAGAAAGATGGGCTGCACCTGGGGATTATCGCCTTCTGTCCTTCACTGAATCTTAACGGCAATAGTCATGCCGATACTATTCCATGGGGTACTGGTTTGGTGGACAGCAATGGAGAAGAAACTATTTCTCAAGAGAGTAGAAAGTGTATATGGGCTATCAATGATCGGCATGACAGGAGCACTTAGGATAACACCAACGGCAGCACTTTATGCCTTGTTGCATCTCTTGCCGGCGGACCTCTCGGCCAAGAATATATCGTAGAACTTCAGCCTGTATTTATACTACGGGGCAGTTTGTGTGCAGGTCCTACGAGCACAGTTAGTAAATCCAAACCCGCATAAAAATCGCAATTCCGCAAGCTTGCGGGATCGAGGTCATCAACCCCGCGGATCCGCGAAATTTGCGGGCTGAAAAAATCATATTATTTCTTCTAAGCTATATTCAAAATGTATTTGCAAAAAAGACGATTTGATTTAGGAAATCTACGTATTTACTTTTAATTAGGTTCATTTTTTGATAATATCTCCGAAGGAGTAGTAGTCTTTAAAGTTTCATCTTTTAAATTCGACCTTAATTTGTTGCACAATCAGGAACTTTTGATTTTGGTGACTACGCATAGTTTCGTAGGGATATGGTCAATATCGCTATATCTGTTTGGTATTTTTCAGAAGAAAATATATCATAATAAGAGTTACTGTAGTGCTTTATCCGATCTGAAAAATACCCGCTCGCTGTAATCCCAAAATTAGGCCAAACATCAGTGATTCTGGGTTATTCAAATTTAACTAAGTTTTCGTATTTTTCGCCGTAACTTTTTACCGTTTGATATTTGAAAATGGCGTTAAAGTAATATATTCTATAGGTAAAACATACTCTTGAAAATTACACCAGAGCTGGGCCTCTAAGGCAAATATCTTAAAAATGACAAAAAAAAAACAAAATCAAATGTGCATATTTGGAATCAGGGAAAGCTAAATCGTGGGCTTAATCGAATATACTCTATCTCTTTAGCAAAAAAAAGGCAATTTCCATAAAATCCGTTCCCTGGTTGTGAGTATTCGAAATTTAGCATCTGAAAGGAAGCCCAAGAAAAAAAATTCCGCAGGCACATTATTTATCGATAGAAACAGACTGTTCTACACTTAAGCTAGTTATCAAGGTGAACGTTTTCAAATTTTAATCAATTACGCAAGACCAAAACAAAAAAATTGATGAAAGGTTAATAAAACCAGACCAGGTGGTTTATATGTTTTTGGGGTCGCTGAACTAGGGATGCATCGATGTTTTTGAAACTTCAATAATATCGGTTCATAATTCGATGTCTACCATCGATATTTACCATTTTCGAAAATCGCTAAATTGACGATACATCGATTCAACTTACCCATAATTTTTCAAAATTTTTTTATTAGTCATTCTTTAGTGTGCAGTTCTTAGAATGCTCAACACTCAAAACGGACCAACCACCCGTCTGTGAACATTTTATTAGTCTGTGACAGAAAATACTCATTATGCGGGTTAATAAAATTCCATAGAACTCGGCCCTCGCAAATTTGGGAACCAGCGACCTAACCATAGCATGAATTTCCATTCTACATATTAGTAGAAGGTTAATTAAATATAGAGAAATCGATCCATCTGTATGCATTTCCGTCCCTGCATAACAGAAGACTACGGCTGTTCAAGATGTTGTGGCAATGGTCTGAGATTTTCAGTTGGAATTGCATTTCTAAGGTTTATGCTGGCTGCCATGGCAACCGCTTGTTTGTTGTTGTGAATTTACAAATGCAACGAATATGCAAATGCAAGAGCATGTGCACAAGATGTTGAACAGCCCTACTCTACTAGTTGGGATTGAAACAGATTAAATGTATCTTAACTCTTCGGAGGGCGCGCTTTGAAAGTTGCACGAGAGGGCGCGCCGCGGCAATTTAGCCGCAAGGTGTTTCTCAAAGGTTGACTGAGTTTTTTATTTATTTATGTCGAAAAATCATTAGAATAAAACATTTGAATAATTTGTGTTTATAGTGAAACATATTATAAGCATTTATTTTTTAAATTTTTATTCGTCATCATCAACAGTGGTGGTGGTACGTTCTACACATTGTGAAGTATGCTTGAAATATTTTCTGCAAATATTTTTTTTACAATTAATACAACAAATTTTTGTCTTGTAATTCCTGGTACATATTCCTGGTTTCAATTTCTGTTGCGTACTGGTTCGCTTCTATATAAGTTTAAAAACATCTCCTTTTTTGTTATTGTTGTTTCCGAGGGAACGAAAATGACACTGAAGATGGCACAACGCCGAAAACGGTTTGTCCCCAAACCAAATTTAACAAGGGATGACGGAAATTCGTTCTAAAATACATCATTTAAAAAAATCCTTCTTCTCTAAAACCTAAGAAAATGAATGATATTCATAATATAATAATAATAGTTACAATGTGTACGCAAAGTATACGCAAAGTATAATTTTAAAATTACACATGACGAAATACTTAAAAAATAACAATTTTGATTTACATATGTATATTTATTGAACTATATAACGCAGCAAGTAACAGGTAACTGTGAACCATGCTCATCTCAAAACTTACAAAGTCACTAAGTGGCATTGACCGGCTACTACAATTAGTATTTGAAAACCACAAATTACAATAATTGCGGCTAATTTGCAGCGGCGCGCCCTCCGAAGGGTTAATCTCACTAGGGCCTAAAAAATTGTAAAACATCGGAAACCAGCGATGTATCGATGTAAAAAATTTTAAAACTTCGAAAACCAACTATATACAAAAACATATAATACACCTAGTCTGGTTTTATTAACCTTTCATCGATTTTTTTTTATGATCCTGCGTAATTGATTAAAATTTGAAAACGTTCGCCTTGATAACTAGCTTAAACTTTGTACACTTACCGATTTAGCACTGATCCTCTATCTTAGTTGGATACCGTCCTGCCACAAGCTCACTCTGTGGAACCCTCGCGGAGGTTTAAGTAGAGCATTTTCGCCAACCAGCTATAATTTCCTGTTTTTCCTATTTCCGCGGGTTCATAGCCTCCACAATCGTTTCCATAAATAAATGTTTCGCATAATAATAATAATAGATTGGCACTTACACATACGTTAGTGTTTGGCCGAGCTTCTCCTCCGATTTGTGGCCTTGATGTTGTCATATAAAGGGGAGGGACCTACAGTTTTTATGAGAAGCTGTTTTTCATGGCTGAAATACACTCGGAGGTTTGCCATTGCCTGATGAGGGGCAACCGCTGTTAAGAAAAAAACCTTTTTTCTCAATTTTTTTTGCGATGTTGCTTTGACCTGGGCTTGAACCCAGGCCCTGCGGAGTGGAAGCGCCCACTGCTTACCACTACACCACAGCGGCCGAATGTGGTGATGGAAAATATAGCTTTCCGAATTTCAGCAACTGAAAATTTTGGAAAATTCGCAAACAATGGCCAACCTTAATATATCCCAAAAGTATCCATAAATAATTTTGTCCACCTAGATTGTTAAAATATCACACTGTCCACAGGTTACAAAGTCTTAGCGAGTGTATTGTGTGAAAGCCAGAAGCCCCCATCAACGAACTGATTGGACCTTATCAGTGTGGCTTTAGACCTGGCAATTCCACCGTAAATCAGGTATTCACAATACGTCAAATCTGGGAAAAGACCCGCGAGAATAGGATCGACACAGAAGAATGATAGAATACAAGATTGCGCCGATTGCAGCAGAATTCGGGAGGGTAATTTTGGCGTGACGTCACCGTAGAGTTGACAACTGAGACCGGCAAAAAAACTGCTAATGATGTGCTGAATTGTCGGTACCCAATACTTAAAAAAGTTTTCGGTACCCAATACTTCCATATCGGTACCCGATACTGATTCTTTACATTAAACCTTCGCTATTATATGCACTTCAAGTTTAAAAAAAAATTTTAATTACTAATTTATATGATATCGGATAAAACACTTGATTTTATCACAACAGAGAAATATAATTTTATCAGTTTTAACCCTAGTCGATCCAAGGTTCAAGAAA
This sequence comes from Rhagoletis pomonella, assembly GCF_013731165.1. Classification (NCBI taxonomy): domain Eukaryota; kingdom Metazoa; phylum Arthropoda; class Insecta; order Diptera; family Tephritidae; genus Rhagoletis; species Rhagoletis pomonella. The sequence goes on along the minus strand of NW_023458557.1, from coordinate 11,179,701 downwards.
AATACTTTGACGGATGACGAAGCCTTTAATATCATACGTCTGATTCGAAAATTGTCGCTAACTAGTTACAGAATCCGTCGCTAACTGGTTACAGATTCTGGCTACAAAAATTATATCGTCCAATTCGGCTGGAACAAAAATGCTTCAAGCAAATAAGAGTTTCTCTGTATTATGGCCTCGAACCGACATACATATATACCTCTTTCATTTGAATCGGTATTAAAAGCTCTATTGGCTCCTACATTCGGGGTTTGATAGGCGAGTCTCCCCTGAACCGTTGTTATCCATATTTTTGGCCTATGTGCGCTTTTATTGGAAAACTAAATGTTGCTGTACCGAGTATCGAGAATATTGGATACTTAAAAGTATTGACTCAGCACATCTCTACTGCTGTCATCTCGACTGTGACGTCAGCAAAACAGCTGATTCTGTCAAATTCACTGAGAGCCGATTAGCGGTATTGTCATCGGCGCCACCTTCTGTATTCTCTCCACCGTGATCGACACACACCATCTATTTGTTGATTTCAAGGCCGCTTTCGACAGCACGAAAAGAAGTTGTCTTTATGCCGCGATGCCTGAATTTGGTATTCCCGCGAAACTAATACGGCTTCGTGTTCTGGTATGCATCATTTGTCACTTTCTCTTGACCTTACATTTTATAACTTTGAAAGTACATGTTCGAATAATCAAACTTCTAGTTTTTGTTTTATTGCAATTTTGATATTGTCAATCTAGAAATCTCTTCCACAGAATAAGAATCACTATTTTCCGGAACCGATGTTACTAATTGTTTTACAGTTTTTAAAAATATAGTTAAGGAAATCTGTTTGAACATTATTTTGCTAAAAGAAACAAAGCTTTTTTTCTATTGATGATGTAGTTTATAACATTTTGCACATCAAACCATCTTTGCAGACAGATGTTGACTGCATATCATCTTGTCTTCTTAAGAACTGCCTTTGCAAACCCACTTCGATTAATATTCAATAAATAACTCGAGTGTGGAGAGTTTATCGTTGGCTGGAAGATAACCTTCTTAGCCCTATATTAAAAAGTGGCAACAAAGACAATGTTGCCAACTACAAGCCCATCGGCCAGTTGTCAACTGTTTCAAAGTTATTTGAATATATTGTAAAATAAAAGCTCTATTTTACAGTTAAGCGCTTAATTTCCTACAATTGGCATGGTTTCATGTCCGGTAGATCCACTGTGACAAATCTAGAAGTTTTCTCTGAGTTGTGGATGGCGGCTTTCAATGACCGCCTTCAAGTCGACACTGTATATATAGATTTCTCAAAAGCCTCCGACAAAGTCTGTCAATCACTTTTGATTGCAAAATTAGGTAGTCTGGGTTTTTATTCACCACAGTAAAACCCGCTTAAGTACCTCACGAAAAATGTAAGCTTTTTGAGGTACTTAGGCGGGTTGGGTACTTAAAAGAACTCGCTTAAGTACCTCGATGCTGGTACTTATACGAACATAATTATTGAAGTAGTTACATCTTGTTAACTTACATAAATATGTAAATCCTTGAATAAAACATGAACATTTAATGAAGAATACGTAGCTTAAAACCAAGATCGTAGCATTATTTAACCAGACATATCATTTTGGACCAAATTCACTTTTGTTTATTTATTAATTTTTATGATTTTTTATTCAAATACAGATAATTCCCTAACAAATACCATATAAACTTAAGCTTAAGATTTTGAAGAACTTTTAGCCTTTTAATTAATGACAGTCCATAAAAAAAAGAAAGGATAAAGGAATGTAGAATGGAATGCCTCTTGACTCTCAGGAGGACCTTTCGGAGGGGATTTTAACTCCTGAAATTATCTACTGGGTTATAAAATGATGTATATTTAATACAGCCATGCACGACGAAGATTTTGGCGAGGACGATCACAACTCGCATTCGTCTTTTTAAGTTTATTTTTTAGTAGTCCCGCAAATCCCGCGGATCCTGTATGTGTAATTCCTCATTTCTGATCCCGCAAAAATGACGCGGGACCCCGCATTTGTGGGATTGGATTCCCTAGACAGTAGTATATCCCGGATCCCGGATCTGCACTTTGGGACAAACTTCGAAGCCACTATAGTGGTCGCGGGCTGGCGGAAGGGCATGAGAAGTGCTGGCTCGGTGAATGTCTACACAGACGAGTCGAAGATAGAGGAAGGCGTAGGGGCGGCAGTCGTCTGCGCGGAGCTTGGTCTCAAGAAATTCTATAAGCTGCCGAACTACTACAGCATCTTCCAGGCGGAAGTACTGGCTATAAGGAGAGCGGCGGAGCTACTGAGCAGGAACCTTGTAAACACACACGTGAATCTCTACATCGACATCAGATTAAGGTGCTACTATAGTACAGCGCTCCTTCGAGATGTGCGGTGGAGTGCAGATCAGCTCTGAATTTGCTACACATCAATAGTGACGTACAACTTTACTGGGTTCCGGGGCACACCAGCGTCGCGGGCAACGAAGAGGCCGACAGGCTCGCTAAAGGGGTGCTTTGTCGGACACCATGCTTATAGAGGACGTGCTGATTTCCCTCCAAGCGATTAAACGGGATTTAACCGGTCCATGATCCGGAAGGCGCAGAAGGCGTGGAATAAAACGCAAGGCTGCAAGGTGTCCAGGGTTATGTGCAGAGAATATGACATGCAGCTCACGAAGTTTTTCCTTTCCCTCAGGAGGGAGGACGCTAGAATACTGGTGGGTGTTCTAACTGGACATTGCCTGCTGACTACGGGTGAGTCTACTGGGAGCAGATTTTCTACCAAATCTGCAAGCCGCCGCCAAGGTAGGGTATAACAAGTTGTTTCAGTTTGCCAAGAGGACTACGATGTTCTTTAACATTGCTCCTGGTACGTAGGGATTAGCTGTCTAACGAAGTCGCAGTTTATCTGGAAACGCTATTGTCATTATTGGTCTTTCCTAACTTAACCTAAGTGTTATAGTTTCTTTTGTTCCAAAATTTAGATTTTTTGATTTAGAACTACAAACCTGAAGAGGATTACCCGTCCTACCACAACTACTAATATTTGAGGTTGAAGGATACACTGTGACCACTCAGACATTTTAAGGTGCCCATGAAGCCAATGGCCATTATTGGACATAATGTGCTCACAATATCTTGCCGATTAGTTCCACATGTTTGTTTTGAACTCTGAAGCAAAAAGTCCGAATATTTGCATTTATTGAAAGTACCCTGTAGGGAAAACACGAACTAGTGAACCAGATTTCTAGTTCAGTACTAGTTATTTTTTGCCAAAAACGAACCAGACCGATAGTAACTAGTTTCGCACCAGTCCAAAGGCAGTGAAATGGGGTACTTTCACTAAACTTTCTATTTTAAATTTTAAAAGCAGGGAAGGTAATCATTATGAGTAAACTAATTTAAATCAGCATTTAGTCATTATTTTATGAATTATTATAGAGTTTTATTTTTTCGCTCAAACGGAAATAATTATTATTTGATTTTTATTTTTGGATTTACAAATAATGATTATTTTATGATTTTTTCGCGCAGAGATTATCATTAATTTTCAGTTTTATTTTTCCACTTAAAAATAATGATAATTTATAAAATTGAAAAGGCCATAAAGACGCAACCTACTGAAATTTTTACCTGAAAAGTCTGGGTCTTATTCCTTTTATAAGGGTGCGGCGATACGTCGGTAATCACGCTGGTATACTTTTTAAGTTGCTTAACAATCATTATACTTAGTGATTCCATAAACAAAGGCCAATATCCTGAAGGACAATTGAGAAAGGCAATGCAGTTGCAGAAAAAGAGGCACTTAAAAAAAAGTGTCAAAATAATTACCACTTTCTCACAAAATTTATTTAAAAATGCAAGCCACCAGAGCTACCTTTTTTTAAGAAAAGACAAATTAATTTTTTTATCCAATCCACCACAGCTACCTTAATACAGTCAGTCAATACAGTTTGGGTACAACGAATTTTTTTCAATACGGGCAACTATTTTTTTATTATTTTAGTTTTCGGTAATTTTTTATAAAAATATGGTCAATTCCCCAAAAATCAGAGTTCCAAATCTTGTGCAAAATTTAAGAAAATTCTGCAAAATTTGATTAAAGTAATTCACTTTTTATTTACGCTCTCTAGAAAAAGTTTTTTAGCCCATTCAATTTTAGTATAATGAAGTGCAAGTATGAGGAAGCTAGGACTTACCAGGATAGGTTAGGTTGAAGCGGCTGCCTTCATCCAACATAGGAGAGAGGCACACTTAGACCCAATGGGTCCGTTGTGATACCAATTGAGAGCTCGAATTCGAACCCGTCCGTTCGCCTAGAAGTGGAACCAGTTGGTTAGGTTTATAAAGCGCGAGAATTCGTAAATGCCTGCTTCACTAAGATCCGCAAGACAATCAAAACGGTGGTGGTGAAATGAGCGTCGTCTCGGTCACATGAGGGCGGGGCAATGACAGAGATAGTGTTCCACACTCTCGATTTCGTCCTCGTTGCGGCAACCACATCAGAAATCATTAGCCGGCAAACCCATTCTGCTAGCATGCCTTCCCATTAAGCAGTGGCCCGTAATTACACCGGTCACCAGCCTTAGTACAGGCCGTTCTAGCCGAATGATTGCGTCGGATCTTTTCTTGTCGTAGTTGGGCCAGATTTGTCGAGTCGTCCCGCACGTGGGTTCATCCGACCATCTTTTGTTTGTCCTCTACACGTAGTATGTCCAGAGCCGAGTCTTACAGGTTGATAGGGGTATGCCCGCTGCATGGGAGGAGTTGACGCCCGACAGGGTGGTTCCCTTCCGCACAAGCTTGTCCGCCGCACAGTTACCCTGAAAGTCCCTGTGACCCGGCACCCACACGATGTGAGTAGCAGATTTTGAAGCTAGATCGTTAAGGACTTTCCTACTTTCTAAAGCAGTTGTAGATGATGTCTTGCAGCAATCCAGCGACTTAATAGCTGCTTGGCTATCGGAGTATATGGTTACCGAAGGTAGATTAAGAGAAAAGTCGATGAGCCAGAGTGCAGCCTCCTTTATGGCCGCGAGTCCCGCTTGAAAGACACTGCAGTGGTCTGGTAGCCTAAAGCAGAGATCTAGTGAGAAATCCTTTGAGTGTATCTCACTCCTTACTATTAGATTTAGTTTAGAGCCATCCGTGTATATGGCTGTGGAGTTACTTTGGAGGCCCCAGACCGAGTCGTCCTCCCAGTCCTTCCTCGAAAGGATACGAGTGGAGAACTTATTCTCGAGCACCATCGGTGGTGTTGTATAGTCTGGGGACCTGAATGTGTCGGGGTAGTTGGTCAGGATGTTGGTATGATCGAATCTAGTGTCTTTCCATTTTGACAGTGCATTTAATCTTACTGCATTGTAGCTCGCCTGTAGCTTCCCTGAAAGGTCTACGGGCAGAAAGTTTAGAAGTGTTTCGTTAGATTTGGTGGGTGCAGATGGCAGTGCACCTGTGATTAGCATGCATGCCGCTCTTTGAACCTTGGTAAGCTTAGAATTTGTGAGCGATTTATCCAGTGATGTCCACCAGACTGTGACGTCGTAGAATAATATAGGACGTACCACTACTGTGTAAATCCAGTGAACTATATGTGGTTTGAGACCCCATTTCTTACCTATAGCCGTTTTTCAGGAGTAGAGGGCGGTAATGGCCTTTTTGGCCCGCTCTTCTACGTTACGTTGCCAGGTAAGTTTCCTGTCCAAGATGACGCCCAAGTATTTCACTTCGTCAGAGAGCGGCAGGTCTACGCCATTAAAGGTCGGAAGTTGAAATGGGGGGATTTTTGTTTTGCGTGTGAAGAGAACCGTGACCGTTTTAGCCGGGTTGGCGTTCAGTTCGCATTCTCTAGACCGGGTTTCCACGATACTCAAGGCGTTCTGCAACAGTTCTCCCAGGATTTGTGGGTGCTTACCTGTTGCAGTTAGGGCAAGATCATCGGCATACGCAATAGCGTTGCAGCCCGAGCCCTGTAAGCGCATGAGTAGGGTGTTTACCGTAAGATTCCAGAGGAGTGGTGAGAGTACTCCTCCTTGAGGAGTGCCCCTAGTCGCATATCTTGTGATGTGAGCTCCACCCATCTCCGAATAGATAGTTCTCCGATTAAGGAGAAGACTTATAAAGTCTACGAGTGATCGATCAAGTCCGATCCGGAGCATAGATGATGTGATCGCCTCTGGGAGCACATTATTAAAGGCCCCTTCTATATCTAGAAAGATACCTAAAGTTAGCTCCTTGTATGCCAAGGATTTTTCAATATTGTAAACTCTTTTGTGGAGAGCGGTTTCCACCGATTTGCCTTTCGAGTAGGCGTGTTGGCAGTCAGATAGCTTCTTATGATCCATCTTTTGCCGAATGAATGTATCCAGTATCTTTTCCAGGATCTTTAGGAAGAAAGAAGAAAGGCTGATTGAGGCCGAGGTATAAACTCCCCTGCCTCATCTAGGTCTAGTGGTAGGCCGTACGGGCTCGTCCGAGGGGGGCTGGGGTGGGCATACTTAGGCTATTTCTAGGGGGTACCTGGCGGTAGGTATAAAACGCCCCCCTAATCCAGGGTGTCATGCGTCACCGTGCCCATTGGATGGTTTGCAGTCAGGGGGTTTTCCGACTGTATTCTAACGGCGCCTCCCGGATACCTGTCCGCCTCCGGGAGTAACGGTGGACTTACCTCAGCATGGGGCTCTGCTGAGGCCGACCGTTTTTCCCCTTACCCGGCTTACCCGGTTTCGGCTCAGTAGGCGACCAACGAACCAGAAATAATGAACTCGAAAAATGTAGCCCCGGATCCCTGCACGGGTAAAAATGCCGCCGACGGACACGGCGTTAAAGTCTGTCTAAAAAAGACATCTTCGGTAGCCGCTGGAGCGGTCCCGAAGGAGCCTAAACGGCTAACAGTACTAAATGTTGCGCCCGGCGTCAGTAGCAACAAACCCCTGGTGGGTAGTGGTCAACTGGCGTCTGGGTTGCAAGCGGAGCCTGCACGGCCAATTGACCTCTCGTGCCAGTCGTCCACATCTCTGGAAGCTGCGAGTACACCCCTTGAGGGCAGCTCCAAAGCGGCGCCGGGAGAAGGCGATACTGGCACCCGGAAGTCCTGCACGGACAGCACCACCGACCGCAAGCCCTTGAGGGTAAGAAGTCGGATCAACGCAAAGGCGTCCCAGGTCCCAGTGGTTCGAGGACCAAAAAAGAAGTCCGACCAGCAGTCAGGGCGAAGAGGGACAGAATAGCCGCTTCTAGACTACTGAGGAAGTTCGGCAATGACCCGGTTCCCGAGAGTATGAGGGAAGTGGTTGAGAGGGCGAGGGGCGTTCTCTCCGAAAGTCGTGAGCGACCTCAGGAAGGAAATGCCGCCAACAAACCTGCACCCACTCACTCTCGTCCTAGGGAGCTGGGCAGCAAAAGGCAACGGTCAGCAGACAACGTGGATGCTGCTCCTAAGAGGCCCAAAACCTCTAACGCTAACAGCCCTCTTAACCCTCCAAGGGCTCTGAGGGCTTTCAGTGATGTGGCCAAGGACCACTTGATCCTGGCAATTATGGATAGGGGGCACCCGGAAGGAAACCTGACGGCCGACAACTGGAGGTCCGTCCTGGTGGGTCTCTGCCGGATGTACAAGGAGATTCTCCGGAAAAATCCTGGCCCTGCGCCAACTGTCCGCGATGCTGGTCTCTACCAAGGCCGCATCAAATTAGTTTCCTGCGCTGATGAACGGTCGGCGCGACTTTATAAGGAAGCAATTTCTTCTCTTGGGGAACTGTGGCCCAGCGCTGACTTGGTGGCATTGAACAGGGATGAAATCCCTTGTAAGCCGCGAGCTAGAGCCTGGGTCCCAGAGGAACCCTCGAGTCCTGAGGAGATTCTGGATATCATCCAGGTCTCAAATGATGCACTACCAGCCCTTGATTGGAAAGTAGTGAAGGTCAGCGAGGTTAGGGAGCAGCAACGTTACATCACCTTGGTGATAAACGAGGAGTCTCTCCCGATCCTTGCTGACTGCAAGGGAGTAATTAGCTACGGCTTTTACTCCATTACCCTCAAAACCCAAAAAGGGAATGAGGGTAAAATGATAGAGCCGGGGAACACCGAGGGTGAACCCGAGGCTGGCAATCTTCCGCCTAAAGGCGGCCCTATATCTGGAGCAGAAAACGCCTTGAGCGGTCCTGCTTCTAACCAAGAGGTCCAGGAGGTTCTCGAGGCCACTTGCCCGGTGGTGAGGTCAGACTCGGCAGCGGAAACAGATAGCGATACGCAATCTGTTTCTGGTGACGGATCGGTACTTAACCGGTGGACGAGGGAGTTCGGGAACCTGCTTCTGACGTCGGACTCAGAGGACGCCGATGATACCATCGTTGAGGCGTTCGATAGAACCCCGCCAGAAGTGATGGACGGGGACGATATTTTATAAGCTGTGGATGAAGGTTCTACAAATAAACCTTCATCACTCTAAAGCAGCTTCTGCAGCTCTGCTCCTGCACCTCAGTGATAGAGGGGAGGAGCTAGTTTTTGTCCAGGAGCCCTGGGTTGTTAAGCACAGGGTTTGTGGACTTAATTCTGATGCTTACCGCATAGTGTCGGCACCTGTGGCAGGTAAGATCAGGGCATGTATATTAATCAAAAAAAGTATTTCTTATAATTTACTCACACAGTTCAGCGATGAAGATACGGTGAGCATCTCTGTGGAAAGCCAATCCACAACACTCTGGCTGGTCTGTACATACATGGCCTACGATCGCCAAGACTGCCCTCCCGCTCGGTTACTGGACGTGGTGAAAGAGGCCAACTCGAGGAAGTTTCCCATAGTCATAGGAGCCGATGCAAATGCGCATCACGCGGTATGGGGATCTACCGACATCAACCCGAGGGGTGAGTTGTTACTTGATTTTGTATTATTATATAATCTAGCCATCTGTAATATTGGTGATAAACCCACTTTTGTAACCTCAAATAGGAAGGAGGTATTAGATATTACCTTATCGTCTAGCGCTTTCTTTGAGAGTATTAGGGAGTGGAAGGTACTGAGCGACCATTCATTCTCTGATCACATGTATCTCTCATTTGTAATCTCCTTTGAACTTCCGGCCTCGGCCGCTTACAGAAACAAGAGACGTACTGACTGGACTAAGTTTAGGAAAGTACTCTCGGGGAATTTGCTCAACAAGGCTTCTCTCAGTAAGCTAGGCTTACTGTCCCCACCTGATGAAGCGGAGCTTTCTCTCGCAAACCTTGCTTCTCTCGGTGAGTTAGGCTCATCGGAACAAATTGAAGAAGCCGTTGATTGCATTACCGAAGCCTGTAATTCGGCCTTATCTGCTTCCTGCCCACTTGTACTTCCGAGAGGAAAGAAGAAGCCACACTGGTGGAGCAGAGAAATCGCCTCTCTAAGGAAGGAAAGCAGGATACTCTTTAATGCGGCAAAGCGCGATGGTTCTTGGGCTGCATATAAGGCAGCCCTGAAGAAATTTAAAAATGCCACCAGGAAAGCCCAAAGGGACTCCTGGAAGGATTACTGCGATAGCATAGAGGGTCAGTCGGAGGGAAATCGCCTGCGAAAGGTGCTTGCGAAAAGTCCGACGCACCCGATGTATATTCAGAAACCAAATGGTGACTGGACGTCATCTCGTGAGGAAATGCTTGAAGTCCTAATGAACGCGCATTTTCCAGGATGTACTGCGGAGCCCAACACCGCGGCTATTATCTCTGAACGGCCGTTGACTTCAGCGGACTTCATTGATGTACAAAGGGTAGACTGGGCCATAAAGTCCTTCCAGCCCTACAAATCTCCAGGTATGGATGGTATCTTCCCTGCCCAACTTCAGTCAGCATCTGACGTGTTATGTCCGATACTTGTCTTAATCTATAAGGCTTGTATCAAGCTTAGTTTCATACCCAAGGGTTGGACCCTGGCGAAAGTTGTTTTTATTCCCAAGGGAGGTAGACCCTCCCACGTTAAACCAAGTGACTTTCGACCGATAAGCCTTACTTCTTTCTTTCTCAAGGTTCTGGAAAGACTTGTAGACTTGCAGATCCGACAGGAAATTGATGTAAATAATCTCTCTAGCTCTCAACACGCCTACTGGAAAGGTAGATCTGTGGATACAGCTTTGCATAGTATTGTCAGCACCATTGAAAAGACTCTCGCTTTTAAGGACATCGAGGGTGCCTTCAATAATGTTCTCCCGGGAGCGGTCCTTCAAGCCCTAGCTCGCCTTGGGCTGGATCACCCTATGGTTGAGTTTGTTCGTCGCCTCTTAGGCAGTAGAGCTATTTACTCGGAGATGGGGGAGGTATCTATAACAAGATATGCGAGTCGCGGAACCCCACAAGGCGGTGTTCTCTCCCCACTTCTTTGGAATCTAACTGTGGATACCCTGCTGTCACGGTTGCAAGGCACAGGTTGCCAAGTCATTGCTTACGCGGATGATCTTGCCCTGACGGCAATTGGTAAGCACCCCCAAGTTCTATGTGACTTAGTTCAAGGCGCCTTACGCGTCGTGGATACCTGGTCCAAAGAAGTAGGACTTAGTGTCAATCCGGCAAAAACGGCCATGGTTCTGTTTTCAAAGAAAACGAAAGCTGTCCGGCTACAACCTCCTTCCTTGAACGGTATCGTACTGACTTTCTCGGAGGAGGTTAGATATCTGGGCGTTATTCTTGACAGAAAGTTAACTTGGCGGCGCAATATAGAAGAGCGCTGCAAGAAAGCTATAACTGCTATGTATGCCTGTAAATCGGCGATTGGGAAAAAATGGGGATTGAAGCCTCATATTGTGAACTGGATGTACACAGCGGTTGTGCGTCCCATTCTATTCTACGGCATAACGGTTTGGTGGCCGTCCGTAGATAAATCTACAATAAGAAACAAATTAACAGCGGTCCAAAGGGTGGCGTGCATGATGATCACGGGAGCGTTACCATCGACGCCGACTAAAGCCCTAGAGACCTTGCTTCACTTGCTACCTGTGGACCTATATGGTAAACTACAGGCAAGCTGTAATGCTATTAGATTAAATGCGCTAATCAAATGGAGTGACACGAGGTTTGGGCACTCTAGAATCTTGGAAAATCTTCCAGATGACTTTAGGCGCCTGGACTACACAGTCCCGTCTACGGGACTAAAGAATTATTTCCGGACAAGGATCCCCTCAAGGGAAGAATGGGAGGAGGATTCGGTCCTGATATCGTATTCTGACTCAACAGCCATCTACACTGATGGCTCCAAGTTGGATCTGAAGGTAGGAAGTGGGGTATACTCGCAAGAACTCTCACTTAGCCTCAGTTTCCGTCTGCCAGATCTATGCAGCGTTTCGCAGGCTGAACTAACAGCAATAAATGAAGCTGCAAGTTGGCTGATCGATTCTCCAATTAATCTGAAGGCGGTAACAATCTTATCTGACAGCCAAGCGGCTATTACAGCACTTAATAGTGACAAATCTACGTCGAAGGTTGTCTTGGAATGTAGACGTACTCTTAATGAACTGGCAAGGTGTTACGTCACTAATGTTGTGTGGGTGCCAGGCCACAAAGACATACCAGGAAACTGTACTGCAGATGAACTAGCAAGGAAAGGAACCTTGTTGCCTGCAATCAGTACAGCCCGTAATGCGGGCATTCCGCTATCTTTTTGCAAGCTCTGGCTTGAGAATAACTTCGTCGGACAGGCTAATATAAGATGGTCTGCGGAGCCTACTTGCAGGATAGCAAGACATATCTGGCCTAAGCTTGACAAGCGTAGATCTCACCCTCTTCTCCACTTGGAGCGACCACTGTTGCGGCATGTTATTGGAGTTCTCACCGGGCATTGCCTGATGGGAATCCACGCCACTAGAATGGGTTTGCAGTCAAACGACTACTGTCGTAGCTGCCGCGATGAGGAGGAAATCGAAAGCGTGGAGCACTACTTATGCCACTGTCCTGCTCTGGCTAGAGCTCGCCGATGCTCGTTCCTCCATTATTCTTTTGAATGTCTGGCCGAACTGGATTCAGCCAGTGTCTATGACTTTGTGCGCTTCATCAGAGCAACGAAGTGGTTCCACTACTAGGGTAAGAGGAGGGACATATGGAGTCTCTTATACGGCATCACAACGGGCCCTTGGTGGCCTAAGTGTGCCCTTTTCCTGAGGGATTAGGGCAGCCGAGTTAACCTAACCTAACCTAAGTACGACAAAGCTTTCGAAGTACTTCATATACATATAAGCTTAAAAAGAACTGAATTTACTTAAAAATCAATATGCTTAAATTTAGACAAGTAAGACAAAGTGAACTAATATTTTTACTTTTAAGCAGAACGCACTTTTGTTTTTTACTTACTACTTAAGTTTAATACTACTACTACTACTAATGAGGTTTATAAATTTTTAATAAATGCGTTTAAACATTTGTGATGGTATTGTCCTTCCTTCAACCGATCGTATTTAATATGAAAGGGAAATGTTTCGACAAGCCTGACTAGAAATATATATCTAAGGTGACGAATTTATAACAGGTTGGGAACTACACGTAAAAAATGGATGCAGATCGAACTAGATCTCATCTGTCGAATTAGGAACTGGTTTGGAACTAAAGAAAAGGGGATGCAGAACAAACTAGTTCTTATCTGTCGAATTTGGAACTGGTTCGGAACTACAGAAAAACGGATGCAAAACGAACTATATCTTATCTGTCGAATTTAGGACTGGTTCGGAACTAGAGCCAAAGGGATGCCACGGGGGACAATTGACACTTCCTAGGACATCGCAATGTTAAATTCGCCAGTCGTTAGCATGTTCCGCACTAGTTCGTTTTCCTACAGGGTAAGGCTGGGCCTGACAGTGTAGAGTCATCTACTTTTTCTAAAACATATGCTAATAATACATCAAATCTAATTAAACTTGGATTTTTAACCCATATATCAAATAAAGCCTTGTTTGATATTTGTAGAGCGATCTCAATTTAGGTACGCATATTTTCAAAGTGCGCCAACATGCGCAAGGTTTTTCCTTCGATTTGTATAACAGATATACACAGTTTTAAGCCAAATGTAATTCGAAAGTTGAATAACGTTGTATATCTATTTAGAATTAATCTTGTTATCACAACAACAAAAATATTTTATGAAGTAACGAAATACTCACTTATCTGAAGTTATTGAGAACAAACTACATCGCTTATCAAAGAAAATTATGAAGTGGTTTGTTAATATTTGGTCACGAATCTCATGGATGTCTCAAAAAAATCAGGAGGATAACAAATGAAATGCACAAAAAGTAAATTAAATTTTACCAAGAAATATTATTAAAACTTGTTTTTTATTTTCTTTTAATGAAAATATTTGAAGTGTTTTATCGCAAATATGTCAAACGTCGTTTTTTATTTTGTTTTCTGTTCATTTTCGTAACAGTGGGTTATTTTTGTATCACATATATAAAAGTAATAGAGTTCGGGGCATATTTTTTTGGGTACTTTTTATACCCGAGCGCACTTGTGCACAAGGGTATTATAACTTTGTTCACATAACGGTTGTTTGTAACAGGCAAAACGAATCGAGATAGATATAGACAAATGTATACATAAATGATCAGAATGAAAAGAGAAATCGATTAAGCGGTGACTGTCTGTCCGTCCGTCCGTCCGTCCGTCCGTCCGTCCGTCCGACAGTCTGTGCACACGATAACTCGAGTAAAAATTGAGATATCTTAACGAAATTTCGTACATGCACTTCTATGGGCGTGGGACGGATGGTATTGAAAATGGGCGAAATCGGACAATAACCACGCCTACCTCCCATATAACGGTAATTTTCAGAAATACGAAAACTGCGATATTTTAGTAACTACTGATGATAATTCACTCATAATTGACATTTAGAATAACTTTTAGACGAAAAATAAGAATATTAAAAATTTTTTAAAAATGGCCGAAAATTTTTAAAATCGGACAATAACCACGCCCACATCCCATATAACGGTAATTTCGAGAAATACGAAATCCTCGATAAATCAGTAAGTATTAAAGCTAATTTATTCAAAATTGACGGTTGCAACAATTCTTTATCAGGAAATACGCTTATGATAAAATTTTGGAAAATGGGCGTGGCACCGCCCACTTATGATCACATTTATGTATATCGGTAACAGCGGTAGCTTTCCGAAAGGTGGAAAACATATATTTAATACTTGCGCCGGGTATTTAATGTTCGGCTCCGCCCGAACTTAGACTTTCTTACTTGTTTCCACCTAGATTGTTCAAATATCGCACTGCGCTATGTTTAGAAGGCTGATGCCGCGGTAGTTGGCACGTATGGCGGGGACGCCTTTCCTGTGGATTGGGCAGGGCACACTTAAATTCCAGTCGTCGGGCATGCGTTCATCCGACCATATTCTACATAAGAGTTGATGCGTGCATCTTATCCGCTCCTCGCCGCCGTACTTAAACAGCTCGGCTGGCAGGCCGTCAGCTCCAGCGGCTTTGTTGTGTTTCAGCCGCGTAATCTCTATTCGTACCTCGTCATAGTCAGGCGGTGGGACAATGACTGGGGGCTCGGGTTCGTCTTCTCCACTACTTTCAGTGCTGCTGCCATTTAATAGTGTGGAAACATGTTCCTTCTATATTTTAAATTCGTTCTAGACATTAGTCTGTAGGCCGCCATCGTTGTTCTTACAGGAGTTCGCCGTGGTATGGAAACCTTCAGTATGTCATCCAACTCTCTGATAAAATTTTCGGGCGTTTTTCTTGTCGCCCAGAATTTCAAGCTCTTCGCACTCTCGTATTTCGGCCTCTCTCTTCTTAATGCGGCAAATACGTCTCGCTTTCCTCTTCAGTTCCCTATAACAGTCACACATGGCTCGCGTTGCGCCCACTGCTCGCGTATGTCGGTTTGCTAAGAGTGCTATTAGAGAGCAGGTGTGTAAGTCGAGTGGCGAATTAATTGGCCGTCTGCTGTGATTGCAGCATTTCGACGTTAAGCTTTCCTTTCATTGTTGGGCGCAAATTTTTTGCTGCACAGAGGTGGGTGCGCATCTTGGCTGTAACAAGATAGTGGCCCGAGTCGATGTTTCGCCCTCGGAGTGTACGTACGTCTAAAACACTGGAAGCATGCCTTCCATCTATCACAACATGGTCGATTTGGTTTATAGTTTTTTGATCTAGAGGCAGTCATGTAGCTTAGTGAAACTTCTTATGCTAGGTACTCAGTCCGTTATCGGACGTTTCGTCGTGGAGGCTGAATTTTCCGACAGTGGGGCTACAGATCCCTTTCTTGCCCACCTTAGCTTTAAAATTGCCTAGCACGATTTTGATATCGTGTCGAGGGCAAAGCTCATATTGCATATACTTCAAAACCGATACATGATTGTGCAAATTTTCGGAACATACTTTATTTATTCATTCATTTCCCGAGATACTTAAGTTTTCCGCATAGTACAAATTTTGATAAATGACATGGGAAAACAAGTAAGAAAGTCTAAGTTCGGGCGGAGCCGAACATTAAATACCCGGCGCAAGTATTAAATATATGTTTTTCACCTTACCGAAAGCTACCGCTACATGGTAAGCCGGGGTGTAACAATTTTGAGTAAATTGGCGTCCGTAAATCTCGAAATATTGAAGTTTCAAGCATTTCTGAAATTTACCGTTGTATGAAAAGCGGCCGTAATTTTAGTCCGATTTCAATAATTTTCAGTGCTTTGCTTTTATGTGGCAAGCACAATAACCATACTGAGTTTGGTACAAATAGGTAGAACGGTTACCAAAATACATATATCTGATCATAAGTGGTCGGTGCCACGCCCATTTTCCTAAATTTTATCACAAACGTATTTCTTGGTAAAGAATTGCTACAAGCATCAATTTTGAATAAGTTAGCTTTAATATTTACTGCTTTATCGAAGGTTTCGTATTTCTCTAAATTACCGTTATATGGGATATGGGCGTGGTTATTGTCTGATCTTAAAAATTTTCAGCCATTTGGTATGCCGTACCAAGACCAACAACTATGCGCAGTTTGGAAAAAATTGGTGCAGCGGTTACCAAGATATACAAATGTAACCATAAGTGGGCGTGGCTAAGCCCATAATCTATACACAGATAGCTTATGACCGAGATTGGAAAAGTGGCCCCTTTTGCTTAAGGGTTGCCACCTCTTAAAAAGATTAATTAATTTAATACGCGGAAACGCATTAAATTTTGCACTAGGAGTGCCTATGACCTAAATTGGAAAAATGCCTACTTTTCTTAAGAGTTGCCACCTGTTGAAAAAGTTTGATTAAATCAATATGCGGAAACGACCGAAGGGATTTCAATGAAATTTTGCACACGGATAGCGTACGACCTAGATTGGAAAATTAGCTACTTTTGTAGCCACCTGTAGTTGCCACCTGCTAAAAAAGTTTAATTACAGTAATATACGGAAATGATTGAACTGATTTGCATGATTTTTGCACGCAGATCGCTCATGACCTAGGTTGGACAATAATAGGCTACCTTTCTTAAGAGCTGTCACCTGCTAAAAGTTTAATTAAATTAATATATGGAAACGACTAAACGGATTTGCCTGAATCTTGCACACAGATATCTTATGACCTAGGTTGGAAAATAGGCTGCTTTTTTTAAGAGTTGCAACAGTTATAAAAGTATAACTAAGCTAATACGCGGAAATGACTGAACTGATTTGCATGAAATTTTGCGCACAAATAGCTTATGACCTAGGTTGGAAAATAGGCTACTTTTCTTAAGAGCTGATACCTGCTAAAAAGTTCGATTGAATTAATATACGGAAACGACTCATACTGGTCCGTCTAGAACAAACTAACTGGACAAATTTATTTTCTAAGATTTACGTTTCCTTTATGTTCAGGAACTCAATTTATGTAATTTTATTAACAAAAGGAATATTTTTAAGAGGGTTGCTACCTGTTGAAAAAGTAAAATTCAGTTTTAAATATAAAATGTGACAGTATGGGTGTCAAACAAAAGAGGATTAAAAAAATATTATTTCGGTTATATTTTTGAAAATCGTTGCCTCCCTTCTAAAAGCCCAAATTGGATAATATCAAATATTTTAACAAAATATTACAATATGGGTATCAAACGAAAGAGGTTTAAGGGATCTCACTTCGAAGAAGGCTATCAAAGAAAAATCAATTAAATCTATGAGTATATATCTTTATCATACTTTGCTTGCTTGAATTTGCAAGGAAAAGCTAAGTGAACTTTTCAATGCAACGCCACAGTAAATCGCTTAAAACAAGATATGTAGGTGGACAAAAATATTTTATTGTACGATCTGGTTGCAGAATAACATGTTTTAAATACAAATTATAATTTAGATCCATAAAGAAAATTAACAGGTTAACTACTATCGTCGTATAACTCCTCTTTAGATAAATCAGTTACTGAATAACTATCACTGTCGTTCTGATGAACATCCTTTCTTAACTGATCTGTTGGTATTGGTGGCGGGGAAATTAAATTCAAAGCTTCCCTATGTAGTTTCGCCTCTTGCGATTCTTCTGAGAGCTGCCCAATAGGAAGAATGCATGTTTTAAAAACATCCGTGCTATGTATTAGTATTTTGTGTACAGTTACTGGCATATAGTACCACGGATACAGCTGAAGATAAAGTATTCCGGTTTCAGAACAAACTTTTTCAAACTCAAGGGAATTAACCTCGTTACCGGAGGATAACGTCCTTAAAAATACTAAACTTTTTAATTAGACCAACATCCAAACCTGTAATCTCTCCGCTTAGTTCCGGATTCATAAGGAACCTGCGATTGCCATAACCGAGTTTTGGTTTGTCTACAATAAGGCCAATTTGGCTTTTAAACTCAAGCATAATTTCTTCCGCAAGCTGCTGAACACTAAGTTTGTCGCTATCATTTCTAGCTTGCCACTTTTTTTATAAACTATAATAGGCCTTCAATGTCCACATCCGCTTCTGCTTATAAGAGTGACTGGTGCAGTTAGTGTCTACGTAATAAGCTGATGCTTTGTCTACGTTCAGCTGCTTGCCACCACAAGTACCATTATCATGTTTAATAATTTTCGGGGACTCGACACTTTTTATACCCGAGCGCACTTGTGCACAAGGGTATTATAACTTAACGGTTGTTTGTAACAGGCAAATCGAATCGAGATAGATATAGACATAAATTATCAGAATGAAAAGGAAAATCGATTAAGCGGTCACTGTCTGTCCGTCTGTGCACACGATAACTCGATATATCTTAACGAAACTTGGTACGTGCACTTCTTTCGGGCGTAGGACGGATGGTAGTGAAAATGGGCAAAATCGGACAATAACCACGGCTACTTCCAATATAACGGTAATTTTCAGATATACGAAACTGTGGTGTTTTAGAACTACTGAGGATTATTCACTCGAAATTGATAATTACAATAAGTTTTAGACGAAAAATAAGAATGTTATAAACTTTTGGAAAATGGGCGTAGCCACCCCCACTTATGGTTACATGTGTATTTCTTGGTAACCGCTACACCAACTTCTTCCAAAATTGGCACAGTTGTTGGCATTGGTACAACATACAAAACGGCCAATAACCACGCCCACATCTCATATGACGGTAATTTAGAGAAATACGAAAGCCCATTTATTCAAAATTGATGCTTGCAACAATTCTTTGCCGAGAAACACGTTTATGATAAAATTTTGGAAAATGGGCATGGCACCGCTCACTTATGATCACATATATATATCTCGGTAACCGTTCTACCAATTTGTAGGGTATGGTTACTGTGCTTGCCATATAGAAGCAAAGCGTTGAAAATTTTTGAAATCGGACTAAAATTACGGCCGCTTTTCATATAATGGTAAATTTTATAAATGCTTGAGACTGCATTATTTCGAAATTTAAGGACGCTAATTAACCCAAAATTGATACACCCCAGCCTACCATGTAGCGGAAGCTTTCGGAAAGGTGAGAAACATATATTTAACACTTCCGCCGAGTATTTAATGTTCGGCTCCGCCCGAACTTAGACTTTCTTACTTGTTTTGATTAAAGTAGCCTGCCGAACGATTTGCTACTTCAGCTGCCGTGGGCAACTCGCTGGCACTTCGTGATTGCACCAAATCTTCGACCCCTAGTTTTTTTGTTTTGAAACACATGCATATCTTCAATTCTGAGGTCTACTTCATTCATGTGGTGAAAAAGCTCTGATCTGGTGTACGCTAATGCTTAGTTCGATATTTCCGTCCTCTAACAAAGTTTTATTTTTACTTATGAAACTCTCCATCGTCCTATTTGCTGTCGTCCATTTTTCTGACAGTTTCGAAGAAATGCTTGAAATTTTTAATTGTAAATATCTCCGGGAGTTGGATGTCATATTTTGAAGGTTGAATTTTTGGGTAAAAAATCCATCAAATGAGAATTTTGTTGCTCTTTCTTATGCTTACGCAATTCTCCAGCTCCATTTTTGAAAGCGCGCATTATCTGAAAAATTTTGTTTATAAATTTTCAGGCACGAATAGGCCCTTTTTTACATTTCCGTATAGCCTAAAGTCGCTGTTATACAATATAAAAAAATCAGGTTGGATACATGTGGATACAAAAACATATACATATATTAAGAACATATCGAGCCCTAACCGCCAAAATAACGTAAGCGCCGTTTTTTTCAAAATTTTCTTTTTGATGCAGAAATACATCTAGATGCCCCAGGAATATTTCTGCAACAAAAATAAAGTTTTGAAAAAAATGTCGCTTTCGTTATTTTGGCGGTTAGGGCTCGATATATTAAAAATGAAAAAACCAAAATAATAAGTAATTATTTCAAAACGTATTATATCACATAAATCCTCTTTCTTTGATCAAATTTTCTATTAAGATTTGCATTAAAAAATTTTAAATTTTCTCTATGAGAAGAGAGTTATATAAAGAAATTTTGAAACATTTCAGATACAATTACAATATAAAATACAAATGACCCGTTCTAATAAACCTTCCCGGTGTTTCTGCCTTCAGTAGATCAAGAAATCAAAAACCTACCTTTTAGTGCGACAACAGCGCACAAGCTCTTCAAAAACCGCGGCAAAAACCACCCTACTTGCCTGTTCAACTGCAACCTTTGCGGGCGTTTGTACAGTATATTGTACAATACACTTACAACCTTTCAGTGTAATATATATATATTGTACATTTTTTTTGACCACTCGGGAAAAATATTTTAAATCATGATAGTTTAATTTTAGAATTTTTATATGAAGAAATGCTTTTTATATTTCCATACTATGTGCTTTTATTACTTGACTTTCACAGTACTTTTTTGTACAGTAAATTACCACAACTTGCGTGTCACTGGAATTATATAAAATGGTCTATTTTTAAATTAAATTCTAAAAATATTTCTGAAACGTTTTCAATTTTGAAATTTACAAAAAATATTCGGGACATTCCAAGACTTTATAAAAATATTTTTATTTTACGTATTATTTCAAAATCGAAAACGTTCCAAAAATATTTTTAGAATTTAATTTAAAAATAGACCATTTTGTTAAATTCCAGTGACACGCAAGTTGTGGTAATGTACTGTACAAAAAATACGTAGAAGTCAAGTAAAATCGCTAATAAAAGCACATAGTATGGAAATATAAAAGGTAATGACTGAATATCGTCAAACGGAACGGTCGCATAAATTTTGCTCGCGTTTTATTAATTGAAAAAGTAAATATTAAACGTTCGAAACGCAGATAAGCAGCTAATAGTCTACCGAAGCGGTCAAAGAAGCACTGAAGGAAGGATAGCTAGGAATTCCAGCAACTGGCCTGCTTTGCCAAATCCAGGCTTGCTTCGCTGCTACTGGCGCAGCTGCTGCGCGGCTGAGCGGTCGTTTGTTAAGTGAACATCAACAAGCGGCTGCTTATTGTGGATAGCTGTTGCCTTGCAGGTGGCTGTTCTAAAGGGTTTTATTTACCTGCAGAGCTTCGCTGTTGCTATTGCTACTCTGCCTTGGTGTTTTTTCTGCCGGTGACTGCACGCCTGATAATCGTTCTCTGTGAGTATCACAGTGATTTATTGGTGAAAGGCAAAACAAACCCTCTTATTCTACGCTACGCTACGAAAAACGAAAAATTCACATGCTGCAACCCTTGCGGAAACATGTGCAGCATTGCCAGCTATCAGTTGTTTTTCGAAGATAGCTGAATGAAGGAAAACAAAGTGGAAAGGAAAACACTCATCATGTGCTTGATTATTGTAAAATTGGTTAATTTTACATATTCTGAGGAAAATTATGGATTCTGATGTTTTTGCAATTATAGCAGCAAAGTAAGCGGGCGCTATGGCAATGGATTCATAAAGGTATGCGGAGCTGTCGGGCATAGTAACCATGGGCGCATCTATGTCAGCTTCTGGTTGAATTGTTGAACCACAAGCCAGAACTCCTATGCCTGAAGCTCTGGTTCTCAATCCAGTTAATGCAATAACAGCTTCTTCCAAGCCATTGAAAACATGTACTTTGTTAGGTCCACCACCTGCTGCGCTTGCTTCTGCCTTCGGCCGCGCTTAGGGATTATAACCCTTACTAAGTAGAATTCTCCTTTCTGTGTTGCGGGGAAGAGGGGCTTCCGCATGTCAAAGGTATACAACATTTCTTGTGCATATCACTCCGGCTACGCCGTCCACAGTATTTTTGCGCAGAACCCACGTCGAAATTTGCAAAAATGTACATAGTGCAAACCAAGTTTATTAATAAGCTAGTGGTAGGAAAGTTGAAACATTTATCTTAAATAAAATGTGAATCCTTTGATTACACGTGTATGTTAAAGTTTTTGGATTCGGGTTATGCGTTTGGACACAAAAACCGAAAATCGTTGTACATTAACTAAACCGGACCCAAGTTTCTCGATAAGGGGAAACAAATATTCTTTTTTGCTCGTTTATATAAAGCAGTGGATAAAAATATACGTATATGCGAAAGGCAAATTTATCTGTTTAAATGAACACCACCAATATTTCTTGCAAACACACATCGATTTACATCTTTTATTTCGCCTCCGACACAGAAGTGTTTTCGTACAGAATTACGCAAAAAAACTTACTCGTTCGTTTTTAGGCATGCCATTGTTACGAATTTCGAAAGTTCCAAAATACGATTCGGATTGCAGCATACTATTTCTACGATTCGTAGGAAAATCCGAATACGAAAGAGTTGCAGAATAGGGGTGAAAGAAAGTGAGGGCATAAGTTGCATTAGTAGAAACTGATGCAGTCACTTATGAAAATGTACTGAAACAAAAAAGAATTAATATCGAGTGGGACACTTGCGTTGTTTACGAACATCTAAATGTTTTACGATGCTATAAATGTCTGGGATATAAGCACAAAGCGATTTAATGTACCAATAAAATAGCATGTAGAAAATGTGCTGGAAATCATGATAGCAAAGAGTGTACCTCAACTATCGTTAAATGCGTAAACTGTAGCGAATTGGTTAAGAAAAAAGTTATTGAAGTCGATGTAAATCATTATGCTTTCAGTATAGATTGTCCAGCATATAAAAAACATGCTAACACTAAAAGTAAAATGCGATTCTAGCAACGAAAAATAAATGAACTAAATTGTATTTATTTAAACATTAATAGTATCATCGCTAATAAGTGTGAGCTAGAGTTTTTAATAGAAATTCAGAAGCCACATCTGATTCTTTGTTCAGATAGTTGCTCGACTTAAGATATAACTAACCAAGAGTTACAGATAAAAACCTACAAACTTGTTCGTTGTAATTCACATAGTAGACATACGGCGGTGTATTAGTATACGTACATGAATCAATTGAATATTCCACAAGTTATAACTCCACATATGAAAAAAAATTTTGGTGTATTATACTCAAATATAAAAATATTTTTCCCCAATACCAAATAGGGTTAATCTATCATTCTCCTAGCTCAAGTGATGCAGACTTTATTCTACACTTAAACGATATATTCAACAATTTTATAATGAGCTCGAGGCCATTTTTTTAAATGA
>NW_023458557.1:11147589-11151736 GCF_013731165.1 Rhagoletis pomonella | reverse complement strand
TAACTACTTCATTGATAGTGTGATGGAAATCAGCTTAAATATTGATCCTAGTAATCGTGAAATAATGTCAATTGGTAATGGAGCCATTAGCTTTAAATTCCAAAGCGTATCAACGAATGACATCCTAGATATAGTTAGAAAATTCAAAAATAAGATTGGTGGTAAGAAACTATTTTCCGATGGAGTCATTAAAGACTCTATTACTTATATTGGGTATTTCTACACTCAAATTGTTAACGAAAGTGGAGAAAACAAAAAATACTATTAAAGCTAACGAGATTAGAGCTATAAACACATTACCCTGTGATGAAAAGATCCTTGAAACAGTGGTTAAAAATGGACTTGTACAATATTTGGAAAATAATAAGATTATTATACCACAACGATCAGGTTTCCGTAAAAGGCATTCCAGCGAAAGGGCCTTGAACTTGGTCATTGCTAACTGGACAGAAGACCTGAGCAGGAATAAACATATAATAGCTGTATTCTTAGACTTAAAATGTGCCTTTGAGACGATCGACCAAAAACTCTTACAAAAAAAGTTACTCAATATAGGCGTAAATGGTATCGAACTAAAGTGGTTTGAAAACTTCATTACGAATCGATATCAAAGAACTGCGATTGGATCATCAATATCCGATAAAAGAAGTGTATCTGTCGGACTGCCTCAAGGATCTGTGCTAGCTCCAATTTTGTTCAATATATATATTAATGACATTATTAATTGCATAAAGTATTGCGATATTAAGTTATTTGCTGAGGATCCGTTGCTTATGCTAAGTGGAGAAAATATAGCTGAAATAGCCTCTAAATTGCAAGATGCCTTAAATAAAGTATACGATTGGTTATGTTTGAACCGACTTAAATTGAATGTCAATAAAACTAAGTTTATGGTTATATCAAGGCGAAATTTTGAGAACAGTAAGTTGCTTACTCTAAATATAAACAACGAAGCACTGGAAAAAGTTAATACATTCAAATACCTAGGAATAAAGACTGATGATAAACTAGTCTTTAACGAACACATTGATTATACTGTAGGCAAGATCGCAAACAAATTATACTTTACGCAGAGAACCTGCAGATACTTGAGTAGAAGGTATAGGACGATGGTATATAGATCTATAATCGAACCTCATTTTATTTATTGTCCAACTATTATTTCATAATGATAGTCATATTTATAAATTGCAAAAGCAACAGAACAGAGCCACGCGATTCATCCTAAAAAAACGTTATGACACACCTATCAGAAACATGTTGGCGGAATTAAACTGGCTGAGTGCTAAACAACAACTTTTTTACTACACAATGAAATTTATTAGGAAGATTGTAGATGGCAACTTGCCTGATTACTTAAAAAGCAACATAAAGTATGTCAATAATGTACACTCCAAAAATACTCGAAATAAAAATGATTTCAATCTACCTGCTTATAAAACGGAAGCAGATAAATGTAACTTGTATTATAAAGGATTGAGATGCTCTAATGAATTACCAAATGATGTTAAATCAAGCAATATGAATGAATTTAAACAAAAATTGTAATTATTGTAGGATCCTTCCTATTTAGTAATGCATGGGCAATCTTCCAGACTTGCAATCGCAATGCATACGCACCAAGTATACTGTTGCATTACGCCAACATATACCCTTCCGCACGCATCCGAAAAGCAGCCGAGGCTCATCACAAAACGCATCACTAGATCAAATCTGTGAATCGCTATTAGATGCTTGTTTCGCACTTTGCATGCATACGCGGTGGCTCAACCGCAGCCAAATAGTGCAATCATTGTAATGATTTGTTTTGGAAGAATGCCTCATTGTTTTTCATTGCAGTTGGTGTCCATATAAATGGCCTATACTTTATACTTTGTCTAGGCTTTAAATTATAGATCCTAAATATACATAAATATGTATATGCATATAAGTTTAAGCTAGGCTTAATTAAGCTGTAAGAATTAAATAAATAAATAAATAAAAAGCATTTCATCATATAAAAATGCTAAAATTAAACTATTATGATTTAAAATATCTTTCCCGACTGGTAAAAAAAATGTACAATATATTGTACAATTACACTGAATGGTTGCGTCTTGTATAATATACTGTAAAAACGTCCGCAAAGGTTGCTGTTGAACAGGCAACAGGTGGTTTTTGCCGCGGTTTTTGAAGAACTTGTGCGCTGTTGTTGCAGTAAAGGGTAGGTTTTTGATTTCTTGATCTACTGAACTGGGAAGGTTTATTAAAATGGGTCATTTATATTTTATATTGTAATTGTATCTGAAATGTTTCAAAATTTCTTAATATAATTCTCTTCTCATGGAGAAAATTTTAATTTTTTAATACAAATCTTAACTAAAGATACTTACAAATATATAAAATATTCATTCCAACATATTTGCAGTAAAATCAATTATTTTGTACATACATAAGTTAATTTTCAATGAAATAAAAGTTTTATTCCGTCAAACTTAGTGAAATATTTATTGAGTCTCCTTGATTGCTTTTACTACTTTGCGGACTTTTATAGAATATATTGCACAAATTTAAGGTAGCCCTAATAACTACCCAAAACAACTTTTGAATATTTTTTTACTTAGGGTATTATGAGGCTCTATGAACCTTGTAATTAAGAGGAAACATTTTTATATTCAGGGACACATTTGACCGGAAAGAGTTAATTTACTTTTGTCCACCTAGATTGTACTAGGCGATTCAATGTGCGACTGAATAGATTTGCATGAAAATTTGTACACGGATAGCTTATGACCTAGGTTGGAAAATAGGCTACTTTTCCTACGAGTTGCCACCAGTAAAAAAAGTTTAATTAAATTAATACGCGGAAATGACTGAACGGATTTGCATTAAATTTTGCACACCCATAGCTTATGGCCTAGATTGAAAACTAAACTACTTCTTTAAGATTTTCCACCTGCTAAAATGTTTAATTATATTAATACGCGGAACTGATTTGCATGAATTTTGCACGCAGATAGCTTATGACCTAGATTGGAAAATAGGCTACTTTTTTTAAGAGGTTCCACCTGTTACAAAGTTAAATTTGATTAATATGCGGACACACATGAACGGATTTGCATGAAAATTTGCACACAGATAGTTATGACCTAGGATGGAAAATAGGCTACGTTTCTTAAGAGTTGCCACCTGTTACAAAGTTAAATTTAATTAATATGCGGAAATTAATTAACCGATTTGCATAAAAATTTGCACAAAGATAACTTATGACCTAGGATGGAAAATAGCCTACTATTCTTAAGAGTCGCTACCTGCTAAAAAGTATAATTTAATTAATGTGCGGAAGCGAATGAACAGATTTGCGTGAAATTTTGCACGCAGATAGCTTATGGCCTACATTGGAAAATAGGTTACTTTCTTAAGAGTTGCCACCTGTTAAAAAATTTTAATTATATTAATACGCGGAGAGGACTGAACTGATTTGCATGAATTTTGCACGCAGATAGCTTATGACCTAGAAAACAGGCTACTTTTTTTTAAGAATAGCAACCTGTCAAAAAAGTTTAGTTAATTTAATAAGCGGAAACGGCTGGAGGAATTTTCATGAAAATTTGCACACGGGTAGCTTATGACATAGGTTGGAAAATAGGCCACTTTTCTTAAGAGTTGCCATCTTGTATAGAAGTTTAATTAAACTAATACGCGGAAACGGCTGAACGGATTTGCATGAAATATGACACATAGATAGCTTTGACCTAGATTGGAAAATAGGCTGCTTCTTTGAGAGCTGCCACCTGCTAAAAAAGTTTAATTAAATTAATATGCGGAAGCCGCTGAGCGGATTTGCATGAAATTACGACTAAACTGATTTCCATAAATTTTGCACGCAGATAGCTGATTACCTAGATTGGAAAAAAATGCCACTTTTTTAAGAGTTGCCACCTGTTAAAAAGTTTAATTAAATTAATATGCGGAAGCCGCTGAGCGGATTTGCATGAAATTTCGCACACGGATAGCTTATGACCTAGATTGGAAAATAAAACTTGCCACCTGCTAAAAAAGTTTATTTATATTAATACGCGGAAACGACTGAACTGATTTGCGTGAAATTTTGTACACAGATAGCTTATGACCTAGGTTGGAAAATAAGCTACATTTCTTAAGAGCT